>NC_138374.1:99125852-99338618 GCF_054177405.1 Leptonychotes weddellii | reverse complement strand
TTACTCTGAATTAAGCTTTTTTTTCTAAGTTTGGACAAATCCTTTCCTACACTTACTGAGGGCCTATAGTATACCAAGCATTGTGCTAAACACCAGTAATGAAAAGATAAATAAGACTGTACTCCTTCTATCGAAGTACTCACCGCCTGGCTGAGGTCACTTTTGTTTAGGGGCTTTCCACTCATAGCGAATGTTCATTAACATTAGGACACCTGGGACCACAATGATTAACCTCTTTATTGAGTTTATGAATCTACCCATTTGGAGTTAGGTCTTCCTGTCAGAGTATAGGTCAACAGAAATTAAGTATATTACTTATTTCTTATTGTAGATATCCCTAATATATATAATTTTGATTTTATAAAATTGTTAAAGAAGGAAGTAATGAGATGTATCTGGTTTTGGCCAGTTTAATTTTTATATGAGTGTCAGAAATTGTTTTATAAGGTAAATTTTTAGAAATTGAAAAATAAAATGAGGGGTCAGTAGTTTGTTAACTTTAGTTGTGTGTTTGTCTTTTGTGTTGTTATTACATTTTAAGTGTTAAACGTAGATTAAGAAGAATTTATATGTTTCCTGTTCTGTGTAAACACTAGTGTTTTTTTTAGGATGTTCATTTGTTGGCAAGAACTTTTGACACACAGTTTTCCACTAATATATTCTCTTGTAACAACAAGTTCACATCTGTCCTGCCATATACACTGAAGAATCGAATGTGGGGTTATCTTTAAGTGCTGCTCAGTCCACCTGAGAGCTGGGGTCTGGCACATAGCTCTGGTGCCCACACCATGAGCACATGGGAATAGTCAAGAGGCCAGAAAGGGAGGTCAGCCAGCATTGTTCGGCATCTTGGTGCAGCCCCAGCTACGTCTAGCTTCCTCTGGCCATAATGACCACCTACTTTCCTCTACCCAAGCTGGTGGTTCCATCGGACAGAAGCTTTGACAAAAACCATGGATGGTCAATACCTCCCCTTGAGCCACTTGAAAGGCAGGAACATAATGGGCTGCAGCTTCTCATAGCTCGGGGGGCACCATAGTGAGGCTAGGGTTAAAGTCTCCTCCCACGAAGACTTGATTCATGGAGTTCCTGGCTGACCTTTCTTACTTGGGTTCAAACTAGCCAAGAATAAGAATATCTCCACAATGATTTATCCTTTCAAACTATCCCTGAGTATTTATTTGTAGTTTAAACTTGTGTTTATTCTGCAGCTTTAAAAGATTATATGGTGCAAAAAAAAAAAAAATTATATGGTGCAATTAGGTTTTGCAATTTGAAGGCATTTGAAGTGATCCTACAAGTTAGATTATCTATTCTCTTTTCAGTTACTGATGTTTCTCTAAAGAGCTTGGCCGGAGAGATTGGTATCTGTTACATTCCTGAAGGTCTAAAGGAAAGGGGTTTTCATAACTTCAGTGGCTGCTTATGCTTCTTGAGTCTAAATGAGTTTCTACAATTTCAACTTTTTTTTTTGGTCTTTTGTTATTTTCTTAAAAATCTTTAGATTATCAAAGAATTGTCTAATCATTCAAGCAGGACCACTGTGTATAGTTAGGCGAGTTTCTCACTGCACCAACTTTGCATGTGTATTTGATGGCCCTGCTTACAAGATGCTATTTTCCAAACTTATATTCATCTTTATTGATCTTAACTTTGACCTCTCATCTTTTTCACATTCCTTGGAAAATTTAAATGCCAACTCTGAGCATTTTGCTGAAATAAGAACGGATTGATTTTGAATAGGACTTAATGGTTCTTGAATGTTAATATACCCTCATGACCTATGAGAATTTTAATAATGACAGAATCATATTTACACAGGTGTATATTTATCTTATTTATTTATTAAGACCCAGGTATGAGATTTAAGTTGAATGGGCATAATCAATAAAAAACAATTTGCAGAACTATTCAAAAGCAGAACTCAGTATGAGAGAAATTACCTGGCTTTGCCAGGAGTGGGAGGGGGAGCAGCAAGGGTCTGTGTTTAGTCTTGTATTTAGTTTAAAATACAAAATGAATTTAATTTTCCGTACTTCAACATCTGTTTGGAACCTAGATTTTTTCCTAGTTTAGAAAAATGTCCAGCTGTCAGGGCTGATAGTTCTTTCAATAACATTGTGTTTTTATGATTAAATCTGACATGTGCTGGAACATCAAAGTTTTCCTTCCTCAGACATTTCTTGGGTGTCTCCTCTTTGCCAGTCACCGTGTAAGACTGGGGATATAGTGATGAGTAAGAAAGAGAAGCTCGTGTCCAGTGGGACAGACAGGCACACAGTTGGGAGACAGTCTGATAAATATAACAGGGGAGGTACTACTGGGCACAGTAAGGACTGACCAGTTCTGCCGATGGGCTTAGGGAAAGCTTATCAGAAAGATCTGTGTTTGGAAGAATAAAGTTGTGCCTCGGATTTCATGTGCGATATGTACCCCCCCCTTCAGATAATTTATGGACTTTCTTCTGCAATGCCATTGCAGATGTAGACCAGAATTTGATGGACCGCCTCCAGAGAGTGAATAACACCTTATCCAGCCAAATTAGCCGTTTACAGAATATCCGCAATACCATTGAAGAGACTGGAAACTTGGCTGAGCAAGCACGTGCCAGGGTGGAGAGCACAGAGCAGTTGATTGAAATTGCGACCCGAGAACTTGAGAAAGCAAAGATTGCTGTTGCCAACGTGGTGAGTGATTGGGAAGGTCTGAGGTTCGGGTGCAGGAGTCCCTTGGTACTTTGTAGCAAGTCTCTTACTGTCCACAGAATGCTTCAGCTAAATTGACTCTTTGTGTCTTTTTGTCTCTAAACATGGAGCAAGAAAGCCACGTTGCTCAAAATTGTCATTAAATAGTTATCACAAATTGGATAACAACCAAAGGACATCTGGGTCCTTTCTCTACCTTTGTTCCTTCTATGGCACTAGTCAGTTTAAACTTCCTTTATCCTTTGATGAGAATAGAAATAGTAATCTGTAGCCAAGGATGCTAATATTAATGAAGGATCTTTGAATCAATAAGACATTCTTTTTGTTAAATAACACTAATACAAATTTGGTTTTGACACTTGTATTAAATTTAAATAATTCAGTCCTTTGAGATTAGTGCTCTGTTTATTTCCTCTTCAGTCAATCACTCAGCCAGAGTCTACAGGGGACCCAAACAACATGACTCTTTTGGCAGAAGAGGCACGAAAGCTTGCTGAACGGTAACCTCCAGATCCCTGTGTCTTAATGGTTAAGCTATAACTTACATGTGTACATGTTGTCCCCTCCTTTACCCACAAACACTTCGCATATAACCTACTTTTGTAAAGTTGGCTCTTTTCTGAAACGTTATTGGCTGTGTGTACTCTTTTCTTGCCTCTCCTTTGAAATCAGAATATTTACTTTGAATATTTGAACATGATGCTTTGGAGGGAAATTATATTTGCACATCTCAAAGAAAACCATAACATTTTTAGATTTTTAATTTCAAAACCTTAAAGTTGATAACTAAGAAGCTCAGTTGAATTTAGTTATATTTTTAATTTTTAAATTAATTTTTAACGAAACTGTTTAATTCTCAGATTTTAATAGAAAACGTTTACAAACCCATAGTACCTTTGAAAATCAGCCCAAGAAAACAGACCATTTCATTCCTCTTTTTTTTTTTTTTTGAGATTTTTAAAATTATTAAGTATAAGGTAGTTTCTTAGGAAAAACTTTAAGTTGTAAGAGAGCATTAAATTGAAAAAGTTTGTTAAGGTAGTTGCCAGAACGTAGGCTTCACAAAGGCAGATGTTTTTGTGTGTTTCATTCACTACTAAAGTTCTAATACCTCAAACAATGTCTGGGATATAGTAAGTACTCAATAAGTGTTTGTTGAATGAATTGCAGAACAGAGCTAGTAGACCTCATGGGTGTGGGATTCTTAAGTAAGCCCGACGTTAAGCTTTTAGCCTCATTGTTCAGAGCAATTACTTTGGCTTCTTGCTTTAACATGTGCTCTCTTTCTATTCTTTGCAAATGGAAATGGGTGAGTTGTATCATTTAGTTCACAGAACATTCATGGTTTCATAGCTAGATTTTCTGATGAAAAGAAGATAGCTGAAAACATATGGAAAACTCCCAAGGAAATTAGGTCTTGAAAATAAAATAATTCTGGTGTCTTTCATACAGGAATTTTGAAAGAAACCTTTATCGTACTGAAACCGAATGGCCACACACTACAGTGTGACACTGTAATATGAAATTTTAGAGCTGAAAAAAACCTTAGCAGTTCCTCAGCTGAAATTTGCATTATTTGGCTGGATTCCCTGTTGAAATGTTGCTTTCCATTTGGTGTCAGGGTGCTTTTCCTGTCAGTAATTAGGTTATATGTGAGAAGTCTGAATAGTTGGAGGCTGTTTCGAGACTATGTAGTAACTGAACCAGAGTGAAGATTAAACATTAGGTCTGGGGTTCGTGTTTATGTCTAGACGAGTTCTTGCTAGCATACATGGTCTTTTTTCTTTTTTTTTTTTTTAAAGATTTTATTTATTTATTCATGAGAAACAGAGAGAAAGAGAGGCAGAGGGAGCAGCAGGCTCCCAAGGAGCAGGCAGCCCGATGCAGGACTCGATCCCAGGCTCTGGGATCATGACCTGAGCCGAAGGCAGATGCTTAACCACCTGAGCCACCCAGGCGCCCCCATACATGGTCTTATAGATAAATTATTCTTAAATGATTTTATTTAGAAGTAATTTTTTGAAGAAATATAGACATTTGCCCCTATAAACTTTATAGGAAAATGTCATCTGGATAATACCACTTTTTTCAGATTGTAGAATGCTATTGTAAACTTAGCCCCACTGAAATGGTTGCAAAATTCCAAATTTATAAGAGTTTTTCAATATTTATAGAGCTCTGTCCATGTTAGTATATGTATATATTAATAAGGTAAGCATTACCTAAGTTCTGCCTCTTTCCCTATTAAATAGTTCTGTTTCATGGCTTATTTTTTCTTTTACGTTACACAGCCATAAACAAGAAGCTGATGATATCGTAAGAGTGGCAGAGACAGCTAATGATACATCAACCGAGGCATATAATCTGCTTCTGAGAACACTGGCAGGAGAAAACCAAACAGCTCTTGAGATTGAAGAGCTTAATAGAAAGTGAGTGTCATTTAAAAGTGGCTTATGGCCCTTTGGTTTTTCTTGTAAGTAGCACTGGTTCAATGAAAAATTAAATGCTGATGGATTCAGCGCATGCATTCATGCAGTAAGATTTCTTTTGTTAATCATGCTTTTGAAATGGTGCAGTAATTAGAGCAGGGGCTGGAGAGCCGCAGAGGTTTTATTCATTCCAGTTGCTGTAACTACACACAAAGGTAACAAGACTAGCCGTGATACTTAAATTTCTGCATAAATGAAAAAAAAGTATCATAGAGTCAGTAGAGAAAATATACTTGAGCTACACATATTTAAAAGGTGTCCAAAATAAGAAATACGCAGTAAACCATATGGTATAAATAGAAGTGACAAGATGAAATCTAAATTTAAGCTGTTTTGGTATTAACTAATAGCATTTTCTTTGAAGTTTTAGGAAATTCTGTTGCAGTGATTTGAACCAGAATGAATGTGGTTAACATGAAGATGCCAAAAGCAACCAAGTTTTTTGTTAAATCTTTTGTTCCTTAGGTATGAACAAGCGAAGAACATGTCACAGGATCTGGAAAAGCAAGCTGCCCGAGTACACGAGGAGGCCAAAAGGGCTGGAGATAAAGCGGTGGAGATCTATGCTAGCGTTGCTCAGCTGACGCCCGTGGACTCGGAAGCTCTGGAGGTATGGGGTGGACAGCCTGTGTGCACGGGGTGTTGGCGGTCACTGCCGTCACCCAGCCATAGCACGCAGCCTCGCCCGTCAGACGTGCACACGCACACACACACAGTACGCACCCTAGCCCTCCAGACACGCGCACACACACACGCACATAGTATGCACCCTCGCCCCTCAGACGCACACACGTGTGCACACGCACACACGCACATCCCTCACAGTCTGGGTAAGAGCTATTCTGACTTGCCCTGCAGCTATCACTGGTACTGACCTCCTCTGTCCTCCAGCTGACTCACTGGTAATGTCGAGTTCTGCTTCAGATATGTTCACTTACTGAGGTCAAGAATCCTGTGAGTATAAAGATTAAACAGCAAAGACTACTTTAGTGATAGGAATAATCACTCCGAGGTGTTAACTATAAATCCAAATTATTACATATTTGTGTTTATTAGAGCAGAGTACACCCAGACCGTTACGCCCAGGCACTCTGTGCTTGAGAACGAGAGAGAAGTAAAAGAAAATGGTTTAAATGAAAGAGCTAGGGCGCCTGGGTGGCTCAGTTGGTTAAGCGACTGCTTTCGGCTCAGGTCATGATCCTGGAGTCCCTGGATCGAGTCCCTCATCGGGCTCCCTGCTCGGCAGGGAGCCTGCTTCTCCCTCTGACCCTCCCCCCTCTCATGTGCTCTCTCTCTCTCATTCTCTCTGTCTTAAATAAATAAATAAAATCTTTAAAAAAAAAAAAAAAAGAAAGAGCTATATCAGGATGCTGCTGGGCAGCTAAAATATCTGGGGATTGGTAGGATTTTATTACGTCTGTACTCTACTCATGAATCCTCATTCCAGGCTCTGTATAAATGCTATTTCTTACATTGAATTTGAAATTTAATTAAGTTTCGCTTTTTACATCTGAGGCGTTGACTTGATTTTTTTACCATCAAGGTTTAGTTCGGTCTCTTCAGACACGTACATACTGTCTGATCTTGCATATTTGAAATTTGAGAATAGGCAAAACTAATCGGTGATTAAAAACCAGACCAGTGGCAGCTACATTGCTGAAAAGGTAGGTGTGGACATTAACTGGAAAGAGACACAAGCGAATTTCCTGGGGTGGAAATATTCTGTATCTTGATTGGGGTGTTGGCTACACAGGTAAATATATTTGTCAAAGCTCATCTCACTAAGTGCTGTGCATTTTACTGTGTGTAAAGGATACTTCAATTAAAAAAAAAGTCCATATAATCTTGACCTGTGCTTTTCTTTTAAAAATATCTCTAAGTGTTAAGTGTTACAGAGTTACTAAGCCTACCTTTTCATCGGTTTCATTGTTTTGTCTAAAATGCCACAACCTTACTTGCATTTCACAGAATGAGGCAAATAAAATCAAGAAGGAAGCTGAGGATCTGGACCGTCTGATTGACCAGAAATTAAAAGATTATGAGGACCTCCGAGAGGACATGAGAGGGAAGGAACTTGAAGTCAAGAAGCTTCTGGAGAAGGGAAAGACTGAACAGCAGGTTGGTTTAATTTGCAAGTGACTTCATTTCTTGAGGCAAAATGTGAAACCGTGCTGCGTGACCTGTGTCCATGATGTCACCACAAGTGCAGGGACCGCAGGCCCTCAGGAATTCAGAGGAAGGCCTTCTGTGGGGCGCACCGGCCTAGCTGCCCCATGCTGGCAGGTGTCAAGGTGGCAGCTAGGAGCTGCCTGGCCTGTTAGGAGAAAGAAGGGAATCACCTTGGAGGGTTTGTCCTCTGATCTGCCGTGTGTTTGCAGACTGCTGACCAGCTCCTAGCCCGAGCAGATGCCGCCAAGGCTCTTGCGGAAGAAGCTGCTAAAAAGGGACGAAATACCTTACAAGAAGCCAATGACATTCTCAACAACCTGAAGGGTATGAAAGACTCACATGATAGCGTACATTTCTATGCTTTCTTCACTGAGGTGATTTACTTCTTAATTTTTACCATGAGATTCTCGGAACATATACCATATGAAAGATAAGAGTATACCAAATCCCATAAATCTATCATCCAGATTCAACAGTTAATGATTTTTACTACACTAACTTCATCCCCCAACATCCACCCTACTTTTTTTTATACGGAATTATTTCAAAGAAAAATCCGAGAGCTTGGGTCATTTTACCCCTTCATACCTCAGTATGAAAATAAAACCAAAAAAAAAAGAGGAAATTTTCTGATATTAGAATAACTCATGTTATCAAGATATGCCTATTTAGCTGGCTCATGTTGTTAAATGGAGATTATTTTTCATTTTCTCTGCCAATTGCATCTCAATCCTTGTGCCTTCTGTCCTCACCCAAGAGAAAAAAGAAATGTGCTCAATTCACGGGACAGTCCCGGAGTTGCCTCTGATAAAATAGCCCGTAGGTTCCATAAACATGGAAGCTTTATAAGATAATGGTTGACTCTATCGGCCCTGGTGTCAGTGGGATTGATTTAGAATCCCTGATCCACCTCGTACTTCCTGTGAACCCTTAGGGGAAATTCTCTCCCTCCATAGTCTTCAGTTCTCATGTATAAAACTGATACAATGCCTGCTTCACAGGCATATAAAAAAGGTCTTAACCCAGTAGCTAACACCTAGTAAACACTGAATAAACTGCAGTTTTTAATACTGGTTGCCGTGGTAGTAATGGCATACTCCGTGCTTTGCACAAAAATAAACTTCTTTGCAGAAACATGTTCGTTCATAAGACTCTAAAGCTGTACGCTTCCTTCTTCTAAGGCCGTCCGTGGTGTTTTTCATTTTTCTCTCCCGACTTTCACTGTTCGTAAAACGAAGTCCCGTTGCCGCTCCCTGACAGGTTCCCTTTTGGCTTGCTGAGAGTTGAGCTCAAATGCACCTGCTTTATTGTAGATTTCGATAGGCGAGTGAATGATAACAAGACTGCTGCAGAGGAGGCTTTAAGGAGAATCCCTGCCATCAACCAGACCATAATAGAAGCCAATGACAAGACAAGGGAGGCGCAGCTGGCTCTGGGCAGTGCCGCCGCCGACGCGACCGAGGCCAAGAGCAAGGCCCACGAGGCGGAGAGGATCGCCAGCGCCATCCAGAAGGTGTGTGCTCCGCTCTGCCCCCCAGCACTCTTTGCTCCTGTGTTTCTCCAGTCGTTTTCCAGTTTCTTTCCCCATCCCTAAAAGCCCTCATAGACTTCTTCCTCAACTCTGCTAAGATTATCCTTAAGCTGTCCTTGTTCCTTTTTTACTGGGCATTTACAGTAGGTAAGTACATTGACTGAAGAGGGCGAATCATTGAAGTCGTTGAAAGGGCCCTTGAACATTTCTACTGTTGTCTCGGCGGCAGGGTCTCTGTGGTGAGGAGGGGCATGGCTTCCTGGGCCCAAAGAGCGCCTTGCACAAGAAAATCAGACTCTTCTCAAGTAAACACAGTTCTTTGATATGGACAGCTGATGTTTTTTCAGTCTTACGTAGAGTGCCAGGTCAATACAACTCTCAGGCCCCTCTTTTGAGCATATTTTATATCGAAGCCCTACCTTATTTAGCTGCCACTGCTAGGATTCTTTCTACTCATCTTTTTTTTTAAAGATTTTATTTATTTATTGGAGAGGGAGACAGAGCATAAGCAGGGGAGGGGCAGAGGGAGAAGCAGACTCCCCGCTGAGCAGGGAGCCTGATGCAGGGCTCCATCCCAGGACCCTGAGATCATGACCTGAGCAGAAGTCAGATGCTTTAACCAACTGAGCCACCCAGGCGTCCGTCCCCTTTCTACAATCATCTTAAAGAATAATCTCTTTAAGCTGGCTTTTTCCTACTTAAAAGTCAATCTGTTTATTTTATTTAAAAGAGAGACTAGAATGGATTCTAAAAGAATGTATTCAAGAATCACAAACATTTTTTAGTTTGTTTAGAACAGTTGGTTTTGGATTAATTATATTTTATAAAATACTCCTACATCAGGATCGTGAGGTTTTTTGGTACATTGTGATGAACTGCCAAGTAGAACAAGGCCACTACGTTTGAACTGAAAATGTATCCAAGTCAAAGAGTCTAATCAATATGATGTGTTGGCAAGTGTACACCATTTAAATGTTTTATCATTTGCTAGCCATGTGACCTCAACTAAAAATGGCAATGATAGAAAAGGAAGTATTAAGGATAAATAAGAGGATACAAATGGAAGTGTTTTATAAAATATAAAATGCTATTAGGTTAGGCAGTAACGCTAGCTTTTCTTTCCTTACTGTTACTTGGAACCCAAATAAATGACACCCTAAGTCAACGTATGGTATAATTTACTTCCCTGTTCTTTCTGGATTATATTTTCAAACCATTCTACAGATTATTAAAGATGCGGGAGCATACTTTAGAAAGAGGAAAGCTTTTTTTCACTAGCTGTTCTTTATCATGTGCCTAGAACGCTACCAGCACCAAGGCAGAAGCCGAAAGGACTTTTGCAGAAGTTACAGACCTGGATAACGAGGTGAACAATATGCTGAAACAACTACAGGAAGCAGAAAAGGAGCTGAAGAGAAAACAAGAGGACGCTGACCAGGATATGATGATGGCAGGGATGGTAAGCCGTTTTGGCCTATTTGCTTGTGGGCAGAAAGTGAAGGGTGTTTAATGATAAAGATCCCCATCTTGTTAAGAAGAGTCTCTTTCATATTGACTTTTGTTTTTCATTGTGCTTTCTGGCCAAGAATCGGGTTAGTAACTTACATAGAAGACAAAGAATTTGGGTCTCTTGTGGGGTTGTTGCACAATTGTCCTGTCCCAAAGTTTCTCTCAGTTAAAAGCAAAACATTCTTTTACACATTGAAGTTTTAGGACATTGAAAAGTATGCATTTGTATTTTTGGATGGGTGATTCATACATGGTATAAAATAAAAAAGGAATAAAAAGGAATACAATGAAAAATTAATTTCCTTCCTACTCTTGTTATCCCAGCAACTTACTTTCTAGAGGCAAACACCAGTTTCTTGTATTTCATTTTTGAAGATGACAAAAACATACCAAACTTACATCTAATTTAATTTTTTTTTACCTTTTGTGATGATGTGTATAGACAACACTGTGGGTGACAAAATTGACTTAGGAATGCATGGCCCAATAAAGAACAAGGGTGCATTTTCCGGAAACATAACTTTGCAGTTCAGTCTGATTGCAATCACAGTAATGAACTTGTTTAATTGTACACTTTCAGTACAAGTGAGGGACCCTTTTTCCACTCCTGCTGAAAACAGGCCTTTTACCTGGCTCATTTTCACCCTGGGACAGAAAGGAGAAATAGTAACCCTGTTTACCTAAAGAAGACTCTAGGGAAGTGATAACAGGAAGCATTCCTATGCAAACACCTTATTTTAGTACGCTTTTTGGCTTTTATTTTGGACTATCTCAGTTTTCTCTAGCAAGGTATGGCTCAATTGGAAATTCCCATATAGTAAAAAATACGCATTTCTCATATGGGGTGAGAGGGTCTCTGCATTTCCTTTTTAATATATTTGTAGAAACATTGCATTTAGAGCCTGTGGAAAGAAGGAAAAGGATATATTCTTGATGAGCTCCAAGAAAAGGGTATGGATTCCATTCAAAGGGTGGAAGAAGATCCATCTTTTGTTCTTTTTGGTAAATAACTTCTAATGAACACAAAGCACCAGCACGCACCCCATCCCATTTGTATTTACGTCAGTCCTGAAAGACACAGCGTTGAGCCGGTATTGTTTGAGTCTGTCACATAACTTTTTTCACCAAAAGAGTAAAGGCTTATGGTTGTCCTGGAAGAGGAGGCTGGAGCCTACAGGTTACCCGCGGTAGCATTGCTCTCTGTAGGCCCTCGCGAAGTCACTTACCCTGTCTAGGACATGTGCAGGAAAGCCTGTCAGCGCTGTGATTTCAATAGAGATTCATCATTTATTTGTGAAGGGTTTTTTCCTCGTGCATTTTCTTTTTTTAAAAAATCTTATGTACTGTCCAAAAATGTTGCGGTGTCTTGAGCCAAACACTAGGAAAAACAATTTTGTGGTAGGGAGCTCAAAGCTGCTCGTTTATATCCTGACTGGATTTTATTTGTGAGAGCATCTGTTTTCTGATATTCCGACGCTTCCTCTTCCATTGTCATTTCCCGTGACTCACGCACAGGGTATTTGTTCAGGTTTCATGGAGTTTTCCCAAATATATTTACCTTTGGTTGATTTACAAAATGTAAACCGTATTGCCACATGCGTGTGCGTGCGTGTGCATTTGCAGGGGGGAGAGGGTGTTACAGAAGGTGTCACTTGAGTATGAAACTTCTCTGAGAATAGGACATTTCTAATAATCAAGTCTCTAAGAGTGTCCTGAAGGACATAGTTTGGTTCTAAAATGTAGTTTTTATACTCGTCCTTAAAAATAATTTGTTTCTGCTCGATGAATTTGGTTCCGAATCCACTTCCATGTATTTTTGAGTGAGAAAGTGAGAACAGGGGATAATATTGGTCTTTTTGAAATACAGATCCAGTCAGTGTAGGCATGCGGGCTGCCTACTTGTGTCTGTTCTGTGAATTAAAAATAGCAACATTTGACCATGAAGATACTCTGAAAGACCAAAAACAAAACAAAACAAAACCAAACCCCTACAGTGAGAGATTGTAGTTTCACAAGTTAGGAAAGAGGAAGCATCTGAAAATTGGACTTGTTGGCTGACTGGGGGGAAAAAATATCTCAAGAGCATGAAAACACACCGTCAGGACTGCTGGTATCATCTCTCCTTTTCCCGGTACAGGCTTCGCAGGCTGCTCAGGAAGCCGAGATCAATGCCAGAAAGGCCAAAAACTCCGTTACCAGCCTCCTGCACCTGATTAATGAGCTCCTGGAGCAGCTGGGTAAGTGGCTGTGGAGTGATTGTCGGCCGCCCCCGGATTCTCTGTGCTGCCCTTGCGGTCTGATGCAGTCGACGCAAAAGCAGATAGTACAGCAGGCCTGTTGTGTGAACCCAATCAGGACTCGAGGTCGTATTAACTCAGCTACGAGGTCCTTCCATGGCATGTGATCTGAGTCCTGGAATCTGACCACGGTCCAAGGACTTATAAAATCAGGAAGACAGGCTGCCAGTGAGGGTGGCTCACTTGTGGTCGATGCTTATGATACACTGAACGGTGATTATTCTGAGCTCATCCTGCTTGGCAGAGTGTCTTTAGAGGATTTAAAGTGAAGGATTTCAGTGCTAGAGTGAAAGGACACTTTAAGCCATCGACAACTTCACTGCCTGGAATTCTTTTCATTTGCTAATTAAAAGGAGAATCTGATGAGGTGACAGTTCTTCAAAAAGAGAATAAGCTCGATTTTTCAAGGAAATTCAAGCATGTTGAAATGCTTTTTTTTTTTTTTAAAGATTTTATTTATTTATTTGAGAGAAAGAATGAGAGAGAGAGAGAGCATGAGAGGGAGGAGGGTCAGAGGGAGAAGCAGACTCCCTGCTGAGCAGGGAGCCTGATGTGGGACTTGATCCCGGGACTCCAGGATCATGACCTGAGCTGAAGGCAGTCGCTTAACCGACTGAGCCACCCAGGCGCCCGAAATGCTCTTTTAATCCAGGGTGGTAGGGAGCAGGCTTCGTTACAGGACAGATGTACTTTTGTCGCCAGCCTCCATTATAAAGTGGTCATGCTCCAGCCCATATGGCTTTGTGGCAAGGCATTCTGCTTTAATTTAGCCTTGAAGGTTTATTCAGTGTTTTGTTTGGGGTGGTTTTTTTTTTTTTTTTGGTCTTTTGGAGGGTGGGGGAGGGTATATTTTTTATCTGTCTCAAATATCAAGAATAATAAATTATGTGCTGTCAGATGGGTTTTAAAATGAAAGGAGCTAGAAGAGGTAGCTTTTTGTGGCAGAAAGGGCTGGATTTTTAAAGTTAGTCAGGCTTGGGTTGGAATCTGTTTTGTTGCCTTGTAAACTGCGCAAACTTGGGCAAATTGCTTAACATCTGAGAATCACTGGCAGAATATGGTCTTGTGAGAATTTAGTCAAGTACGGTATGCATAAAGTATTGAGCGCTGTGTGGCTGTCTGCTTTCATTAACTATGGAAGCAATTCTTTCCATAAGAACCTCCTTTTCTTGCTAATTTTAAAGTGAAGCTTTTGCTGGAATTATTTCAGCATTTTCATCCCTGGCCATTTTCCGTAGGAGGGCTCCAAATAGAGTCTAACTCCTGAAAGCAGGACAGGACTCCCCAGAACCAACCCAGCCTCCCTGGAAGCTAAAGAGCCGAGGGCTTACAGTTCTAGCCCGAAGATTTTTATGTTCATTAGATAGCATTAAAATGACATACAGGTTACATACATAAACATGAAAATGGTATCAAACGTTACCAGATGACCTTCAAAACTGCAGGTGAGGCTTAAGGTCTCAAGCAAGGCAGCTGTGTATTTAGACATCATCTCACAAAAACTGTTTCCTCAGAGAAAACATCCAGCCCAGTATCCATTATATGCTCTGACCTGTCCTCGCCGAGTTAGGTCCATGTTTACACTTGGTCTGCATAGTTCATGCCCTTGCATGACACGAATGGTCTACAAGTCTCGTTTGCAGGCCACCACTGCATAGCGGCAGCTGCTGGGCTTCATTTATAAGACAGGCTAGTGGAGGGGCGCCTGGGTGGCTCAGTCAGTGAAGCATCTGCCTTCGGCTCAGGTCATGATCCCAAGGTCCTGGGATGGAGCCCCGCATCGGGCTCCCGGCTCGCGGGAAGCCTGCTTCTCCCTCTCCTGCTCCCCCTGCTTGTGTTCCCTCTCTCGCTGTGTCTCTTTCTGTCAAATAAAGTGGAGGTGCTTGCGGAGCGATGTGATGATTCTTACTGGGTGCATCTGTTTCCTCCTGTGTCCTTTCTGACTCTACAGGGCAGCTGGACACAGTGGACCTGAACAAGCTCAATGAGATCGAAGGCACCCTGAACAAAGCCAAAGATGAAATGAAAGTCAGTGATCTGGACAGGAAAGTGTCTGATCTGGAGAATGAAGCCAGGAAGCAGGAGGCCGCGATCATGGACTATAACAGAGATATCGAGGAGATCATGAAGGACATTCGCAACCTGGAAGACATCAAGAAGACCTTACCATCTGGCTGCTTCAACACCCCGTCCATCGAAAAGCCCTAGAGTCATCTTTTAGGGCTGGAAGGCAGCACCCCCCAACCGGGGAGCCGTTGTGAGGCCACAGAGTGCCTTAACACACAGATTACATTTTTTCAGACCCCCACTTCTCTGCTGCTCTTCACCACTGTCCTTTTGAACCAGGAAAATTCACAAAGCTTAAAGAGAAGTAAGTCAGACATCATGAATCGGGAACAGAGGGTTTTATCTGATAGTCTCTCTTCCACGGAAGGCACTCCCTTACCCACACTTTCCCTTCTGAGTCGCATGAGGACGTGGCATCTTATGTGATCATACAGTGGTGTAAACACTTCGTGAGAACCATTGTCTGCCGGGGCTGAGCAAGTGGCCCTCCCTTTTCTCCTGGATACCGGCAGAACCTCCTCGGTCTCAGTACTCTTGTTTCTATGAAGGAAAAGTTTGGCCACTAGTAGCCACGTTGCGATGGCCAGGATATCCAGTCTGTCGATAAAGAAAGTGCACCTACATCTACCACCCCGCCTCCTTTTACGCAAAAGGAAATAAACGTCCTGTGCCAAAGATATTGGTCACTTAGAATGTCAAGAGCCATCGTCAGTTGCTTTAGCTATTTTGAGTATAGGACACTGAGCCATCCACGGGTAAGGCTGCAATTATTCCTGACAGTCTCCAGGAGAATGAGGCTGCAGAAGTAGGCTGAACATTTTCTCATATGTTAATAATTGACTAGGAAGATACACTTTTTTCAGATCTTTGGGCAGCTGATAAATCTGGATGGGCAGCTTGCACTCACCAATAGACGTCTTCTGATATTCCTATAAATGGAATTTATACAGAAGAAATAGGGATATGATAACCACTAAAGTTTGTTTTGTTTTTTTTTCAAAATCAAACTAATACCTAGAGCTTTTTTAGTGTGTTAGTCTTGGAACTAGTGCTGTTATCTGGTAGAGAGCAGTTGATCCCTAAGATCTTGACAAACAAGAAACAAGCTGCCTTGTCCTAGTCTTTCCTCGCAAAGGGATAAAACTTATATGCAACTTGTATTGTCAGGATCCCGTATATCCATTTTTTTCTTCCATTGGGGAGAGATGACACTTTTGACCCTTATCCTCAATTACCTTCTGATGTTCCCATCTTCTAGGGTCCCTCTACACGCCTGCCAAATCCTGGTGGCAAATCCCTGCACTCAGTAGTTCACACAGCTGCCAGCACCGTCTAGTTCCTGCACTTTGTGATTGAAACCCATTCGAAACCCTCCCTCTCAGTGCAGAGGGAAGACCCGTAGGTGGACTTGCCTAGCTGGCTTCTCAACTTTGGATCCTCAGCTCTGTGGTTTTCTTTCAAGATCACAGTATGAAGATTCTCTGCCCCACAACGCCTTCCTCCTACCAACCCACCTTTGAGATTCATATATATCGCCTTTAACACTATGCAACTTTGTACTTTGCGTAGCGGGGGGAAAGAAACTATTATCTGACACACTGGTGCTATTAATTATTTCAAATTTATATTTTTGTGTGAATGTTTTTTTTGTTGTTGTTTATCATGATTATAGAGTAAGGAATTTATGTAAATATACTTGGTCCTATTTCTAGAATGGCACTGTCTGTTCACTTCTTCATTTTTCCCCTTCACTGGCACAATGTGTCTGTATACCTCCTTCCCTTCCGTCTGCAGTCCTTTGCCTTGCACCTGCCCCCCCATCGCTCTGCCCTGCGCCTTGTGTCTGCAGCATGTTCATTCTCCAGCGCGAATGTCCACCCGCTTCCCTCCACACCCAGCCGCTCTGCAGGGGTGCCTCCCACCCTCCTCCACCGCAGGCCCGCCCCCTGAAATTGCAGCCTGATGTTCCTGAGGCCCGCTCCCGAGCAGGCGTGTCAGGTCGACAGGAGGTGGCGGGATGAGGATGTTTTGCTGAACGGCATCTTCAGCATCAATGTGGGCCTAACCGGGAATGAACTAGAAATGCCCTTTCCGACAGTTGGAGCTATGGACGGGTCCGTTGAGAAGGGAGGGCGTGATCACTGAGCACTCAGAGGGCACCAGGGATGGAGTACAGACAGGTAGAGTGGGAGCGGCCGTGCATCGGGGTCTCCCCTGCTGCCTGCTTGCATACCAGAGTCGGCTCTAAAGGCTTTGACTTGGCATACCCCTGGCTTTCCCTGGGCCGCTTCTACTGTTGCCAGAGGCCAGGCTCGTTCCTGCCAAGTTTTCACATCAGCGTCTCCTAGCTAGTTCCTCGTGGTAAGGGGCCACCTCCTAACAGAGACATTTTGTTCAAGGTCGCAGGACAAGGACTGTAGATCGACTGCCGGGATAGTTGTCCCTCTAGCCTGTGGGTCAGCCTCACAGCAGTCAGTCGTAGGCCGCAGTGAAATTTGGAGTTTTTTTGTTTGGTTTGGTTTGGTTGCTTTTCTCCTTCTCCATCTGTGTCATATATTTTTAAACAGAATTTTATTTTTAAAATAAAAAGCTCTTTGTAAGACAATACCTTCATTACACTCCTGCAATATGCATTATTTTATTGTATGGTTCTAGTTACCTGAATTTCATGTAATAAAACTGACAGGGTGGCTGCTGAAGAATGCTGGGGGTCGCGGGGGGCGTATCCAGCTGCTCTCCGGAATTCTTCCTTGTAATCCCCGCGGTGGCCCTTTGATATGTGCCTTCACCTTAGCTGTTTGCCTTAATCTCTACAGTCTCGCTCTCCAGGGTGGTGAATAAAATGCAACACTTGGCCTTTTTTTAATGTTAAAAAAAAAAAACAGTATTTTATTTATAATAAAATCTGAATATTTGTAACCCTTTATATTTGGTGTGGCCTGAGTGTGGTACTGGGGACAGGATGTTTTGAAAGGTACGATGAAGAGAAAGCTGCTTGTAATACCTTCTTTGGGTGACTTATTTCCTTGAGAACAGTCCAATATGTGTGCAGGTACATGCTGTAAGTATGTGTGTGTGTGTATGTATATATGTGTGTATATATTATACATACAAGTAATACACACACACATATATATACATACTTTTTTTCCCCTTCTCAGATGGGGATACTTTGGTGTGGTCCAGAGGTAGGCAGACTTTTTCTGTAAAGAGCTAGACTATACATATTGTAGGCTTCACAGGCCCTATGGTCTCTGTTACACCGACTTTGCTCTTGCAGCCTGAAAGCAGCCCGGACAGTGTGTAAACAAATGAGTCCAACACAACTATTTACAAAAACAGGCACGGGCCCGAGGGCTGCCATGTACCGGACCCCTTGGGGTATGATTAATGCCTGCTTAGTGACACCTGAAGACTATTTTAAAATTATTTGGGCTTCTTAAATTAGCAGCTGTATGTAAAAAGTTGTCTTTCTACCTGTAAATATGCCCATAACTTCAGCTAAAGGGGGTCTCTTGAGGTGATGAAAACCACTCTCGAACATAAGGGAATAGAGAGAAAAAGTAAGTGATGTGCTGAGCCGGCAGGCCAGAGTAGCTCATCCGTGCCTCAGCCCATCTGGAGGGTTGACCCAGCGGGAGTCATCTGAGGCCAGGTGAAGAGTTTCAGATACGGAGACAGCAGGAAGGCTTTGGTTTCCTCTTCGGTGCTCTGTTCATAGCCCTGAGTCCCTGCGGATGACCTGCCACCTTCCTGATCTTCTAAATCCTTGTAACTATGACACCTGTGAAGAACCTGAACTCTCCTCGATTGGACTTGCTCAGAGAGAGCTTTAGAGGGCACTAGTTCCTCGCTTTCACGCATACCCTGTTCTTAACCTGTTTGTAGGACCTGATTCAAACGCAAACACATCTTTCTAGTTACTGTGTCCAAGTGATGAGTGGGATTTTAAAAACTTGCGGGTCGGCAGTTTCTCCAAGGTTGGTATTGGCATAATCTGATGCAAAATATCCCCGAAGGTTTACTCCTTAAAGTAAGCATTTTTAGCCCCCTGATAAATCTGAATTCACCAGCTCCACTTCACTAAGCTCAAAGTGGAATGCTAAAGAAGACCTCTGGCACCCAGGAGAGCCACCAAGTAGAAAGGCAGATGGTGCCTGCTTCATAGGGTGAGGAAGGACCCATCCCAATGAAGGATCACCTCTCTCCAGGCCCTTAGCTTATGGGACCAGAAACAAGACAGTTGTACATAGCAGGTAATTTTGCCTGTTCACACTGAGCAGGTTTAAATGAAGTAGATACTAATCACGAGTGAAAAATAAGAAACTTCCTAGTAAATAATCTATCAGGCTCCAGTGGTTCAGAAGTTATCAGCAAGAGTGCTTTATATTTGTACTGAGTCCCCCAAGATGATTATATCTGCTCTACACAAATGATACTCTAAATAGAAATTAATTATATGCAGGGCGCCTGGGTGGCTCAGTCGGTTAAGCATCTGCCTTTGGCTCAGGTCATGATCCCAGGGTCCTGGGATGGAGCCCCCTTCAGGCTCCCTGCTCGGCGGGGAGCCTGCTTATCCCTCTCCCTCTGCCCCTACCCTGCATGTGTTCTGTCTCATTCTCTCTCAGATAAGTAAATAAAATCTTTTTTAAAAAATTAATGACATGCTTAAGAAAAGGAAATATTTAGCAGAAGTCAAATAAAAGCTAAGAAATTCCTGGTTGGGAATTCAAATAAGAGAAACCTCAACATTTCCAGTGTTGTTATAACATGTCATTTCTTTCACTCTTCTCCCTGCCCATGGTATTCTTTCTCCTTTCCATTACAGGAAAGCCTGAGGTCAAGGTGTCACCTGCTCTGTTGACATTGGTCAGTCCTTCCTTGTGTCCACCAGCCCCCCAGCCTTGTACTGGCTTCTAGCGTTGACACATGTTTATTGATCAGGTGTTTCTCACTGACCTTTCCCCCCAAGCTCCCTCCTACTCCCCAAGATCCCGGTCTGTGTATTTCTGTCCACATCCTCAGGGTTAGGAGGCATACAGGAAGTGGTCACTGGGTTTTCTAAATGGTCTAAAGGTAAAATCAACCTTTCTCATTTGCCTATTCTCCCATTTCTGTTACTTTTCCCCTGCATGAGCAGAAAGCGAGGTTTACAGATGCTTGTTAATGCCCTCTGTCCCTTGCTTTCAGCATCGTTCTGCTCTCTCAGTACTCCCACCGAAGGAGGGATTTGCAGGAAGAGAAGCAAAACTGCTGTCTTTCACCAAGTGACACAGCACCCACACACCACACACAGCTCCGCAAGCGGCAACCAGCTGGCGTGGTCCGCTCTGCATCCCAGCCTCACACTAGCTGCTCCCAGCACTGCGTGTGTCTGCCAGTGGTCCCTCGCTCTGCATCCCAGCCTCACACTAGCTGCTCCCAGCACTGCGTGTGTCTGCCAGTGGTCCCTCGCTCTGCATCCCAGCCTCACACTAGCTGCTCCCAGCACTGCGTGTGTCTGCCAGTTTTACCCACAGCCCCTTCTGTAGATACCTCTGGCTCCCGGCCCACATGATAACATTAGTTCCCTTTCTTTTTCCCTAACTCCTGGGAATCGGCCTGGTAAATTTCAACAGCTTGGTTAGTGTTTCATCCTGTTCGCCCGGGTGCCTTAGAGGGCCTTGTAATATAGGCCATGCAGGCATTGCTTGTGATGAATTCAGTATAGTTTATATTTATTTCTATAAAAAGTTGAGCATCAGGCTCTTGATCAAGAATGTAACCCTCGGATACAGCATTGTTCCCATGAGTATGTCAATTTAACTGATTCTCTGTGAAATGTGCCTGGTCATACCTTTGAGGACACCTCTCTCTCCTCCCATAATCCTTTTTCACCATGGCTAGTAACAAAAAATTCTACTTGAGCTTCAGACTGTTGCTTTTGAGCCTGTGGTTTCTGTACTTGTACTGAGATCCTTTGTCGTTTCAGTAACTAAATGAAATCATCAGGAGCGCCGGGGCGGCTCAGTCAGCTAAGCACCTGACTCTTGATTTTGGTTCAAGTCATGATCTCAGGGTCGTGGGATTGAGCCCCCCACTGGGCTCTGCACTCAGCACAGAGTATGCTTATCCCTCTCCCTCTGCTCCTCCCCCAACTCCCTCTCTTTCTAAAATAAGTAAAATATTTTAAAAGATAATTAAATAAATTCAGTCATCAAATTGTGTGCCATAGCAACTAGTGTTAAAAATTTCTAATGCAGGGGCGCCTGGGTGGCTCAGTTGGTTAAGCGACTGCCTTCGGCTCAGGTCATGATCCTGGAGTCCCGGGATCGAGTCCCGCATCGGGCTCCCTGCTCGGCAGGGAGTCTGCTTCTCCCTCTGACCCTCCCCACTCTCATGCTCTCTCTATCTCATTCTCTCTCTCAAATAAATAAATAAAATCTTTAAAAAAAAAAAAATTTCTAATGCAGGGCGCCTGGGTGGCTCAGTCGGTTAAGCGTCTGCCTTTGGCTCGGCTCATGATCTCAGGGTCCTGGGATCGAGGCCCCATGTCAGGCTCCCTGCTCAGTGGAGAGCCTGCTTCTCCCTCTCCCTCTGTGTTCCTCTCTCTCAAAAATAAATAAATAAAAATATATATATATATATATATAAAAAGAATTTCTACTGCAATTCCTTTCTGAATATTCTGTGCTTGCCTTCCAGGATGTAGGATCCGATTTTTCCTCTGTGTCAGTTGGTCCCCATTCTTTGCATGGGCAATTTTTTCCTCCTGAGAGTGGTTTCTAAGTTGAGGTTAGTGCCGAGTAAGCTCAAATCCAGCCATGAACAGAAATGTCTGGAGAAGATGTGCTGTCCTAGTGTGGATTACACGTTCCTGGGTTGCTGAGCCAGCGTCCAAGATAAAGCCTCGGTAGAAACAACTGTGATTTCAGTGATTACATGTTGAGCAGGGTCAGAGAAGTTTGTGTTACAACTTGCTCATCCCTCTTGGCTCAGACAGTCTGCTATCTGCGCTGTCTGAGTCGGGCTGAGACAGAGGCTCAGACCTGGCCAGAGAGATGGGTTTTGCCACATAGATTTCAGTCAGGTTGACCTCCTTACATTTCTGAAGGACTGGGGAAGGACTAACGCTATCAAGGTATTTAGCACCGTATACTATGTTTTTAAAGGTACCTTCATGATTATTTACTTTCATTTGCCCCTGATTTATTGAGGGTCTTCATTTGACCAACGAGGAGATACAACCATGGCTTGCTGGCCCATCACCCTAACCACTATTTTATTTTATTTTTTATTTTTATTTTTTTTTAAAGATTTTATTTATTTATTAGAGAGAGACACAGCGAGAGAGGGAACACAAGCAGAGGGGGTGGGAGAGGGAGAAGCAGGCTTCCCGCCGAGCAGGGAGCCCGATGCAGGGCTTGATCCCAGGACCCTGGGATCATGACCTGAGCCGAAGGCAGACGCTTAACGACTGAGCCACCCAGGCGCCCCCCTAACCACTATTTTAGCATCTTACCGTATTCTCTCATGATTATGATCCATTTTCCTATTATGTACATGTACTTTATGATAAGGTTCCTCAAATCCCTTTTTTGGAGAGATCAAGGCAGGATTTAAATATATTAGTAATTTGCCCAATATTAAGGAACCAGTTAGTGGCAGAATTATTACTTGGAATGGAATTGTCTTTCAGCATCTGGGCCATATACCCTACACAGCTCACACCCCTCTCGTTGCCTATGGTTTTTCCCTCTCTTTCTCTTCCCTTACTTAGGATCAGGGATAAGAAGCATAGAGCTGGCTCACCTAGCTTCCTCTCATGTTAACATCTGATATAACCATGGTACATTTATCAAAACTAAGAAACTATTGGTAGAAGATGTAACTATAGTCTTTTGCCTGCTTTTAAAAAACCTTTTTCGAGACCCCATTTTTAAAGTAATACATTAAAGCAAAATGAAAAATACTCAGTATTAATACCCAAGCTATGGGACAACAGGAGTGTGGTTGTTGATTTTACTTTCGTAATACAATCAAGACTGCCCGATGTATATAATGTGTTCATAATTAACTGCGAGTAATGTCATTAAACCACTTGCTAAAATGTCCTGAAAGTTTCAAAAGAGATTTTTAAAAGATCCATCAGAATTAACAGGTCATTCATAACAATATGCCACAGATTTAAGTATTTATTAGAAATAGAAAATTTATTTATAAAGATTACATTTAAAATTTTTTATTACATCATTTCAGACCTACAGAAAAATTGTAAGAATAGCATAAAAAGTTCTTCAGTACTCTTTCCTCGGATTCCTCAAATGTTAACATTTTATCACATTTGCTTTTTCTCTGCTCTCACTCTTGCTCTCTGCATAGAGAGAAAGAGAGAAATGTTTTAAGTTGCAGACATGATGCCCTTTTACCCGTAAATACTTCAATGTATATTTCCTAAAGACGGGGAACTTTCTTACATAACTACAGCACAGTTGTCAAAATCAGGAAATTACCATCAATACAATATGATTATCTTATCCACAGCCATTATTCAGATTGCACCATTTGTGGTAGGCAGACTAATGGTCCCTCCAAAGATGTCCACATCCTAATCCCCAGAACCTGTGAATGTGTAAAGTTGCACGGCAAAGGGGAATTAAGGTTTCTGATGTCATTAAGGTTGTGAATCAGCCCATCTTAAAGTAGATTATCCTGGGTTATCTGGGTAGGCCAACATAATAATCATAAGGATTCTTATAATTGGAGGAGGGAGGCAGAAAAGGAGGTCGGGGTGATGCAATGAGATGGGGACTCAGCCTGCCATTTGGGGCTTAAAGATGGAGTGGGAGGCAGGAGCCAAGGAACGTGGGCAGCCTCGAAAATCTGCAAGAGGCAAGGGAAGAGATTCTCCCCTAGAGCCTCCAGAGGGGGAACACAGCCCTGCTGACACTTTGAGTTTAACCCAGGAAGATCCCTGTCAGACTTCTAACCTACAGAAATAAAAGAGAATAAAGTTGTATTGTTTCAAGCCACTAAATTTGAGGCCACTTGTTGTGCAGCCATAGAAAACTAATACACCATTTGTCCCGGTAATGTCTTTTTAAAAAAGAGAAAATCTGGGGGCACCTGGGTGGCTCAGACGGTTGAGCATCTGCCTTCGGCTCAGGTCATGATCCCAGGGTCCTGGGATTGAGCCCCACATCGAGCTCCCTGCTTGGTGGGGAGCCTGCTTCTCCCTCTCCCTCTGCTGTTCCCCCTGCTTGTAATCTCTCACTCTCTCTGTCAAATAAATAAATAAAAGCTTTAAAAAAAAAAAAAAGAAAGAAAATCTGAAACTATGTGTTCAGTTGTCATGTCTCTTTTATTTCCTTTACTCTGGAGCAGTTCCTGAGTCTTCCTTTGTATTTTCTGATGTTGACATTTTAAGAAAATAGACAGTTATTTTGTAGCATGTTCTTCAGTTTGGTTCCTTTGATGTTTTCTCTTGATTGGATTCAGGTTGTGCACTTTGACAGCGAGATCGCAGAAGTGATGCTGAATTCCCTTCAGTACATAGTAACAGGAGGCACATAAGTCATTGCTGACAATGCTCACTTTGACAGCTGATTGGGGTGGTGCCTCCCAGATTTCTCCATTGTGAAGTTACTCGGTAACCCTTTGTAATTAATAAGTATCTTATGAGGACATACTTTGAAACTATATAAATATCCTGTTACTCCTTACACTTTTACCCACTAGTTTTAGCATCCATTGATGAGGCTGCCAAAGGGAGAATTCCATCATTCTTTATATATATATTAGTTGGCATTATTCTGAGAGGTAGTTTTTCCTTCTGTCCCACTTTTTATGTTAGATCTTCATATTAGATTTATGGATTCCTCTTTTATTTAATAAGTTACAATAGGTTGTTCTTGAGATTTATTTTGATCTTTAAATGTCCCTTATTTAGCCGTGGCAGTAGTTCAAAGCTGACCCCTGTGATCTTTTGATAATTTCCCTCATTCTTTGAGCGTTATCTTACTTTTGGCACAACAAGACATTTCAGGCTCGTCTTGTATTATCTGTGCCATAATTCTGGAACCAGCCACTCCTCCAAGGAGCAAAATTAGGTTTTATTAATTCCCCAAACGCCAAGAGCCAACAACAACAAAAATGGGCCACTCAAATTGATGAAAATCTCTCAAAGATGATGCTGAATTTTGAGCAAATTGTTTATTAGGCTACTTGGCTTTAGGGAGCATGGCCTATTTTATGCATTATTGACAAATATTTTTGGAGCACTCATTGCTTTTGCAGCCTACCTGGTACCAGTACCCATGGGTTTTACACTGTGACAAAGGCAATTTTTCCTACTTTGAGAAATCTATTTAAGTAGGGGAGGCAGCAAAAGACAAAACATAAGAAATAGTAAAAAAAAAAAAAATAGAGGAAAACATATCTCTTTAAATAGGGATATGTGAGCATGTTGGTAAACAGATGCATCGGAACATTATATATTAATATTAGTATATTGATTTATTCACTAAAATAAATAAATGCTGAGGACTGTTCTTTTTGCTAAGTCTATGAAGGACAAATTATATTTGTACAAAAAAGTATAATTTTTGGCTGTGTTGAAGAGAACATGGTGTGGGAAATGGGTTCAGGGACATTGATCCAGATTTGAAAAGGCAGACAGCGAATTCGATGATATGCAATTGAGTGGTTGAATTTTCCTCCCATCCACTGCTCTCTGTATTGAAGATGTTCTGGAACCCAGCACTGTAGTCTCTAATCACAGGGAGAACTCTTACGCTCCATGTGCTCAGTTTCCATGTTCCAGTTTTTGATTGATTATTGTTGGCTGTCATCTCATAAGACCAATGACATAGCAAATTATTTCATTATTTCAAACTCTCACTGTTTATTGAGGCTCTACAGAAGTGCCCAGTTATTAATCAGAGCCCAAACGAGAAAGATCTCCCCATGTTGAGATCAAAAAGAGTAGTTACCAAACTATTGATAGTCTATTGGTGTCTAATCAGATTCTAAAGAATGGCTGGCAAAAACTATTGTGGACTTTTTTGTGCCTTTGTGCTGAGTTTGGTGAGGGTTGAATATGTAATAAAATAAAGTTTGCATTCACATAGGATTGTGGACTCAGGAGTTCTAGAGCAATCGTACTCAAAGTGGAGTCCTAGAGCCAGCAACGTCTGCCTCACCTGTTAACTTCTTAGAAATTCACATTCTCGATACCACCTCAGACCTACTGAATCAGAAATTCAGGGGTGGAGGGGTCAGAGGGTAATCTGTGTTTTAACAAGCCCCCTCCAGGGGATTCTGATGCTGGCCAGAGAATTAGAGTGCTGTGTATTGGTTCTCAACAATTATATCTTCTGTGTCTGTGTGTTGGACTCAACCAGGCATTATTTTCACTCTCAGCTACCTTTCCTGGCTAACTCCTTGAATTGGGAAGAATGTTCAGAATATGTGCTAATTACAGTCTTAGAGACAAACAATATTAACTCTTCTCTGTGCTTAAAACTTATACTGAGAAACTCTAACTATATAAACATCAAATTTGTTAATTAATCAAGACATTCGTCTTATGGAATACAAAAGCCTTTTTAAAAAGTAGGTGAAAACTGACAAATCTATTTAAAAAATTTTAATATAAGTATTTTTGTTTCCAATTGATTTCTCCACTTTTCACAAGATCTTCTAAATAATAATTTCTATCCACTAGATGTGAACAGGCCAAAAGATCATGGGAGAGACTAGACTTTTTATGATTCATAATTATCATCTAATGCTATGAATTTGGCAAGCTTGTTCTGAACGTTTCCACAAGCATGAAATAAAAGAGCCAAGTCATTTAATGTGGGAGATGCATTTGAAATTAGGTAAAGCAACAAATATACCTTAAGACATCCAAAGAAGTTCAGTTTAAAACTTCAGGCCCTACTGAGTGGCCACAATTCATGGACAAGTTAACTGGGTACCCTTAACTAAGTCTCTCAACTCTGCCTATTTTTCCTATAAATGGGGCTGTCACAACCCCACAGAACTGTTCAAGTCAATGGGTAAGTATGTAAAAAAAATACAAAATTTAGTATAATCAGGTAAATTAAGCTTTTGTGGGGTTGGAAGCTTGTGCAGCTTGGGGCCTTCTTTTAAAAAAATATATAAGATCACAAATGCAAAAGTAAGCGTGGAGCCAGAAAGGGGCCCATGAGCTCCATTACTTCCACATGGGAAATCCACCTCCGTGCTGTGACTATATTTATTTTCAGCTAGTTGCTTCCTTTATGTCACTGTGTCATCGGGTGTGAGCATGACTGTACTTCCCTTCCACGGCAGACACCTCAGCCGCCGTCTGGCCCGGAGAACCTATTTGGTGTGCTCACTGCATGACAACAGTGGGTGTGGCTCGGAGGGGAGTGCCAGGCTCTACAGACCGTGCCCAGAGGCTGCAGAATCAGACTTTTGCCAGAGGAAGAAAGAGCGCCCGGAGGCATGCATTCACCGGAGCAATGGTGAATGGCTTGACTGGGCAGAGCCTTCCAGATCTTCGTCATTAAACCTCTTAATCTCAAACATGGAAGAGGTAAAACTCAATTTTTAAAGATCACTTGTTAAAATAGGACCACTCCTATCCTCAGGTTTTAAATGTTTTATTTATTTATTCATGAGAGTCAGAGAGAGAGGCAGAGGCAGAGGGAGAAGCAGGCTCCCCGCCTAGCAGGGAGCCCGATGCGGGACTCGATCCCAGGACCCTGGGATCATGACCTGAGCCGAAGGCAGACGCTCAACCATCTGAGCCACCCAGGCACCCCATTCAGTGTTTTCTGATCAGAATATTCTTCAATGTGCCATTCTTAAGAGAGCAAAAATCCACAGGTTACTCTGGAGTCCCCAGTGAAATGGACTCCCTAAATGAAGGACACTATTATTATTCTGCACCAGCTCACAGGTCCAGAAGTATAGACTCAGCAGGGTAAGCTTAAGAGTTCAGATCTTTAGAGGGCCTGGCTGGCTGAGTTGGTAGAGCATGCAACTCTTGGCCTTGGGGTTGTGAGTTTGAGTCCCACGTTGGGTATAGAGATTATTTAAAAATAAACAATTTTTTTCAAAAGAATTCAGATTTTTTTGGTGGGGGCAGTGGGGGAGGGACTGTGAAATTGGTGAAGGGCACTGAGAATACACTTATCCTGATAAGCACTTAATATAACACTCTGTGTTAACTGGAATTTTTAAAAAAAGAGTTCAGCTCTTTCAACACATTGAAATAGCACTGTTTTTGTTGTTGTTGCTGTTTGTCTTGTTTTAAGAAAAAGCAAGTAGCATCAAGTCCTGGCTGAAACATCAGGGTCTGTGTCTTCGCTGTCCCGAGTTTATGTTCTATTCAGCGTGGTGCATGCTTAGAGCAGGCTTGGGCCACAAAGCATCTCAAAATGACTCCAGTCCTTGAGATGGTCTCTGGCGCCCCAAGAGATTCTATCTTGACTACCTGCTAAGTAACAAGCCAGGCCTCGAACTCGGGCAAACTGACTCTAAGTCCTACCTGTATCCCAACCACCACATTATACTGCCTCTATGTGGCCCCAATGTCTAGTGGGGCAGAAAGTTCTAAGGAGAAAAACAAAGCAGGAAAGGGGAAAGAAGGGGCTTGGGGGGTGGGGAGGACCTTGCAATTTGATACAAGATGGTGGAGAAAGCCCCACAAAGAAGATGGCATCTGAGTAAACCCAGAACCACACGGATATCTGGAGAAAGCACATTCCAGGTAGGGACACAAGAGATTGCAAAAGTCCCAGAATGGAACCCCATGTGGCTGAGGGTGAGTGAGAAGGAGGACAGTGAGGTGATGGGGGGGTGGTGGGGAGTGGGACCCATCATGTGAGACTCTGATGCCATCACAGGGACTTTGGCTTCAGCTCAGAAGGAGGTGGAGTACCTAGGAGCTTTTGTAATAACGCATGATGAGATCTGAATTATACTATAATAGGAGCAGCCTGGTGTTGTGTTTAGATTAAAAGTGGGCAAAGGCAAAAGGAGGGATATGAGACAGGAGGCTATCACAGTAATCTGTGCAAAAGATGAGGGGGTTTGGATTAAGGTGATCACAATGGAGGTGATGAGAAGTGGTCCAATTCCTATCATGATCTGAAGGTAGAGTGAGCAGCAAGATTTGCTGTGAGAAAAAGAGTCAAGAATGACTTTAAGGTGCTTGGACAGAACATGCCATTTGTTTTATTTTTTATTTCTTACTCATTTTCAGGCCTTTCCATATAGGGAAGACTGAGGCAGAAGAGGTATAAGGGGCAGAATGAGTATCAGGAGCTCAGCTTTGTATTACAGCTGAGATGTTAATTACCCATCCAGATGTAGATTTCAATTAGGCAGTTGAACATGATCTTAAGAGTTCAGGGATGCTGTGCAAGCAAGTTAAAGATATAAATTTGAAAGTCGTCGGCAGATATGCTTCAAGCTGTGAGACTAGCTGAGAAAACCAAGGGAGTGAATAGAGACAAAAAAAAAAGAGATGAGGTCCAAGGCCTGAGCGTTGGGTGGCTTCCCCTCCATTAAGAGGGCACGTCTATGTTCCCAGGTAAGAGAGATGCACATAATGTCCTGGAAACCAAGACAAGTGTTTTAAGGAGAAAGGAATGATTAATTCTGACCAATGATGCTGATAGATCCCAGAAGAGGTAGGCAGAGAATTGGCTATTGAGTTTTACAACATGGAGGTCCTTCTAGATCTTGCAGAGGCCAGCTCAGTGGAGTGTGGAGGCAAAGGCCCGATTGCAATGGTTGGAGAGGCGTCGTGAGATCTAATAGCAGCAGTTTCAAGAGACCAGGAGGTGAGAAACTGAAGAGCACAAGCATAGACTACTCTTTTGTTGTCCATAAGGGAGGCGACTCTAAAAGGGAGCAGAGAAATAGGGCAGAGGCTAAAGTATAACAGTTGAAGGGAGTTTTTGTTTTTTAGGATGAGAAAAATTCAGAAAAGGAAGAAAAAACAACAATGCAGGAGAGAGAGTGAAGAATCCTTCTCCAGGAGGTGGAGTGCTCTTCCTGAGTAGGACAAGGGATGAGCCTTCCTGTGGGTCATAGGTGGGGTACATACCAGCGAGGAAAGTGGGAAGGAGGGCAGGTTGTTGGATGTGGCAGTAAAAGCATGTGGGAGAGGTGCTCTGCCAAGTGCTTCTATTTTCTCAGTCTTAGGAAATAGGTCATTGGCAGAGAGTGACATGAGGGAGGAGATGTGAGAGGATTGAAGAAAGGGGAAAGTATGAAATAGTCTTCAAGGAGAATAAGGAGAACCAATGGACTAGGGAAATGAGGTCTGATTGATCAGAAGCCCTTTGAGGTTAATGAGCATGAATTCAATCTATGGCAGTACCTTAAGCCTGGGATTCTAATGGGACCCTGAGGGAGGGAGGTGGGAAATGGGTGGGAAGCATTGGGATGGCAAGAGGGGTAAGACAAGTACAAAGATGGTCAGTTCAATGGATTGCAGGGGCTGAGGTATTATTAAAGTCAGGGCACTGGACAGACTGAGCTTCCCAATTCAGAGGTGGTGATTAGAAATCGGTGGGGGGGAGGCGGTTCTGGAAGAGGTATAGTTACTTGGAATGGCAAGATCTAGATGTGATCACAGGAGTGAGTAACTGAGTAGGATGTGTTTTACTAGAGAGTGTATTTGGTTAAGCAGTCACACTTTTCTCACATTCTCAACCCTGTCCCAGTTGAAGCCACCTCAGTAAATTGTCCAAAACGTTGTTTTATTTCTCAAATGAAACTGAATGACATCTTTGTTCACTGGCAGCCATAGCCCATGAATGACCCATGGTGACTCATCGATGCCCTGACTCTCTGCATCCTGCCCACAGACACATGACTAGGACTTTGACGAGACTCCCTGATAGGAAGGGATGGCTTTGAATCCCCAATGAAGATTACCATACATACTTGGGGTTGATGAAGTATACTTGAGTAATTTCTGTAAAGCCAATGGTTTAAGAAGGGATATTTTATTGATTCTAACCAAATAGCAGATTACCGTATTTCCCTTTGTGGTTGCCATGTGCATTCTGCAAATTGGCCTTCTTTTAAGTATACCCCATGAGGCAAAGAATTTGAAAACCATGTACCCAGAAAACCTAAATCAGAACCGTTAATTTGAATGTTTTTTTTTCCCCAGCAATTAAGTCAACTGAAAAAACAAAACAAAAACAAAAACAAACTTCAAGAATATAAGCTCATATCAATTATCTCACTGAAAAAAAATATTAAAGAGACAAAGAACTATCCAAAATTTCCAAGTGAGGTCAAAGGGTTGAGTCAAAATTTGGCTTATACTGTCTGTGTTAACTGTAGTGCTAAAGAGTAAAAATGGTGGTTAGGAAAGAACCAGATCCAAACTCTTCAAGAAGATCTACGTTGGTGGTATAGTGGTGAGCATAGCTGCCTTCCAAACTCTTCAAGAAGGATTGTAGTAGGGGTGCCTGGGTGGTGCAGTCAGTTAAGCATTGGACTCTTGATTTCAGCTCAGGTCCATGTCTCAAGGTTGTGGGTTCAAACCCACACTGGGCTCCATGCTCAGCATGGAGTCTGCTTGTCCTTCTTCCTCTACTCCTCCCCCTACTTGGGGTTGTGCTCTCTCTCTCTCTCTCTCTCTCTCAAATAAATAGATAAATAAAATCTTTTTTTTTTTTTTTAAGATTTTATTTATTTATTTGACAGGGAGAGACACAGCGAGAGAGGGAACACAAGCAGGGGAAGTGGGAGAGGGAGAAGCAGGTTTCCTGCTGAGCAGGGAGCCTGATGCGGGGCTCGATCCCAGGACCCCGGGATCACAACCCGAGCTGAAGGCAGACGCCTAACAACTGAGCCACCCAGGTGCCCCGATAAATAAAATCTTTAAAAAAAAATATTGTACTAATCATGCTTTAGACAATTTGGGTGACACAGAGAGGGCATCTGGCTCGTTAAATGAAGGCATGAATGCCTTAGTCTGGAAAATGAATGCTGTACCTTAGGAGATTCTGTTAGCAAGGGTTTCGTTAGCCAGAAACCATATGCAACCCCAACATCTTCTTTCCTGAATGCTCTATTTAATCACGGATTCTCCATTTGCTGCCTTTACAGGAAGTGGGAGGTTAAGGAGGCTCTGAACTGGCCAGGATAATTCATTTTAAGAATCTTTATGATGATACACAGGAGCTGTTCAAAGGCATTTTCCTTCTGCTCATTTTAATGGCCTGAGGTAACAGATCGAAATGAAGGCCTGTCCTCCGGTGCTGGTGAAAGCAGAGCAGAGGACAGCAACCAAGGCCAAGGCCACTGGGGGACGAATGCTTCTACGCGCCATGCTATGGGTGGGTTTGCAAAGGGATTGTCAGAACCCTGGGATGCTGTGACGAGAGCTGTACCCGACCTAAGGGGGAGCGAGGAACCCACTGAGCACATTAGGGGCCTCTCTGTCTTGAGGTAAACTTCGGAGAGGTGAGCAAACACCTATTTCCATAAGCCTATGCTTTGGAAGCAAATTCTGAATTGCTTTCAGAGAAAAAAAAATATTCTCTTAAAAAAAAATAATGGTGGCTGAACAGATGTAGAAAGGTTATAGGCTGATCCAACAATACTCTTTCCCCATTTTCTTTCAAATGAACAACCCCAAACATCACCTTTCCCTTTTTACAGGAAGTCTTTCTATGGAAAAGTTCAAGTGGATTTTCAGCTACCCAGCCAATTATTCCAATTATTTTAATTTGTAGGCATGGAATTTATTCTCAAATGGTTAGGTGGTGGTGGTGGTGTGTGTGTGAGAGAGAGATTTTTAAGAACATGTTAATGCTCGATCAATCTAAAGATGTATGTTTTAGGAGAGGCATAGAGCTAGCTTCCTTTTTGAGGAGGGGCAGGATTCATGCCTAAAAAGGAGCCTAATGGCCTGGAACATTAGAAGCACATTCTCAGGACATGCTGAGGTAACCAGTTTAAACTTGCCAAAGGATGCTTTTCCACTTGGCTCACAGCGATTCATTCATATTGGTTTTGACCATCCCACTTGTTTTATTTTTAATTCCTTATTCATTTTCAGGCCTTTCCGTATAGGGTTAGCAAGAAATTGCTAATTCCAGAGCTGGCTGGCATTTGTGACGCTGAACTAGAAGATTGTCAGGTTTTAGAAATCTTGTTTTTTCATATTTCCTCCATGCCCAGCTTGAAAACACTCTGAATATTAATACTTAATTATAGAAAGTGGTAAGTTTTAAAGAAACCAATTTGGGGGAAGTTGGCTTTAGACTATTTTTCGGTGGTGCTTTGTAAACACTAAACAATTCATTCAAGCAAAGATTAGCCTAGAAAAGTTACTTGAGGAGAAAAAACAAATCTGCCATAGAGAAGAAGTCCAAACAATTTATGTAGCTATTCTGCCCTCGAGGAGGTGGAGGGTTACTCCCACTAAGCTGTGGGCAGCAGGGAGTGACTTCTGAAGAGTATAGTGTGGAAAGGGGGTAAAGGGTAACTTTATGGTGGAGAAACCTGGCAAAACTGCCTCAGCCAGGTGACTAAGGTCAATGTCAACAGTGATGTCATGTTGATAGTATGTACCCTTGATAGGATGAAATGAAAATGGTACTTACCACTGTGGTCTTCCTCCCCAAAACCCATATCCCCAGTCTCATCATGAGAAAAATATCAGACAAATCCCAACTGAGGGACATTCTACAAAACATGTGACCAGCACTCAAAACTATCAAGGTCATGAAAAAACAGGGACTGTCTGAGAAATTGTCACAGCCAAGAGGAGCCAAAGGAGACACAACAACTAAGTAGAACGTGGTATCCTGGATGGGATCCTGGAATAGGAAAAGGACATTAGGTAAAAAAAAATTAAAATTAAAATTAAAAAAACCTAAGGAAATCTGTAAGGTACGTCAATACTGCTTTATTGTGGCAAATACACCATGCTAATGTAAGATGTGATCGGGGAAATGGAATATGGGGTATATGGGAATCCTCTGTACTCTATATTTAAGTTTTCTATAAATCTATAGCTTTTCTAAAAATAAAATCTATTAAAAAATTACTTACACACTGCTCTCACACAGTCTGATGCAGAAAGTCTCATCACAAATTGGGCAGTCCTGGGCAGTTGGAACCCTATAAACATGGACTCCACCATTCAGACTATGCTGTGAAGAGAAGTATGTTCCCAGGATCCCAGCTTCCCCATTCTGGGCCCTTTCCCCTCATACGGATAAGAACTAATACTAACCTAGTGCTGTGCTAAGTATTTAGCTCATTAATCGCCCTTTACCTTCACAGCAGCCAACACTATGAAGTAAGCAGGGGCTGTTGTTATTATTCTTTTATCCAGGCAGAAAATGACACCTAGAGAATGGAAGGGCCCAAGATCACTCTGCCTGGAAGGGTGGATCTGGGATTAAAACTCCAGACTATCTGGGCCCCAGTGTTCTTGCACCTCTCTCATTTGTGTACTCCTCAGTCTCCTTCACCCCTTCTCTTCCAGGCATTCAGGGGCTCCTATTCCCTTCAACAGGAATTCTCCTTAGTCGACGAAGGGCCAATTTTATGATGACCCATGGTGTTGGCTGTACTGTGTAGACTTGGTAGAGAAATACTGGAGGCGGGGCAGGTGCCATGAGCAGGGTGGGAAAGCACCACTCTCTGAAGTAATGCCTGGTTTCTAATTACAGCACTGGCCCCGATCCCACACTCAGATCCCCACAGGGACTTGCAGTGAGCCTGAATCCCATCCTCTAGTCTACTCTAGCCCTAAACCGAAGTACGGTACCCATCTGATGTTTTGGAAACAATCCAACCTTCGGGCATTTTCAAGTGGTTTCTATAATGAGCACTAGTAAACCCACAGGTGTGCCTAAAGGAGGATTTGTGAAGCTGAGCATACTTTCCCAACCCTATATTTCAGAAAGATTGACTCCCTTTTATTTACAAAATAAGGTGAAATTGTATGTGCCAGCCCAAACGAAGAGAAGTAGCTCTCTTTCATGTTTGCAAAAGATGTGCATAAGCCTTTGAGAGAGTAATTTGAAATGGCAGCTTCTCAAACTCTGCCCTTTCCCAGACATTTCCTTAAGTGGGTATAAGGTGCACAATTTAGTAAAGACCCTTGGAAAGGCTAGTCAAAGAATAGACCCATTCAGTAACTTCATAAATATAGGGAGCTAAATGTAAAATATTCCATCATGACTTCCTGCTGGAAAAGTCAAAGCTGGTTTAGGTCACTTGGAGGGGAGATTGCTGTTTGTTTTATGAGTTCCCTGGGGCATGGTGTGGTGACAAGGTTTCTTTTTTTCCCCTTCGGTTATCTGTTTTCTAATGTTTCCACAGTGGACTTGTGTTGCTCTTATCCTAATAGAAGTAAACAAGAAAAGCTATATATATATATATATATAATCAGAAAGATCAGATTGTTGTTTTGACAGGAAATGGCTTACCTGGAAAACCGTGATGTGAGCATGCGCAGGAATGGTTCTTCCTGTGACTGACCAGGCATTGCTGAACAATTTGAGGGAGATTTCTTCTGGGAGCGCAGCAGGACCCTGGGGTAATTCCTCTAACCACTGTTGGTGGGTTGAAGATCTGGCAGAAGGTTTGAGTAGTCTGGTTTCACGGAATTAACAAATAACTAGCAGACAATTCATAAAAACGAAACAAAACACACCGCCAAGGTTGGAACACAGATCAGTGTAAGGAACTGATACCAATCAATCTGGAAGAAAAGAATGAGGGTAAGTCAATGACCTTCCAAAACTAAGGCTTTCATTCTGAAGCTGGTGTGTTCATTTCTTTTTCAGCTCTGCCCAGGAAAGAACAGGGAGGAAAAAACCGACTAGGTTTACATGTAAGGGCCTTATATTGGTCCAATTGAGCCCAACTTTCTCTCCTGTAACATCATGATTTAGGGGATTAGAGTCAGCTCCAAAGTGGGTTCATGTGGACCCAAGCCAGGGGTTGGCAAACTTTCTCTTAAAAGGCCAGATTGTAAATACTTGATGATTGATGGACCCTATGGTCTCTGTTAGCAACCACAGAACTCTGTTGTGGTGCAGGAGTTGCCGTGGATAAAATGTAGGGGAAGAGTTTGTGTTCTAACAAAACTTCCCAGAAACAGCTGGTGGGTAGGATTTGGCCCACAGCCCTAATTTGCTGACTTCTAGCGTAAGCAAATCATAGTTTTCCCACCCGTCTTGCCAGTGATTAGGTACCCAAGCTTAATCCAATCCGCATAAACTATTTTCCTGGTGATAGTTACTGATTGAGAGATACGCACAGGACCTAAATCAGCCCAATCAGGAAGGGGAAAGATTTTTGTTTGAAGTCTTGGGGAGAGAGACCAATAATCCTGATTGTTACTGGCAACCAGTCTACGACTATGAAGGGAACCAGTCTTCAGATGAAGTGGACTCTGAATGACAGAAGAGAAAGATAGAACTTGGATCCTTGATGGCATCACTGGACCATAGGATAATTTAACCCTGTTTCCCCTCCAACCTCTGGATTTTTAATTATGTGAGCCGATAAATTTGCTTATTGTAAAAATCACTTTGAGTTGGGATTTCTACTACTTGCAGCTAAATGCATCCTATCTGATGGAAAATTTTAAAATAAGTTTATGACTTTCAAAGGTTACAAATGCTAAAAAGAGTTGATACCTGTTTCTATAAAATTTCCTTTCCATCATTGTAAATAATTGTGAAAAATAGGAAATGAAATGGCTCTTTTTAATTGCCTAGGTTGATGAGTGTGGGTCTTCCAGGGGGCAGGGAAGGTTGGATTAAATGACCTTTAATTTATGGAATATCTGGGTTGGAGGATACTTTCTCTGTGATTCGACCAAGAAGATAGATGTAAGAGGCACCGAAGACCTGGACAAGGTCACGGAAGACCTGGACAAGGTCACCAAAGACCTTCACCAAACACCTTGAGCACAAAGTGTCCACTCACACCCTTGGTCTTAAGCACGGGTCTCTTCCCTTCGGCACCTTCAAGCTCCAAGCATAAGAAAGTACTTTTCAAATGCACATCTAAAACTAGAATAATGAAGATAATCTAGAACCTTGGGCCTTAATGAAAAGAGTTTATCAAAAACAACAATAATAAATAACCACTTGTAACATGAAAAATAAGTATTTTTCTTAAACAGCATCTCATTTAGAAGTTTAATGTTCCTTTTGCCATTCTTATTATAGTTATAGACCATTGTTCTATATTCATTGTAGTCTCTCTTAGTTGTGTGAATTTATGGCTTTAGTGATCTACCTAATTACTTTTATAAAACAAGAGAACTTAAGTTTCAGAATTGTATTTTTTTCCAAGCAGGTCCAATCTGTATAGTATTAATGTAGTTAGTCATCTTCCTAACATTGTTAAGGGGTAGTTTAGATTAGATAATGTCCCTCATCACATTAATATTTAAACTGAGGTATAGAAAGGTAAGTGAATTCAGTCTTGCAAAAATAAGTACTAAACATGCATTACTCATTCATTAAAAAAGATAGTACTGAGGGCGTACCAAGGGCCGGGCAGTGAGGGTTCTAGGCCTTGTTACAACAGAGTCATGGCTGTGCTGAAGCTTATGTTCTGGAAGGAGAGACAGATAATAAGCGTGAATGTCTGACGTGGGGTGGTGAGAAGTGCTAAGAAGACACACAAAGCAGACTCAGGCATAGACGCCGAGTGGGCAGAGGTAGGAGGTGCCATCTGATTGTGGTCATTTTCTTTTCTTTTTTGTTTTTTTTTAATATATATATATATATATTTTAAATATATTTATTTATTTATCTGACAGAGAGAGAGACACAGCGAGAGAGGGAACACAAGCAGGGGGAGTGGAAGAGGGAGAAGCAGGCTTCCCGCGGAGCAGAGAGCCCGATGCGGGGCTCGATCCCAGGACCCTGGGATCATGACCTGAGCCGAAGGCAGACGCTTAACGACTGAGCCACCCAGGCGCCCCCTTTTTAAATATATTTTATATGTTTATTTGTGAGAGAGCAAGCAAGCAGAAGCTGGGGGAGCGGCAGGCAGAGGGAGAAGCAGGCTCTCCGCCGAGCAAGGAACCTGTCGCGGGACCCGATCCCAAGACCCTGGAATCATGACCTGAGCCGAAGGCAGGCAATCAACCGACTGAGCCACCCAGGCGCCCCTGATCATGGTCATTTTCACCCTCAGGTGGGACAGGCTCTGAGACAGAGCATACTTTCTTGTTTGAGAAACAGCGGAGGGGCCGTGTGGTCAGAGCAGAGATGGATGGGGCACATCGTGTATGACCTTAGAGGCCCCATATGGACACTGGGTTTTATTCTGAGAAAGATGGGAATTGTCGATGTCATGAGCTTGCAGATTCCCTGACAAGCCTAAATATCGCCAGCAATACCAAGACAGCAAAACTGATGAATTCCTACTCTTCATTAAGCTGATGTAACAAGTTGTTGAATGGCCATTGATGACAGAACCAAGGGATTAATTCATTGTTCTTTTCCAGGGCAGCTTGTTGTACCAGGAAACTCTACTCCACGATCATATTTTTCATTTGGTCCCTTCATGCCTAAGGAAGTGTGTTTCATAACACCTGTCTTATCCTTTCCCCAGAGATTATGTAGAGTGGAGCTGTATGATTTATCAAGTGCCTACCACCATGTCTGGCTCAGAGGAGACACTCAAAGAAATTCATTGAACAAGTAAGCAAAAGAATGAGCACAGCAAAATATTGTGATAAAGGATTCTCTATAAAAATTATCTCAATAAAATAAAATTGTCAGACTTTAATATTAAGAGTCTAGTCTAGGGTCACTGGAAAGAGAGATTACAAGCACTTCTTTCCTCTTCTTGTGTCATATTATTTTCTTTAAAAAGATCAAATCATAAAATCAAAATCTGCATTACGATGAGAGTTTTTGAAGATAAATTCCATTGGCAGGTGACTACAGCACCTGAGTAAGATTTCAAGCATGTTCTGGGAAAGCAATTTAAAATACTTTTTTTTTTTTTTACATTTAACAAATGCTCAGTATTTTGCTTCTCATGAATACCCTTCAACTATAGCAAAGTGAATACAATAAGTAAGAAAATGAAAAAAAAAAAAAACAATGGCAACTTTCCAAATTTTTGGCATAAGAAGGTGAAGTTTAAAGTCAGAGCAAGGAACTTATATCCCGTTTCCAGGCATCTAGTTTACAAGATTTTATTAATATAAAAATGATATTTGCCAATAGAAATGCAGGGTCAGAAAATGTTAGATAACACATAAGATAGAATTTTTGCTGGGAAAAAATGTAAAAGTCAAACAATAAATCGTAAGTGTCTACCTTCAAAAAAATTTTTTCCCATCAGAAGTAATTTTATCTACTCACTAACTTAGTTACAAGTGACCACGGTGAAGGAGGTGCTTAGTGAAATGTCCATTTAAAACGGAGAGATGGGTGCCTAGGTTTAAGCATCTGCCTTTGGCTCAGGTCATGATCCCGGGGTCCTGGGATCGAGCCGCACATCGGGGAGCCTGCTTCTCCATCTCCCTCTGCTGCTTCCCCTGCTTGTGCTCTCTCTCTGCCAAATAAATAAATAAAATCTTTTAAAAAATAAAATAAGACAGAGATAAAAAGGCCTTGGACCTGCACTGCCCAATATGGTAACCCTAAACCACATGTGGCTATTTACACTTAAACAAAATTAAATAAATTAAAATTTTCACTCCTCATTTGCGCTCATTTCAAATGCTCAGTAGACCCATATGGTTAGTGGCTATCTCATTAGGAAGCACAAATATAGAACATCTGTAGACATTTCCACTGGGTAGCACTGCCTTAGGGAGCACAGAGAAGGGAGTCAAGCTGATAGAATCTTTAAGTAAAGGTGGGCGAGCAAGCTACTCTGGAAAAGGAATAACAGATCACACCAGGATGGCTCTTTGGGAGGGTAAATGAGTTTAAAGACAAGATAGACACATGTAGTTTTTTGTGGATGTTCAAGAGAGTTACTAAAGTTCCATACCAGAAATTATTTTAAAGTTTCATTACCTTAGAACCAGAGGTCATATTTTGCTATGATAGGGAACTTGCTTAGGAGAGAAGAATGGGCAGGTTTTTTTGGATGGAGGAAAACATGTTAAGAGCAATATCCTTCAAAGATTGGTGTGGTAAGCAATGTTTTCTAAAATGATTGTAAATTACCTGGAGGACATAATACATGGTTTAATCTTCCAGAAGGTATTTCGCTGCGGTTGGTGCTAAATGTCAAATTAGTGCAGCGAAAAGAAACTTTTTGGAAAAGTTCGCAAGAACTGTAATAAGCAGAAAGGTAAAATGTGAAATTCAGTGGAAAACTCGTGTTAATTATTATATTTAAGGAAAAATAATCCAAATTAGGATAACTAAATGCTAGGGTGCCTGGGTGGCGCAGTCAGTTGAACATCCCACCCTCGGTTTGGGCTCGGGTTGTGATCTCAGGGTCATGGGATCGAGCTCTGTGTCAGGCTCCGTGCTCAGCATGGAGTCTGCTTGAGTTTCTCTCCCTCTCCCTCTCCCTTTCCCCTTCCCACCCTCCTCATGCTCACTCTCTCAAATAAATAAATAAATCTTAAAAAAAAAAAAAAAGAATAACTAAATGATGGTATCTGAATTACCAGCTTCACATCAAGGACAAAATCAAGAATTCATGTAGACTGATCCTTTGGTTTTCATTTACTGCTGATAGCTAAAAGGAGCCCTTCTGGGTAGACAAAGTAAGGAAAAGATTTCCTTCCTCTGGATGCATGCAGACTAGTGTGCATGGCTTGGCAAAAGAAGTTCTGTGTGGGATTTCAGTGCTCTACTCTTCCTGACCCCTGCACATCTCCTCTGCTGGACCTCTCTGGGCTGGGCCTAACCCTACAAGATGCCCAGCACAGGGCCCTCCATCCAAAACCGTATGCCACCAGTGAGCAAGCTGAGCTACTTCCAAACATAAGAAGTTTTACAACCTAGTCTCTCTTGGTCAAGACATACATGGGGAAGCTTGGAAACATTCTAAAGACAGCAACCAAAATCATCACCAGGGCAGGATACTAGATGAGTCTAAAAATGGATTTTTCTGCTAGAAAGGCAAAGGGACATACAGATCAAGCTTATAAAGTCATAAGGGATTGGGGAATGGTTGAAATCTACTCTTGTTTAGCAAATCCTAAAGTATTAGAACCAGGAATGATTAAGAGGTCTTCTTAAGAAAATAGAAAGTCCATATTCTATAGCAGATCAAGAAAAGACAGCTATTTAAAAGAAAGAGTTGGTGAACTTTATGGATAAAAATTCCATAATATGTTAATAAGAAAATCTGCGGATATTTTGGATTGTTTTCTTAAACATTTAAGTTAGTGTCGTGGAATACAGCATAGTTCTGCGTAAGGGGACATTGACTGGAATCAGCACAACACTTGATACGTTATCACTCTTTTGGCTCTGTCTGTGGTCCAGTGGGAAAATCAACATTGTGCTTGACTGGTTAGACAAGATCTGGTCCTGAAAGGAAGCTCATTAAGTTAATTTTTATTAGTATAAATTTATAAAGTTAGTAAGAATTCTTCAGAAAATTTCAAAAGGTAAGAATTAGTCTACGGATAACATTGGGACAGTGACTTCAAGACAGGTTTTCTATCAGGCCCTGAAGAGTCAGAAGATTTAGAATTGCCCTTTCCTTAGAAAATATTGAATATAAGATTAAAACCTAACAAGCAAACCGACCAACAAAAGTCCCAAAATTTTACTCAAAAGATTTTTTATGAAGTAGTTAATTTTAATTCCAGTATAGTTAACATACAGTATTATATTAGTTTCAACATATGATGTAGTGATTCAACAATTCTATTCAAAAGATTTTTTTATCTAGAGCTCAAGTAATATATATTCATGTCTGCACGCGTATGTGTAGAATTTTTAGTGAAGATATAATCCATTTTAAGTTTACCAAAGGCACATAAAATGTATCTGTTTCTACATAAACAATTCTGCTGCCAAACCAAGTAGCCATACTCTGCTTTGGCTGAGATTTTCTAAATTACTTCCAAAGGTTATATGAATAGAGGGCCCTGAGATAAGAAAGTAGTAAAGGCATAGCAGCTTGATAAAGCAATGGCAATTAAATCTTGTTTTGCTGTGTATTCATATAATAAACAGCAGAACCTTGAAACAATTGTCTAAATAACTCAGTATATTATATATAATATATAAAGTATATTCACCTAAAATAAACAGATAATTGAGGGAAATGTGTCATTTTGGTTTAAGTCATCTGAATCAGTGCATTAATTCTCCTCCTGAATCTAAGCAGACATATTGAGGCTGTGGGAAATTTTTAGGCTAGTGAGGAGTGTCTCTGGACTTCTCAGTGATTATTGGTAGCTCTCTCCATAATTGCCATGGTCTGACAGTTCCACCTTATAACCGAAGTCGAATCCAATCCACAGGCTTCCTGAAAAAGACCCACCCAGGAATGTTTGGGGATTTCTGTGTAACCTGGAGATAGCCACTAAATTCTGGTGCTCTTTCAGACCACTCAGACTCAGACGAGGCCGAAAATAATTTCCAATTATTGTAAGGAGTTTAAGAACTAAGCTACTTAATAAAAGAGCTCTTCTACTGGATTAAGGTATCAGACCAAGAGGAAAGCATCAAGACCTGGCTGGATGATGTAAAAGGATGTTGCGTAAGAATCTGAAGTCATTGTTCACCGACAAATTGCAAAAGGTAATGGGAACAGGAAAATGCACCCCTAATAAATGTTTATTACTGATCTGCAGGAGAGGAGTCCTGCAGAATATAGTATATGTTATAAGGACTAGGCATTTTATTTTTTTTTAAAGATCCAACTCAACTTTTTTTTTTTTGAAGTGGAGAAGTGTGTGTTTATTTAGTGAGAGGCTTAATTTGTTTTTATCTTGTAGCTGAATAATTACTCTAGAGAGCGGTATTGGCATGGATTGTGAGGGAGCCTGAGTAACCTCAAAATGAGGATAATAATAGCACCTGCTGCAGAGGGTGGTGGTGATGATTGAGTTCCTAACCCCCTGCAAGGCTCCCTGTGTGGAGCTGGGCATGTGCAGAATATCCAGTATAGCCTCACTGCAAGTACCCTGGTTGTCAAAATTATTATTAGATGTTTATGCTTTATTTTAAAGATTTGTTTATTTATTTGAGAGAGAGAGAGCAGGAGGAGGGGGAGATGGAGAGGGAGAGAAACTCAGGCAAACTTCCCACTGAACATGGAACCCAATGCGGGGCTCAATCCCACGACCTTGAGATCACAACCTGAGCCTAAATCTAGAGCCAGTTGCTTAACTGACTACGCCACCCAGGTGCCCCACATTAGATGTTTAAACTGTGTCCAAAGTTTCCTATCTAAAGACAAAGAATTCGACTCTAAATGATATAGGGTTTTTCAGACTTTGTAATTTAAAGGTGGGAAAGTTCCAGATTGAAATTAAGAAGCATGTTTAGAAACACTGTTTCCTGGACATTTCTTCCTTTGGGAAGGCATGTGGGTGAGGACCTCTGATCTCAGGGTGGCCCCCTCTCCCTTCCAGCCTATCTTGTCATGTCTACAGCCCTGGACCCACACCAGTGCAACCCAGGTGAGAACTTCCACTGTGCGGGCTCCTTCACCTCTCATTCAACTCCGAATATCTATAGATCAAGGATTAGTGTGGCTGAGGAACTGTGGGCAGCGCATTTAATCTAAGAGACATTTCACAGATGGGTGGGTGCCCACATTTCAGACTAAGGGAACACAGCAGCTGACACACCCCTCAATCTAAAGTTCCCGGAATCTTTCACCGTGTCATTTCTTACATGTTCTGAGCGTGTGTCCCCTTCTCTCTGCTCCTCCCCATTTGTCGTATTGGTAAACAAAGGCTAGATTGGAATATTTCTGTCTGCAATAACTACACCAAAAAAAAAGATGCAAATGAAATCGTGCTTTGCGTGGAGCTGTTCATTTCCCAGCACATTCCCCACCTAGGTGTACCACCAGGCAGCCACAGAAAAAAGAAAAAAAGTAATGCCCTTAAAAAGGAAAAGGCATTACTTGAGCTTTGGCCTGGCTTCTCCGGCTCCCTGAAAGCGAACTGTGGGAATGCTATATATGTTTCTGCATAAAATGGAAGCCTGCCACTTCAGCCAGAGTGCTTGCTTCAGAGAACATTGTTTTCTGGAGTCTGGCCAACCTTCGAGAATTTACCCAGATGGCCCAGGGAACACTGAACCACTTCCATTTATGGACATTTTCCTTTATCAATTAAGAACAAAGGAGAGTTGGGTGTTTTTTGTTTTTTGGGTTTTTTTTATCCCTTGATTGCTGTATTTTACATTTAAAATTTGTCTGCACATGCTGACATCATTAGAACTATCTGGGGAGATTCGGGGCAGGGAATCGAGTCCCACAGTCCCATCTGTTGCCGGCATGTGAACGGGCAGTGCTTCAGTTTTTATCATAAGTGAGTTTGAAAGTGGGTGACATGCCAGACATTCCTTCTGAAAGTGAGCTAAGGTAATGATGGAACGCAAGGCAAAAATCAACATGTCACTTGCAGTTCTATTTGGGAGTTTGGGGGTGGAGAGATGACAGTTCCGTGGAGGGATTTACATAGCACCGTGAAAAGAAAAGTCCCCTGGGTGATGACTGAGTTGCAAATAAAACAATGGACCTGGGGACTTCCAGGGCCTCAGGCTTCCCGGCCACGCCCCCAGGAAATGCCCCAGCACCTTCCCAGCTTTGCAACCAGAGAACTGTGTGGAATGAACATCATCCCCACTGATACCAGGGCTTCTAGATGGACATGGCCATTGGGGGGGGCGGGGGGGGGGCGCGGGAGGGGAGACGAGGACAATCCACATGCTCACTTCCTAGAACAACATGTCCAGCCGGGGGTTGAAATTTGTGCCCTCCAAGCAAACATTTCAGAATGGCATCTCTTACCTTTCATAAATTGCCCAAACAGAGAGGTTTCCAGCAAGAGGGGTCCCCCTGCCATTCCTGGGTCGTGTTTCTGCCTGGCGCTCTTTAGAGCTTCTGAGAACCAGCGGGGTGCTAGGGCTGGACTCCGCCTTGACTTTGCCACAACTGTGCAGACAGTGGTGTGTTTCTAGTCCTGGGTCTGGGTTTGCACATTTGAACTCAATAGCATCTCACTTATATCAAGTTTTTGAGATTTTCTCTTATTTTTTTATACCAGTTTTATTGAGGTATAATTTATACATAATCAAATTTGCCTATTTTAAGTGTATAATTCAATTGCTTTTTTAAAATTTGATTGCTCTTGACCATTATTGTATTTCAAAATATTTCTTTCATCCCCCCAAATGAGCCTCAGGCCCCACTGCGCTCAGTCCCCTAACCCTGCCAGCCACTGGTATGTTCTTTCCTTGTAGTTTCACCTTTTCTAGGATTCATATAAATGGAATTATTTGGAATTTGGTCTTTTGTTGTCTGGCTTTGTTCACCTATCACAGGGCCTTGAGATTCATCCATGTTCTGTATGTGTCAGCGGTTCATTCTTTTTTTATTGCTGAGTAGTACCGAATGATTTTTGTCTGAATTTGGAAAAGAAAGATTTATTTGGGTCACATGGAAAAGCAAATAGACTTTCACTAGCTTTTCAAAAAGCATGTGTTCACTGAAGTTAATTGTAAGAATTCTTTAAATCCATCTTACCATTCCATTTTCCCTGAAATATAAGATCTTCCTACCCCTTAATTAAAATGAAGTTCTAAATGCAAAAATCTTAAAACATTACGCAGGAAGATCCAAAGGTGAAGGAAATTTCAAGATATGTAACAAAAATACAAATTAATTAACAATTTCCAAGTAAATGTTGGCAGTCTGGATAGGAACCTGGGTTACACCAAGAGTTTCACGGAAGTTTGAAATTACTATTGAATTGTCAATTAGTAGAAGGATTGAAGCAAAACCCCCCATCTTTCTCATATGGTATTTGTTTGTAATTATAGTAAGGGAAAACTGATGGTGCTTAGTGATAATAATAGCAACAACAACTATTATTATTATTATAGCTAACTTGTATAGTGCATATTATAGGTCTGGTACTTCCCTGAGCACGAGATAGATCATTAATGCATTTAATTTTCCCAGCATCCCTACCAGGTAACTGTTCTATCATTACCCCCATTTTACAGATGAAGAAACTGAGGCTTAGAGAAAACTAAACAAACTGCCTTGAAGAGAGGTCAAGCCAGGATCTGGCCCTGGGAATTCAAGAACCTTCAAGAACCTTCACTTTTGACAAGTAGAACACTACAGAAAAATCCTCAAATTGGCAAAGGGGGTTGATATTGTCCCTGAGCAAGGTAGGAGATTGAACCAGAGCAGGCGTCTCCAGCCTGAGCCGGACGGGTTGTTGAGATGTGTGGAGAGACCCGGAAGAAGGCAATGAGAAGGGGAAGGAAAGGAGAAACACTGACGTGTAGCGTTCACATCAAAGAGGCTGCCGGTTGGCCTGGTGCCCAGGGCCCGGCTGCCGATTTTCTACCCCAGGTCCAGGTGACCTCTGGGGGGCCTTTCAAAGCTAACATGTTAGGAATATCGGAAATACTTGTTCAGAGTCACTGTGACTTGGCTATATCGATGCGGGCCAATAGTCCACAATCCGGTTGCGTTGTTGTGAATGTTGATGAATAACCACTGGCTGCATAGCGAATTCATTCAGTATTGTGAATTTGTCCTTTTTATGGGGCTTTTTCATCTGACCCATAAAGTCTGGAACAAGATTGCCTAGTTTTGAATCTTGGCTTCACCACTTACTAAGAAGTGCAACTTTGAGCATGTTACTTGACCATTCCATGCCTCTGTTTTCTCATCTGTAAAATGGGAAATTAAGAGTACACCTATTCCGTAATATTGTTTCAAAGGTTAACGTGTTGTTATGTATAAAGGATTTACAATAGCAGTTACAAATAGTAGGTACTATATGTGTGATAACTTTTATTCCTATCACTATCCAAAAATGATGGTAGGTGAAAAAAATATATATTTGCATATATGCAATAAGCTATAATAATCTGCACTAAAATGAAATTTACATCCAAGACTTTATTTTGCAGGGCTCTGTTCCTTGTTCTTGCAGGTTTGTGGAGGATTGCACAACACTGATGGGTACAAGTGCAGGCTCAGGACCCCAGGGACATGATTTTAGCCTCTACAACTCTACTAGTTACTAGATGGGAAAATTATAAATACCTGGTCTCCAGGAACTGAAACTGTAGCAGTAATTGGACACCATGCGTTTTGAGAGAGAAGAATCATTATGTTATTTGTTTGAATCCTGAACAGAGTAGAAGAGAAGAGTAGAAGCTTGGGATGAGAAAAATGGGAGTTTCCTTTCTATTCCTCGTTTTTTGGTTGCTGGAGATTTGAGAGTAGATGGTAGCCAGTTTGCAGTAAACTGTCCCCCTGTGGTTCTTTGGTGCTGTATTCAGATCCTGATTATTCCCAAACACCTAGTTCATGGCCCATGTTTTGTACAAAACCCTCCCTAGCTATCCCAGCCAGCCCATACTGCTCTCAATTATGTGCATAAACTGAAATTCTTACACCTTTTGACACATAATCATGTACTATGTTGTATTGTTTGTTGCCTTATGTTCTATAGAACTCTCTAGAGAACATTCATTCATTTAGTCAGTGAACAGTAATTTATTGGAAGCCTTTGCAGGCCTTGATGATGAAAAGTAGGAGAGGAGTTGTTTTGGACACATTGTGCATATATACTGAGTACATATAAACCTCTGGTGATTTTTATTTAGTTAATTAATTTTTAAAAGATTTTATTTACTCATTTTAGAGAAAGAGAGAGAGAGCGCATAAGCAGGGGCAGGAGCAGAGGGAGAGGGTCAGGCAGACTCCCTGTTGAGAGTGGAGCCCAAAGCCGGTTCCATCTCACCACCCCACAGGAGGTCATGACCTGAGCTGAAATCAAAGAGTTGGGAGCTTAACCCACTGAGCCACCCAGACGTCCTCCTCTCTGGTAATTCTTAAGTCTCTAGTAGGAACCAAAGCCTTCTGTTTGACAGAGGCCTCTACATTATTTCCACCAGCCTCCTTAGGGATAAAAACGATGTAGGATACAGCAAGATTTGTAGTTTCCTGGTTATCACTCCCTTCACTTAGCACAGTGGACTTGGATGACACTCACGGTTAGTCTTGTCAAACATTTTCTGTGGGCCCACAGAGAACAGTATGGGAAAAACGCTCCAAGCTGTAAAAGGAATATGAAATCTGAGTCCTCCTCTTTATTCTATTCAACAGAACATTTACTGAGCACAGACGGTGAGCCAGCGACTGCCCTAGAGAGTAGGAATAGAGAGTGACGCCTAGCCTTCGTAGGGAGGCCAGCCAGTCAACAGGTGAGCTCATGAGTTGACAGCCCAGGTGATCAGGAAGTTAGGGGGTCCCAGGAGAGGAGCCCTCGGCCCAGCCTGGTGATGGGGAGGGAAGGAAAGAAGAGTTAGCAGAGCGGGGGTGGAGGGGTGGGGGGAGGGCTGCTGTGCTTCCCAGAGTGGTGAAGGGTAGGCCAGAGGGTGCAAGGCACCCTGTTAGGACTCTCCGACTGGCCTGTTTTCCTTGCAGTCTTTTAGACCAGAGCTGATCAGGGTCCGAGTGGTTTCTGAGTCTGCGCACTTGAGACTGGGGCTCCCAGTTTGAGGAAGCGGCAGGCCGCCGGCTCGCTACCTCTGTGAATCGGGCCGCGGACCACCCGGGAGAGAAGGAGGGCTGTGGGGAACGTGGCACATTCCTCCAGCAGGATCCCGGGGCCGCAGCCTCCGCACCACACCCTTGGCCCGGGCCAGGTGTGCAACCTTCTTGCGGCGAGAGGGGGGAGCCCGGCGGCTGGGGTGAGCGCTTTTGCTGCGCGGTGTGTGCCGTGTGTGTTTGTCTGCCTCCAGAGGGCTGGGTCCTCCTTATTCACAGGTGAGTCACACCCTGAAACACAGGCTCTCTTCCTGTCAGGACTGAGTCAGGTAGAAGAGTCGATAAAACGACCTGATCAAGGAGAGGGAAGGCAGAGCGGAGCGCAGAGTGAAAGCTACCAGCGGCGAGCCGCGCGCAGCGACCCCTCAGCGGCGGACGGACGCGCGGCCCCGGCCATGCCTGCGCCCTGGCTGAGCTGCGGCCTCTGCCTGGCGCTCCTCCTGCCTGCAGCCGCGGCCACCTCCAGGAGGGAAGGTGAGTCGGCTTCCCCCGGAGGAAACGTTGCAGCCCTGGGCTGGTAACTGGCCTTGCTCTGCAGCCTCTGCTGGCTGAGCGCACCTCCGAGGATTCCCACTGTGTCGAGAACTTCTTTAGAGCTCCCTCCTCCTCCCGCATCTGGGGCTTCTCCAGAGATGGGGTTTAACGTAAGACCGATATTATATACAGCTGTCCGAGTTTCAAAGGTGAAGCCAGTAGGTTGTGCCAAACCAGGATTTTCCTTCCTTTAAGAATGTTCCTTCTTGATTGCGTTTTGGGTCAGTGGGCCCCTGTTTGATCAGGAATATCATCAGTAATATGTTGGCATATAAATTCTTTTCCCATAATGTGTTTTCGTGGAAGGGATTTGGTGGGAATGTTTTCTTGTGACTGTGAACACCACAAAGATGGAAAAGGAACCTCTCTAATAATCCTTCTGGAATTCTCGGTTCGTCTTTGGGATGGAAACTGAGCCTTGGCCATGCCTCACTTTTGCATAATGTTACTTCTTAAGGGTATTCTGACATAATATTCATTCAGTGGGCATTGATTGGGCACCTCTGTCATAGATCATTTGATCTGAGCTCAGCTGTCATGTCGTGAGAGGTTCAACTCACTCATGTAAACAGAACTTGCTGAGAACCTAGCAACCGTTTGCTCTAGGCATGTGTCAGCTATGACAACACTATCGGGTGTCTTCCTTGTCACTTAGTTCTAGCGATAATATCTGCTTGTCTCATTACCCTGAATGTTCATATTTATATTGCTTCCTGCACCTGATGCCATTTCAATACTCATTTCAATAGGTCCAAGAGTCATTTTCACACATGTGAATGCGTGACCATGAGATAATGTTCATGTAGGCCAGAATTATCTTAAACTTTCCCTAAATGGCTGGCCTGAATTATGTTTGAATGGCATGGGTATTTTAGCATGTGTTCGAATGCATTGATAGTCCTTTTTTTTTTCTTGGAATTAACTTCCAACCTGTCATCCCTGACTACCATGTTAAAAGTCATTTATGAAAATAATCATGTAGATTAGGTTCCCTTAGAGTTAACCTAGTGAGAAACATCCTAAAAGTAAGAAGAGTCTCCGAATATTAGAATTCAAAGGGACTGCTTATGGATCAACTACTATACCCCATGGCTTAAAATACGAAAACACAGAAATGGGTTTGCAGAAAGCCACACACCAGCTATTGGCAGAGATACATCTTGCACTTGATCCAGGGGTTCTTAGGCTGGAGCTTTTGGGACCACATTGTAAAGGTAATAAAGGAGCTAGTACATATGTTTTACATAATGGGTAATTATTGAAGCAATTTTCCCATTGGCTATAGTTGAGTATAGGTGTGTTGTGTTAGCATTAGATAACAGAAATCAATATGTAGGATTTGATCAATTGTTTAATAAAATCAGACTCGGGAGGACAGAGCTTGACTTGTACTTCTCCAGGATAGACAAGCTCTGAGTATTCCATCTAGACCAGTAAGTCAGAAGCTGTGTTCAGTCTCCTTTCTAGACTTTCCCCTTCCTTGGAGATGGGCTGCTTAAGATATTAGGCCCCCTCCTCAAAGGGCTTCATAGAGCACCCATGCTCTTCTGTTCACGGGATGCTGGGACGCAGTGAAAGCTCAACTAAAGTATGGGACTTGCCACTTCCCAAAGTGACCTGCCTCTGGGCATCCTGTGGGCTGCACCTATGAGAGCCTAAAGCAATGACATTGCTTCCCAGTTGTTCTCTTGAAGGTGAAATTATGGTGTTAGATATCATCAGTGAGACTTGCAGGGCTGGTCTCAGCTAAAACGCAGGCTTTAGAGTCAGCCTGACCTGGCTTCAAATTTTGGCTGACCCACTTACTAGTTTCTTATTAGTAATCAGGCTTCTCAGCTTCTTGGAATCTTCTTCTTTGCCTGTTATATGGGAACAGTAGTACTATGCCACCTTGCAGAGTTGTTGAAAGGATGAGGAATTACTGTAAAGTGCCTTAAAATCCCTGGAACCACATTTCTTTAAAAAGTCTGAAGCCAACAGTGCACGTATAAATAGTGAACTTGGATCTGAAAAGAGCAGTAAGCAAGATAAGGACTTCCCTTCAGGAGCTCACCGTTGGTGTGAGAGAATGTGGCATGTAACTCCATTGGTCGGGATCACAGTTCACATAGATCACACGACTGGAGAAGGGGCAAGAAGTAGATAGGAATGAGACTAGAAATATAGTGAGGGGCCTTATATGCCAGGCTGTGCAGTTAGGATAGTGCCCCAGAGGTCAACAAGAGTTGCAGATGGTTTATAACCAGGGGTGGGCATGGTCAGATTCATGTCTTAGAAAAGTCACTTACTGAAGGCCTTAGAGGATGGAGTTGAGCTAGGAGAGAGCAACAAATGGCCATTGCAATAATCCAAAGGAGAGATGACGAAGGCTTTCATTGTGGTGGTGGAAACAGCAAAGTGGAAACAGATTACAGGACATTTAGAAGGTAAAATTGAAAGAATTTGGTGATCCAATGCACGTGTGTTAGGGATACAAGTAAGGGGAAAGCACGAGAAATAAAGAAGAGTCCAAGACGGGTCTGAGGCTTCAGGTGAGTGCGATTGGTGAGACAGTGATGCCATGAAAGGAAATGAGAACTCTAAGGGAAGGATCAGTTTTGGGAGCAAGGTTGGGTGGTGGATGAAGAGAAAGGCATGAGTTCCTGTGGGGATCTGTTGAATCAGAGACACAAGTGGAGATGCCCAACAGTCCTGGTGAAGAGCTGGAGCTATGATTTTGAAGTTTAGAACAGTTTGAAATATAAAATGAGGAGCCCAAATGTGGAAAACAAAGCCCTGACAATACATGAGATTACTGGGACATCGAGGTTAGAGAAATCTCAACACTTACCAAGGAGATGGCACAACAATGAAGGAGAATAGGGAGAAACAAGCCTTGAGGATAGAGGAGAACATTATCTAAGAGGAGTGTTTTGCTAGCCCAAGGGAGAGCTGTAACAACGTAGGTATAATAAATGGTATTTAGATATAAAAATGTGAATACACAAAGAATGAGGACTAAAATGATATGGTTGGATCCAGCCATCAGCTAAGCTTTGAAACAATCATTCTAGAATGATGAGCTCAGAATCCAAGGTGATTATAGAACACTAATCTGGATTTCTCCCTCGGCCTGATATGGGAAAAAAGGTGCTGTGGATAGTGGAAGGGACCCCTGGAAAGGTTTAGACTCTCTGATGGATTCTGCTGCTTTAAACTGTGGAAATGGTACAGCATGATGCAAACAGGTACAGGCCTGGGTTCAAATCCTAGCTCTGTCATTTCCCATTTGTTGGGGTTTAGACAAGCTACTTCCCTTGTTATGTAAGTTCCTGGTCTCTAAAGTGAGGAAAATAAATTGTGTGGTCATTACCTCTAAAGCACTTTGCATAGTGCCTAGGAAGCTCTCACTCCGTGTTCAATATTATTATAACTAACTGCCTTGCCAGGGCTGAATGTCAATATATTACCTTCTGAGTTTTAAGTGGTAAGATTTTTGAAGAGGTTCCTTTCATTAGCCCAAGAAGGGTGATGAGGAGCCCTTCTGCTCAGGCTGAAATGAATCCCCGGTCTTACCCAATGAAACAAATGGAATTCCTGACAAGGGGCCCAAAGCAGGTTGGAATTCCAAAGTTAGCTTTCATAACATTTCTTATCCTTGCCTTTTGTCAACCACCAGATCACATCACATACAGATTCGTTGAGTCTGTTGCTCTCTAGAACATACCCAGATATAAGAGGATCCCCACAGAAGCTGGTCTCCCACTTCTCAATAGGAGAATCTCCCCCATCCCCCCGCCAAAAAAAGGATTTGGCCAACCAGGTTATGAAAACATTTAGCAGTGTACATGCAGTGGTCACATGTCTTTTTATGCTTAATTTAGCATATTAATTCACAAACCCACTTAAAGTCACATAATTTATAAAATAATAACTTACAAGTATTAATTTGTAAATCCACATTTCATGAACTAATTCCATTCAAACTCCACCTTTAGCATCAAATGCAACTTGAATACAGTTTCTTCTTCACTTCGGACATGGGTGGCTTGAGATATAGCTCGATTTGAGTCTGCTTTTGATGCTGTCACTAGAAAGTACACCATTTTCAAATTGTCCAAAAGATTAAACATTATCCTTCAACGCACATTGTAATCTTCACAGCACAAACATCATGAAAGCCTTATTTATGACAACTTCCGGCACTCGCCATTGTGAGATAATGAACAAGTATGAGAATGAGAATTGTGTTCAACACGGTTTCTTCTTTCTTACTGATAAATATCCAAAACATTGATTGACGTCATGTCAAATTAGTGTGTGTTTCCCAAGTAATATTTTAACAATAAAAGCAATTGAGAAAGTGCCCCATACCAGGGGAGATTTTGAAAACACTTCCCCCCCACCCTGCCCCGGAAAAATAAAAACCTCCACCTTATTATATTCAAGTATGTGCAATAAACAACAGTAGAGAACTGGATTGGAGTATATGCTGGAAATTCCTATGAAGGCTTAAATTCTGGTGTCCTGAGCTGGGGGCAGACATTGGCTTAGCTCGACTGGTCCAAGGAGCTGAGGAAGAATATTGGTTTGTGACCCGTGTTGATAGGAAGGTCAGGAGCATGGAATTAAGCTGTCGAGGCAATTTTGGGGATATTTTTCCCATTTAAGTCCTTAGTGGTTCAACTATATATAGACTTTTTTTTTCCTAAAGAAATTTCCAACGACAAGTCTTGAATCATCTGTTACAGACCAGTGTAGAAATAGGAGTGCCATAGATTATGGAAGACTCAAATTTAGTCACAAATTAGGCCTAGCGGATTACTGAATCATTACTGGGCTGTGTACTAATATAATAACCCCCAGGTACATGATGTAATATTTGAATCATATCCAAGGCCCAAAGCTAAGTCTTTTCTGTTTCTGTGGGTGACTATATGTCTAAATATGTGCCTCCCCAACAAACATGTGCTTCCTTATGTCACAATTATGAAAGAAGAAGAGCATGGTGCTTCCTCCAACACTGATCAGTGGAAGGGCTCAATCAAGTCTTTCCCTTCTGCTATATCAGAAGAGAGATGGAGATCACCTGGCTAAAGGTATACGCATCCTGGCCTTCTTCAGGCTGGTCGACCATTCACAGAATTCCAGCCTGCTTCTTTTCCAGATTTTATTCGTATTCACTGTTGTCAATATTCACGTTCTAGAAAAAATTAAATTGCAACCCAGTCATTTCCCACACTAATTTAAACATTGGAAAAGTTACTCAAATCTTTAGCTGCATGTAGGTGGGACATTTCTTACAAAAAGGTTTGCACATTTCCCCACTTTTTTCTCATCCTACAGCATCATGGTCCTAAATGAGAGTGGTCCTTGGAGGTTCTTGACACCAGCCTCTCCTTTTGTAGATGGGGAACATGATACCCGGGCCCCAGGTAAAGGAACAGTGCAGATTCTCACAGTTAGTTATCGCAGAGCTGGGCTCTAACATGTGTAATCCTCCTTTGTAGATGGGCAAATTGAGGCCCAGAACAGTAATTGCCCTGACCAGAGCCACACACTGAGTATTGGGACCAGATTTCAGTTGCTTGTTTAATGTTCTTTAACAAGACAGCTTCTTGGCTTATTTCTAATTCTTCTTAAAATTTTTTCATATAAATTAATTTCTAGACTTGATGGAATCTTGATCTATTATTATAAGAACATCCCTATGTCTCTAGTAGGGACTTCTGTGTCCTGTCTATTCAGAAGTCTCTGTTTGTGTATGTGACTCACTGTAGTGGCCTTTCCTTCAAAAATGTCAGGGGACTACAGGTTAAAACCAAACACAAACTCTAGTTTGTGGGGGCATTGACAAGAGAACAGTTTTTAAATGAGTAAGTTTTCTCTCTCTCTCTTTTTCTTTTTTGTTCAACTATGTTGTCAGATTTTCCTACAGCTTGGAATTGACCAGGTGGCTCAGTTAAAAAATAATAAAGGGACAGTTGAGGGAGAGTGATAAGCCTTTTTGTTTTACTAGTCGTTGTTCTCCAATAATTGTTGACATTTTGACTCTATATATGCATATTTGTGTCCAGAGGCTATTTTTCTCTCCCTGTTGGAGACCATTGGTCTCTCCATGAGTTTTAGAGTCTTTCAGGATCAGGACAGTTCCATGGCCAGAACATTGACCATGTAAGTTTTACACTTACTTACTACAACTATTTCAAATTATCACCCATTTTGCTTCTGGTAGAAGGGGATTCCAAATGTTGAAAGATCATTTCTCATCGCAGACAGACTGGTCTACCTCGCAGTGCACTGGGTCCAACAGTAACCCAAAGCTTCTGCTCTTGCCTCACGGGAGGGGGCGGTTCGTGGTAGGAGGGGACGTTCACGTGCTGTGGTCCACGGGCAAAGAGGTGAGGCCACGGCTGAGCTGGCGTGGGAGGAGATGGTGGAGGAGCAGTGCATTTGTCCAGCTGAGATGCAAGGCACGCGGCACCCACTCCCTGGTGGAGGCTTTGTGGCCCAGTCTCTTCTTGGAATATTTGTTACTTCTTTTTATGGATATATAAACAATGGTCGGGCCCCTAAAAGACCATTTGATTCATTCTTCTGACTTTAAGCAGTACAGTTTTACTCTATAATTTTCAAATGGATTTTCTTTCAGAAAAGAATCTCTAAGGAAGATGCTATAAATGTACTCCATACATATTTTCCCAACATTGTAAATGTACATGAATTACCATTGTTCTTTTGTCAAACTGAGAACTATAATGGGGCACAGTAAGCATGCACATACTTACATGGGTATATCTTTGTGAAGGGCTGTAGGGATAGCAGAAAATCTATGGCTAATCTCCTTGTACAGAAATATATTGTTCGTAAAAGCAATGTAAGGTTTAAAGAGGAAGTATTTATTTGGTAACTTTTTTTTAAAAGAGCCAACAAAAGATAAATTTAAATGATTGAAAAACCACATTTAATATGAACTCTGAAAAGCAATTCAGTACAAATCAGAATTGCCTTTTTAGCTTTTCTTTACCCAGACTCCTTATACACATTTTTCCCCCTTTGGTCCTCATTGCTTCATGTCACCTCTAGCTGTCCTGAACACTCTAATTTTCTTTATTTCAGCTCCTCTTAAAAGGTTATAGGATACCTTTTGTTGAGTCATATAGAAAATGCTCAGTGAATACCATACTCTTTGAAGTTAGCTAAATATGCTTTCTATATTGAAACTTTTCTTTTTTTTTTTTAAGATTTTATTTATTTATTTGACAGAGAGAGAGATAGCGAGAGAGGGAACACAAGCAGGGGGAGTGGGAGAGGGAGAAGCAGGCTTCCCACCGAGCAGGGAGCCTGATGTGGGGCTCGATCCCAGAACCCTGGGATCATGACCTGAGCCGAAGGCAGACGCTTAACGACTGAGCCACCCAGGTGCCCCTGAAACTTTTCTTTATAGATGATTTCATAGAAATATAGAAATTGCTATTTGTGCAGTCAGAAGGATGTGGGGGTGTTGAATATTTGCATATAGAATCCTTAGCATGCATACTGACTGATGAGTCTCCATGCTGTAGCTGATACCAGCTGTCTTGGCATGGAGCCCTTACAGGTGTAAGGAAAGGAGAAACTCTCCTGTATCTCGTGTCCTAATCATCTCTTCGCTTTCACCTTTGAACTCACTCAGACTGAGTCATCAGCCTCCTCCTTTACCCTGAACTCCTTTGCTGGTTAGAGGACAACTGGTGTCCCCAACCTACCTGTTGGCTGGGACTTTCTTTCCCTCTCCCTGCTGTCTGCCTGGGCCCTGGTCGGGCATTAGGGGAAGACATCTCCAGATGTGGTCTCCTGCTGTAGGCCTTATCAGGCCGAGTGTCTGCAGTCCACATGGGCCGTTTCCAAGTCTAGGTTGTAATATAATGTGCTATGAACTCTCAGTGAAACTAGGTGACTCCTTTTAAGCTGTAATCATTCAGAATGAAAATGTGGGGAATTTCATTGACTCTTGATGACTTTAGACTATTAAGAGTGTGGGGCACCAGGGTGGCTCAGTCTGTTAAGCGTCTGCCTTTGGCTCAGGTTATGATCCTGGGGTCCTGGAATGGGGCCCCAAGCTCCGCATCAGGCTCCCTGCTCTGCGGGGAGTCTGCTTCTCCCTCTCCCTCTGCCCCTCACCCCCAGCTCGTGCTCTCTCTCTCAAATAAATAAATCTTAAAAAAAAAAAGAGGCAGCTGTGAAAAATGTGAGAGAAAAACTGAATTCAGTTTAAAAACTCTTTAGTGAGGGAAGTGCCATTTTCAGTTTTAAATTTTAATTAGAACACATATTGTGACATGCCTTAAAAAGATGAAGCTGGAAGCAGACAGTCACACATTAAACCATAATATTTCAAGATTAGTTTAAATAAAGAAATCTTCAGACTATCACCCAACCTGAGAGACATATTAAATCTTGAAAAATCTCATAAAGGAGATTTTAAAAGTAGAAAATACTATGAGCATTTTCATCATCACATGTAAGTATAATGAAATAAAAATACTCATCTTGTCATTTTGAGTATCTCAGGTTTAGAGACTTCGATTTTGGCAAATAGGATGATAGCTACCAATGCCTTTGGTATCTACCTAACTGATGGATGTCAGGAGTATCTTGCTTTAGGCTTTGTAAGTAATGTGCAATTTGCGTATTTGTAAAAATAACAAAAAATACATTCGAATAGATTGCTACTTAAAGGACACTTTCAATAATTGCTTTTGTTGTGAAGATAAACATTTGCCAGGTTTTGGGTTGTTGTTTGTTTGTTTGTTTTTCTAATGTGAGTATACTATTCTCAATGTTAATTTTATTCATCACTTTCAGTCTAATGCTTTACATTTGGACTTCCCGTTGAACCTCATTACAACTGACTTGACTTCACGGAGGTGACGGTTGGTATATTTGAGCATAAAAGTGTTGTCAGTTTACGGGAGGCCAGTTCTTTGACTCAGAGGAAGGGAATAATATTCAATAGGACAGATGAAGGTTGAATTTTTAGTGTAACTGCTTTGAACAAACAAAAGGGAAGATGGCGATTGCCATGTTAGCCCAAATCGCCTCTCCCCACCATGATGCTTTTCCTTTACAAATCAAGAATTTTAAGAAGCAGAGGAAGTAAAGATATAAAATGAGGTATAAATGAAATGAATGGGAGAGAGGTGAAGATGTCCCAGCGGGAAGTGTTATATGAAATTAGGTTGGAAAAGTAGGTAGGATTAAACCATGGAAGTCTTTGTAGCAATGTTAAGGAATTCTGCTCTTTATCCTAAAAGTAAAGGAAAGGTACCGGAGAGCTGTAAGCAGAGACGTATTGGTAGAATTTGTATTTTGGAAAGGTGTTCTGATTGCTGGATGGAGGCAAGAGAAGTTGTAGGGAATTCAGTTAGGAAGTCTTGTAAGCAAGGGGTGATAAGGGTTTGCGCTAGAGGGGCTATTTTGGACATAGATGGGCGTGAGCTATGTAGTGGGTTATATCAATAGAATTTGGTGTTGCAGGGCACCTGGGTGGCTCAGTTGTTAAGCATCTGCCTTCGGTTCAGGGTCCTGGGATCGAGTCCCACATCAGGCTCCTTGCTCAGCCAGGAGCCTGCTTCTCCCTCTGCCTGCCACTCCCCCTGCTTGTGCTCGCTTTCTCTCTGTGTCAAATAAATAAATAAAATCTTTAAAAAAAAAAAAGAAGAAGAAGAATTTGGTGTTGCATAGAATATGGACAAGTAAGGATGGAGAACCTACAAGGATAACTTCCAGCCTTTTGACTTGAAGGGATGACAGCTATGAGTTTGGTTTTAAACACGCTCTGTGTGAAGAGTTTGTGAGGCCACCAGTTGGAAACCTAAAGCAGGTGGCTGGTCTGAAGGTGAGCATGAAGTCTGGGCCAGGAAGGACCTTGGCGCCCTGGTCAGCATCTATCATGTTTATCCAAGCCCTTGGCTGGGGTAAGAGAGTTCCAGGGTGAGGCGTGGTGGAGGTTCAGGACGGAGCCTGGAGCAACCCCAACATTTAGAGTTAGTGTAAGGAGAGGAGCCACAGACTTGAGTGGGAGTGGGGGGACGACGTCAGAACACAAGAGGAAACCTGATAGGACGGCCTCATGGTGTCCCAGGGAAGACAATTTCAAAAGGGAAGGACAGAAAAAGATTTGGCGTCTCCAAAAGGGAACGAGGGGCACAAAATGCTGGCAAGGGCACACACCTTTCCTCTAAATAAGGAAGAGAATGGAGTGCCATCTCCGCACGAACTCCTCCGCGGGCCATCCCAGGGGACTTACTTTACAAACCTGCTGCGTGTCACCGAGTCAGCATGCGCGCGCGAGCGGCGAAGGGAGGCGAGGGCGGCAGAGCTGCGGGCCAGGGCGGGCGGCACGCAGTGCCAGGTTCAAACTTGACGCCCGGATTCCTAGCCCCTGAGGTCGTCCCGCGCGCCGGCCAAGTGCACTGCCTGTCGAGGCTGCCCGACCCCTGCAAGCTGATCTCACGCTCTCGGGCCGCCCTCGCCCCGGCCCCTTCCGCCTCCCTCGCTCCGGCCTTGCTGCCCTTTGAGTCGGCGGGCGCAGGCGGGGCGTCAGCGCAGCTCCCGGCTCCCGGCTCCCGGCTCCCGGCTGCCGAACCACCACCGGTGCGCAGGCGGTCTGGACGCGGAAATAGTTCCTCTGGTGTGAGAGCAAACCTGAAAGTCTCCTTCTAACTGAAACTATCACCTTCCTCTCGCAGTTCTTTCTGTTTCCGTCGCACCATGCAGTTTCGTTTTGGGGGGGGGGGTTTGGTTGAAACAGTAGCTTTTTAAATTTACGCTGAATGCCATATATGTAGACAATGGAAATTTGGTGTATTGTGTTGAGAAAATTTCATATGGGGTCCCTGGACTCCTGGGAGATTTCAGGTGCTTTTTGGGCTTTTCTTAGAGTCCACCTGCCTGCCTGCCTGCCTGCGTTCCATCCACCCACCAGTCACAGTCCCACCCCTCGGTTAGGTTCGGTGGGGATACAAACGTAGAAAAGGCTATAGAGGAAGTAAGTCCTGTAGGCAAATAGCGAAGGCACAGGACAGAAAGTGATTAAATGCCAGGCCGGAGGTGAGGACGAAGTCCTGTGGGCATTCAGAGGAGGGAGAAGCTGTAAAAGGGCCATCAGCAGGGGCCCTACACCCTCATTTTTGCTCTTAAAAAGATCACTGTGTTGCTGTGTGGATTTAGGGACGGTGGGAGCAGGTAGCGCTCCTGGCAAAGGATATAGCAAGCCTAGAGGCCTGCAGTAGGAGGAAGGTGGTGCTTTCCAGAATTCATGCAAGTGTCTTTGTGTTGGAGCCCAGAGAGAGAAAGAGGGAGAGAGAGAGACAAAGAGGAATGAGAGAAAGTTGGAGAGGTCAGCAGCACCAAATCTGCAGGGTTTTGAAAGGAGCTTTGGATTTTTAAATTTGTCGTTACTTACAGCACTAAAAAGCACGATGATCCCATAAATTGTTAGGTCACATTGGTGAAAAGCAGAGCATGTTTTTAAGTTGAGAACAATAGAAAGAAGATCTGCTTATACACAAATGATCATATTAATGCCAAGTTGTTACAATTCCTCGTAACTGCTTGCAGTGTTTCCTATGGGAAATTTAAAATGAGGGCCTGATGAATGGCCACCACTGATGCTGATTAGTCCGAGGCTTTGCAACAGTACAACCCTAGGAAGTATTTTCGGTTTCCTTTCATTCTCCTAAGGATGCAGCTTGGAAACAGCCTTTGCCCCATGCTTCCTGTCTCGACCTGTTGGAGCTGTGTGTTGGAGTGAGGGTGGGAGTGTTGTGAAGTGAGCCTGAGGGGTTCTGCACACCTTGCTCCATTGTTTGAAGAGGGCTGCCTGCCTCTCGGATCTGTGTCTGGGGGCGTGTGGGTGGTGGCGGGTGGGTCAGCCTGTGTCGGACTGCCCGGCGGGCTTCTCTAAGAAGGTCAACTTGATGAATCTCATTCCTTTAGCTGTGGAGAGACCCCTGGCTGACAGAGACCAGGATTTGGGGTGGGGGGAGCTGGAGTGAGGGCACCGGGACAGGGAAGGACAAAAGCATGCAGAGATGTCCCTAGCTTGGGAAAGCACAGTACAAAGGAATAGTAAAATAAGACAATGGATGGGACCTGGCACCGGTGGAACTGGGTTCACTGAAAGAGAGGGAAAAAACTGCCCATCTTGATTCCGATGCCCTATAATGTTTTGGGTCTGTTCAGCGTCCCAGAGTGACTTGTTTCTGTTTTTTTCCGCTGCAGTGATAAGTGAACTCTGGGCCCCAGACCCATGCCTGTCCATGGTGAAATGAGGAAAAGTGGACAATGTGACAGGTGTTTGAGAAAGCCCAATATATTGATTAAATGTATACGTATTTAATCTCTTGACAAAATAAAACATTGGCATCTCCCTTTTTTGAAATCATGCTGGTTCATGAAGTCCCGGGATCCAAGCGCCCAGTGCAGCCTCCCTGTCAGGTGGGAAGTGGTATTTATTAAATGAATGAAATAAATGTACATCTAAGTGACCAAGGACAGAAGAAGGAAGGGGAAAAAGGAGTAAGACTCGGTAAAGCAAAATCTATCAGTGAGGTACTTTGGAGAGAAAGGAGATTTGTAGGAGGGGTAAAGAACATATGTAACAAAATGAGAGAGGAATAGTTTGATACATTTGTTAGGTAAATAATTCATAATTTATAAGAAAAACATCACATCTAGTAGATAAATGGATAAAGCTCATGAACAGACCAGCATCACAAGTGAAATAAAATAGTAAACCAGGGGCGCCTGGCTGGCTCGGTCGGTAGAGCATGTGACTCTTGATCTCGGGGTTGTGGGTTCAAGCCCCATGTTGGGTGTAGAGATTACTTAAAAAAAAAAAAATCTTAAAAAAAATAGTAAACCAGCTTATGGCACTTTCAACCTTTCCTTCCTCCTCACTTACCCCCTCCCCTTATACTTCCTATTTCCTTTCACTGCTTTATGTATTTCTCCTTAACAAATCTCACTCTCCCAATATTCTCTCTGTATTACTTATCTTGTTTATTTTCTTTCGCCCTGGCTCACGTGAAAACTCCATGAGACCTGGGACAGCGATTGGTTTTGTTTACCGCTATATCCCCAGTGCCTGGAACAGCACCTGGCACATACTAGATGCTCCATATGTATTTGTCGAGTGAATGGACCCTTGATAAACGCTTCCCAGGCAACCCAGGAAATGCCCAAGACTCCCGTCTTTATACTTCCATCACTTGTCTTTGTGTCAGGATTCCCTGATGGAAACTAGACAGCCTATTTATGAAATTTGGAAGGATAGCAAGTAGATTATAAAATAAAAATGAAAAGGAAGTTCTAGACATGAAATTGAACAAGGCTAAATATAAAAGAAGGAAAGTATAATAAACATTTTAAGAATTTCTTCCTGTTTGAAAATGTAGCCAAGGCTTATATTTAGGTCTATTAACCTAAATAAAGCATTGTATTACAAGTTACCAAGAAAGGTTGTTTTCTGGACTGAGCTGCTGTGGAGAAAATCATCCTTTCAAGGAATAGAGAAGAGACAGACTGCCAGATATTAGTATTTGTATTTTTAAGGCAGGTCCAGACATGTGGGGCACATGGAGTCCTTTCAGTGGTCAAAACACACCTAGGGATTTCCTGAAGTTCAAGAGAACATTCATTCATTTGTTCATTAAAAAAATACCAGATAGGGTGCCTGGGTGGCTCAGTTGGTTAAACATCTGCCTTCGGCTCAGGTCATGATGCCGGGGTCCTGGGATCGAGCCCCGCATCAGGCCACCTGCTCATCGGGGAGCCTGCTTCTCCCTCTCCCTCTGCCCCTCCCCACCCTTTGTGCTCTCTCTCTTTCTCTCTCTCAAATAAATAAATAAAATATTAAAAAAAAAAACCAGAACAACAAAAAACATCAGATACCCACTATGACCAAGCCACTGTGCCATTAGACAAGGGCCCCATTTCTCCTTTTTCTAAAGTATGACCATGTTTTCTGCCTGTTAGAAGAGCAGAGTCAAGTGCAAAGATTTGCCCTTGGACACAGCTTTATTTCAAATAGAAATTAAAAAAAAATTATTTTTGCCCCCATTTAAAAAATTAGTAGATGTCGTACACAAAGCCAGATTTCTGTCTTCTTTGGAAATCTACGCGGAAGTACTGACCACAGTGGGCAGCATCCCCACGTGGCTGTGGTGGGCTGCTTCCCCAAGAGCCCTTCTGGCAGAGTCCGCACTGTCCCCTGCATCCTCGCTCCCAGCATGGCAGTACCCTTCTGCAGACACGGTGCCCGGGCCCGCGGCGAGGCAGAAATCAGTGACAGTATAAAAAGGACCAGGCTCAAGCAGTATGAGGCCCATTTTATTGAGCCAATTGCAAGAATATTCTGGAATTTGAAATAAAAGGATTCTTTTTTCCCCCCAGCAATGAGCGTGAGTAATACTTAGTTTTAGGGTAGTTAGTCTAAATTCAGGAGATGACTTGAGAAAGATCGTGTTTCAAATGCATCAGTGACAAAAGGGGTCATCCCATGCAAAAGGGACAAACTCTCTGCTCTCCTCCTTCTCCTCCAGGTGTGAATGTTCTGAAGAGTCAATATATTTTTTTTAAGATTTTATTTTATTATTTGACACAGAGAGAGAGAGAAAGCACAAGCAGGGGGAGAGGCAGAGGGAGAAGCAGGCTCCTGCTTAGCAAGGAGCCCGACGCAGGGCTCAATCCCAGGACCCTGGGATCATGACCTGAGCCGAAGGCTCTGCGCTTAACCGACTGAGCCACCCAGGCACCCCTCGTAGAGTCAATATTAAGCAAAGTGCAGTTCAGCTAAGTGCTGAGCTCGGTGCAGCTTGGAAACCTCAAAGTCCTGCAGGCAAGGCTGGGGAGTGTCCTCATGAAGTGCTCACATCATGCAGACCCAGGAGGCCCATACACTCCCGGACACATGGCCTAGGTGTCCCTCACTCCAGTCAGCACAACCATGGGCTTTCACAGAAACTCAGGTGGCAGAGGAGGGGGATTCAGCCGTGGGCGAGTTCCAGAGTGGAGCTGCTAGCTGCTGACCTCCCTGGCTGGAAGTGTCATGCCCCTCCGTGGAAGGCTGCAGATTTAAAGGAAGAACACCAGTGTGGTTTGTTTGTTTTTTCCCCCAGAGTAGAGCCCGAAAGGAGAAAGGACAGATGGGGAGGGAGGTATTAAAAGCTAGATGATAACCAGGTTGTCTGTTTTTAAAATATTGCTCTGAATAAGTATTTCATGAGCTATCCTTATCAAGTTAACTATTATAAACTATAAACTCAGCAAAGAGTTTGTTCAGGGTGAAGAGAGGCACAATGAAAATGTCGTGATTGTTTGGAGACTGTCCTCAAAAGGCATCCAGAGCGGGAAAGGGCACTGGCACACGGTGCCGTCCAGCTGGGTAGCCTCTCAAGGGTCGTTGGCTGCTGGATTTAGCTCTTGTACGTGCCTAACGATGTACTCGGTGATTTCACAGCGCATGACAGCTGTGGGGCACATCTGTTCGGGATCCAAAAAGTTAGTTACACAAGCATTCATTGGGAAAGATTTGGCTTGGCACCAGTTCAGCGAAAAAGACCTGGAAGCCTGAACTGAGTGCAAACTTAGTATGCTGTAAGTTTAATGAAATGTTAAATTGCGTCCCTGGAATTATAGTATCCAGTTGTGTTGCAAGCTGAGCTATTCAAACCACCCTTGGAGTACTGTCATAAAGTCTGGCCGTTTCAAGAAAGACATGGGAAATTAGAGTATGTTCCTTGGAGGACAGTCAAGAAGAATCTAGAAATCGTGACACAGGAAGTGGTTGAAAGACCTGGGGGTGATAGGTCTCCAGTGTAACCAGAAGGAGAGAAGGCTGAAGAGGAAAATGCTGTCACCGTCTTCAGACAGTTCAAAGGTTCGGCTACTCTCGTGCTTGTAAGACAGTATCTGAAATAGAATAAGTAAATGGAGAAGAGAGTAGGTGTGTGTGTGTGTGTCTGTGTGTGTGTGTGTGTTTTCCAGGGAAGAACAAGAACACATAGTAAAAATTACAGGGAGGGAGGCAGATTTAAAATTCCAAAAAAATTATAATTTATAAAAAAAATAATTTATAATAACCAGTGCTGTCAGTGGAGGGATTTGAGTAGGGCCTGAGAAGCCTGTGTGAGGGATTTCTAGAAGGAATGCCTCCATGCCCAGTGGTAACCAGATTCTTGAGACGCAGGGCTAAAATGGGAAGGGGAGGGCTTTGTGGTTGAACAGACCTAGGAGCAAATGATATGGTTGCCATTTAGCCGTGTGACTTGAAGCAACATATCCATGCTCTCTGAGGGTTAGTTTCTTCATCCAGTCAATGGGGACAATAAAGCCCATGTTGAAATGTTATTGTGAGAAGTAACCGAGCTGAGGCATGTGAAGTGCTAGAAATGGAGTGGGCTCTGGGGAGATGCTAGTTCACTTTCCCCAGATTAGAGAGCGAGTTGTAGGAAGCGTGTGTGGTAAGGAAGTCGCGTAGGAAGCTCATGGGTTTACTTCATCATCTTTGCGCCTCCAGAGCCTGACACGGCCCGCACGGGACAGGGGCTCAGTGCGCGATGTTGGCCCATTTGTCGACTCTTTCTGTCAGTGCGCTGCGTGAATTGTGGCCCTAGGCAGTTCTAGAAACAGACTGTCCTTGAGGCCACATGGCCAATGAAGACAGTGTGCCTGGTGGAAAGAAAGTGGGTTTTGGCATCAGACACAGGTTCAAACCCCAGCTCTCCACTGGGTCAAGTTACTTAACCTTTCTGAATGGCATTTTTCTCCTCTGAGGCAGTGCCTGTCTCCCTGTCTTGTGTGAGTGAAGTAGCAGATGTGAAGGACTGGATGTTCTTTTCTCAGTGAGATCCTCTCAACAATCCAGGGAGGCAGGGAATGCCTTCCACATTTATAAGAGAAAAGAAAAGAGATTCAGAGAGTTGAAGGGATTTGCCCAAGAAAATAGTAGAACTGGTATTTATTGGATCCGATTCTTTTAACCTCAAGGTTTATCATCTTTCTCTTCTCAGCTGTGACTGAAACATTTTTTGAGGGTCTGCCCTGCACCAGGAACGACGCTGAGTATTTCCACATGTTACCTCACTGGCTTTTAGGTCCCCCATGGAGATGTCACTCCAGGAGTGTCTCCGGAACATCAACGGGGTGAACTTTCCTGGACACTTGGGAAAATGTATTCTTCATGGGGCTATGATTCTTTTTGACACCTGGCTTTGGGAGGGCCACCCAAGGCACAGTGAGGGGTGGAGAGAGATACCTGTCCAGACACTCATATTAGCTCCTCAGCCTTGACCATCACTGGAGGGACAGATGACACCATCAGCTGTTAGACAGTTGTGCGCACATGCTGGTGGTCCTCAGGTCTTCTTTAGCCTGTAGACTTGTTCTAGGGGGTTGCACAGGGTTTTAAAAATGAACTCCTTGCAAATATGTAAATCGAGAATTTTTACATAAAAATACATCATGTGGGATTGTTGGTGTCTCTTGAGGAATGGGACTGTCGGGCCACTCTTAGCTCATGTTCTCTCCGACAGCAGCCCCGACCCCCCCGCCCCAGCGGAGCTTCCGCTTCCTTTAGATGGGACAGGGACTCTCACAGTCCGCATCCCATTTCATCCTTACCTAACTCCAAGTCGTTGGCATGAATATTTGGTACCCCATGCATAGTTTCTATTAATAACAGTAATATTGTCTCTGAGCTTTTTACCAGCGATGTCGCTCTCCCCCTCCCCCAGTGTGTGATTGCAACGGGAAGTCCAGGCAGTGCGTCTTTGATCCCGAGCTTCACAGACAGACAGGGATCGGATTCCGCTGTCTCAACTGCAATGACCACACGGATGGCCCTCACTGCGAGCGGTGCCAGCACGGGTTCTACCGACAGAGGGAGAGGGACCGCTGCTTGCCCTGCAGCTGTCACACCAAAGGTAAGTGTGGGACGACGCGCTGCGCCAAGAGGGTAGGACGCTAAGTGGAATAGGTCAGACCGAGAAAGACAAATCCCATATCATTTCATGTGTAAGTGAACGACGACAGCAACAAAACCCCACAAATGAATAAACATACGAAGAGCAGAATCAGGGGAGCCTGGCGGACTCAGTCAGAAGAGCGTGTGGCTCTTGATCGCGGGGTCATGAGTTCGAGCCCCATGTTGGGTGTGGAGATGACTTAAATAAATAAATAAACCTTTTAAAAAACGCAGAAGCAGACCTATAAATACAGAGAACAAACTGGCCCTGGCTGGGAGGGCGGGGGTGGGGGGATGGGCGACATGGGCGAAGAGGAGTGGGAGATACAGGCTTCCAGTGACGGAGTGAGGGAATCGCGGGGATGGCAGGTACGGCATGGGGAATGTAGTCCGTGATATTGTGATAGCGGCCTAGGGTGCGAGATGGGAGCTACAGCTGCGGGACGCACAGCATAACCTATAGAGATGTTGAATCGTGTTATACGCCTGCAACTAACGTAAAATTGTGTGTCAGCTATACTAAAAAAAAAAGTAGTTGGGAAAAAGGGCAAGGAAAGAGGGAGAGGGAGGGGGGAGGGGGGAAGGGGGGAAGGGAGGAGCCAGCAGGCCAAGAGAGTGGTGTTCAACATCTAGAACAACGGGGAATCTACTAGACACTGGTGGTGGAGCGTCTTACCAATTTCAAGCTGAAAGGAAACCTGCTTTTCTTAAGTCTGGGTTGTAGGAACCGGCTGGAGTCTTTAGGACACGTTGGCTTGAATTCTAGTCGCAAGAGGAACATGATTAAGTTTCCCGGCAGATGACAGTTTGACCTAGGGACAAAGGAAGCTTCTATGCTTCTGGTGATAGTTCCCCGTATCCACAACTATGCCTTTGACCAACCTCTCAAAAAATAAGGGATAGAAAGATCTGTTTCTGGGGCTATGGTAGGTGCTAGCAATAGAAAGTGGTACTGGTCCAAGAGACAGCCCAATTAATAGGCAGATTTAAGTCTTTCACAAACACGGTTGTTAACAGGAGAAAATAGAATCAATAAATAGGAAGCACCTACAGGAGGATTGGTTGATAGTAGGGCTCTTTTTTGGTTGTACTTTGGTTTTGTTTTTTAAATATGTCACCCAGTGCTATGTTCACACAACTGTGGGTAATTCTTGCACACACAGACGCACACTTTGTGCTCTATTCATCATGGACAGCAAAGACAAGTTAGTACATATTAGGGGCGCCTGGGTGGCTCAGTCGGTTAAGCGGCTGCCTTCGGCTCGGGACGTGATCCCAGGGTCCTGGGATCGAGTCCTGTTTCGGGCTCCCTGCTCTGCAGGGAGCCTGCTTCTCCCTCTCCCTCTGCCTGCCTCTCTGTCTACTTGTGCTCTCTCTCTCTCTCTCTGTCAAATAAATAAAATCTTTAAAAAAAAAAAGTACATATAGAGAGGGAGAGACAAGTAGTTGTTAGAGAAGTTGAGTTTTTTTTTTTAAACTATGTTATTTGTGTATTCTCTTTCTTGGCAGTGTGTTTCTCCTCTTTGTTAGAAAGCGTTTAATAGTGTAATATGATAAATATTAATCCACTTAAAGAGTATAGCCAGAGTGCGTGGCAATGACTCAGTGTAGCTCTGTGGAACGTATGAATACACAGCAGCAGCTGAAAGAATCTAAAAATGGTCAGGTTTGGTCCAGCCATGAGCTGCTGGGACAGGGTGTTGGAGAGCCTTATAGAAAACTGGGGATGACCCCATGGTGATAGAGACCCAAATCCCAGCAAGCACTTCCAAATTCTCCAGTTGCTGTTACGGTGTGGTTTGAGTCGGATTTGCTCAGCTTTGGGGCATGGAGTCAGCATCCAGAATCTTTTGGATTTAGCAGCTGTTCCTGTGAATCAAAGAACTTCATAAAGAAAAATTAAAAGGAAAATGACTCCATTTTAGTGGGCTTTCAATCCTCCTGAAGAGCCCACATCCCTTTAGGTTATGTGGCTGCACTGTGAGTCACTGGAGTGGGTCATCCCAGCAAAATGATCAGTGAGAATGTAATTAGAAATTTAATTGGCTTAGCTGGAAAGCCTGGCCCGAAGACAAGGTTATTAGTCTTAGAGTAGACAAGGAGCCTGCTGCTTAGCAGAGAGATGGTGATGAAGGATTTGCCACACCGTCTCTTCTTCTTCATTGCGTAGTCCGTTGCTCGCCCAGCATCCACGAGCCTGGCTTTTTCTTTTCCTTCGGGCCATAGACATCCCAGGCTCAGTGTGAACAGCTTGGTAGGAAGTGGTGGAGCCCAAAAATGATTTCTAGCTTATGAAATGATAGCTAACATGCATTACTCACTTACTCTGTGCCGGGTGCTTTTCTAGATGCCTTCACCCGGGAAGGAACCTTCACAAGTCACCATATGAAGCAGGTGCTATTATTACTTCCATTGTAGAAATGAGGTAGCAGGGGCCGAGGGAGGGAGATGAAGGAAGCCGCCGACGGTTGTAGAACTCAGTGGCAGAGAGGGTGCCAGCCCCAGGTTCGCTGATGTCCAAGATCATAACGTAGAGACCAGTGGTGGGTTTGGGAGCCAGACAGCCTGGGCACTTCCACTGTGTCGCTCTGGGCGTGTCCCTTCTCCTCTTGCTGCCCCAGTGTCCCCATCGGTAAAAGGGTCCCCAACCCCATGCTCTTTGTATCACAAGAGCCTGTGAGCATCACATGAGGTTTGTTAAGCACGTGGTAGACAACTCAGTAAACTGGAGTTGATGGAGTTTTTATTATTAGGACAGAGATTGGTGTCGCAATTTCCTGGAACATTGGCTTTTTAAAAAATCACATTCCTGTTTAGAAGGAAGCTGTAGAGGCCATATCTTTGGTCTGAGACTATTTATTAACGTTTTATTTTTTTATTAATATCCAGAAATTGGCAGTGAATTTTTCAGTATTTTTTAAAGAGTGGGGAAACGGAGCCCTGGAGGAGTGGATAAATGGCCTCTAGTCTTCACAACAAGCCATTGCAAGGGCTAAAGTTGTAATCCAGGGCTCTGGTGGAGGACTGTTCCCTCTTACTCCTTCCACCTGAAAGTAAAAAGTATCCGAATCGTGTCCTTTTATCCCCAACAGCAGACAATTAGATGTCCAGGAAAAACTTCATGGATATTATTTCCTAAGATCTGGCTAATGCATTCTGTTTTTTCCAGAATATTTCCATATACTATGCCTTCTTCAGTACTCGTAACAACTTGACAACCTGTATGTGTTAACACGCTCCACCCACCATTCTAGAGACGAAGAAGTGAAGCTCCCGAGCCTGAGCTGCCAGGCTGAGTGGCATGTCAGTGACAGAGACCGTTCCCACCTTGTGCCATCTCCCACTACATGGTGGCTGCCCAGATTACTAGCCCGGTGACGCAAGCTTAATCCCTGTGTGACTTCTTAGTCTCCCAATCAGCCGGGAGAGATTTGTCACTTTCAAGGGAATTTGTTGTATATGCAATCTCAAATGCCCAAGAACACATCTTACCAAAAACTGCAGTCAGTCCATGTATGGTGAATGAAGCCAACAGCATTAATAATCCCCAAAGTGGTCACAGATTTTGGATTTCACATCAATTTCTCATAGATATAGCAGCGAGGCTTATTTTTAAGGGATGACTTTGTGGGTTCAGCCACAGGGCTGAGTTATCTTCAACTCTTGTAAGCACATGTGTAAATCCTGAGAACCTTTTGCAAATATTTTGAAATTCACTGTGTGTATTTGTGTGGTTTTCCTCCCAGGACACCTACATTCTTGAGACTTGTATGGACATCAGTGATATTGGACTTCTTCTCTTAATTTTATTATTATTTTTTACATATCTATGACCCTGAATTACTCAGACTATAACATTTGGGTAATTATTTAAAACAATCTTAAATAATTTATCATTATTAAATATAATTATATATTTATATTATATAATATTATAAAAATATAATAATGTTACTTTAAAATACAAGTGTAGATATATATTTAAAGGGTTCCCAAAAGGACATACCGTCTTTTTAATTTTTATTTATTTTATTTTAATTTTTTTTAAAGGTTTTATTTATTTATTTGAGAGAGAGAGAGAAAGAGTGTGAGGAGGGGGAGGGGCAGAGGAGGAAGGAGAGAGACAAGCAGACTCTGCGCCGAGCACAGAGCCCGACACGGGGCTCCATCTCACAACCCTGCGATTATGACCTGAGCTGAAACTAAGAGTCTTGCACACTTAACCGACTGAGCCACCCAGGTGCCCCTAATTTGTAAATAGTACTCATTTTAGCATACTTTTCTGAGCCCTCAGATGCACATAGACCGTATCTATAGAAGCCTTAAAAGAGCTTATTGGGACACAAAACTGAAACAGGAAGCTGTTTTCTGTTTTTTTCAGCCCACTTGTTCACAATCCCTAAGAGCAGCTCACGAAGGAGGAGTTGGGACAGGTGTTTTTATTTTAATGAGAGAGTTTGAAAACCCAGTGCTATTAGTTTGGAAGTTTTGGAATGTGACATAAAGTGGTCATGCTCACCGTAAGGACCTGTGCATGTCTCCATGTTCACTCTGCAAGGTTTGAAGGAGGCCGGAGGGAGCAGTGCCAACTACATTCTTTGAACGCCCGTGACGTGTGAGACACTGAATGAGGCACTTTATATATTTTAGTCCAAAGTCTTGCAACAGCTCCACAAGGCATAGGTGGTTACCCTCCCTTTAAAGAACTGATGAGTAAGCCATTTGCCCAAGGACACACAGCTAAGTGGCAGAGCTGGTTTTGAAGGGAGATTTGTTGGATTTCAAAGTCTGGGCTCTTTGACCCTCCAGCTTTTAGAGCAGGATTCTCTAGATAATGTCCTGTAAAATACAACGTTCCTCAAGATAATCATAGATGTGGCCTGTAAGAATGTCAAAGAATGTTTAGAAATACTGGCATTAAAATTTAAACAAGGTCCATGCCTGCTGAAGGTATTATTATATTATAAGTCTCTGAGGGATCAGTGAGCACCATTTCCCAAACTTTTCTCAACACAGAATGCCTATTTTCATGAGATGATTATTGATTTCTCTCAGAAGGGTGTTTTGCAGGGTAACCATTTTGGTCTATGTGGGCCAAACCCAAAAGCGAAGTACAATCTTTTCCATTTTCTAAGAAGAATTCATTTCTGAAAAACTGTAGGGAGAATTTTCTTGGGTTGAAAGCATAATTTCCATTAATTGGAATGGGGAAAAAATGGATTTCTGAGTCCCAGATTGACACCCATTTGTGTTAAAGAAAAAAAAACAAAACAAGTGGATTGTATTAAAGAGAGATATCTTCTGTTGAATGTTATTTATCAGAGCATAATTCAGAAATTTTCCTTCTTAGCTCTGTTGGCTGCCTGCTTGTAGGTCAGGAGCGTGGAGGTCTGTGCTTGGCAGCCCAGGAGGCCTCTCTTCATGCTCATCTCATCAAATATTCTCTTGCCTTAGGTCCTGAAACTCCCACCCTCCTGCTCTCTTGACCCTCAGAACTCTGCTCCCTTGGCTTCCAGTGTCCTGAGACTTCTTTCTGCTTTGATTATGAAAGGCCCCTTAATTAATGGGGTTCCATTTGTGTCCGAGGCTCCTCCCCTCCTCGTTCTATCTGCCCCCAGAGCGATCTTACACCTGCTCTGCTTTCCTACTCAGCCTGTGTGCTAAAGGCTCCTAGATCCTCACCCCCAGCCTCTTTCTTGAGCTCCAGGTGAACATTTCCACCTTAATATGCCACCGGAAAGTTAAGTTCACAATGTCCAAAACTAAACTCATGATCTTCTCTTGATGCTTCAACCTGAGATCTTGCTCCTTCTTTCCCATTCTCTTTGGTAAATAGCTTCCCATTGCTTCTAGTGGCGCAAGTTGGGACCTTGGTGTCATCATGTGATCCCCACCCCCTCATCGTCTATTTCTGAAGAGGGGAAGTCTGTTCCTTCTGCATCCACGTGGCTCTCTCAGCGATTCCCTCCTCCTCTTCTCACCCAGACTCCTCCAATCCAGGGCATCCTGTCACAGGAGGATGTCTTTCTGAGGAATGGTGTTCCCTTCCCTGAGGCATCCTGCAGATGGCCTTAGAGATGCCTTTCTGAACTGTGGGTCTGTAGTTCCTGAGCCTCTGATACTTCCCTGTTACCCACAAATGGATCTGTTATTCTTCTGTCAGCTCTTATTTCACTAGGAGATAGCATTTCCTAATATATATAAAGCGCCGAACCCAGTGTCTCACATGTGGTAGGTGCTCAAAAAATGTAGTTTATACCATTATCACTGAGGGCCCCTTCAAGCCTTGCAAAGTTGACATGGCGTCTTTCACTGACTCTGTGAATGTGGCTAATTTCAGGTTCCACATGTGGCAAAAAGCCATTATATCGGCACAGAGCCAAAATCTTCATTGATTGGAATTGTATCTACTAGTGAATCAAAAACTTACAGAATAACTGATTACAAAGAAAGGAGCAACTGGTTAGTGTTCTGTTGGCTTTATCGATTATGGGTGGCCTGGTTATCATGGTTCGTTGAGATACATGGATTCTTTGATAATTCTGCCAGCACAGGGAGGTTGCAAAGTAGGTGAGGTCCACCTCTCACCACCTTCCTGTTCATTTTTGGTCCTCCTCTGACTCTGTCCCAACAACCCTAACCTCTTTCTTGGCATACGTGCCTTCATCCAACAGATTTCTGGGCATCCTCTTCGGGTTGGATTCTGCACTGGGGCCCTGGGGACAGAGCAAGGAACACAAGCTGAGGTCATCCTGAGTAAGCAGGACTGCAAGATGGCTATTTGGGATTTGGGAGTCAGAGGAGATTTCCCTAGAGAAGTAATATTAAATCAGGACCTGACAGCTGAGGATGGGCCAATTAGGGGGAAGTTCTGGGGAAGGGGCCTTCCAAGCTGGGGGAGCAGCAAGGGCAGATACCCAGAGGAGAGAAGCCATTTGGCACATTTTACACACAGGCTGGGGGAGCTGGGAGCTGGAATGGAGTGAAGGAGAGTAGGCGATGTGCTGGGAGAGGTCGAGTCCTGTGGGCCACGATACAGAGTTTGCGTTTTCTTCTGCTTATAGTGGGGAGCCACCAGAGAACGAAACAGCTGAGTAATGTGATCTGAATTCCATTGTTAAAGCAGCATGAAAGGAGGGAAGGGAGGTGAGGATGGAGGCAGGGAAGAGAGTGGGAGGCAGGGTCCAGGGAGAGAGGACAGACCTGAACTGGGGTGGGGGAGGGCGAGGCAGTCAGATGAAGAGGCTGGGTTCTGGAGGGGTGCATTTGCTACCCTGAGCACTTCTTGTCTCTCATCAACTCACAATCCAAGAGGGCCCACTAACAAGTAAGAGCATGTCTATACAGAATCAATCACAGGACAAGTGCTCGGTGCACTAAACCGGGTGAGATGCACAGGGAAGGGGTGATGCCCCAAGGACGAGAATGTCCACCACTCCAGGTAGGTAGAGATATTTCTGGTTAGGAGGCCTTTTCATACTCAAAAAAAAATAAATAAATGACTAAAATCACACTGACCCTTAAAAGATGGCTTTTGCCTGCCAGAAATAAGAGAAAATGTTGCTTGCTTTCTCATACTAACTGTCTTCGAGGAGGCTGATGCGCTCATTCCCAAACTGTCCCTCTTCTTGAGATCTCAAAGGATTCAACAACCTTCTTTTAAAAAGCAGTGGCTGACACACTACTTAATGTTCGATAGAGAAGTACAAATGCTTCCAGGAGTAACTTCCATTTCTTTGCTGGAAGAAGCCGCGCCTGGCTGTGAGCTCTCATGGGGTTGCAGTTGTTTCCTAATGCCCTATAAACTAAATACTTCCTTTTCTTCTTTCCTTCTCCCCACCTCGTGTGTTACAGGTTCTCTTAGCGCTGGATGTGACAACTCTGGACGGTGCAGCTGCAAGCCGGGTGTGACAGGAGACAGGTGTGACCGATGTCTGCCAGGCTTCCACATGCTCACTGACGCCGGGTGCACCCGAGACCAAAGGCTACTGTAAGCACCTGCACCCCCCACTGCAGCTTCTGCCATGAGGGATGACAATGACATTAACATCCGTGGCCACTTCCGTTACTGAGCACCAACTGTATGCCAAGTGCTGTTTGAGGACTTCCCGTGGGTCATGCCATTTAATCCTTACAGTAAGCCTCGGAAGTTAGGATTAGCGTCACACTCATGTGGAAGATAAGAAATGTAAACCCCGAGGGGTTAAGTTTACCCAATATTACTGGTGGGGGTGGACCTAATATTCAGGCCCAGAAACCTACGTTCTTCACCCAGATGATTGCCCTGCTTTAGATGAACGAGGATGGAGGTAAAGCGCCCTCCAGATTCTTACCTGGGACCCATTTCAACCCAAATGAATTTGGACTAGAAAAACTTTTCTGCACAGTTTTATTACCTTTTAGTTTGAAGCATTCTCTATCCCACGTCATATTCTTTCCCAGAAGAGTGGCACCTAGGTGGCTCAGTCGGTTAAGTGTCCCACTCTTACGGTTAAGTGTCCCACTCTTGATTTCGGCTCAGGTCATGATCTCAGGGTTGTGAGATTGAGCACTGTGTTGGGCTTGAGCTGGGTGTAGAGTCTGCTTGAGATTCTGTCTCTCCCTCTCCTTTTTCCCCTCCCCTTGCTCTTGTGCGTGCTCTCTCAAAAAAAAAAAAAAAAAAAATTCTTTCCTGGAAGAAGATGGAGCATACATTATAAATCACATAAGCAATCAAAGGGATGCAGAGCTGGCAGGTACTGGCATGGGTTAGGGGAAAGGGAGCTCGGCAGGAAAGGCGTTAGCTAGAAGGTGCCCGCAGAGGATCACTTCCCAGTGCCCCCTTTTCCAGCCCCTTGCCCTCCATGTTGGCGCCGGCCTGGCTACCACTGTCCCAAGTTCTCTCACCCTTGGGCCTCTGCACAGATTGTTCTCTTCCAGGCTTCCCTGTCCCCTTTTAGACTGTCTTCAGAGACCCTTCCTTTGGCCAGGTCTGCCTTTGGAAATGCTTCTAAAGCATGAAGTAGATCATATCACTTCTCTGCTTGCCACCCTCCAGTAGCTCCCTGTCCTCTCAGAATGAGATGGAGACTTCTTTTGTAGGCCAGCAGGGCTCTGCAAGATCCTCCACTCGCTCTGCACCCCCAGCAGTGGACTCCCACTGCTTTTCTCTCTCCCCCTGGCCCCCTGCACTCGGTCCCACCAGCCTGCCTTCCCTTCTTCAAAGGAGCCAAGCCAAGGGACCTTGGCCCTGGCCTAGAGCACTCCTGGTTCCTACGGGGCCACAGAGAGCCTCACGGGCTCCATCCCCACCTCATCCACTCCTCACAGAGGCCTTGCCTGACCAGTCCCCACCCCTCCAAGTTCTGACTGATGTTACTTCACATCTCTTGTTTGTCTGTCTCTCCCACCAGAACGAAAGCCCCATGTTGGCTTTGTCTTGTTCATACTGCATCCCCAGTGCCCAGAGTGGGGAGAGGCACACAGAAGGGGCCCCCCACCCGGTTCCAGCTGGCCTTAGGCTTCGCTGCCATCATTGTTCATGTTTCTGCCCTGCCTGGAGACTCCTAGAGACCAGGATCCTATTTCTTAGCGTCCTCAATGCTTAGCAACCAGTAGATGGTGCCTAATGTTTGTCAAAGGGTCCAGATAAGTGGTGTGGAGGGGCTACGACAGGAGGAGAGCCTCACAAGTGAAAGAGGAGGACTGGGAAAGGGATCTTCAGGGAGCCTGACAGCTTGGAACTCTGACTGGATGAGAAATGTGAGGGGGAGGAGGAGCCCATCCTGGTTTGGGTAGGATTTGGATGGGGTCAAAGGGCAGTCAAAGGAGGGGCGAACAGTAGGGAAAAGACAGATTTGGTTTTAGACCCATGAGATAGATGCCTATGACTGTGTGCCCATCTGAGTGATACTAGTCAGTAGCCAGAGCACTAAGAGATTGTGCCAAAACTAAATAATGGAAACACTGAGAAAGTCTTGCAACCAAAAAAAAAAAAAAATCAGCCAAACTCAGCAATTCCTCTCCTAGGAATACACTCAAGAAATATGAAAACATACATATCTGCGTAGAAACGTATGCACAAATGCTCCTAGCAGCATTATCCATAGTAGCTAAAAAAGTGGAAACAACCCAAATGTCTATCAGCTGTTGAATGGATAAGCAAATGTAGTCTATCCATATGATGGAATTTTATTCAAATTTATTCAATTTTATTAAAATTTATTCAATTTTAATTCAAGAAAATGAATTATTGATACATGGATGAAGTATAACATTGGATGAACCTTGAAAACATACTAAGTGAAAGAAGCCAAACACAAAAGGCCACAGATTGTACAATTCCATTTACAGAAAATGTTCCGGATAGGCAGATCTGTAGACACAGCAAGTACATTAGTGGTTGCCTAGGGCGAGGGGGAGAAAGGGAGGGTGATTGCTAGGGGCACAGGGTTTCTTTTTGGACTGATGAAAATGGTCTACAATTGATTGGGATGGTTGAGAATCTACTAAACTCTACTAAATTCTACTACTCTGAGAATCTACTAAAAGCCAGCAAATTGTACATTTTAAATGGGTGAATTGTATGGTATGTGAATTGTGTCTTTTTAAAATTTTTTATTTTTTTTTAAAGATTTGATTTATTTATTTAAGAGAGAGAACATGAGGAGTGGGGAGGGGGAGAGGGAGAGGGAGAAGCAGACTCCCTGCTGAGCGGGGAGCCCAATGCGGGACTCAATCCTAGGACCCCAGGATAGTGACCTGAGCTGAAAGCAGACACTTAACTGACTAAGCCACCCAGGCACCCCTGAATTGTGTCTTGATAGAAGTGTTGCGAAAAGAAAGAACTAAATAAACGAAAATAGCAAGTAGATGGAATCCATCACAATGAAAGCAGTCATCACTGAATTAAACAATAGAGAAGCAAATGATAAATTAAAAAAAAAAGCAACTGAACCAAACAGTCAACCAAACTAAAACCAAACCAAACTGAACCGTTTAGTGATGGATTTGGCTCACACTCTGGCGCCAACCCCTTTTCTCCTTGAGGGTGGGTAGCAAGCAGTTCATGGACCAGCTGTCACCCTCAGAGTAGCGTGAGCCTAGACAACCGAGTCCTTAAAGGGCCTGGGAGAGATGAGCGTGGACAAGGGGAGCCGAGAGGGGCCTCAGTGAAGACGAAGGATTTACTCAAGTTGGTGACATTTACTTAGAAGCACTTGATCTTTATGTGGATAGCCGGGAAGCATTTGGAGACACATCTCTACTTTTCTTTGTCTTCTTTCCTAGAGACTCCACGTGTGACTGTGACCCAGCTGGTATCTTGGGGCCCTGTGATGAGGGCCGCTGTGTCTGCAAGCCAGCTGTCACCGGAGAGCGCTGTGACAGGTCTGTGTGAACCGTGGCCCTGCGGACACAGCAGGGAGAGCCTCTTGGCAGCTAGCGTGAGAATTCATCCTCTGAGTGCAGTTGTGGAAAAGGGACACGTAACAAATAGAGACGATCTCTATCCTGCCCGCTGGCCTCAAAATCCTAGCTTTTAAAAAAAAGTACAGCTGAGCCCCCCAAATCTCCCTGGACCCCATCCTTTTGCAGGGTCCAGGGCCCCAGGGAGTCCCCTTGCCAGCTGACTCTGAATCCCAGGTGCTCCCATACAAGGTGGCATGCGACGATGAGGTCACCTGACTCAGCTTGGTCCCAGAAAAGGCCTGGCCTAATTAAGCATGTTGCGAAAATGCTAGTAAGAGGAAATATGGCCATATATAACCATCATGTGCAGCAAAGGAAACGCCCAGGGATGGGCTGGTGCTTGCATGCACACACATGAGCCGGGAGGAGAGGTAAGAGCCCTTTGGGCCCCGGGCCATGTTGCGGCAGGTGGCACAGGAAACAGCGATCCACCCTCCGTTGCTGCTTGCGGACAGTCCTTAAGGACAAATTGCTCAGACTTAAAACGCTTCCCTCCCCTACAATAGCTGGGAGGCTGGGCGGAGAGGTAAAGGCATTCTCCTCATTTCCTTAAAAGTAAGAAAGCAGGGGCTGCCTGGGTGGCTCAGTTGGTTAAGCGACTGCCTTCAGCTCAGGTCATGATCCCAGAGTCCCGGAATCGAGTCCCACATCGGGCTCCCTGCTCAGCGGGGAGTCTGCTTCTCCCTCTGACCCCCACCCCTCTCGTGCTCTCTCTCTCATTCTTTCTCTCAAATAAATAAATAAAATCTTTAAAAAAAAAAAAAAAGTAAGAAAGCAGTCCTTTGGCATCCTGACAATCACTTGTACCTGGGCAGAGAAAATACCAGATGCATTCCCAGCTTGTGTTTCCAGGGGGTTCTTCACTGCTGCAGCGCAGGGAGGGGACCACAGCTTACCTGTTAAAAGAGGAGTCACTTTTTGAAAAGGTGTTTCATTTCGGAGTGTCACACAGAAACAGAAAACTACATGAAACAAATGTCAGCACCACCCCTTCTAAGACGTAGACCTTCACTAAAAGTGTGCCATCCCAATGCAACACCCCCCCTCCTTTCGAGAAGTGACACTGTTCTGACCTCCGTGTGATCACTTCCTTACTTTTCTTCATAATTTATCACCTGGTTTCATCCCTCATCACTGTCCTTGTTTTGCCTGAGTTCCTTCAGTTCCTCCCTTCCCTTCTTTTTTCATTCCCTCCCCTCGCTTTCTGTGCCCCTCCCCCTCTTCCTTCCTTGCTTTTTAATCCCTTTTAATCTGCAGGTTTCCTCCAAAGAAACCATCATGATTTTTTTTAAGCCCTTGCTCTGTAGAGAAAAAAACCAATGCTTATTTATGTACAGCTGTTCTCTGAAGCATTTACTGTTCACAGTTAACCTGCTTTTCTATAATTTTTTTTTTTTAAGATTTTATTTATTTATTTGACAGAGAGAGACACAGCGAGAGAGGGAACACAAGCAGGGGGAGTGGGAGAGGGAGAAGCAGGCTTTCTGCGGAGCAGGGAGCCCAATGCGGGGCTCGATCCCAGGACCCTGGGATCATGACCTGAGCTGAAGGCAGTCGCTTAACCAACTGAGCCACCCAGGCGCCCGCTTTTCTATAATTTTGCACAATATACAGACTCCCCTCATAGGGGGCAGTGGATTAGACCACATGACTTAGAGGCAGATGGACCCGGTTTGAAAATCTTTTCTCAGTCACTTACCAGCTCTATGACCTCGAACAAGTTTCTTAACCTCTCTGGCCTGGGTGTCTTCATCTAAGAAAATTGGAAATTGGGAGCCTGGGTGGCTCAGTTGGTTAAGCGTCCAACTCTTGATTTCGGCTCAGGTCATGATCTCATGGTGATGAGATCGAGCCCCTCATCAGGCTCCGTGCTGGGCATGAACCTGCTTAAGATTCTCCCTCTCCTTCTGCCCCTGCCCCTGCTCATGCTTGCTCTCTCATTCTCTTAAATAAATAAATAAATAAATAAATAGAAATTGGAAATGACAACTCCTATCTCATAGGGTTGTACCAAGGATTAAATTGGAGAACATACACAAAGTGCCTGCCATAGCATCAGCGCTAAATAAATGATCATTGAAACTTTTATTATTGGGCGCCTGGGTGGCTCAGATGGTTAAGCGTCTGCCTTCGGCTCAGGTCATGATCCCAGGGTCCTGGGATCGAGTCCCGCATCGGGCTCTCTGCTCCTTGGGAGCCTGCTTCTCCCTCTGCCTCTCTCTCTCTCTCTCTCTCTCTGTCTCTCATGAATAAATAAATAAAATCTTAAAAAAAAAAAAAAAGAAACTTTTATTATTTCATGAAGTAGGATGTAATTAACTTGAACAGAGAAAAACAAGTCCTCCCCAGCTTTTCCTTCTTCTCTGTGGCCCCAACATCTGCGACTTGCCTGGTAGCTGTGGTCCTCAGACAAGCCACTGGCAGGTGGGACGCCAGCCTACATTTTGCTTTTGTAGGGAGCCTCCAGCTATCCTTGTTTGTCATATCCCCACCTGCCCCTTTCCCTGTGGACAGAGCAGGGATATAAGGGGCAGGGATGGTGGGCAGCAATTAGTGTTCTTGTGCGGGCCAGGACAGCTGAGCAGGTGCTGGGGCTGGGACATTTATCTTCCCTTTCTTGGCCCCACCTCCCACTCTTTGCCCCCATTAAACACTTGCTCTAAGACAGGGCCAGCTCTACATCCCCCCTGCCCCAACCCTTCTTGTCCCGCTCATGTGACCTCCATTCAGTTCCTCACCAGGGATGGGGAAATCACTAGGTTCCCAGGCCACCAAGTCCAGCGTGATTGTGCTCTAGCACAGGGACAGAAAAGTGAACATTCATGCTCTCTCAGTGGGGGCTGTGACTATCCATCCCGTCTGGGAGTGGGGATGGTATGTGTAAGTTACTGTTTCCCAGTTCTGGGAATTAATAGGGCCAGGCGGGAGAGAAAGTAGAAAAGATCAGTCACCATATTCTCTGTATTAACTAAGAAGTAACTTCTAACACTGTCCTGATCGCTAAAATGCCGCCACAGGTGTCGACCAGGTTTTTATCACCTGGATGGGGGAAACCCCGAGGGCTGTACCCAGTGTTTTTGCTATGGGCATTCAGCCAACTGCCACAGCTCTGGAGACTACGGTGTCCATAAAATCACCTCTACTTTCTATCAAGGTAAAGTGTTCTGTTTCTAGAATTTTGTTTTTAACATTGTATAGAGCTTTATGCTTACAGACAACCTCCTCCTCGTCGCAGCTTGGGACCTTTGCATAGTCTTTAGCAGCTCTCTTCTGGCTTTAAAAGACATTATTTTGTCTGGGCAATAAGGCAGATCCTAATGTCTTGAAAAAGTCGTAGCTGCACAGCTGACTCAGTCCGGTATATGAGTAACTTAAAAGAATAACTAAAAAGAGACCAGATTTTCATCTCCCTGCACTTCCCACCTCCATGTACTTTAAAACCACAAAAGAACCTTTCATTTGGATTGGGGGGGTGGGTTATTGAGTCTTCCTGGAATTCACACTCATTAATAATACTGCTTTCACGGGCGCCTGGGTGGTTCAGTCAGTTGAACATCTGACTCTTGGTTTCAGCTCCGGTCATGATCTCATGGGTCGTGGGATTGACCCTACAACTCTGCTTGAAAGATTCTCGCCCTCTGCCCCTCCTCCCACTCACATGTGTTCAGTCTCTCTCTAAAATAAATAAATAAATCTTTTTAAAAAATACTGTTTTCACATACATTACATGAGTTAATGTATGTGAAATTAGTTATCAAGCTACCAAACCCTATAAAAATCTAGGAGAGTGACATGATTTCAACTTGGGGTTTCTGTTGGAACATACTGGGCCCTCCCCACTCACAAAGGCCAGACCCTGTTTATGTAAATAAAATAAAAGTATGAACTCTACAGGCAGATGAAAACATGCTCTCTTATTATGAGAATCAGACTCAAAGAAGTCAGAGCTGCTGTGGGGTGGGAGCAGGTGAAGTTGAGACCCAAGTGGAATGGGGCATAGGACATTTTAAGGACTGCACACGAATGTGGAACTATTAAGAAACCCCACTAGCTGTTCACCTCTAAGACTTTTTGGCAATCAAGTCTTGCCTTATTTAGCTCAATAGATGATGAGGTTTGTCTGCCAAATGCAGAGTGGTTTTATTTGCATTCCAGATGTTGATGGCTGGAAGGCTATCCAAAGAAATGGGTCTCCTGCAAAGCTCCAGTGGTCCCAGCATCATCGGGACGTGTTCAGCTCAGCACGACGATCAGACCCCATCTATTTTGTCGCTCCTGGTGTGTACGGTATTTTTCTTATAGAAGCCAACCTGTAAGCCTAGAAGTCAGGAGAGAAAAATGGAGTTAGCAAATGTGAAAACCATATCACCTGGTGTTCAGAAAAGCAGTATCTCCAGAAGACAGTTGGGGCTTCAGCCCTATTGACAAAGTCATGATACAACAGAACAGGACTGTGTATCCAGGCAGACGGTCCCTGGTTGAGGTTCCTACTTCCATCAAATGGGAAGTTTCTAGGTTTTCCATCAAGACCAGAAATAAAGACAGAGGTCACATCTGTGGATCTACTGAGAAGCAGATGGAAAAGTGAAAATAAGGTTTTCTCAGTTTTAACCACTTGTACATTAAAAACATATGTATTAGTAGTTCATTTCATTAGCTACTATGTGGTGTTCAGGTAAGTTGTCCTCTTAACCTTTCCAAATTTCAGTTCTCGCAGCTGTTAAATGGGGATAATAATTCCTCCAAGGATTATTAACATCAAACATAATGAAGTCTGTGAACTATAAAGCATTATATAACAAATGGTACTATTCCCAACGTACCCGGGACCTTTATGTCCCAGGCATTCACAGGGCCATGCTGTGCATCATCTAACACATGGAATTGTCTTACAACGTGGCCCTTTTGTCAGTCTCTAACTCTCCTTTGTAGCCAGGGGCAGTATGGCCACATCCATGAACTGCTTCTTCTGGAAGGGTGGTTGGGGGCATGGAGGCACACTGACAACACAGAACTCCAGCAGAAATCACCAACAGTAATGCAAACTTGCTAGCTCGTTTACTTTTCCAGTTTCACACTGATCTCAGTCTTTTCAAATTCTGTTTCACAGCCAAATTTCTTGGGAATCAACAGGTGAGCTATGGGCAAACCCTGTCTTTTGACTACCGTGTGGACAGGGGAGGCAGACACCCGTCCGCCCACGATGTGATCCTGGAAGGCGCTGGTCTACGGGTCACAGCTCCCTTGATGCCTCTGGGCAAGACGCTTCCTTGTGGGATCACCAAGACTTACACGTTCAGGTAAAAAGAGTGACTACAAGTGGGTCAGGTGACTGAAGTCCCCTTCCTTTGTTCATGCATTCGATCATTCATTCTTTTAACAAGCTTTTCTGAGCACCTTGCGCGTACCAGACATGGTGTTATGTACATAAACAGGACGTGCTTCCTGCCCTCAAGCCCTTGACAGGCTAATGGGAGAAAAAGATAAACAGAACAGTACAGTGTGGCTTGTGAGTGACAAGATAGGCAAGGTGGGCACAGGTGTTTGGAACACACAGAGGAGCACAAGTAACCCACATTGGAGCGATCAAGGGGAGCTTCCCAAGAAAACATGACAAGGGAAGAACAGTTTTCTAAGGATAGAAAGGGGAGCGAGGGGAAGGTGAGCAAGGCAGGGGAAATAATCATGCTTGAGGACGTTTTGTGCATTGGGAAATTCTAAGTAGTTAAGCATGAGCGAAGTGTGGAGTGGGGGAGAAGAATACAGTGAGAAGTGAGGTCAGTGAACTAAAGAAAAGAAGTTGGGTTGTTCCTGGAAGGATTCCAGTAAAAAACAAAAACAACATTTGAAAGACCAGTGCAGGGGAAAAGGATATGATGCTGTGAGATATCATCATGCTAAATGAAGAAGTATTGGACATGTCCAATGTAGAACGTGAAAGCTGACTTTTGAAAAGAGTAAGTGAAATGTGCTCAGTTAACAAACCATTTAAACAACAAAACCAAAAATTAATGGTAGCTCTCTTGAGGGTCAGAGCTTCTTGAACTCAGCAATGTTCCTGATAACTAAGTTTTGTGTGGCCAGGAATAGAAAGTGGTCTCTGAGGACTCAGGCCAGCACTGGATGCCATGACCCCTGGGGCTGGGCTTCTTGCACTGGGATGCCCTCCATCACTTCCTGTGGGGTTCATGCTCCCTGCAGAGAGAGCAAACTCCAAGTTCAAGCCTACAAGGATGCAGCTACCCATCCTTCATCCCCCTCTAGGCAGGGCCGTGAAGGGGCTTAGCGGTTCCCACCTTCTTGGGCATAATTTATATCGTGTATACAAATTATAAGACTTGATAAGAGTTGTATTTTTAAGCTTTGGGCTTTAAATCCCTCAGATTAAATGAACGTCCAAGCAGTAATTGGAGCCCCCAGCTCAGTTACTTCGAGTATCGGAGGTTACTGCGTAACCTCACAGCCCTGTGGATCCGAGCTACTTATGGAGAATACAGTAAGTGACGAAGGGAAATGAATTTCTCTCTTAGGTTTGAGTTTGTCTCAGCTTCCTGAGGTGGTGACAGTCTCCAAACAAGTAGGTAAACTACTTGATGGTTTTGATGGAGGGTCTCCGATTAGGTCTAAATTCTTATATTCTAGAAGTTGTTAAAAGTAATGTTCCTCTAAAAAGAAGTTAACACCAATGAAGAGTGGATGATGCTCCTTTGCTTAAGAGTCTCCAGATTTAGATGAAAGCTGATTATTTGAAGAAGATAATCTACAACAAATGGGCTTGTCCCCTTCGCTAGGAAATGGCATCTACAACTCAGCCCTCTATTCCTTGAGTTGCTGCTCCTTGGGGATTATACTCAGTGCTACCGTATTCAGACATTACCTGTACTCTTTTAACTCCTTTTATTGAACTTCACATGGGGGGGGGACTCTGATCCCAGCTGGAATTCTGTAAATGTGAGTTCCTTGAGTTTTTTAGCACTTACATGAACAGGAAGCATCGCTCGCTGGCATGCCTAATTTCCACATCACTAACGAAGCAAGCCCAACAGGATATAGAAAAGGTGTTCATTAACAATTTTATTGAGGGCGCCTGGGTGGCTCAGTTGGTTAAGCGACTGCCTTCGGCTCAGGTCATGATCCTGGAGTCCCGGGATCGAGTCCCGCATCGGGCTCCCTGCTCGGCAGGGAGCCTGCTTCTCCCTCTGACCCTTCCCCCTCTCATGTGCTCTCTGTCTCAAATAAATAAATAAAATCTTAAAAAAAAAAAAAACAAACAAACAATTTTATTGAATCTTTACTTCGAGCCAGGCACATTATAATATATGCATTGTCTCATTTCATTTCACAACCAACATGGGAGGTCCCTACCACTGTTACTTCTCTTCCACACTTGAGGAAACACCATGGTAGCAAGTTGTGCGACTTGCCCAATTCGCACAGCTAGCCAGGGTGGAGCCGAAATTTAAACGCTGCCTTTCCGGACACCACAGCCTGTCCGTCAGTCAGGACGGATGGCGGTACATCTACCCAGGGCATAGTGAGGGAACGCCACCTGTCTTTGTTAGCGAGTTAAGAAAAATAAAATCCAAAGAGCGGCCTGCCTTTAGATCTTTCGACCTCACCACTTGCTCCTTCTAACCCGATCTCCGTGTGGCAGGCACTGGGTACCTCGACAACGTGACCCTGATTTCAGCCCGCCCCATCTCCGGAGCCCCAGCTCCCTGGGTCGAACAGTGCGTGTGTCCCGTTGGCTACAAGGGCCAGTTCTGCCAGGATTGTGCTTCCGGCTACAAAAGAGATTCTGCCAGACTGGGACCTTTTGGCACCTGTATTCCGTGTAGCTGCCAGGGGGGAGGAGCCTGCGATCCAGACACAGGTGCGTGAAAGGACACCTGGCCCGGGTGGCCGGGGGCGGTCAGGTGACTGGGGTCTCCCGTGCAAGAGACAGAGCTGTGTAAGGAGGACTCTGCCTGCACTCACTTCAGAGATGGGAAAGGATTAGGAAGGTAGGGCTGGAGTCAGAGAAGATGGACATGGGGCTTTCTTACACTCAATCCTTTTCATTATGGAACATGCCGCGAGGGTGTGGGAAAGGTACCAGGTTACAGGAGACGGCTGTCATGGTTCAGTGCTGGGGGTGTTGTTGGTGTCAAGTTTCAATTGTTTGGAGAGATCAAAGGCAATGTCAGGGCCTGAATGAATGTGCGGACGAATGGTGTCAGGCCATGGGGTGGGGGAGGAAAGTGTTACATTATGGGTGGGAAAGGAAGCTAGGTCTACTGAGCATGGGGGAGCCGCATAAGAGTCAGGGTCATGGCCAGGTTTAGAGTTGGTACTGGGGCAAAGGTGAATGCCGGTGCTCAGGCACTTCGGGGAAAGCTTCAGAAAGGAAGATTTTGGTTCCAGAGCTCTGCCTCCCATGCATCACCCATATTACAGGAAGTGTATTGTTTTACCCTGCTCGTTTCTCTGCCCTCCCTTCTTCCTCTGCCTCCCAGGAGACTGTTACTCAGGGGATGAAAACCTTGACATCGAGTGCGCCGACTGCCCCATCGGCTTCTACAACGACCCGCACGACCCCCGCAGCTGCAAGCCGTGTCCCTGCCACAACGGGTTCAGCTGCTCTGTCATGCCAGAGACAGAGGAGGTCGTGTGCAGTAACTGTCCCCGGGGGGTCACGGGTAAGGCCCCACACTGCTGCCCCCGTGCCGGCACCATGAATTCCCGTCAGTGGCTGCTATTCCAAACAGTCTCTAGGGGATTATAATTACTTAGGGTTACTGTAGAAGGCCTCATTCTAAGAATGCTCCCGAAGGGTGGATTGAGGAAGGGCAGGGCATGGTTTATAGGGGATGTACGTACCGTTAACGTTGTTTTAGGTTTGTCACTAGGAGATGAAGTTTTCAGATGAAATATGTGGTTTATTTTAAAGATTTTATTTATTTATTTGAGAGAGAGAGACAGACAGAGATAGTGAGAGAGAGCATGAGTGGGGAGGAACAGGAGAAGCAGGCCCCCCACTAAGCAAGAAGCCCAACTCGGGACCCGACCCCAAGACTGAGATCATGACCTGAGCCAAAGGCAGATGCTTAATCGACTGAGCAACCCAGGCGCCCCGAAATACGTGGTTTAACTAAGCTTTACACAATGAACCAGGGTACAGAAGGGAAATTTAGTGGCCTTTTAAATGTCACATCTCTCTCCTGGGGTGCCTGGCTGGCTCAGTCGGTAGGGCATGCGACTCTGGGTCTCGGGGTTGTGGGTTCGAGCCCCATGCTGGGTGTGGAGATTATTTAAAAAAAAAATAAAAAATAAAAGAATACAGGCACATCCCTCTGCTGGCCCGTCTGAAAGAAGAGTTAATTCTTCAGCGACAGCCTCAGTGGTATTGCTATAAAACTGACTTTTCCCCAACCACCTAGTTAGCTGGCAGGAAGCCTTCTAGCAGGGCTGCTGTGTTCCAACATCGGGGACCACCGTGGAGCGAAAGAGCCAAGCCCTTGCCCTGAGCACCTGCCCCTGAGGCTACTGTTCTGGGGTCCAGGGTGGGAAGCTCTTCTAGAAGGACGACTGGTCTTGCTGCCAGCAGATGACCGCTCAGGCTTGGGCATTTGTTCCTTCCAGGGGCCCGCTGCGAGCTCTGTGCCGATGGATACTTTGGGGACCCCTTTGGGGAACGTGGCCCAGTAAGGCCTTGTCAGCCCTGTCAGTGCAACAACAATGTGGACCCCAGTGCCTCTGGGAACTGCGACCGCCTGACGGGCAGGTGTCTGAAGTGCATCCACAACACGGCGGGTGTCCACTGTGACCAGTGCAAAGCAGGCTACTTTGGGGACCCGTTGGCTCCCAACCCAGCGGACAAGTGTCGAGGTAGGACTGCGTCCCCAGACAGCTGGACAGGTGGGGTGTGTGTGCGCACGCACGTGTATGCGTGTAAGCTTGCTAGCGTGTACACATGTAGGAACATACTGATCGGCGAGGCCAGCAGCAGGTAAGAGGGGGCTGCTTTGGTTTCTCTGACCAACTGGCCTACGAACAGTCTGGACCTTCCACCTGTCAAAGGCCTTAAGACCCCTGCAGCAGGCTTCTGGAAGGCAGAGCTGGAGGATGTCGAATGGGTTAAAGCTGGGTGGGAGAAGAGAAAAAGGTTGAGCTTACATTCCTGAGTGGAAGAGGAGATGGAATGGGGCCAGGCCATATGCCTCATTCCAAGGCTGGCAGGAGTGTTGCCTAGCTTGTTCCAGGACAGCAGGAAACGACTTGAGACTAAGCCCGAACACACGCGGCAGGGGGGCGGGGGGTGGGGTGGAAGGGTGGGCAGCAGTTTAAAAGACCCTCTCAGGAAATCGGTGTAATTGATGTAGACAAAGGTAACAGTTCCAAGTTCTACTAACGAGACTTGGCTTCAACCTCACGGCTATCAGGGTGCATTCCTTAGGGCTGCTTCAGATCAAAGTGTAAATGTATACATTGGTCCTCTTGCTCGACCCTTCTATCGAGCCTCCGTACATGTTATATTCAGGAGGCAAGTTTAGTTCTAGGCAAGTTCAAATTCAGTTTTAGGGTGCTGGCCTGCCCCACAGACTCACCCCTCAGTCACAGAGGTCCCAGACTAGCCCTGGTGCCCAGAACTCAGGGGCTTGTTTATTATAACAGAGCCAGAGAGGGCCTCTGGGCACCCAGATGGGAGGGCTCCTGGTTCCCCAGGAGGTCTGCAGGGAGCCCAGCACCTCCCACTCACCCCAGAATCCCCAGCCCTGGAAATGCCTGAGGACCCCTGTGCAACCTGGGGCTTCCACCCAGGAACACAAATCCCACCTGCCCTAACCCCAACCTGTGGGTTAGCTCTGATGTGCTAGAAAGTACCCCATGATAAGCAAAGAGCCCACATGCTATGAGCAGTACTGAGTTCAAGTGTAGTTTTTTACCATACCGATCGTATTACACTGGTTATGCCAATTAATCTCTCTGAGCCTCAGTTTCTTCATACAGATGAATAATATTTAACTCAAAGTGGTTGCAAATATAAAATAAAATAGCATCTGAGAAGGTACACTGTAAAGGATAGAATACTAGTTACAAGGTGCTATTAATAGAGACTTCACTGGCTTTAGACTGTACATTTCTTCACTCCACCATCTGTTGTCAAGCACCTACTACCATGGACCCAATGTGCAGCTACATACTGAGGTCATAAGTCAGTTCCAGCCCCCAAAGAGATCATATGCTAATAAGGAAGACACACAAGTATGTAAGCACATAATGACAGTATACTTAGATATGTGATCATATTACTGTGTGCCGAGTGTTTTGTGAGCGCCACAGAGCAACCCAGAGAATCACCGTAACTCCCTTAGTGCGGTGTCTCACCCACTGGTATATCCTCAGCTCCTAGAACAGTGTGGCACGTAGTAGGTGCGCAATCAGTATGAATGTATAAAGGTACTGCTTTTTTTTTTTACTGCATTTCCTACATCAAAGGCAGCAGAGCAAAAGGAAAAGAGCAATGCCTCTTTCCAAGCTCTCATTCCGGTTTACCATTTACTTGCTGTGTGACCTAGGATAGATTACTCAACCTCTCTGAGCTCATAGTCCTCATCTGTAAAATAGAGAGAGATTACATCTGGCATGTAATAGGCCCAGAAGACATGTTATTCCCCTTTTGAGCAAAGCTAGAGTGCCTACAGAATATCCAACAGGCTCACAATTCAATGGGAGGAAAAAAAGAATAAGTGCCACCAGAAAGGGTGGACTGTTGTAGGATCTCTTTATCCACACCCACACCAAACAAACTTCTAGATGATTCCTAAGATCTATCTATATTATAAATGTGCTTAGAGGCACAGGCAAGAGATGAATCTAGCACAATGTGAACTGACTTTGCCATTGGTGACTTGAACTTCCTTTTACCTTTGCCATACCTCCAGTTTCTAGAATTAGCTTGATATGAATGCTTTCTGTTTGTCTGTGTTTTGTCTCTAGCTTGCAACTGCAACCCAGCGGGCTCAGAGCCTGGGGAATGTAGAAATGATGGCAGCTGTGTTTGCAAGCCCGGATTTGGCGGCCTCACCTGTGAGCATGCAGCACTAACCAGCTGTCCAGCTTGCTATAATCAAGTGAAGATACAGGTGTGCATGCTACCCAACCCTCACCCCCATGAGTAAAATTGTTAGGTGTCTACTGGGTGGGTCTGTCACAAATCTAGGACCCTCTTAATCTCCCGGGGATGAGGGTGGAGATTACTATTTCTTTCTTTAAAAACTTCCATATGGTAGTAATAATGCTTCAGGTTTGTGGTCTTATATACACTATTTTCAAGATCCCTTTTGAAGATACTGTCTGATTTGGTACTCTTGATGAGTCAATTTGCAAGAGAAGGCATTCTAAAGTCAGTCACTGAGCAAAGTCTCCAAACATTTGCAATTTTTCAGTCACGTGGCCAGGTGGAACCAAGAGTCCCACCCTGAATTCCCTGATTCTTGGTTCCACCTGGCCACGTGACTGAAGAATTGCAAATGTTTGGAGACTTTGCTCAGTTCAGTACTCTTTACACTTACAACATGCCACTTCCTAGCTGGATTTTTTCCAAGAGATGTCTTTGTAAAACAAATGAAGAAAAACGTAAATATGTAGAAGATTTGAGGAGTCTAAAAGGTGTCAAGGCTGCTCAAACAAGAATGGCCTCCAGAAATTTCTCATTCACGTTCCAGAGAAGAATGAAATTGTTGTTGTTAATTATTGTTATTTTGTTGGGGTGAAGGGCGAAGGAAGAAAAGGCCCAAACAGAACCCCAAAGGTAGAACAAACTCGTTTTTTTTGTTAGCTTTTCTATTTAACCTGCCCTCTATAGCACTTTCTTTGTTCCAGACACTGTTCCAAGCACTATCCAAATACTAACTCACTTTGTCCAAGTAATAACTATGAGATATTATTATTATCCCCATCTAATGGGTAATGAAAGCGACTTGCCCAAGGTCACACTGACAGCTAATGAGTAGCGGGGCCAGGATTCAAACTCTAGGCTCTAGCATCTTTAACTGCCATGACATGCCAAGCATTTCTGGGCTTTTAGATGTTCTCCCCTGAGTACCTGGTATCGGACTGTGATCCCCACCACCTGTTCTGACTCTCTTTCCTGTGTGGTTTCAGATGGAGCAGTTTATGCAGCAGCTGCAGAGCCTGGAGGCCCTGGTTTCCAGGGCTCAGGGTGGTGGCGGAGTGGAGCCTGACACAGAGCTGGAGGGCAGGATGCAGCAGGCTGAGCAGGCCCTTCGGGACATTCTGAGAGAAGCCCAGATTTCAGAAGGTGATGAAGGCCAATTGCCCTTTAGACAGAAGGGAATTTATAATCTTCTGTCGGGTATCAGTTCAGTGGGTGTCTCTGTCCAGCACTTGGAGAGATAAAAGGACTGTGATCTCCTGGGACCTGAATGATGGTGATAAGAGAGTGGCTGCATGCATTCATTTATTGGGTTTTTACCATTTTGCCGTTAGCCGGTCAAAGTCACTCTTCAACCCTCCCTCATGTCCTATTCCTCTGTGCTGACTCCAAAAGTGCTCATCCTCCTTTTCCTTGTTGGCACCAGGTGCTAGTAAATCTCTCAGTCTCCAGTTGGTCAAGGCAAGGAGCGAAGAGAATAGCTACCGGAACCGCCTCAATGACCTCAAGACGACTATGGAAAGAATCCGGGCCCTGGGCAGTCAGTATCAGAACCGAGTTCAGGATACTCACAGACTGGTCACTCAGATGCACCTGAGCCTGGAGGAGAGCGAGGCCTCCCTGAGAAACACTGTAGGTGTCGCTGGGTTCAGGGTACTGAGGATCACTGCCGTATCGGGGCACCCACCCGCCGTCTCTCACATTTTTCGGTCTACCTGGTAGAGAGCTGAACTTCTCTTCCTTGAAATAGGCGTACCTGTTCTTTGTGTTCTTGGGCTTCCTGCAATTTCCCATTTTACTGCATTTATGTTCTTCTTCCTAGCTCATTTCTTGTTAGCCATAACCTCATGTTGGCCCTCTCTCTTCTCCCTTCTTACTGCACACCTCCTAGCTTGTTAGCTCCTAGTGGGCAGGATTTAGTTTTGCTCACGTCTGCATTCTCAGCCCCCGGCATGTGTGTGGCTGTGATACGTTTGCTGCATGAATGAATGAAGGAATGAATGAGTGAATGTTCATTTCATGAACAAATGAAATGGGAGGGATGGTGGGGAGAAGGAAGGAATCCAGTGAAGACAGGATTCTGAAAAGGGGAAAAAATTGTTGCCAATGTGATTTTCTCAATGATGTCGTTTGGAGTGTGACAGGAGGGAGAGATTTGAATGGGCCCTCTTCTCTTTCTCAGTAAAGAAGGCGATGGTGACAAAAGTGTAAGTGGGTGGGTAGAAGATGAATAAAGGATACTGGAAGATAATCAGGTATGCTGGCAAAGTGAAGGATTTACAGAATAATGTGTATTGATTTTTTCCCCCTTATTACAAAAATAATGTTTATTGTAGAAAATTTAGAAAATAAATAAAAATCCCCTATGATCCCATTATTAAGAAATAACCATCATTGAAACTTGGTATATAGTCTGTTGACTTTAAATACATATGAAAATACATTTAATATGTATATATTTTTAAATGAATCTATTTCTATTTACAGTTTTTTTAAATTGGATTTCTACTTTTTTCTTTTTTTTTTTAAAGATTTATTTATTTATTTATTTGGGAGAGCGAGCAGAGGAGGGGCTGAGGGAGAGGGACAGGGAAAGAATCTCAAGCAGACTCCCCGCAGAGCAGGGAGCCCAGTGAGGGGCTCAATCTCACAACCCTGAGATCATGACCTGAGCTGAAATCAAGAGTCAGACGCTTAACTGAGCCACCCAGGAGCCCTGGATTTCTACTTTATTCTTGTCTATACTTTTTTTTTTAATGTAATGATTATGGTGACTAGGGACTCTTGATGTGTCAGGGTGTAGAATGCTCTGTGGCTAATGACAACTAGTTCTAACAGGACAGATGCAGAACCTACTTAGGCTCCAGGGCTGAGTGCAAAGCTTTAACCAATTCTCCTTTTTCCACAGAACATTCCTTCCTCAGAGCACTACGTGGGGCCAAATGGTTTTAAAAGCCTGGCCCAGGAGGCCACAAGATTGGCAGACAGGTAAGCAGACCCCTGCTTCGGACTACCTCTGCAAGGCCAGACTTGAACAAGATGGTAGGGTATTCAGAACCTAAGCAACATATTCATTACCTCTCGGCACCTTTGCAGCCCTTTCCTTGCCTTGAAGCCATTTTTTTTAAACCTCTTGGCTTTTAGCCTATGTAGGTGGCCACTGGGCATGGTCATTTGGCAAGTGTTGGGGGTGGGGGTGTTTTTTACCCCAGATTTTTCTATGACTCACTCTATGGCTCTGGTGTATGTCAGATGTGATTTTTCGGGCCCCGTGAAATGAATCAGCCTTTGGAAAAGAACGTTCTGCAGCTTTGAGGGACTCCCAGGCTCCCACATCAAGCCTGGGAACAAGTAGCAACGAGTTGTTTGCTAGCCTGTGGGAGCCAAGACTGCAGAGAGGGAACCTCCTCCCCAAAACCGGCTCTGCAGGGCCCCAGGGATAACAGGCAGCTCCCTAGTCCTTGCCTGACTGTAAATCCTACCGTGTTAAAGAGGTTTGCTCCTAGCAGAGTGCTCAGCAGGGTGGCAGGCTCTGCTAATCCCAGATGGAATTCAGTCAGTGAAGGAGGTTGATTTGTGTTTTGTAGCATAAACTGCCTCCTGAGCTTGTTTTTTGTTGTTGTTTTGTTTGTTTTTATCACTTTGTAAGCGTTTGGGGGACTTTTATTGACAGGCTCTGTCCCCTCTAGTGGTGGACCCAATGTCGAGTTTCAGCAAAAGTGAGGGGAGAGGGGTGGGTCCCGGATGAAATAAGACCTAGGGGTTTCTTCCTGCACAAAACAGCTTATAAATGCAATACTTCATCCCCCTGAGACTGCTCACACCCGTCTCCCCGCCCCACACCCTGCTCCCCTGGTTACGCCATAAACGGAAAAGATCACCAGCTAGTGTCTAAGACATGAGCTCCATCTCCAGCACACCTCCTGCTTCCTGACAGATCCTGTAATTCCGTCTAATCTGGGTCAATTCTGTTTGGTTTTTCTAGACAAACCAGTTCCCTTACTCCTCTCCCTTCCTTCCAATAAAAGACCTAAAGGAAGCCCTTGCTATGAAAACTCCAATTCTTTGTTTTTAATCCTTTCAGCCATGTTGAGTCAGCCAGTAACATGGAGCGGCTGGTAAGGGAAACCGAGGACTATTCCAAACAAGCGCTATCACTGGCACACAAGGCCCTGCAGGAAGGAGGCAGCACGGGCAGCCCGGACGGCTCCGCGGTGCAAGGGCTCATGGGAAAGTACGTTCGAGGGGTCCTCGCCTGGGCCAAGATAATCCGCGTCCCTCCGGGGTGTAGCGCAAACCCCGTTCGAGGGGCACCGTGCTTCATTAAAAGATATTAATCCTAAGGGATGAGAGAATGAGAGTGTCAATTTGGGGGAAGGGACATGCCTTTATGTCTGGAAGAAGAAAGGACTGATTAAGTAAAACTTGTGTTTTGACTGAGAGATTGCAATGCTCGGAGAAGTTGTGGTGGTTGAGTAAATGGAAAAGAATATATTATCAAGAATTGGGAAACTTGGGCAGAATTCTTCCAACCCAACCTGTATAAACTTTAAGGCTTATGTTTAGTTTGTGGAGAGGGACACATATCTGTCACATAACCTCATTCGGTTCTTCTGATAACTCCAACTGCATACTTTTTACACAACAAGATGAATGTTTGCTTTTAATAAAAAGAGTGATTCCTCAAAGTTCTCTTTCTCCCCACCCTGCAGGTTGGAGAAAGCCAAGTCCCTGGCCCAGCAACTGTCGGGGGAGGCCACTCAAACTGACATTGAAGCAGATAGGTCTTATCAGCATAGTCTTCGCCTTCTCAATTCCGTGTCTCAGCTGCCAGGAGTCAATGATCAGTCTTTTCAGGTGAGGGCATGTACTGATGTGCTTGATGGACAGAAGAAGGGCCACAGTGCTTGCTTCTCTGGGGGTTCCATACTATGGTTCAGTCATTCAGCTTTTCCTCCACGGGGACCTTTCTTGTGTTTGATTAGGAAGAATATCCTTCTTGTTAACCATTTCCTTGTTCTTAAACTCCAGTCTCTGCCTCTGAAAAAGCCTTAGCCCACATCCTGAACCTATTAGTGGATAACAATTTTATATCTCCTTAGTTTTGGGGACTACTGAAACTTGTGGGAAATTCTTAGAGATAAAGCTTGATACTTACATTTGGGTCCAAACTATAGTACATTTCTATGTACAGCCATTCAGAAGACTTTTGTTCTTCTCAGAAGTTTTACATTGTTTCTGTCATTGATTCCTTTAACTATTACAAATGTATTAGATTAAGAAGATTCAGCTTTCTGCCTATGCAAAAAGCACTCACAATGATTCCCATAAAAGTGTTTCCATGCGTGTATAAACCAACATGTAAAATTTAAAAAGAGAGAGAGAGAGACAAGACCTGTTTGATGCTGGGGGAAACTGCCACCTGACTATCATTTAGGCATTTTGCTTCATTTCTATTAAACTTTGTGTCTGGATTGCTGTTGTTTCCAAGCTCCTAAGAAGGCTGGTGTGGCGACTGGTGGGCAGAAAGTCAGACTCCTTCATGTCTTTGGGCTTACAGGTAGAAGTGAAGAGGATCAAACAAAAAACTGACTCTCTCTCAAGCCAGGTGACTAGGCGTATGGATGAGTTCAAGCATGTGCAAAGCAGTCTGGGAAACTGGGAAGAAGAAACCCAGCAGCTCTTACAGAATGGAAAGAGTGGGAGACAGGTATCCTTTTATTAACTCATTCACTCAACCAGCAGGTACTGGATGCCTACCATATGAATAAATATGGCAAGAGGCCATAAATATGCAACCCTAGGAAACTCTCTGAAGGTCATGGTACCACTGCTTGTAGATGGAGTAACTGAGATACAGACAGCTTGATGTAATTAGTTCCATTCTACCCACTGAATCAGCCCTCAAGCCTAGGAATGGGACTCAGGCCTCCTGAGTTCAGTTTTGGTCCAGCTTTTTCTACTAGCTTGGCTTTAGGAAGTATCTAGAGTATAAAATTATGATTTGCAAAACTGTACTTGTCCTTGATAGTGGACCGGAATTTGAGACTGTTCCCTATACAGGATGTGTCGTTGGTTTATAAAGTTTGCTCTGTCCCAGATTGTGGAGGGCTTTACGACAGCACCCCTAGACTTTCTGGTGAATCACAGCACTCAGTTGTCACGAAGAGAAATGTGTTCGAGTGATTCTGCTGGCCGGAATGCTCCTCCTAGGTGTATGTTACATTTTAATTTTATTGTCTGCCTGTTTACAGACATCAGATCAGCTACTTTCCCGTGCCAACCTTGCTAAAAGCAGAGCCCAAGAAGCACTAAGTATGGGCAATGCCACTTTTTATGAAGTTGAGAACATCCTAAAGAACCTCAGAGGTAAGCATTTCATGGTTCAGGTCACTTGATATGGTAAAGGAATAACCACAACTTTGATTTATTTTGAATCCCTGTGCATCTCTCTAAATGATAGGTACATTGGGATATTAACAGACACTTAATAAATACCTTCCTAAAGTAAGAAATTGTATTAATATTTGATGTAGTGGAAAGAATTTAACTAGATGTCAGAAGGCTTGAGTTCTGAGCTTGGCGGGGCCGCATGACGGCTCTGAGCAGACTGTGTGACCATGGGCAAGTCACAGCCTTTCCAGACCCTAACATCCTCTTCTTTAAAGAAAGAAGGTTGAGCTAAAGGATCTCTAAGGTCCTTCACAGATCCAACATCCTACTACGACACAGGTATTTTTCCCTTTTCTTTTGTAGCCTGGTTGATTCCAGGATAAAATCCATGTGGTTGTTTGTGGTGATGATAGAACAAACTGTCACAGCACCTGGATCCCAGGAAATCTGGGTTTCTGCCTTGTAGAGATTTGGTTACAATTTCAGGTTTTTTCACGAAAGAACAAAAAAAGAAACATTTCTCAAGTCTTGGGATTTTCTTCACAGAAAGAACCTCTCTACCCATTCTGTTCAACCTCCAGTTCTCATCATTGGCAGCTTCGGGTTTAAGGCTCTGGCTTGAAACTTTGGGCTTCAGAGATTTCACCTATTTCTGATCTACTTTGGGGTCTTAATACTCTTGCAGTGGTGGGGACCCAGGGCAGGCTGATTGTCAGTTTCTCTAAGCAACGATCTAATCATGGCCCTTTCAGTGCCTCCTTTAAGTGGCTTTCTGCTGGATAAGAAAGGGCAGTAACAGCCACAACTTCCCACACTCTTGCCCCCAGGCAGTCATAACCCTCTTCCTGGGATTTTTCTTAAAAACTTCAGCCCCATCCAATTTCATTTGTAAGTTTCACAAGTCACTTTTGTTTCCTTGTCTTCATTTCAGAGTTTGACTTGCAGGTTGAAGACAAAAAAGCAGAAGCGGAAGAGGCCATGAAGAGACTCTCCTACATCAGCCAGAAGGTCGCAGATGCCAGTGACAAGACCAAGCAAGCAGAAACAGCCCTGGGCGGTGCTGCCACCGACACCCAGAGGGCCAAGACCGCAGCCAGGGAGGCCCTGGAGATCACTGACAAGATAGAACAGGTAAAGAGAAATCGAAACACAGGTTGGCATGAGCAGCCCCAAACATAAGGGTCGTGTGGGAAGAGAGAGAGCATTGGGCTCATTGTGGCCCCTAGATCTCAGAGTGCTGTCGTGGTTCATGGCAGCCCCAGAGCCACTTACGTGCCCCCTTTTGTTGGTTGAGTCACAAGGCTTTCATTGACCAAGAGCTCGAACCTTCATTTTCAGCTCCCTTTTTGGACAGTACCATGAGAAGAACCATCCAAGATTGGGTTTTTGTATCAACTCTTGTATTAGTGTCGCTAGAGCTGCTGTAACAAAGTACCACAGGCTAGATGGCTTAAGACAACAGAAGTTTATTCTCTCACAGTTCTGGAGGCTAGAAGTAGAAATCAAGATGTCAGCAGAGCCACAGGCCCTTGGAGGCTCTTGGGTCGAAACTTTGCCTGCTTCTTCCTAGCTTCTGGTGGTGACTCTCACTCCTTACCGTTGCTTGGTTTGCAATGACGTCACTCCAGTCTCTGCCTCTATCATCACGTGGGGTTTCTCTCCCTGCATATCTCTGACCCTTCTTATAAGGACAGTGGTCATTTTGAATTAGGGGCCCACTGGACTCCAGTATAACCTTATCTTAAGTAACTGAATCTGCAACAGCCCTACTTCCAAATCAGGTCACGTTCTGAGGTCCTGGGATTTAGGACATCAACATATCTTTTTGAGGACACAGTTCAACCCCATAACAACAATCATCAGTGTTTGACTCAAGATTATGAAATTCTGGAGTTCTAGTTCCCTTATCTCTATTTTCTATGTCTAAGTTCTGCGTATTCATTTTTGTTGTTTCCACTATGTGCCAGCGCTGTGCTTGATGCTGGAGATATGAAGATGAGAAAGACCCAGTCCTTCTCTTCAAAGAGCATTCCGTGTAATGGGGAGAGATAGACTAGATACACTACAACCCCTATGTGAAATGCTGTAATAGAAGCTGTGCTTCTCGGCTGGAAGAGAGCTGCTTAGCTCTCATTTTGGCATGACTTCTAGAAAGCTTATGCAACTCTAGAAAGCTCAGGGGGAACTCTTAGTATCTGGACTATTTGACCTGTCTCTTGGACCACTTGGTAATTTGCAAGAATAATTTCTAACTTTAAGTCCCTTGAGGGTGGAGCCCAGTTTCATGTGGCTCTCTTAATATAGCTTTTAGCACAGAGATACCTGCAATTTGATGTTTAATAACAGCTTATGGGTAAAGATATTGATAAAATTTGTCCTAATAAAAACAAAAGCCACAGCTGTAGCCCATTTTCATTCTCTGCACCTTGAACTCAACTGTCTCAAGGATCCCAGTAAAGTTGCTCAAATGACTGTGGCAGCAAAGAACTATGACAGGAAATGATGTGAATTTCTCACCCTCTGGGTTTTCCCAAATAGTTTTTATTGCGTTCACTTTTTGGTGAGCATTGACCTGTGAGGGAATCAGTGTCTCACTGCTGACCCTCCTAGTCCCTACAGACATACCCCCAAATTAATTTATTTGAAGCAGAGCTTGGGGAAGGGTGTGTCTCCAAGTCTGACTCGTGTTGTTCATCTGACTTACTCCAGCAGGGTCTGGCTGCAGCTGTTTATTTTTTCTCTATTTGTCCCTGGGACGTTTTTGTGCCTCACCCCTCTCTCTCCTCCCGTCCCTGGCTCCCTTTCTTTTCCCAGGAGATAGGAAGTCTGAACTTGGAAGCCAATGTGACAGCAGATGGAGCCTTGGCCATGGAGAAGGGACTGGCCACACTGAAGAGTGAGGTGAGGGAAGTGGAAGGAGAGCTGGCCAGGAAGGAGCAAGAGTTTGACCTGGATATGGACGCAGTGCAGATGGTCAGTTCCCATCGTTCTCCATGGGAGATTCCTTTAAACCCGCCAATATGAGAGACACCCTTTCAAGATTGCTTTCTATTTCTTTTTCTTCAGGTAATTACAGAAGCGCAAAGAGTTGATAACAGAGCCAAGAATGCTAGAGCTACGATCCAAGACACACTCAACTCATTGGACAGCATCCTATACCTAATAAGTATGTGGAGTATCCACAAACTTCCAGCCCCGTGCTCCAGGGCTGCTCCCAGAAGACGAGTGAGACCTAGCCCTGATAAATGGAAGCCTTAAGGGTACCCTTAAGGGTATCAGAAATTTGTTTTATTTCTAGGCCCAGATACTTTGGGCACGCAACTTTACATTTTCTGGACTCTATTTTACCATCTAAAGATGGGTCACTGAGTACCTGTTGCCCTTGGAGGTGAAAGTCTTTAGCTCAAAGATCTGGGTGTATTTAGGGAAGGTATATTGAAGCACACAGAGGTTAATCATGTCTCACTGATCCCATAGTAAACTGTGGAGGCAGTATTCAAACTTCACAGCTCAAGAGAAGACTGGACAGTTTAACAGTCCTGCTAAGGATTCTGACCTTGATCCTGAGAAGCTTGTAGGCAGTTGTGGGCAGAGGAATAACATCATCACCGTAGATTCAGAAAGATCACTAAGTGGAGTTGCACGAGTGAGTGGAGGAGCCTTGGTTAGACAAAAGGCAGGGTGAGACCACTTTGGAAATGGCGGAGGGAATCGAGGAGGGAGATGACAGAGCCTGGGCTCTGCGGCAGTAGAAATGGTGAGAGGGGAGTTCTCCCAGCCTGTGAAGTCAAGAGTCACTTGCCGATTCTGCTGTTTGTCCCCAGCCCACAGTTATACCATGATATAACCAGCTGTGGGACTTGGCCTACCTGGCTGATAGCCCAGAAGAAATGTAAAGGTAGTAGGTACATGAGATATTGCAAAATTTTCAAGTAAAATAGATGTGATGGCTCAGGGTGGCAAGAATTCAGATTTACCCACAGAATTCCTCCCCCGCAAAAAACTGATGAGGATTAACATTTCGGATTGGTAAATCTGATAGCAAACCCTCATTCGGCCCGTTTTATCAAGCGTGGACTGCAGCAGATAGGGAACAAAGGATTCAGTCACAGATTCCAGCCACATTCCGGAAGAGGCTTGGTTCTACCTTTTAGGTTCAGTAGAACAACTTTACTTTTTTATTTAAGATTTTTATTTATTTATTTATTTTGAGAGAGAGCACACAAGCAGGGGGAGGGGAAGAGGAAGAGGAAGAGGGAGAAGCAGACTCCCCGCTGAGCAGGGACCCTGACATGGGGCTCGGTCCCAGGACCCTGGGATCATGACCTGAGCCGAAGGCAGACACTTAACCAACTGAGCCACCCAGGCGCCCTAGCTGAAGAATTTTAAAATCTGATTTTTCTGTGGAGTACCATCCTCACTTACCCTGGGAGATCAATATTGTCTGTGTTGTTATACTAATGGGTCTGCTTTGTGGTCCAATGAGCCCTAAAGAGTAAAGAGCCTCTAAGGGTAAAAAAAAAAAAAACAAAAAACCCCAACTCCCCAGTGGAGATTTTAGCAGCTTTGTTTAATGTTCTGAAAAAGGTAATGAAACGAATAGGGCCTTTCAAGAGAAAATGAGAGTGTGGGGGAAATAAGTTGGTGGGAATTATTAAACATTTACTAGGTGTCAGGCACTCTGCCAGGTGTTTTCTGGTGTAATATCACTTAAGTCTTTTAAAGGTCCTGTGAGACAGGTTTTATTTTTTTTTATTATTTTATCTCACGGAGCAGTAAACTGAGGCTCAGAGAGGTTGATAGGGTCCCGTGGATCACATAGTAAACTTGGAGGTGGGATTCGAAGTGAGATCTCTTTGTTGCCAGTGCTCCTGCCCCTTTTTTGAGCAGTTTGTACCGCCTCTCCATGGACATGGTGGTTTTGTTCCCAAGCTTACTTAACTTTCTCGGCATGTCATAGACCCCGAAGTGCTGGAAATCTCCCCTGCTCCTCGGTGAAGGACCGATCCACTGGATCTGCATTTTTGTTATGGTGTTGTTTCTCCTGTTTGCTCCCTGGAGTCCTGGACCAGTCACCATGTCATCACCCCCAGGCACAATAAACTCGGGCAGGCAAATGCTATCACCGCAGCTCCGATGTGGGAGGCAACCTGACCTTGAGTTTGAATTGACCAAAGGCCACCCAGACCCTATGCACATCAAACAGGTTTGGCCAGGTGCCCTTCGTGCTGACATTAGTTTTAGATTGTGTATGGGTAAAACATACCTGAACAAATAAGACTACATTTCATATGGGAAATAAACGAATATCTAGCCAGATTCCCACTGTCTCAGGCCAGAATGAAGTCTTACATCATTTCCAAACAGCTGGAATCTATCCCCCAAATAGCAAAGCATACCTTGGCCTCTATAAACCCAAAAGCCCAGCCAGTTTCTAAAGGTCTTCTAATGGAAAATAGCAAGATATTTCCTAAGGGTAGTTCAATAAACATAATTTGGAGTTGGTCCTGATCCGAGGGTGAGCTGTGTAGGGAGGGCATCTTGGACAGTACTCAGTCTCCAGTGACCTTCAGCCTTCATCCTTTCAGAGCGTGCACTGTCGGCCCCAACGTGAAAGGAGAAATCCAAGCTTCCCATTTCTTAACTATAGAGCTCAGAGGTTTGAACTGGGCTGTTCATAACTAGTAACTAGGCTAGAGCTCTCGGAACATTTTCTGTATTATCTATATTATATTGTGGTCCAAGTGTAAAATATCCCAGTGTAAAATAAGGCTTTTATTATTTTTTTTTTTAGTTTAAAGTTTTTTATTTTAAGTAAACTCCACACCACCCGTGGGGCTTGAACTCACAACCCTGAGATCAAGAGTCACATGCTCCACCGCCTGAGCCAGCCAGATCCCCCTAGAATAAGCACGGCATACTGTTTCCTCTGGGCAGGTGGAAACAGGAACTAGTTAAGGGTCTAGAGGGCCCACGTGTGTTCAAGGAGATCTAACCCCAGCTCTTCTATATTAACTCTTTTCTCATTCCCTCAAATAGGTCAGCCTGGCAGTGTGGATGAAGAGAAGCTGATCTTATTGGAGCAGAAGCTCTTCCGGGCCAAGACTCAGATCAACAGCCAGCTGAGGCCCTTGATGTCAGAGCTGGAAGAGAGAGCACGTCGGCAGCAGGGCCACCTCCACGTGCTGGAGATGAGCATAGATGGGATTCTAGCTGACGTGAAGAACCTGGAGAACATCAGGGACAACCTGCCTCCAGGCTGCTACAATACCCAGGCTCTTGAGCAACAGTGAATCTGCTCTAGAGATTTCCCAACTGAGGTTCTTGGGATGCATAACTCAGGAGCCATCTCATGTGGTTGGGGTGGGATGGAGACATTTGAACATGTTGAATGGGCATGCTCAGGTCCACTGAACCTGACCCCATCCCTGAGATCTTGGCCAGATAAATGTCTTGTTACACCAATGTGATACTACTTGGGCAATGAGGCAGATAGCATTGGGTATGAGACTGGCCAAGGGCCTGGATCCCAAAGGGTAGACTGGACGGAAGGACAAGCTGCACGGCCAGGTGTTTGCCTCAGGAGAGTCACAGACTGAGTCCTGGAGTATGGACAGATGCTGCTGGGCTAGAGTCAGCTTATTTTTTGGGTAATGTGACCAACGGAATTTTTTTTTTTTTTTTTTTTTTTTTTACTTTGCCCACCCAGAAAATTCTTCTCAATGTCTGAACAGAGAGTGAAGTCCAGTCACACTGTGGCCAGTAAAATACTATTGCCTTATAGTGTCCAATGCAAGCTTCTTGTTGACCAGAGTTCCTCCCACTTACCACCCAGTTTGTGAACATGTGCTCTACTTTTAAGCTGGAAGAAGTGAACAGTGGTGGAGTGAGAGGCTGTAAGGCTGGTCCATTTGGAGCAATGGTGCCTGCTTGGGTCCTGCCACCTTTGAGTTCTGGGGCCTGGAAGTGACATCCTTTCTCCGGTGATGCCACGACTAGTTAGAGACTACATTTTTATTAAAGCATTTCCGACCAGCAAAACAAACTTTGGGAAGGTATTTACTTTTGGGTTTCAAAGTGATAGAAAAATATAGCTTGGGCATTGAAAGAAGTACAATTATCTAGAAGATTTATTAGTCCTTATTCGATCCCACTTTTCAAATGCTAAAAATTGTATGTGTCTTTGTGTTTTATTTTCTCACTCTCTCTGCCTATAGCAGAGAATGTTCCTACTCACACTGGAGCCGGGTAGACTCCATCCTTCCATCCATCCATCCATCCATCCATCCTTACAACATATATTTATTGAGTCCCTGCTGTGTGTCAGGGGCTGGGGTACGGTGGTGACATAGTCTCTGCCCTCACAGAGTTGATTGTCTAGTAAGGAAGACAAACATTAAAAAAATAAATTTAAAGGTACAACTCTTGTTCATCACAAGTGGTTTTTATTGCAATAACCCCCTGGTTTGCAACCTCATTTCTCAACAGAACATATGTTGTAAGACACTCCCAGGGGGGCACTTGGGTTTTGGCAAAGCCGGGATGGCTCTGGGTTGTGCACACTTCTTTGCATTCTAGCTGTCACTCCTCCCCTTTCCACACCTGATTGCAACAGACTGTTGAGTCATGATTACACCAGTGGGAATTGCTGGAAAGACCAGAGATGCTTCCATCTCGTCTTGGAAGATGTTGGTGCAGGCTCGCCTTTGTACTTCCTTGGCTTTTCATGGATGTGTTTTTGAATAAAGAATAATTCTTAGATGCCTGTGGTCAGTTTCTAACTTGTCAAACTCTTAAGTCTAAGATGGAGGTACCAAAGCAATGGAAACTAAAGTGCCCCAGAAATAGCAATGAGTCCTAGAGTTCACATTTTTCTGAACATCTTGTTTTGCCCTTTCCAACCATTAGAGCACTTTATAAGAGTTCATTGGTGCTGTCTCCTCAGCATAAAGAAGGATTTATTTCTGGAACAACCTGAACAGGGTGGGGTTTTAATTAATATTTTTGTCTTTGTTTCTTCGGCTATGAAATTAAGGTAAAATCAATAGTTTGTTGTACAGTGTCATGCTTTTTAATAAATAAAAATCTAATAAATTAAGATCCTGAATTGGCCATCTAGCCAAGTGGCTGAGGAAAAGATTCTGTTCCTGTCCACATTAACCCCACAAATTCTGAGAGGTCTGATCACTTTGCTTTACCTTCTGTAGAAGTGAATTTATAGTCCTGTCTTGGCATGCTCAACCACATGTCCTATAAATCTCTCACTGTAGTTAACAACTAGTGCCCAGGAAATGTATATGTATTAATTAGATTAGATTAACTACTATGTCACATAGACCTAAAAATGTACATTACTCAAACACAGGAGACATTTTTCTTGCTCTCATAACAGATAGGGAGAAAGTCGGTAGGGTGACCCTCTGCATGGTCATTCCAGAACCTTGCCATTTACAACATGTGACTTCTAAGGTTGCCCTGGGAATCATTTCCATTCCAGTGATTAGAAAGGGAAAAAGACATGGAGGTGGGAGACACCTGGAAGGTTTCCGTGGGCTAGGCCTGGGAGGGGATGCACGTCACTTTCTCTCACATTCCATGGTCCAGAACCCAGTTTTATGACCACATCTGACTTGCAAGGGGTCTGGGAAATACAGCCCCTTGATAAGAAGCCATGTCTCAGTGACAATCCTACTCTATGAAAGGGGATAATTCATTAGAATGCATAGCTAGTGATTGGTGTCTGTCTCTGCCAAGTATGAGATTAAGCAGTGTATGTTCTAGGGAACTTGGTGAGGGATTCCATTAGTTAATAGCATGCAATCATAAAGGGATTCCTCAATGGAATAAATTGTTAAGAAGGTCATAGAATGTCTTCCCTGATAAATGGGAGATGATCTCTGAATAGAGATGGGAAGTGGAAAAGTGACTCATATGACTCCCTTGGTATGGACATGATTCCCTCATTTTTGAGGACCTGACAAATTATCCCTAAGAAGTGAGAGGAGTGTGTGGCTGAGAGATAGCCTACTCAGGACTTAGCCTCTGTTGCCAGTCTTGTCCTACTCTGTCAAGTTAAGAGAGCTGTCCTTCCGCGTTCTCATCAGTATTTCTAACTGGTAGTGAAAAACTCCTTTGAACTTCTCCCCTGAGAGCTTTCTGATTAATTGTGCTGCTGGTAGGCCATTATGCATATCATCATCTACTTTGACTCATAGGGATTTCTGTTTAGAGGGGGGTAGGAATGAACCTGCCCATAGGCCATGGCTTCTTAGCAGATGTATTTCTGATCTTATCCCAGGATGTGGTTTCTTGTCAGTACTCTTGGGAGGCCAGGGAAAAGGGGAAGAAGATACTCAGTAATGTCCAATGTTTGGAATGAGGCTCAAGGGCTGGGATATATTTATTATGTCTTCTTTCAATGTTTTTGCATGGTCATGGGAGCGTTGTGGATTCTTGCTGTGGCTCAATTTTGCCACCTGGAAAATAGAGATTAGATTTTTTGTTTTTTTTTTTTCCTGCTTTCTTTATTCTATGGGCTACATGGAACTTCCTAAGAAATTCCAAGACCTGAAGCTTACTTATGGGTCATAAGGGAAGAAGTGTGTATGTACATGTATATTAACTCATAGTTAGTACATATATTTTATAAGTTAATGTAAGTTAGCAAATTAAACCAGTGTTTATGCCCAATTTTAAACAAGCTTTCAACATTACATACTCTCAGGACAGAGAAAAAAGTGTTTAGGTTTGTAGCCAAAATAGCAAACGTAAACACAAGTAATCAATTTACAAGGCATATCAAGCATCATTACGATGGGCCACCAAACCCAGATGGACACGCACAAAGCTAACTAATTCCAATCTTAAACAATAACAACAAAACACATAGTAAGGACCAAAGTGATTTTTTTTAAAAGCACAGCTAATCTGACAAACAAGTGGCTAAGTCCTAAATGAGGGGCCTAAAGGGGAATTGCTATTTTACCATCTGAATCACGACTGATACTAGCTAATGACAACCACCACTTGGATCTATACCAACACACAATGCATGTCACAACTACAAATGAAATAAGAACTAATAGAGCAGAACTGAGCAATTAACAAATTACTCATTTTTTTTGCTTGTTTACACTGCCAAAACTGTGAGTTTAATGATTTGTCTTACTTAAGATCTTTTATACCAAAAGTGAGTCATACATGTTCAGTTTTTACAAATACATTTTTGCTTCATAAAGAACTAATTTCATTAGTGAGCCAAAGCTAACCAATAGGAGACTATGAAGATTAGGTAGGTTCTAAGATTCAATTTTTAATTGAAAATTCTTAGGCACAGTTCACAAATTTGTTAATTATTCTTCCCTACCTATGATTCTTGGGCGTGGCGTTTCATATCACACACGTGGCATCAGCTAAACCATGCAGAAAATCTGCTCTAAGAACATTTTTGCAACTGTTGGCTCCCGTCAAGTGAGACTATGACAAAAAATTATTAATTCTGCAACTCGCAGAGAAGATTCTGGACAGACACAGGACTAGTAGCATTGTCTTATTTATTAATGTAATTCAAACATTTTGCTGATAAAACTTTTGTCCATGACTATCCTAGCAACAAAATTTTACTCAAAATATTTCACTATGAAATGGTGTTGCAACTTCAATGTAGTTTTTATTAATGAATTGATTTTCATAAAGCAAATCTTACTCTTAAAATGGTAGGTTCAGTGACCAAAAGCGATTAAAAAAAAAGCTTCCCCCCTCCCCATGCCAATCCTTGAGACTGTTCGGATCAAACTGAGTTCTGGACCTGGGCTAGACTGAAGGGAAAGAGTGTAGCTCATTCCCAAGTAACTAGAACAGGCTAATAGGACACCCAAACTGACACGACCAAGAAACCACATAAAGAATTGAGTTCACTGGGCAGCTCTAGAAAGGTGTAGACCGGATGAATCTGACCGAGAGCATGGGCTCCTTCACCACAATGCTGTTCCTCGGGTATCCTAATTGGAAGAGCTACAAAATCAGTCCCTGTTTCCATCCTCCCCATCTCACCTGTAGGCCTTCCTGCGGTACCTTGGGAGAGATCCTGAGCTTTTCAAATTCTACGGATTTTTGCATCACTCTTTTGATGAATGGAATTACAATAACATGCTTCTCTCTCTTAGTCCCCTAAAGTGTGTGTTTATGGCAGTTTGAGAGAGTAGATTTGGGTTGTTAAAATACAGTCATCTCTCCCTATAATTCTCTGCCTTTTGCTGCAGTTTGATTACTGAGTCTCACTTTCTACTTAATTAGAACAGCGAGTTCTTCTATTCTTTCTGAGAAGCTGAAGTATGAGACCAGAAAACGCTGGGAAGTTTCGCCACGTGGAGATGTAAGAAGAGCGTCTCTAGAAGCTCTACCTCTGGGTTTCAGGCACTTCAGTAAGAGACTTTCCTCCCCTGTTCCTATGTACATTCAAGGAAAATGAAAGCAAGAAGGCCCCAGAGACTGCCTGGGGGAGGGGGCGGCAAATGAGGTACCGGGTAGCCTGTCGGGTAGCAGCACAGGGCTCCCCAGAGGGCCACTCATTGAGGAAGAGTCATTGGCACAAAGGGTTTCCCTCCTGCCTGTTCTTACTCATATCAGCCACTTTCAGAAGAGCGGGAGAGATGTTCTTCATTGGTAGGCAGGAAATGAGGCTCCTGAGCCCTCTTAACATGATCATTGCAGCCCATGCCTTTCTCCCAATCTCAGAGCCATGCCAGCCTTGAGTTGGCCTTTGGAGGAAGAAGGGGGACCCCAGAGGGGAAGTCAGGGACGAGAGGTCATCCTCATGGCACCTGGGGCACTACTTCAGACTCTGAATCTTTCTGGTGCTACCCTTTGCAGGATCACAGCCACAATGTCCTGCCCTGGACTGAGAGAGGGGGCTCTACCCTCCCCCTAGCAAATGAAGAATGGCGCAGGTTGGGGAATGGACAATTCTACCCAAAAGGAAATTCACTTTTTCTTATATTTAAGGAAAGCTATTTTAATACAATCCCTGTGATCCACCAAGATAAGATCTGCCCCATTTCATGCCAGACATCTTCTAATGACCCTGTTCTTTTCCTTCCTGTGCACCTTCCCACCCCCACACGAACTGCATACAGCCAGCCTGGTTCCCTCTCATGGGCTGTGGACTAAATGCAGCCTGACCACAGAACCCAGCAGAGTAATAGGGTGCATCAAAGAGACAAAAAATGTTTGGTTTCTCTTGGATCTGCTCATGTAGATCCTCATAATAAACTCTAACCGTAGATAACCTTCACATCCTTGAAAATGTCACGTTCCCCTAGGGATCCGTTTCCCTCTTTTCTTTTCCTGGCTTAGGACTGCTTTGCCCAAAGTCTCTTCTGTCTCTCTGTCTCTGTCTCTGTCTCTCTCTCCAGTGTCATCTTGAGCACTTGAGGTCTTTCCTAGCCTTCCATAGAGCATCCTTTCTTGGATTCAGAGGGTCACTATATGGGATTTTCTCTAAGCCGCTGAGATCTCTTGATTTCTGAGGGAAACCTAGCTATGGCCTTCCTCCCCATCACACCCCTCCTCCCTCAAGACTGGCATATGCAGTGCCGTCCATAGGAGCACCTGGGTGAGACATAATTTAAGAGAAAGATGCCAGGTAAGGGCTGAAAAGAGTAGAAGCCACACGTTACCTGGTCAGTATTATGGGGAACTGGGGGACAGAGATCATGTGGTACGATGCCCTAAGGGTCAGGGAAACAATATCCTTTTGCCAGGCTCTACACTTGCTGTGTAACCTTGAACCAGCCATTTAATCCAGTGGATCTCTGCTCCCTCATCTTTTAAAGGAGAATGTTGAATCAACTAATCTCTGAAGGGTTTTTTTTTTTTTTTCATTTATGATTCCATGATCTTTAACCAAACATTGAGACCCAAGAATAGGTTATTCATTCCCCCTCTGAAGGTTATTTCCATAATCCAAAAGGAATAATACGCTCCTGGATGCTACTTGAACATGCTCTTCTGTTGAATCCAGTTCCTTTTCCTGGAGGCTATGGAAGACTGTTACAGATGTAAAATATGTACTGAAGAATGGTGTCCCCGATGTCAGGTCTCACCCCACCCCTCCTGGGCATAACTGGTACTAGATTTTGATAAAAATATCCTGTTGCTCAGGGACCCATTCCATGAAGACAACCAAAAGCCCAAGAGCCAGGGACTAGATGAGAGACACAGCATAAGAGAATAATTTCCTTTTGGCTCTCAACACAGGGCATGAGTGAGACCTGAACAACTAGAACAGTCTGTCAGAACTGTTTCCAGGAACAGCGGAGGAAGGTAAGAAATCAGAAAAAGGATGAAACAATTTAGTGCCCTCCCAACCATGATCTCTGTTCTGTGAACCCACTCCCCTGCCAGACAGAATTCCTCAGGCAATGACTATGGTTCTGGGCTCTGCAGGAGATATGACCAGCTCCAGAAACAAGACTGAGGTACTGTGTCTCAAGAAGAAACTGACCTCAGGCACTGCAGCGAGAGTGGGTGAGAACCATCAGTTCCCTTCAGGGCAACAAACCTCTCTCTCCTTGGTCATCTTGGACGTACATCATGACAGAAAAATTTCCCAGCCAAACAGGCAAGAAATAATTCCAATTAGCAAAGATCTCTAGGGTTGAGTGAATTCCTAGCATGTTTTATTTCAGAAATGGCTGCATTATTAGGATTTGAACTTGAATAGGTGATTCTTCTCAGATGCAGGAATGTGGCTAGGTAGGACCTCCAAGGGCTTAGGTGGTGACCTGAAGGTTCCTTGGAAATGCTGGGCTGGCAGGGAACCCACTCTGCCATTAGTCACAACCCAAAGGAGGAACCATACAGATGCCACCAGGACATGAGGATGGACTGGATCTGTGTGATCACAGGTCCAGAGCATCGGGACAATGGTCTTCTGAAATTAAGGAAATGGACACAAATTCTTCTGAGAAACCCTACTATTCCCAGACCTGCCTCCCAGGTTTTGGAACCTGAAAGCCTCTGTCCTTAGCCTAGTCGGCAGCTGCGGTGTGTGGGGGTTTGTGGGGTGTGAGTGGGCAGGTGGGGGGTGTTGGGAAGGTGGAGGCGGCTTGGCCTTCTTTACTGGGGGTGGCTCTCACGCTGAGGCTGGCTACGCTATCCTATCGAACGGGAAGTTACCACCACAGGAATGCATCAAGACTACAAACATAAAGAACCACAGACACAGGTTTCATCCAAATTCTATGAGGAGTGAAGAACAACAACAACAACAAAACAAAACAAAAAAACAAAAAACAAGAGAAGAAAGAGAAGAAAAGAAAGAAAAAAATAGCCCTTCGTGGTAAAGGGCATGCTGGGAAGGCGAGAGCCAGAGCCGCCTCCCCAGAGCATGCTGGGAGGACGGGCCCCGGAGCCGCTCTCTAGAGCATGCTGGGAGACAGACACCAGCACGTCTCCAGGGACTGCGCTTCCCCCAACTCCCACCCCTGTTCCCTCACCCACCCCCAACCCAGAGACTAGAGGAAGGTCTGTCCAAAGATGACTGCTGAAGAGGGTATGCTGTGGTTCTCTGCAGGTCCCCCACACTGTGGAGGGTTGAGTCAGCAAGTGGGGAGAACAGTCAAGATGAGGAGATGGAGAAACAGAGAGGCAGGAGAAAAACGGGGGGACTGACAGAGCCTGGAGGGGCCAGTGTGTTGGCGGAGGACGAGGGCAGAGTGGAGCGTGCGGCCGTGTGGCTGCTAGCCCGAGGCGTTGATGTAGAGCTGGCTCTTGAGAATGTAGTCGATGACTGGCTGGGACAGGTAATCCACCACGTGGCCGTCCCCATGCTGCAGGGCCAGCCTGGAGGAGAAGAGACGGTGGTCAGATGACACCTTCCTTGACCAAGGCCGAAGGACGGGCCTGCCCACTCTCTTTCAGGGAAAGGGTTTACCCAACACCCCAGTCTCTGCCTTTGCTCAGGCTCCATAAATGGCTTCCCTCTTGGGAAAAGCTCGCCTGCCCCAGAGTTCCTCCCGCAGCCTGGTGACTCCATTCCATCCTGGCTCTGCCATTTCCTAGCACAGGGACCTCAAGCAAGTTATTTAAGCCCCTCTGTTCTTCAGTTTTCTCCTCTGTAAAAATGAGGGGAATATTTGGGCCCATCTCCTTCAGTTATTAAAAGGAATTAAAAAATAAAAATAAAAGGATTAAATGAGTCATGCAAAGCCTTTAGAATAGCCCAAACACACAGTAGGTATTTAAATGTGTTGACTGTTCTTATTTTTTTTCCTTCGTGTTTCTCTGCATCATGGTCTCATGAAAGTGGATCTCCCGAGGGACCACTTCTTTCCTTCCTACGGGAGCCCTGACACAGAAGAAGGTGACCTCCTCTCAGGCAGGGAGGAAGGAGGAAGGCACTACCAGGTACGAGAGAGTTCCAGTGAGGCGCTTTGGTTTCTTCACAGTTGTGCTCCAGCCTTGGTCTGGCTGCTTCCCATTCTCTGCTCATATGATGGTCTTGGGAATGTCAGGCCCCACAGCTGTTTGTAAAAAATGCACATACGCCTCCAGAAATGTAGATTCTAAAAGGCAGCTGAGTCCTGCCCTGTGAGACCTCTTCAGAGGCTGGCTCACAGCCTCTTCAGTGCATACACTGTCTTGATCTTGCAAGCAAGCTAGGTCCCTAAGTGCCTCCCTGCACAGTTCACAGGGAGGCTTCTGGAAAAAGTGATCTGTATCCGTAGTTTCCAAATGCCAATCCCAGCTTGATCAGAATCACCCAGGAAGCAGATTCCTAGGCCCATCCACCACGGATTCTGATGCAGTGGGATTCAAGGGGACACGGGAATTTGTGTGCTTGTGTAAGCTGGTGGGGTAGTTTTATCGTGCAGCCATGTTTGGAACCAAATCCTTCTCCTTTCCCCTCATTGGCCCTTGTTATTGGGTTTCAGCTCTCACCTCACAGTTTGATGCTCTGCTACTCTTTGAAGTGTGTACATAATCACCTTCCAGGGAGGAAGTCCAGTAGACCTTTAAAAATGCTGGGCCCATCTGATTTCTCTGAACTATGTGACAGAGATGACAATGCTCCCCATCTTTGTGCCCTCTCTTGCCTTGGTTCTTGGGCCAGCACGGCTGGTGGTCTCTGACGGCTCCTTAGCCTTCTTTTAAATGCTTCTCTTCTTACTGACTCTCCCTGTGAGCTCAGCCATACTCTTAACGTAATTTACAGCTATGTGCTCATGGCTTTCGGTTCTATTCCACTTCCAGACCTCTACATTCATATACCTCACCATTCCACTGGACACTTCCAGTTGCAGCTTGTGGCGGAGACTGTTACCTGGTCCTTAGCATCCATTCTCTCCTTCTATTTAGGAATAGAACCTCCTGAGTTTAAGCTGGGCACATAAAGTCCATGTTTCAGCCTCCCTTGCAGCAAGCTATGGCCGCGCGACTGGGGCTGAGCCCATGGGGTGCAGCGGGGGAGTGATGTGTACAACGATGAGTCACCTTTTAAAAGACAAAGCTCCTGCCCTTTCCAGCGGTCACAGCAGCAGCTGGGGACCCACAGATAAGAGGCTTCACGTGAAAGAGGTCAGAGATTCAATCCTTTTGACTTCAGTAAGAGGGAAATAAACATTTCTCTTATTTAAACTATGACTATTTGGGCTCTTTTTGTTATGGCAGCTTAGCCTATACTCTCATTAATATAATAAACACCTCAAACTAAAGAGTCTCAAACTAAAAACATCCTCTTCCTCCCGAGAACTAGGTAAAACTAGCTGATGATCCATCTCCCTCTTTAAAAGTAAATGACTGAGGGGGCGCCTGGGTGGCTCAGTCAGTTGAACGTCTGACTCTTGATTTTGGCTCAGGTCGTGATTTCAGGGTTGTGAGATCGAGCCCCATGTTGGGCTCTGCGCTGGGTGTGGAACCTGCTTAAGATTCTCTCTCTCTCTCTCCCTCTCCCCCTACCCCCCCCCCCGCTCGTGCACTCTCTCTCTCTCCAAAAAAAAAAGAAGTAGATAACGGGGGACAAATACATGAGGTCCCCAAAGAAGGCTAAATACCAGGCAGCAGGTGTCAGCAAATGGTAAGAGTCAGTTGTATTAAAACTTGTAAGCCCATTTGACCAAGGTCCCTCTGGCTGTTAAACGTACCTGCTCTTGGTTGAGCTGACAACAGACATGGGATGGTTGATGTCATCCTTTACCACCATAATGTTATTCTGGAGACAGAGCACAGAAAGCAGGTTGCCCTCCCCTCACACTTAAACTCCTCGGGTGCCCTCACTCTTCCCTACCACCGCTGCCCCCTACCACCTCCCCCCACCACCCCACAGGCCCCTCAGAGAAGGAACATGCCACAGAGCTAGAGCAGCAAAGAGATGGAGGACTCACTTTGTATTTGCGGAGTATTGAGGAGTGATTCATAATTCGGTCTGTGTCAGCTGCGTCCCGGGGCACCACCACAATCCCAAAGTCCCCGACGATCACCTCCATCTGAAAAAACAAAGAGAGCGTCGTTTGGTGTATCCATGACTCCAACCCCTACTAAGCAACTACTTAGCAGGTGGAATGATCTTCCATGTGGAACCCCAAGCTCTGGTCCTAAGCTTGCCTTCTCAACCCTACCAGTCAGGTCTTTCAAGTAACAACCTGTAACAGTGTTATTGGAATGAGTGGGAACTTTGCCTGGCACCACAGAAGATGCTTAATAAATACCTCTAGACTGAATGAATAAATGTGCTCCTGCATGTCTAGGCATCTCCAATTCCTGAGGCTCCCATTGAGTTCATTATGCCGAAGAGTAATAGGAATGACACGTAGTCCTTACATGGTAGACACCCTCACAGGCGACACAGGTCCCGTTGCCCAGCAAGTGTACCCCCGCTCCCAGCCGGACTATTGAGAAGGGCTGAATGCTCCCTGGCTCACCCATGTCAAAGCTGCTGGGGACTCATGGGTGATGAAGAGCATGGAAGGGCTTAGAACGCCTGTGTGCCCACAGGCAGTGATAGAAAGAATATCACTATGGGGTCACTTCTGAGATCAGCCTCTGATAAATGCTTGCTGCCCTAATGAGAAATGAAACCTTTTCATGAAGAAAAAATTATTTTTTCTGGTTATACACACAGTACAAGCTTGGGAAATTCAGGGGAAAAAAAATCAATCACAACCGCACAATCTGGATAACTACTCTTAATATAGTGTGTTCTGTCCAGTGTTTCCTTCTTTATAAATAAGTGTATATACCTACAACTGGATTACACTGAAAAATTAATCATTTTATCTGTATTTTTTATTTAGTATTATATTGTGAGCATTTTTCACATTGTTAAAGATTACTTGAAAAAATTAAGTTTTAACAGTCTGATTATTTCATTGTACTATGATATACATGATATATTAAACCAACCTTGTATTCTAGAATGTGTACAGTTACTTCTGATTTTTTGCAAGTATACATAACACTTTGTTGAAGATCTTTATATATAAATCTTTTGCCACATCTCTATTTCCTTAGGATAAGAAGTAAAATGATTAGATGAAAGGATATACACTGAACAGATTTCAAAATCTTAAGACCTATTACCAAGTTGCTTTCTGGAAACTCGGGCCAATTTTTATTTTCAAAAAGCTTGAAAGTTATGGCATTTAATAGACTTGGATCTCGCCCGGGCATATTACTGTTTCGATCTTGCCAATTAAGGATCCCAGATGCGGAGAAAAGGGAGGGGGAGACAGGTTGCTTCTAAGCAGGGCAGCTCATTGTGCAAGACCCGCTCTGGTGGCAAGGGACCCAGGTTTTTCCTCCTAATAAGTGCCACAGAAACAGACATTAGGGAGCACTGTGGCCACCTCTTCTCTATCAGACAACTTCGATACGAGCAGAATTCCACTTCGCAGTCTGATTCATTGATTATGTTGGCGTACGTATGTGTGCGCCCAAGCATGTGTGCACATGCCCTTGGGTATTTCCAGCCACCTTTCCCCTACTTCTCCCATTGCTTACAACTGCGGCTAGAGTTGCAGCTGGAACTCTGATGTTGCTGACACAGAAAGCTGGCTGAAGGTGCCCTGGGAGGGAAGCTGTGGAGAGAAGTTAGAAGCCAGGTATAGAATATCAGAGTCCCCATTGGATCATGCCATTTGGAAGAAACAGAGCATTATACCGCATGCTGCATCTGTCGGTAGTGCTCAGGTGGGGCAAACAGGCACCAAGCATTTGTCCTATAAACCAGGAATGTTAGGGAGAGGCAGGGCAAGGAGTTGGAGGTAAAGCCACTCCTCCTCCACAGCTTTAGAATATTGCACTGGGATTCACTACTCAGAAGGTAACCCGAGGCACTGGTTCTCAAACTTGGCTGCACATGAGAATCACCTGAGGAGCTTTTAACACTCTCAAAGCCCAACTCGTACCTAAGAGCAGTGAAAGTCAGAATCTCGGAGAATGGAACCCAGGCATCAATAGTTTGTCTAAATTTCCCAGGTGATTCCAATATGCAACCAGCTTGAGGACCAGGGGTCTAAGTACTGCTTAAAACTCCGGGGGAAGTGGTGGGGTGGAGAAAGAGAAAAGAGAAGGGGGAGGAGAGGAGAGGACGGGAGGGGGAAGAGGGGAGGGAATCTATCCAAGCTGGTACATACGAACATTCCTCAACTGCCTCTCTTGGTAGATGACTCAAGATACCTGGTGTACATGGCGTAATGTAGGATCTGCCTTCAATTTGATTCTGAGGACTTGGTAGATGTTCCATAAGCGATGAATGAACTAAGAGGGCTATTTAAAGTGAGCATTCTCAGTGAAAGCCTGAAAACAACGGTTCCGCCTGGAGTCCGGCCTCGCGGGGGATGTCACCCTACGGTGACACCCTATGGATGACATTAGTACAGCTGCTGCTTCCCACTCAGGAGCTAATGATCTGAGCACTCAATCAGTAACAGTGCCAGGTGGCTCAGTGGGTGGCAAGCAGATGGAGACCTTGCTGCCTGGGATGTTTTTTTTCCAGAAACAGGTGACAGACTTGCCCCCTGGGAATCGCAGACGGAGCGAGGGAGACAGGGTCTACAGGACAAGACATACAGCTTAACCACATCCAAAGCTGCACATCTGTGGGAGTTCGGGTCAGAGACTGCAGATCTTTTCTGCTCCTTTGCCTAGACCCTAGGACACCGGGCTTGATTTTCATGCTAGAGGGTATCTGTGTGGGTGTGCGTCTGGGGGTGGGGAGAGATGCCATGTTCTAGAGTTGGTAAGGTGTGCCCTCCATCCCATATGCATCCATCTCGTGCAGGGACTTAGCTGTCCTTCCCACCCCCAAACCCCGTTTCCTGTCTTCGCCTGCCCCCCAGGAGACCACCCCTCTTGGTTTCCTCCTACCTCAGCAGCTGCAATTTTTGGTCTTCTTGTGCTGGTTCTTTCTCATGTCCCTAACCCTGACCCATTGGAGTCCCCCGGGCCTCAATCCTTGGACCTCTTCTTTTTTCTAGCTACACTCATACTCTTAATGATTTCACTCAATTTCAAAGCATTAGAGACAGACCGAAGGCTCCCAAATTAATACCTGGGGCATAACTTCTCTCCTGAACTTCAAACTCATACATCCAGCAGCCTTTTCAGTATGCCTATTTAGTGGGGCACCCCAAATCTAAAATGTCCATGGGCACCCAAACCCTCTGACATCAATCAATGAGTAAATCAGCTAGTCCTCATACCCCGCAAATGCTTTTCCTATAGTCTTCCTGTAGTCTTTTTCATTTCAGGAAATGGAAACTCTCTTCTCACAATTACTCAGGTCAAAGCCTGGGAATTTTCCTGGACTCCTCCCTTTCTCTCACATCCCACATTCTACCTAAAAGGTACCCAATTGATTCCAGCTTCAAAACAAATCCAAGAATCTGCTCGTTTTTCACCATTTCCATCAAGTCTCTGCTGGTCCAAGCCTCCTTTGGTAGGTTAAATAATGGCCCCCAAAGATAACCAGGTCCTAATCTGTGGGACCTGTGAATGTTACCTTATATGGCAACACATATGCAGATGTGATTAAGCAAAGGATCTTGAAATTATCCTACATAATCTAGGTGAGCCCTAAGGTAATAACAAGTGTCCTTACAAGAGGGAGGCAGAGGGAGATTTAACACAGAAGAGAGAAGATAATGTAAAGACAGAGCAGAGTCAGATTTGAAGATGCTCCACTGTTGGCCTTGAAGATGGAAAGAAGGGTCATAAGCCAAGGAAGGCAAGCGATGCAGCTCTAGAAGCTGGAGAAGGTGAGGACACAGATTCTCCCCTGGAGCCTCTGGAGGGAACGTGGCCTTGCCAACAACTTGGTCTTGGCCCAGTGAAACCTATTTTGGACCTCTGGCTTCCAGAAGTGTAAGAGAATAAATGTGTTTGTGTGTGTTGTTGTTTTAAGATTTTATTTATTTATCTATTTGAGAGAGAGACAGAGAGCGAGCGAGCAGGGGGAGGGGCAAAGGGGGAGGGAAAGGCAGAGGGAGAGAGAATCTTGAGCAGACTCCGTGCTGAGCACGGAGCCCTATGTAGGGCTTGATCTTATGTCCCTGAGATCGTGACCTAAGCTGAAACCAAGAGTCAGAACCTTAACCAACTGAGCCACCCAGGCGCCCCTGTGTGTGGCCTTAAGCCACCAATCTTCAGCAACAGAAAATTAATTCATCCCCATCACCTCTCACTTGGATTACTCTGGTCTCCGTGTTTTTCTCTTGCCTTTTTTCAGTCTATTCCCAACAGCCAGACCGAGTGTATTAAAATAGATTGTGCTGCTCCTTGGCTCAAAAGTCTTCACTTAAATGTCACCTTCTCAGTGAGACCAGGCTATATTTCAACTTGTGTGGCCATGCACGCAGACCCACAGGCTATCCACACCTGCACCGTCCCTGCCCCTTCTTGGGTTTGCTGCTCCTCCTTAGCCTTTATGTCCATCTAATACCTTATATATTTTCTTTGTTCCACCTGATTTTTGTCTCTTTCTCTCTCTTCTATAAAGGTAACCTCCATGAGGACAGGGAACTTTGTGTGTTTGGTTTACCACTGTGTCCCCAGAGGAGAAGGACCTGGCGCCTCATACATGCTTAATAGGTGCTGTTGAAAAAGTAGATTCCTGCAGAGTCTTGTCTGGCAGCTGAGGCCGAGCCATTAGCTCATAAACTCTGTCTCAGGACCTGGCGATGAGCCCACAGTACCTCATGGGAGCTCTGGGAGGCCCAAAGAAGTTACTCAAAAGATAGACTCTCAGGTCCTATGATAAGCTAAGGGTGAGCTTACTTTTGCAGGTTCCCACATTTGATCTGATTGGTGGGCAGAAGCACCTGGGGCAGCTTTAAAACCAATGACAAAAGTAGAGCCCCCAGACCTCACCCCAGGGATTTTGATCCAACATGTCTAGGATGGGCTGGAGCCTCTCTCTTCACAAAGCTCCCTAATCCTTCTGATGTGCACCAACCCCTGGGGAATTGATGCTTCAAATCACATTGGCAGTTGCCTAAGCTGCTAATTCTCTGGCTTGGTTTGGGATGAGGTCAAAATGAGATACTCGTGCGACAAGCATCTCTGAGGATTCCAGCAAAAATGAGGACAAGCACGTCACTCTGTGCACTGGGGAGTGGGCGGCGGGGGGTTGGGGCGGACATCTGACCCCAGGAAACAGAGGGTGCTCAGGCTCTCCCTGCCCATGGAGCCTGCAGGAGTGTGCTCAGACCCCTGGGATGGAGCTGTTATTCCAGCATGAGGGGGGCCCATGTCTCCTGCATGTTCATGAAAAGTTCTCCGCCTCGGGAGTAGGGAGGTGGGTGAGTCGCCAAGGTAGCAGAGCTGTTCTGCTCGGCAAGTCCCTTTCCTGATGCTGACCAATGTGACCCCATACTACCCCGCCACAGTTAGCAAGATCAGGGTAGAGTCTTCTCCTACCCCCCACCCCCGCCCAGCATATAGTGGCCCTCTCAGTTGAGCTCTGGCCGGTCATGCCTGAGGTGGGGATCTATGACATTCATCCTGTTTCAACTTCCTGCTCACAGGCACAGCGTTTTGATCATATCTTTTCATCCTCTGGTCAAAAGCTCCCCAGGGGAGGCAGGGGTGGGGATGGGGAGAGGAAGTGGGAGGGGGTGGACTCTGCTTCCCCAAATGTGGGGAATCTGAAGGAAGGATATGAGACATGTTGAGGCAGGAAGCAACTTGGCCTTGGGAGAGAGAACACTCATGAGGACCCAGGCGGCAAATCTGGAAGGAATGTGAAGTTCTCATCATCTTTCCAGGAGGCTGAATTTCAATATCTGCACTGTTGGATTAGAGGGATGCTTTGGGTTGGGGATGCCCTGTGCTCTTAGCCAAGTACTTTCCTGGGCACCAGGGACAGAGGGCTTCATCTCTTGGATCGATCACTACCTAGGAGGAGGCATTAAACAAATGATTAATGATTTCAAGTGTATCTATTGCTATGAAGGATGACGGCAGGTTACTATATTAAGTGGCTAATACCTTGTAGTGGCTAATGTCTTATGGGTAACTTGTAAAAGTTAAGTCTCATGGTAGACTTAAACTCTCTTATGGGCTAAGCTCCTCCAACCAAGGAGGAGGTACTCTTTCATTCCACAAACTTTTATGTCGTGTATATGGTAAATGGGGCACTCTCCTGGTGTTGCCAAATAAGACAGGTAAATCTAGTATACTCATAGAGCTAGTATACTCATAAACAAAAATGTAAATAAGAGTACATGAGGTGGAATTAAGTATAATACTGAATATAAAACACAATGACCTTTAAGTTGAAACCAAAATGACAAGAAGGGGCCAGACATAGGGATGTCTGGGGTAAGAGCACTCCTAGTTAGGCCACAACTAGTGCAAAGGCCCTGAGGTAGGAAAATATATTAAAAAAAAATAAGACTGAAGCACAGAGAAGTAGGAAAAATAGACAAGGACCAGATCAAAGATGGTGCTTCATTCCAATTGCAAACAGAAGTCATTAGAGTGTTTTAAACAGAAGGTTTGACTTCCATTGACAACAGGATCCAATTTACATTGATTTGCCCAGGCAAGTGTAAGTGGACCCTCTGTAAGATCATTCTGAAATCAGAATTCAGAATCCTGACCATCTCCCCCAAACAGTGCTCTCTTCTCAGTACATGGGTGACTTGAGCCCACTTGTGTTTCTTCTCCAGATGAGGATGTTCAGCGATAGACAAGGGACTGTTAGTAAGGAGGGAAACAAACAGGCATTAAGCTATTTGTTATGTGCCAAGCACAGTGCTGGGAGCTTTACTGATTACTACACTTAATCCTTACAACAATGGTCTTCTGAGATATGTGCCTCAGTTCTCCATTTATAGATGGGAAAATCAAGACTCAGATATAGTAACTAGTTAGTGGATTTGAATCCACTCTGGTCAGCTTTAAAGGCTCTTTCTGCCACATCAAACCTCTTCGAGATCCATTTCTTAAGACTCACATTTTAGTGACTTGAAACTTTTTGGTTTGAAAATATATTCTTATTTTTTGTCCAGGTTTATCATGGGCTTCCTCCGTTCATTACTGTACATCGCCCCCTGGAGTATATAATTTTGTATTCTTTCAATGGGGTTGCAAAAGATGCAAGGAATGGTGTCCCGCAGAAGCCACATAGTGGGTTAGGGGTTTCTGAAATATGCCCCACCCATTTCGGCAAAAGAATTCTCCACCCTTGTTCTGACCTCTGTTCCTCTCTGGAGGGAAAGCAGGGCAAGAGGTTAGTATGATCAGGGTTGAGAAAGTGGGAAGGCATTTCCAGAATGGCTCTCTTAAGTGCAAATAAATTAATGATCCTTCAGAGGGGTTTTCCAGAGGAAATTATCCCCATTCCCATTTCCAATTTGACTGGGGGTTGTGGGAAGGCAAGAGATTCCAGACTCAAGTCAAAAGCTTGAAAACCAAACCAACAGTATCTTTCACATGAGAACCAGAATCTTCCATGATAGGAGCTAAGCCTCCTTCCCTAGAGCCTATAAATTTGACATTGGTTTTATCAGTGTGGGGGCCTAATCCCCCTGGGTGGAAGTGTCCATCGGGCTTCCTGGCTGGGGCTGGACTGTCTGATAAAAACCATCTGAGCCTGAAAGACCAAATGTTTGTCTTTGCTCTATGAGTCCCAGAGCCCTGGGATTTCTTCTGGAGTGGCTAGTGCCCCAGGCTCTTCCTCTGTTTATTTTCTTTGGTTGTTTTCTCATCCCTGGTGGATGTAGGAAGCAGTTAGCCCATGGCTGGTTGGCTGGAAAAATGTAGGGTACAGCCAATTAGAGCCAGCCCGTGGAATGCTAGGTTTCAAGAAGTACAAAAAGAAAGAAAAAGAAAACACAATTTTCCTTACCTGCCCATCTCTGGTGCCTAATGTTCCACCTTCAGATTTTCATTCCTTTTGGTTAATTATTGCCCCTTGCTCATTTAAAATGCAAATGCCATTTGAAAGCAGCTAATACATTTAATCATTAAACTTAATGATTTTGCCTGTTTGCTGAAAAGTCAAAAGCTTCTCAAATAAAGACCAAGATAAACCATCTCTTTCAACCAGCCAGAACCATCTCCTCAGAAGCTCTTGTTCCCACCATTAGACCTTTTACAGCCTTCTCTCAACCCCAAAAGCCCATCTCTTTCCACCCACTTAACCCAATCCTGCCCATTACTCAAAGCCCAGCTCAAGTGCTCCCCTCTTGCAGCCTGCTATGAAAAAATATATATATTTCTCATCCTTCTCACTGTCTTTTATGGATTAGGGATCTGAAGACTTGTGCAATTTCACTTCCCAGGAGTGTGCTGGGGGTTAACTGAGCTAATCCAGGAGAAACATCAAAGTGTTTATTTCTCTCTGCCCCCCTAGAAAGTAAAGTGCCCACAGTGAGAAGCTTTGTTTTGTTTTCTCTGCTCATTCAGGCCTAGAGCCATGTCTGGCACTTGGTAGGTACTCAACGAATATTTTAAAACCAATAGATGAATAACAGCCAACATTTATTGAGCGCTTACTAGTTTCAGGAACTCTTCTAAACTTTTTACAATTTTATCGCATGCAATAGAAAAAACTAATGTATTTTTAGACTGCACGTGCCTTAAGGACAGATAACGTGCTTATATTCATACTGGGGTCTAAAACCAGTAAGTATTAGTGGAAAGATTGATTGAAGGAAAGAATGCTGGAATCAGAATTAATTTGCCAGACTGCCTTCCATTGTAATATGATGGACAAAGCAGCTGACAGCATAAGAGCTCTAGACAACTGGTTTTATTTGGGGGAGGGGAGTGAGTGTCACAGCTTCCTGCTTCACAAATGTGTGCTCACGGCTGACCCTTTCATCTCTGGCCTTGACTTCCCAGAGATCCTGCTCCATGCTTGGAAACCTGCTTTCGTGTTGGTGCCAGGATGTGCACAGCAAAAATCAGGTCCCCTAGGGGAGACCGACTCTGTAATAAAAACCCAGGGATGGGAAGGGCTGGCCCCCACCCCACCCCCACTCCGGGGTGCTGCTCTCCAAGGCTAGCCCAGGAGCCTGGATCTTGAATTCTCTCAGGAATCACGAATGAAAAAGCCAACTGCCAGGCCGCACAAGCAGCTCCGTTGTATCCCATGGAGAGAAACTTGATGAATATGTATGGAATTTTCTCCCCCTGGAATGTAAGGGGATGGGTGTGTCATTGGTCAGAGGAGGTCAGAATTCACTGTGGGCTAATGGAGCTTTGTGCCTAATAGGAAATGCCCAAGGGATGAGTTAGGAGGTGGGTTTGTTCCTTTGGCTGTGGGATTAGACATCTGGATGGAGAGCACTGCTTCAGGAGTCCCAATTGCAAGAGCTAGATGGACTCCAGAGAATCTGTGACCATGCTGGAGGAAGCCCGCTGCGGGACAGACCAACTCAGCTGCTTCCCAGCCCAGCTGGGGGCAAAGCTGCTCCATAGCCCGCTTTGAGTTTTCTTTACAGAAGGGTGGAGAGACTCCTATTTCTCCCCAGACCTGTGGCTTCTCTCCTGCCATCAGAATCCTGAGGATTCTGAAGAACATGGGAGGCTGGGGTGTGGAGCCAGGGCCTGTGACCTTCCCAAGGAGCTTGGCTCTTCTGCCCACCTCCTGTCCCCAGTCATGGGCAGATTCAGGGGTTTGGGCTCATGGTCACTAAACAGAGGTCTGTGGCCAACAAGTATCACTTGGGACACCAGCTAATGAAGAAACCCGGGATAGAAATAGGTCTCATATACCTCATCCCTGGTAATCTCATGGTTAGGAACTGAAAACCCTAAAATGGAGCCCTTCCAGGCAAACTCCAGATGGTAGAATTTTCTAGTAGAATAAGCAGGATTCACACTGTACCCAGTCTTTAAAGGAAGACCTTCCTTTTCTAGACCCTGAGATCCAACCTCTGCAAACAAGGACAGTGGAATAATCCTCGGAGTTACTAACTAGTTGTGCGTTCCCTACATCCCCCTCTACCCAGCCCAACCCTATTTCTAGCAGAGAACCAGACCCTTTACCAGACCCTGCTCTCTCATTTGCAGGGCAGAAAATAATGCTTTGCAGTCAGCGGCTTTAAGCTCACTGAAGAGATTTCACTAGATATCTAGGATGAGAGAAAATAGGAAAGATACCTTTAGAAGAGAAAGAAGAGTTTCTGCATTCTCTGCCTCCCCCACTCCATCCCCCTCCTCCCCACCCCACCCCCAGAGATAGAAGCTAGAGATCTGTGAAAATCACCCTCTTCTCCCTCCCAGGCAGCACCCTAGGGGCAAAACCTCAGAAGAAAATGAGTCCTGATGATCATTGGTGGGTGGGGCCCGGTGCTGGGCTTCTGGACTCGGCCAGGAGCCCTGCAGAACCCCACCACCTCCAAGTGACCAAGAATGTCCAGACAAGGAAGGCGTCCTGATGAACTAATGTTCACATTCAGGGCCCACAGAAGCCTTTCAGGTTCTGCTAGTCAGTACTATAATAATTGAGACTAACTTCCCATCAGCCCTGTGGAATAGATTTGGACTTGAATTTTAATTTGATTTAAATAAATCAAAGGTGATATTTCTAGCACACCTCTTTTGTGGGTTGAGATTCACACTCGTTATGTAAGGAAACAGCTCCTTGATTTTTTTTTTCCCCTCTACCTCAGGTAGCCAGGCTGGATGCTCTGAATCTTCAGAGTAACCAACCACGGGGGAACACAGCTGAATAAATGAGGGTTTTGCTCCCCCTTCACTGTCATATTCCCAGTAAATCAACAGCTATTCGTTGCTCTTATTTTTTATCTTAACCTGTCCTGCTATTTTAGCACCTAGATCTTGTACACAATTTTGGCCACATTACTACTTTCACAGCACCATGTGAAGTTAGAGAAGAAAGTAAAAGTTAATTAAGCCATTTCATCCAGAACCGAAAGGAGATTTAGAATTTCACCTGCAAGAAATGGTCTAGGGGTGGAGATGAAAGCCCTACACAGTATAATTCACCTCCGGGAAACTCTCCCTCCCCTCTCGGTCCTCCCACAGCATGTTAGCACTCACACCCTTCACCTGGAATATCAGCGTGTATGTCCATGGGTCTGTTGAGGTAAATTTGCTTATGAACGTTTGTTGTATGTAACTGTGTGTCAGGCACTAGGCTGGGCACTTCAGGTACACAATCTCATTTAATTTTCCCCCAATCCTATGAGATAGGCACTATTATTACACCCATTTTAGGGATGGGATAAACTGAGGCTCAAAATAGATTTTTGTCATGAGCTGTGTTGGAATAGAGCTGGAATGTGGAATCTGATCCTGAAGGTTCTCTCTCTCTCCAGAAACGTACATATATGTACATGAAAAAATTTCATATGTATATGTCTTGCCACCTGATACTTGGGGGAATAGACTGTATTGCCTATTTTTGTAAATGTCAGAATGTGATAGATAACATGCCATAGGTTTTTTTTTTTAAGATTTTATGTATTTATTTGACAGAGAGAGACACAGCGAGAGAGGGAACACAGCAGGGGGAGTGGGAGAGGGAGAAGCAGGCTTCCCACTGAGCAGGGAGCCCGATGCGGGGCTCGATCCCAGGACCCTGGGATCATGACCCGAGCCAAAGGCAGACACTTAAGGACTGAGCCACCCAGGCGCCCCAACATGTCATAGATTTTTAAAAGCACAAGCAAGTTGTACTATGTGAAGTGATGTTAACTAAATTTGTGATAATATTTTGCAATATATACATATCTCAAATCATTGCGTTGTACATCTTAAACTAATACCATGTTACATACCAATTATATCTCAATAAAACTGGAAACAAACTGGTGCCCAGAGAGTTGAGTGATTTGCATGGGGTCTCACAGCAAGTTAATTAAAAAAGCACTAGGTCTGGAATTGCTGCCTTGAGAACCCAACTGGCATAGGGCTATGGAAGTGGGAGGGGGGTGGCTCAGTTGGTTAAGTGCCTGCCTTTGGCTCGTGTCATGATTCCAGGGTCCTGAGATCGAGCCCCGCATCGGGGACCCTGCTTAGCAGGGGAGTTTGCTTCTCTCTCTGCCTCTCCCCCGTCACCCCCTTTTGTGCTCTCTCTCTTGCTCACTCTTTCTCTCAAATAAATAAATAAAATCTTAAAAAAAAAGGGGGGGCGGGCGCCTGGGTGGCTCAGTTGGTTAAGCGACTGCCTTCGGCTCAGGTCATGATCCTGGAGTCCCGGGATCGAGTCCCACATCGGGCTCGCTGCTCAGCTGGGGGTCTGCTTCCCCCTCTGCCCTCTTCCCTCTCATGCTCTCTGTCTCTCATTCTCTCTCTCTCAAATAAATAAATAAAATCTTTAAAAAAAAAAGGGGGGGGGCTATGGAATTGGGAACTAGCAATAGCTCAGGTTATCCAATGAATGAATTAATGAAAGAGCAAGAATGAATGTACAGACCAAGAGTGAGTAACTTATGAATGAGCTGGTTTAAGACATCACCATCAGATCTGGCAACAAAAGATGTCCATTGAGCTTCTAAGTGGTATAAGTTTAACTTCCTGTTTCCCTCTATCCCCAGTCAATTGCTAGAAGGATTCTACTGACCTTTTGCCATGAATGCCTCCCCTCCTGACCCCTTTTTTCTTGTTGAGGGAATTCTAGGGTGGTATTTACCACCTCTTCAAAAGGAATCAAAGGAAAACAAAACACACATAATCTCAAAAGGGCCAAGGCTTTTTTTAAAATCCCTCCCTCCCCCACCTCCTGCCTCTGCCACACACATACACTCCGGGTACTACTTGGAGAAGGTATTGGAGAAGGTATTCTATGACTCCGATTGTTTTCCCCAGGGGCTTTACAGGAGCAAGCCCGAGTAGGAGTGAGTGTAAAAATGCAGTCAGAGCTAAAGCTTGGGATAGGTGAGCATTTTCTTCCACAGTGACGAGAATGGATTGTCCTCCTGGAAGCTCACAGGAGATGAGACCCTCGGGTTGGGGAGGGAGGCAGTGGGGGGAGGGAAGAGCAGGGGCCGAAACCAGGCACCCCCTCCCCATCCTCCCCATGGCAGCTGTGCGTGGTGCTGTAGGGCCCTTGCTACTCACATCCGCCTCATTCCAGAGCCCAGGGATGCAGAAGGATTCCAGCAGGTCACTGCCACACAGCAGCAAGATCCGCAGCTCTGGGGAGAGGGAACAAAGTTGGCACAGGGATGAGTGGAGACCTGGAAAACATGCAACTCTCAGCCTCGCCGCTGATAAACACAGAAGTCTCCGATTCCTGGGGCTCCAACACCCATGTCCTCCAGGCTCCCCTGCACCATGGTGTGTGCGGTGTAGACATCTTTGCCTGCCCGGCTCATTTACAGACCACTCTTGTCCCCTGTGTGAGGAATTACTCATTCAGGGAGGGTCTTGGTTTGCCTGGTACCGAGGGGTTTCTGGGGACATGGGTCCTTCCATGCTAAACCAGGATGGCTGGGCATCCTCCGAGAGACAGAGCCGGCTATGTGACTTGTCTAAAGTCTGAGGGGCTCTCTCTTCTCCGTATCAAACTCAAGTGCCAACAGAGTTTGGTCCCCCTGCTGCTGTCCATTATCCAGGCTTCGTCTTTCATCACAAATGCGGAATGCTGGGGGGTCTGGGGGGACATCGAGTGTCCCCATGCAGTAGCTGAGTTAATCGGATGTCCTCTCTTTCCGGGGCCACCGTCCTCAGCAAAGAGCTTGAGAGCAAGGCCGAGCCCACCCCACCCCCATCCCAGGTGCACTTCCTGCTAGTCCGTTGTTTTCCTTCCCTTCCAGCCCACTCTGCATCATCCCAGCGAGGCCCCTCCAGACAGGCAGCGAAGTGACTGACTTACTAAAACAGAGCAATTGGGGAACAAAGGATTCTGGGATTCTCAGGACCACGTGGGGAGAGACCCCTGCCGGGGTGTGACTCAGTGTGGAGTGTTTGGTTCCCAGGCATCCTGGGCCCTCCGGCAAGAGGCTGTGGGCATCTTGTCCGAAACGGTGAGAGAGACAGCCCAGCTCCGAGCCTTCCAGAGACCACCGCCACCCTGCACCGAGGCTGAGAGATGGCGGTTAGGTCTGCCTGCCTGAGACGTGACAGCTCGCTCGGGGACCTGACAAGGACTTACAGATGGTGACCTTGTCCCTGCTGTGGGAATCTCCAGATGGTACGGAAAAGAAAGGCCGCTGGGCTGACAACAGTGTCAGTATCTCATTCCACCCCCCACCCCCCCAACCCCGCATCCCGCCCTCAGGGAGCCCCGTGGAGCGCTGTGGTCTTTGTTCCTAAATACTCCTGCAGCCTCCTCTCTCCTCCATGCCATCCTGTAGCCCACAGATCTGCTTAGGGGCAGGGACCTTAATTTATCTTTCTATCCCCCAGGCCTGGCAGAATGACCTGCACATGGTAGGCGCTCAGAATGTAATGTGTAAGTGAACCACAGACAAGCTGCCCACAGAGGCCGTGCAGGCAAGTGGTCTAAGAGCCTTCTGGGCAGTCTGGGATGGCTCTGCTGGCCCTTATGGCCTTTGCTTTTGCAGCCCAGGGTCCTGGAGGGAGCGGTGTCTCCCTCCTTCCATGTTATGCCGTGGGACTTCTGGCCCAACTCCCCATCTGTGGAGATGAACCAGTCTTCGTATGGCTGAGAGGAGCCACACTAGGCTCATTCCTGGGATCCTACTGTCCCCCACCCCACTTGGAACCGCCCAGGGCTCGAGAGTTCTCTTTCTGTGGAAAGAGATTGCCTGTAATTCTGTATGGTAACTCTGATCGCCTAAAATTTCAGTCAGGTGGCATTGTCCAGAGGATGTGCCGGCCCCTGGCTTTCTCTGTGTCAGTGGCTCTCAGTGGGGGGCCATTTTGCCTCCTGAATTTGACAATGCCTGCAGACATTTCTGGTTGTCAAGACCAGGGAGAGGGGCGTGGAGGGCAGGAATGCTGGCGAACATCCTGCAAGGCACATACACGGCAGCCCCCACGACACAGAATTGCTTATTTCCAAATGTCAATGGTCCACAGTTGAGAAAGCTTGCTCTACAGCCATAAAAATAAATCTCTTTTCTATTCCCAAGCCAGGAACTCCCTTTCCCACTCGAGTACAATGTTGGTTTTTTTTTTAAAGCCAAAGCACAGAAAGTTAAAAAGTGAGGTCTCCACCCTTTCTTGCGGGACCAGAACAGATGCATTTGTCACGGACCAGAGGCCCTAGCGGAGCTTGGGATCCCACGCATGGCCGCTGGAGGGCAGCAGCGATCTCTCGTGGTTTGTTGCTGGAGAATAGAGCTAGCATTTCCCGCCCGCAAAGCCTTCTGTCTGGGGCACCCCCCAGGAGCAGACAGTGGCTTAAGAACATGGAAACGGAGCCATAGGTGCTAGCTGAGCTAGGAGAACATGGCTTTTTCCTTCTCGCGAGGTGCAAGGGGATTTCAAGAAGGGGACTCGTGAGCCAGAGGGCCTCCCGGCACACAGTCTGGAAGCAAGGCAGCTTCCTTCCACCTGCTCTGCGCTCCACCTCCTTCCCAGGTTCACCCCCACCCAGGGATCCAGAGCCAGGAGGCAGAACTAGCGCTGTCCCACCACACTCCCCGCCCAGGAATCCTGGCTCTGGGAAGCTCCGGCCCCGGGGCCCTTTCCAGCTCCCACTGCCCCCTGAGGCCACGGCCAGCTGGACCACACCAGGCCACGAATCGATCCTGACAGCTGTGGCCGCCCAGCTTTCCTTACTTGGAAAGAAGAGTAAGAATGGATCAGGCTAGCCCTGCCCCTCACCAGGCAGCGGAGAGATGAGGAACTTGAGGGTGCAGGCCTGGCAGCAAACTGTGCAAACCCTCATCAGCCTGCCCTTCTGTGGGCGGAGGCGCTCCCGGCAGGTGGCCTCACACACTGGCCCACCAGCCGGGAACGTAAACAAGGTCATGGCTGAAGCTTGCCACAATAAATGCTTTCTGGAACGAGGAACGCAAGAAATGGAGAAATCGACATTGAATACAGTTGCAAGTCTAAAGACTGCTCTGAGCTGGGCTGCTCAAGAAGACCTCCCAGGGAGCGCCGTTCCGGGCCAGGTGCGGAACTGCAGGACGTGGGAGTTCAGGGCTTGCTCTTCCTCGCCCTTGGCGTGTTTGGGAGCTGGGGAACCTGGAGCCGAATGCTTCTGCCTTGTTTTGGGGGAGCAACCAGGAAGCCACGTTGCTGCTTTTTGTGGCCTTAAGATGGTGAAGGGCGGGTAAATAAAGGACATTAAAATACAGGAACAGGGCGCCTGGGTGGCTCAGTTGGTTAAGCGACTGTCTTCCGCTCAGGTCCTGATCCTGGAGTTCCAGGATAGAGTCCCGCATCGGGCTCCCTGCTCTGCAGGGAGTCTGCTTCTCCCTCAGACCCTACCCCCTCTTGTGCTCTCTCTCTCACTCTCTCTCTCTCTCTCAAATAAATAAAATAAAATCTCTAAATAAAATAAAATACAGGAACATAATTCAGAAGTGAGGAGTTTGGAGGACTTAGGATCTTTGTTAATACAGTGTACTGTTGTTAATACAATGTACTTAACTGTTGGTTCGTATTGGCTGCATTTGACAACCAGTTTGCATACTTCCTGAAAGTCGTAGAAAGGGTTCTAACAAAACAGTAGGCGCCAACTCAGGTACACCATGGCTCCTCAGATCACAGGACAGGACCCAGAGACACTCCTTGAAGTGATGTCACCTCTGCCTGGCCTCCTGGGAGAGAGCATGAGGCTCCGGGTACAGTCCTCCGCTCCCAGGATCCCAGCACGCACACCTGCCCACCAGCCCTCCACGGAGGCACAGCAGGAAACGGATGGCCTGGAGTATTTCTGCAGCTGGGATTGTGGATTAGGCGTGTCTGCTAGACACCAGGCTGCCCCTCATGCTAGAGCTCCAAGCATTCCAGTTGTCACTGACCCTCCTTGTCACCTGGTACGGGGTCAACTCCAGCTCCATTCTGACAGCTGTCTGTTCTTTCCCCAGCTTCACACACTTGTGTCTCTCACCCGCTCTGGAACCTCGGGAAGAACTCAGTTTTCTGGTTTGCTCCCCAGGGTTCCGCGGGACTCCGCTCATTTCCACGGGTGGGTCAGCTCCTTCCCATCCGGCACCGTCCACCTGCTCTGGCCTTGGGCCTGCGCATGCTCACACAGACAGTGGGTGCCTTAGCCCCCGCCCACGGCTGCCGGGAGGCTGTGCAGGTGGCTCTCAGCCCCTCTCTCCTCCTTGCCCTCCGAGCCCGGAAATAAGGAAGAAGATAAGGAAGACAGGGGAGGGGGCCCAGGTGGCTCAGTCGTTAAGCATCTGCCTTCAGCTCAGGTCATGGTCCCAGGGTGCTGGGATCGAGTCCTACATTGGGCTCCCTGCTCCTCGGGAAGCCTGCTTCTCCCTCTCCCACTCCCCCTGCTTGTGTTCCCTCTCTCGCTGTGTCTCTCTCTGTCAAATAAATAAAATCTTAAAAAAAAAAAAAAAAGGAAGACAGGGGAGCTCCTCTGCCTCACTCAGTGTCATGGGCCAAAGTCAGGTCTCTCTGGCTGCCGCGGAAGCTTAACTTCCACGTGTTTTGGATGAGAGAGGGGAGGCTCCGAAGGGAACGTTGCCAAGCCAGCCAGTCCTACTTCCTGGGAACTGGCCAGGTGGGAGATAACTGAGAATCTGCTCTAGTTTGGAAGCCATCGTTCTGAGAGTAGACCCTGTTGCAAACACAACCCAGGGGCTCCAAGCCTCTCCCCTTTCCCCCTCTGCCCCCGGTAGAGGCAGGAAGCCCCAAGCGTCCCCGCTTTTCCGGCCACTTACCGATCTCCTCGTACCTCATCACCGTGCCCAGATTGGCGTTCTCATCTAGGGAGGAAAGAGGAAGCGGAGAAGCATGAGGGGCCTGACTGACTGCTACCCAACACGCGGTGGGCCCAGGGGCCTCCTCCGGAGTGAGTGGGATGGGGTGCAGCACATGGGGGTTGGGGGTCATTCCCTCCCTGCACAGAGAGCATCTGAGTACAGTGAATGGAGAGCAGTCCAGCCTAAAATGGAGAGGGAGCGTCTCCTCATGCTCCACGGCAGGAATTCACATTTCTGGGCCTTTAAGAATTATACAGCTTCGCTGGGAAGCCGATGACGAACACACACACACTCATGCTGAGCACCTTCTGTTTCTTTCTGTATTTTAGGGAGGTAGTCCACAAAAGCAATGTCCTCTAAACTTAGGGAAACAGCTCTTAGGTGCGCCTGGGTGGCTCAGTCGTTAAGCGTCTGCCTTCGGCTCAGGTCATGATCCCAGGGTCCTGGGATCGAGTCCCGCATCGGGCTCCCTGCTCGGCGGGAAGCTCGCTTCTCCCTCTCCCACTCCCCCTGCTTGTGTTCCCTCTTTCACTGTGTCTCTCTCTGTCAAATAAATAAATAAAATCTTTAAAAAAAAAAAAAGAAAAAGAAACAGCTCTTAGAGTCACAAGGAGGTGGCCCTCTCTCCTTAGGGGTTGCCTGGTTCAAAGAACAAGCTGAGCGTGTTGAGATGGCAGATACAGCAGGAGCCTGTGAAAGAGGAGGAGACAGAGGCTTTGACCTGTGCTCTGAAGTGTGCAATGCCGACACGGGGGTTCACGGTGTGCACAAAAACCACAGAGCCACCATCGTGGTCCCCCATCTCCTCTCCTCCTCTGCCACCCCTCTTAGTGCCTTTTGGAAAATTGGCGGAATTTTCAGAAATCTCAGAAATGGCAGAAGTCAGCCTCAAAGCGTCAAAGGAATGAGGTCTAGACCTTCAGCTCTTCTGCAGAGTGGAATTGGGGGATCCTGAAAGAGCCCCAGTGACTTGGATATTCTCATCCATGCAGAGTCCTTGAGGGAAGAGCCAGAAACAGGGAATTAAGGAAAGAGCATGGGTGTTGGTAGCCTATCAGCAGGGAGGCAGACGCTGCCAGAGCTGGGAGGACCAGAGGGAGGATTCTGGGCTCCTGAAAACTCTTAGGCATGTGGCCTCATTCTGTGTGTGAGGGTGGGGCGGTGGGGGTGGGGGTGGGGAATGAGCACATCACCACACTGAGGTCTCAGCAGCCCCAGGCCAGGCGGGTCATGCCGCTGGGCCCTGCGAGCCTGGGGACATTCCTGCTTGCTTCTGTTTTCTCTCCATCATTGCTCTATCAACAGTCATCCCACAGCAGGTGCTGGGAGGTGTTTGCTGAATGAATGAATGCTCCCTTACCCACAAAGGTGAAGCGCTCCACTGGTGGGCGGACACAGCAGATCCGGCTTAGGCTTTCTCCCACCTTCCCCAAGATCTTGGCTAGGGGAGAGAGCAAGACAGACAGGGACAGAGGGAGAGAACCACTCACAACTTACAGCCCGACATTTGGGCCACTTAAACAATAGGGTTGCCCTGGAGGGGGCAGGGGTGGGGGTAGTGGGAGGCAGGAAGGTGGAGAGAAAGAACAGAAATATGACAGCAAACATTCCTTCCCGTTCACAGTCCAAGGCACAAGCACTGTGAGCCACAGACCGGACTATATGTTCTGCTTGTGTTTATTATACTGTCAAATAATGGAAAATGTAGAAGAGGAAAATAAAAAGCACCCATAATCCCATCCTGGGAGACAACCACCACTAACACATTGGCATATTATTTATTCTCCTCCACTTAAAAAAATATGCATTATGCAGGTATGTTTGTACACCATAAGTTGGCTCATATTCTGCATTTAAAAGACATATTTGCTTTTTTCACTTTTTAATATGAGCCTTAGCCTTCATTCCTTCCCATGAAGATGGACTTTATAATAATCAGACATCCTGCTTTGGCTGAGAGGGATCTGGTTTTTGATGACCTCTCTGGGCTCTAATCCAGAAAATTTTTCTGAACCCCCACTTGTAGCTATATGAGACTTTGTGACTTACTCTGTTTAGAACATACTAATAACCTTATAGCTTATGGTCTCTAGGCTTGAAAAGTAATACCAGGATCTGTCTCTTGCAATGGGTTGGTAAAAAAAAATGTTGGAAAAAACATGGACCTTGGATTCAAATAGTCCTGAACATGAATTCTGACTCTTCTACTTTTGAGCTGTGTGACCTTAGGCAAATCACTTACCCTCTCTGAATTTCAGTTTTCTCCTTGTAAATGGGAACATAATATCTTTATCACAGAATTACTGCACAAAATACGAAATCACGTAAAACACTGGGCATTGTATGGGCACACAGGACTCGGTGTTGGGTAAATGTTGGAGCCCTTGCTCTCTGCCACTGAAGAGGTGGTTGAATGTGTGGGATTCTGAATGCAGATGCCTGGGTTTGACTCCGAGTCCTGACACCTCCTCAATGTGTGACCTTGGACAAGATCCTCAACTCCCTTGGAAGAGGCAGAGAAAAATGCTGCCTTTCGTATCTTTAATTCCCAGGAAGGCAATTATAAATATAATTTATAAATATAATTTAGAATTATAAACTTATAAATATAAGAAAAAATGCACACCATCAACCCTGTCTCTCTCTCATTGTGACTGCTTCTCTCTGATGCTCTATTTTAAGGACCAGTGTCACCTTGTTAAAAATGCAAATTTTCCTTCCTTCTCCCAGACCTACTAAATCACATTCTGGGGAAGGGCCTAGCAATCTGGATTTTAACAAGCCCTCCAGCTGATTCTGAGGTTTGAGAACCACGGCTCCACACCGGTGTCCCCCTACCTGCAGTGGGCTTGCTGGACACATTGCTGTTCTGGTAAATGGGCTGGGGGGTCTCATTTTGGGGCTGTCCGACCACAGGCGTCATGGAGGGCGTGTTGACATTGGAGAGGATGCAGCCAGTCACCCGCTGGGGAAAGGGAGAGGTGCAAGGTCAGTGTCATTAGCCAAGTGACTTATGAAAAGCATTCCTAGTGATCTTCAAACGCTCATCCGTTCGTCTATCACGGGGAAGCCATTTGCAGCTGAGGTGGTGGCAGGGGCGGGTTCTAGACTCAGCTGTACCACGTGGCTGCACGTGGCCGGCAGGAGGCAAGACCGCTAGCTCAGGGCTGGAAAAGCATGGGACGTAGCGTCGCACAGACGCTGGCTCAAGTTTGAGCTCTGCCCCCCTCTGGCTGCATGACCTTGGAGAGTTACCTTCTCTTGGACCTCAGCTCAGGAGTGTAGCACGGACAGGCCACATAGCTGCCTATCCGCGTTGTGGTCGGATTACACATGCGAGTGTTTGCAAAGCATGTGCCTACAGAGTATGTGGCCCCTGGCCGCCGATGTTGTAACCTTCTGTGTAACGTGCACACCTGCCCTCCCTGCCTGCTTCCCGGGGCTCACAGGAGGTCATGTCCGCAGAAGGGCTGTGTACGCTTGGCGCAGGTCATACGAACACCAGGCACCGTCACCACCTGCCGCCTCCCCAGGCCAGAGATGCCAACGACAGGATGTGTTGGTGTGGCAGGAAGCGGGGGTGGGGTGCTGGGCACTCTCGCGCCTGCTGGCGGGTGTGGATACGCATTCCAGAGCCAAGCGGAAATTCTATGTGTATGATCCATTGTGCTGCGTTATCTGGCCTGCAGTTTTCCTCTGGGGCCGCAGAAAGCACTGAGCTGATAAGGCCACGTTCTTCCCAGCTGACCCAGAAGCCACCCCCGTTCCCTGTTGTGGGTGGGAGAGCCCATTCCGGGGCAACAGAGAAACAAAGGATGGATTTTTCAATCCGTTCAGCTTTCCAAGGGCCGTTGCTTCTGCAAGGTCCCTTCCCTGAAAGCCAGTGTCCCACCCCCGTGCTCCACTCTTTAGGGATTCCGGAGTCCGGCTGCCAGAGAACCCCAAGCCGCAGGGCTGCCACGACCCTCGTGACCAGCCGTGGCTGGTGGAGTGGAAGGGGCAGCCCACCTCCTTTCTTATTATTATTTCACCTCCAGAAAAGAAAACGCCACATTCTCATTAAGTAACTGGTCCGGTAGCTGAGGAATTGCTTCCTCCCGCTGCGCACGTCATGGGCCCCATGGGACTTGTTCTAGGTAGAGAACATTCTCTGTGCCCGTCACTGCAATGGCTGGGGCTCCTGGCTGAGCTGCTCTGGCCCAGACTCCTGCCTCTGGGCATGAGTAACAGAGGGAGGGTTCGGGAAGCCCAGGCATTTAGAAGCAAAACAGCGGCTAGGCCACATGGCTGGTAGAGGCAGGGTTCAAGCATGTGTGCGGGGCCCCTGATTCCTCCTTTCCGTCATGGAGCCTGAGGCTGCTGTGTGATCAGAAGGAGCACAGGCCCCCGGCTGACCCCTAGCTGACATGTAGCGTGAGAAATAAACTGACATGAAGTCACCAAGATTGTAAGGATGCTTGTTACCACAGCGTACCTATCCTGACTGATACAGTAAGACGGGATGGGATGCCTTTTATTACCGCTGTCGTTGAGACCAGCACAGGGAGCAAGTGAGTGCCATCCTGTGGCAGAGTCCTTTCAAGGGGACCAGGAAAGACTCAGGATGTGTGTGAAGGATTCTGAAAACGGAAGGAAGGGAGGTGCACTGTCTTCAGTTCCGAGGGGGACAAACCTAGCAGATGAAGCAACAGCCAGCTAGAGCCCTCCCTCTTCCTCTTCCTCTTCCTCTTCCTCTTGACTCCCTGGCTGGGCGGGAGCCCGAAACCCCTACTCTATTTAAATCAAGCACAGCTGCCCAGTTGGTGAGCATGATGCTGACAGGTCCCCCAAGGAGCGGATTCTGACACCCACTGACAGAAAACACAGATGCACAGAGGCTCAGCGTGTGTCAGAACAATGCCATCCAGACTGCCGATGGTGGCTGACGAGGGCACCGGGACAGGGTCAGTGGGGGTGGGCAGGACCCACTGCCTCTTGTCTTGGGCGGTCAGGCTTCTTGCTCTGGATGGCACTGCTCTTCATGCCGTCACTGTGGAGATCCGTGCATTGGTGTTGATCTGGGAAGCGCGCTTTCCGCACACTCTGGCCAGTGCTGCTGGCTGGTGTGGCAACCTGCTCTTCGGTTGCGACAACCTGGGCACAGGCCACGTGCTCCCATCTGTGTTCACTAAGCAATGGCTGTGTGTCCTCAGATAGATGGGCTCACCTCTCTGGGCTTCTTTTTATCCACTCATATAACAAGGACCAGAACACTGTCTGCCTTGGAACTCATGTGAGGAGGAATGAGAGTGAGCAAAGGGACAGTGACTGGCAGGGGTGAGGTGCCTCGGCCCCAGAACAGATGGGGCAGGAGCACCCGGCTGATGGCACTTCCTCCCAGCGCCCCTCTGTGCTCCTGCCTTCCTTGGCCAGGTCTCCTTCCCTCCTCACTTTCTGAAGTCTCTCCTTAATCCCACCCTGGATTTGCTGCCAGAATATGAAAAGCACCCGAGTCATACTGAGCAGGCGGAGCAAGGCCGGGGGGCAGCCTCCGGTATGACTCGGGTTCCTAATCGGCTGCCCTCCTTCCTGCTGTTCGGGGCCTGGTCTCCCACACAGCTGGCTGAGAAGCAGGAAACTGAACCAGGTCAGTAGGCCAGCAGCACCCTTACCGGGCCTGCCTCGCTTTCGGGGGCCACCCACCCCTCTGCCGTGGCTCAGCTCACCTTCATGAGGTCCCGATGGTGCTCCAGCACGCTGCACGTGGTCTGCCAGGTGTCCTGATAGCACTCCCATGGGTCCACCCTAACATAACCAGAAAGAGGCTTCCCTTGGTTTCCATTCTCATACTCTTTCCTTAGTGGCTCCTTCCAGAGACCGGAGCTCAGGGAGCTTAGCACACCGGCTCATGCCGTGTCCTTAGATCCCAAATCAGATCAAACATGGGCTTGAAACACCTTCCTACACCTCAGTTTGCCCCCTGTAAAAATGAGAGTATGGGACTTTGGGAAAGTGATGTTGTCTTTTGGTGCTCACTTTCCCCACCTGTAAAATGACTCCATAACTCTCTTGTGGGGTTATTAGAAGGGCTCGATGAGTTTTATAAACAAAGTGCTTAGTACAGAGTCTCACTCTTGTGCTTCCCCACAAGATGGAAATTCTCCTCTGGGCCCTCTAGGATTGGGATAAGGATTAAAAGCCAGGCCGTCATTGAGTGGTGGCTGCAGATATCTGAATATCTGTGCAGTGGGGGGCCTTGTGGCATGGGGGGGGGCATGCCAGTCAGACTAAAGGGCACAGCCCTGCACCCTGGTCAGCCCCTCCTGTACACGAGGATGTGAAATGAGCAGGGAGCTAGCCCAGACCGATGAAGTGTTCGGGCTTAATTGCCATCTTAATGAGCTGCTAAATTGGGATATTTCTCAAACATTTTCTTAGCCGTTGAGCATTCCCTGCCCACCTCCCACCATGAGCACACACCTAAGCTTCCCAGAGGTAAGATCTCACTGACTGAAAACCCTTGAGAGTCAGCTTGTGCGTCAGGCTCCCAGTATCTCTGACCACCACCCACCTGCCTAAAACAGATAGACTGGGCTAGACAGGCTCCCCCGGGGCCAGGGGCTAACTCTAGAGCTACCTGGGCCTCCCTAGTGACCTCAATTCCTGGAATTCTGACCTTGCCCAAGTGCCTGGAGCAGTGCAGAGCAGGCAGGGGGTGCTGGGTAAATATTCATTGAATGAATGAAGCAATTCTTTCAGAATCTTCCAGTCACATCCAAGCAGGAACAACCTCCTGCCTGTGTTTTCCCCCAGTGGACCCCATTTTCCCCAGGAGATCCTGAGCCCCAAGGTTACAAGGCCTTGTTTCTATCCCTAATGTGACCATGGATGTGCTGTTCACGCTCAAACCCCTTGACTTCTCTGGGCCTGTTTCTCACCAGAGAAAAGGCAGCTGTGTCTACCTGTATCTTAGGGGGATGAGAAAGTCGATAAAGGGCAAGTGTTTCTCACACAAATCACTACTCACGACTGGCTGGGATCACTATTTAATTATCATTGTCGCCTCCCTTCACTGCTCTCCTTCCCGCCCACCCCATCTCTTCTCCCTCATTGTGAGGTCAGCTTCCCTTCACTTCCCTGCTTTCATGGAAACCTCTAGGTGCTGCTTATTTTTCCGTGGGGGGAAATTACAGTACAAATGGTGTGCCATTATTTTTTTTAAAACGCCATTTTCTCATGCAAATTATAACTGTAGGAACTTGGGGGAGCATAATTAGCATAATTAGTGGAAGATGCTTTAATTACACTGCGAGCTCTGTGCATAAGGGTGGCTGCCATCTTAGTGAGGACGGTGGCCAGAGCCTGAGGGAAAGGCAGTGAGCGCTCCACGGGGAGCCCCAGGGAGCCTGAGTTCAGGAATGGGAAATAAGGAAGGCCAGGGAACATTCCCTAAAAGGAAGTGCAAGTTCACAGGAAGTAACTGGGGAGGAAAGTGGAGAGGCATTTCGGATTTCCTGGCCAGGCTTCACTCCAAATCCAATGATGCTCCAGGAAAATCCTGGATCCAAAAGTCCCAGAGCAGAAGAAACACTGACGCTTCCCTGGTCAGTCTGCTGGGCCCTATGGCCTGGTTATAAACTAAAGCTATCAGTTGGGCCACCTCCCACGGTTTGCATAATCACTGCCTGCAAGGGACTAACATCTGTGCCGGCCTCCCCACCCCTGTGGGATCCAGATGGCTGAGGGCATTCCTCCACTTCCTCCACTCACCCCCAGTGAGTCGCAGGCCACCCACCTGTGGCAATGGCCTGGCCAGCCCTACCTGATCCAGTCGGAGTTCTGGACGGCCAGCTGACACATGATGAGGCGGTGCCGGCTCGACACAAGGCCCTGGGGAGCAACAGAGCATCAGTGGGAGGCTCGCTGCGCTCCCCACAGCCTCCTGGAGACCCCACCCCAAGCCGGCTCCTATTCAAGGGCGCCGGGAATGAGGGTGTGGCCCCCCTGCGTGTGCACCTGTCACGCAGACACGCATGGAGCGGCGGAGGGGAAAGAAAGGGACGGAGGGCGTGGATGTGCCACTCGCGACAGGGTCCGGAGGTGGGCCTCCCGGAGGAAGCCGCCAACGCGTGCCCAGCGCAGAGACGAGACTTTTAACCCTGCAAACGGTGCTTTGTCTCGAGGCTCGAGCTGCTGGGTCGGCAACTTCCCCAGCGCCCAACCACGGGTAGCTGGGGAAGGAGGGGGGATGGACACGCGGGGAGGGCTCCTAGACTTTCCCTTTCGTGTGGCAGGCAGGGAGCGGCAAGGACAGGAATTTTAAATCAGGTCGTAAGAGGCATGGGCCGTTTCCTCCTAAAATCCGGGAAAGATCCGTAACCGGCCGCCAGTGTGGCATCCGCGCCAAGTCCCGCTCGGCCCTCAGCGGGTGCGCGTGCTCCGCTGCTGATGAGCCCTGACCGCCTGGCGCTGCGAGCGGCCCGGCCCCGGGCACGGGCTCCTCCCGGCTGCTGCCCAGCACCGACCGGCTCACGTCGGACTGAGCTCCAGAGCCGGGGGCAGGACGCCCGCGATCGGGCGTTTGTGTTTGCAGGGAGTGTAGCGGATGGCTGTGGGGCAGCTGTGCCCGAGGAGGAGCCATAGGGTCAGAAAGGGAGGGTACAGGAGCAGAGAGGCAAAGGACCAACCCACCTGTTTTCCGTAGGAGTCGTGGACGGGAGAGACAATCCCACCAATCACAATAAACCTTCCGGTTTTGTGCAGATAATCCCTGGCTCTTTCTAATTAAGAGAAGAAAACCACACATTATAAAGGGGAAAGGTGTGGATTAAAGGTGATCGTTGAAATCAATACGTTGCTGGCTGCAAGGCTCATTGCCTTACAGCTTTCTCGCCGTTTACATGCAAAGTGCCAACTTTCAAAGTTATGTTGGCCATTCAGAAGGTTATGGGATGAGATTCTGGCCCCAAAGCAAAAGGATTTAGAACTCAAGGGGAGGGCACCTGGGTGGCTCAGTCAGTTAAGCGACTGCCTTCAGCTCAGGTCACGATCCCAGGGTCCTGGGATCGAGGCCCACATCAGGCTCCCTGCTCTGCGGGGAGCCTGCTTCTCCCTCTCCCACTCCCCCTGCTTGTGTTCCCTCTCTCGCTGTGTCTCTCTCTATCAAATAAATAAATAAAATCTTTAAAAAAAAAAAAAGAACTCAAGGGGATTAATACAGTTTAAAAGGTCCTCTGCTGGACAAGTCGGTAGCTTAGAGGGATTTAGAACAAGCATCTCACTGAAAGCCATTTGAGGGACAGATTGGAATTTACGTCTATGATCACTTGCAGAAACTCCAAAATGGAGGAGTGACTTAAAAGGAAGAAGAACCAGAGGAAGAAGAAGCAGCAGCTGCCACCTTCTTAAAATATGAAAGTTGGGCTGATTGCCTCATCTCAGAAGAGAAGAACCACCGAAACAAATTTAAAAGGCCTTCTACATAATTAGGGAGAATTAACAGTAAAGCCATCATTATCATTGATTGAGAAAAGTTCAGTCACAGAAAAGCCTTTTTTCCTTTGGAAGGAATTCGTGAGGCTGCTTCTTCAAATTTACCAGACAAGCCCAATGTCACTTCCATGAGAAAATTCAGAAAACTAGGAAGGGGATGAAAATTTTGGTTCTCCCTTCCAAGGGGGTTCAGTGCGCAAACCCAACAGAGCCTGAGCTTGTACCACTGAGGAGATGCGGTGTGGATTTCTGTCATAGGTGAGGGATTCGGTTCGTGAAGAGGGTCTTGGGTAGCAAGGCTGGCGGTATAGTTTGCAAGCAAGTTCCCAGGACTTCCTTGCTGGCTCTCTTAACATTTAAAAATAATTCTCATCACATTTGCCTTTTCTTTTTCTTTCAATGTGAGATCTCTTCGTTTCTTAAAAAAAATAATTAATAGACTTTATTTTTGAGCACAGTTTTGGATTTAAAGAACAATGGAGCAGATAGTAGAGTTCTATATATTCAGCCCCCACCTTCCTATCTCCCCTGGACACCGTTTTCCCCATGATTAATATCATGCATTAGTGTGGTTCATTTGTTACACTCGATGAGTCCATACTGACACATTATTATTGATTAACTATAGGCCATAGTTCCCGTGAAGAGACACTGTGTTGTACAATCTATGGGTTTTGATGAATGACAAATGTATGTATGATATGTACGCACCATTGCAGCTGTGTTGAGAATAGTTTCCCTACACTCAAAATCCACTGTGCTCCCCCTGTTCATCCCTCTCCCTGGCCACAGACGTTGGTAACCACAGATCTTTCTACAATTTCTCTAGTTTTGCCTTTTCCAAAACACCAAATAAGCTGGGATCATGCACTACGTAGCCTCTTCAGACTGGCTTCTTTCACTTAACAGTATGCATTTAAGGTTCCTCCGTGTAGTTTTGTGGCTTGATAACTCATTTTTTAAAATTGCCGAATAACATTCCGTTGTCTGGACGTATCACCATTTCTTTATCCATTTGTACCATTTGTTTATCCATTCACCAATTGAATGACATCTTGGTTGCTTCCAGTTTTCACTGATTATGAATCAAATTGATAAAACATTCCTGTGGAGGTTTTGCGTGGACATAGTTTGCAACTTGGTTGTGTAAACATCTAGGAGTGTAATGGCTGGATCAGATGCTGACAGTACATTCGATGTTGGAAGAAACTGCCAAGTTGGCTTCCAACATGATCGTTCCATTTTGCAGTCCCACAAGCAACAGATGAGTGTTCTTGTCTCTCCACATCCTCGCCAGCATGGGGTATATTGTCAGGTTTTTTGAATTTTAGCCATTCTAATAAGGTGTGTCACCTCTGCTTTTTAAGAGTGATATTACTTTACTTGTTTTCAAGAAGTCTTATTTTGAGACCAAGGACAAACTGAAAACCTTGTAAAAAAAAAAAACCTTTTGGGGCGCCTGGGTGGCTCAGTTGGTTAGGCGACTGCCTTCGGCTCAGGTCATGATCCTGGAGTCCCGGGATCGAGTCCCATATCGGGCTCCTTGCTCAGCAGGGGGTCTGCTTCTCCCTCTGATCCTCCCCCCTCTCATGTGCTCTCTCTCTCTCATTCTCTCTCTCAAATAAATAAATAAAAAAAAAACAAAAACAAAAAACCTTTTGATATTTGGATAAGCTCCATACCTCCTCTCTCTTCTCTTGGCCCTTCATACCCCAGTCTTCATTGAGATCATTTACATCTGGCCCTTAGCTGTCACCAAGTCTCTGCTGCAATAAGTCAGAGCTTCCTTCCTCCCCCATCTTCTAAAAAGTGGCCTCTCCTTACTCTCTGCATACCCAAGCTTTTCTTTGGAAACTCCGCTCTACTTCACCTCTACCTCGGTCCAGCACGCCTGCTCTGTCCGACATCCCCCTTGGCTGGACTTACTGCTCTGCTAGCCCCCTGTGCATCCAGTTCAAGGGGCCTGGCTGGGAAATTGTTTCTGAAAATTTATACCTTCACTACTCTTCTGCATTGAGTTCTTCAAAGCCAGATATTTTGCCGTAGGTAGGAGGTCCCCAACTCACAGCTAACGGAGACGGGCAGTTAACATACATGTGAGAAGCAAGCTCTCGTTGTAAAATGATTTGCATTCAAACAACCTTGACCGGACACATTGCCATTTGAAACACTGCTGCCCTAAGAAAACGAAGCTGTGATCCAAATGTGGTTCAGTCTGTCACACATACTGAACACTTCTTGGGTTCTTAAGCACCTTCATAGTGACTCGTTTATTGACCAATGGATGTTTAACACATGCTCACCTAGAAGGCTCATGTAGCTACCTTTCCTACTCTTGCCCTTCTAGAGTGTCCTTTCACTGGTCTATCTCAGGCTAGAGAGCCACCCACTCCATTCCTCAGACCATACTCCAGAATTTCCAGAGGAAATACGTTGTCCCAAAGAAACTCAGCACCTTAGAAAATGTTACCCTTTGCTTCTGGCCAAGGTGAGGAGCCACTTCTCCTGGCAATGCTCCAAGGCTCACTCTCTCACAAAGAGGCAATTTCTTTTTCTTTTTTAAGATTTTATTTATTTATGGGGCGGCTGGGTGGCTCAGTCGTTAAGCGTCTGCCTTCGGCTTAGGTCATGATCCCAGGGTCCTGGGATCGAGCCCCGCATCGGGCTCCCTGCTCAGCGGGAAGCCTGCTTCTCCCTCTCCCACTCCCTCTGCTTGTGTTCCCTCTCTCACTGTATCTCTCTCTGTCAAAATAAATAAATAAATAAAATCTTAAAAAAAAGATTTTATTTATTTATTTGAGAGAGAGAGAGCATGAGCGGGGGTGAGGCGAGGGGGAGAGGAAGAGGGAGTAGCAGACTCCCCACTGAGCAGGGATCTTGACACAGGGCTCCATCCCAGGACCCCAAGATCATGACCTGAGTCGAAGGCAGATGCTTAACTGACGAGCCACCCAGGCACCCTACAAGAGGCAATTTCTGAAAGGAATAACCCCAAATCTGTACCCTAAAAGAGGATATTTGATCTGAAGTAGTTAAACCCAGCAGAGGTATGATTGTGATGATGTAATCAAATCAATTCAGTTGTTGAGCACAAAACACCATGATGCATCCTAGAGGAATAAGAGGATAAAGATGGCTTTATTTATTATTCTCCAAAGGTTCACAATAATGGAGACACAGAAGGCTATACTGATGGATCTAATGAGAGGTGAGTTCTATAGCTATCGCTTTCAGTGTTGTTGGAGTACAACCCACAGTAAGAAATGCATTTTATATCCTGACACAATACATAGCTACATATAGGTATAATTAACTGAAACAAATGTTTTACAATACCCTTAACCCAATGCACACTGATATTTTCCATGTATTCTATTCTGGGAATCATAAATTTAAATAAAAAGTTGGTCAAAACCTATTACTGTGTGGCAACCTATAGTTTGAACAACTCTGTGCTAACGTTGAAATCCTAGGGGCGGGGGAAAAGGGACAGGAGAGATTAATTTTGCCTTTCCAAAGAGCACTCGCCAACTGGTTTAGTCTTTTTTTTTTTTTTAAGATTTTATTTATTTATTTGACAGAGAGAGACACAGCGAGAGAGGGAACACAAGCAGGGGGAGTGGGAGAGGGAGAAGCAGGCTTCCCGCGGAGCAGGGAGCCCGATGCGGGCCTCAATCCCAGGACCTCTGGGATCATGACCTGAGCCGAAGGCAGATGCTTAACGACCGAGCCACCCAGGCGCCCCTCAACTGGTTTAGTCTTACCCACTATGTTGGTCTGTAGGTATGGAGGCCTGGTAGGGGTGAGGGTGAGGAAGGGGTACTACTGACTGAGCAAGTTGGAATCGAACCTCATAGTCCTCAGAGGACTATGACCTGTATGCCTGAGATCGCTGTTTGGTCAACATGGATTCTGTGGACCACTTGCACTGGAATGACCAGCAGGAGGTTATTAAAATGCAGATTCCTAGGTCTCAGTCCAGAGTTACTGAGTCAAAATCTCTGGGGCTGGAACTTAAGGTCTACATTTTCAATTAGTGTCCCCAGGTGATTCTTCTCTTCTCTGAAGTTTGAGAACCCTACACATACATAGACAATGACCATAAAGTTAAGAAGTATAGACAACAGAGAATCATTGAAGGCTGTTAAACAGGGAAGTGACTTGCTCTGCGCTGGGGCGAAAAAACTCACAGAAGGGATAGTTCCTATCCCGATGCGGGGCTCCATCCCAGGACCCCAAGATTATGACCTGAGCTGACACATAAGGCAGACATTTAACTGACTGAGCCACCCAGGTGCCCCAAATCAATTATATTTTTATGTGCTAGCAACAAACACGTGGAAACTGAAATTAAAAATACAAGACCACTTATAACAACTCAGAAAAAAATGAAATACTTAGGTATAAATATAATAAAACATACACAGAATTTGTAAGCTAAAAACTACAACATGCTGATAAAAAGAAATCAAGGAAGATGTAAATAAATGTAGAAACACACCATGTTTATGAATTAGAAGATATAACATAGTAAGATATTAATGATCTCCAAACCAATACATAAATTTAATGCACTTCCTATCAAAATTCCAGCAAGATTTTTTTTGGTGTAAACACAGACAAAATAATTCTCAAATTTATATAGAAGGAACCAGAAGAGTTAAAACTTTTTTTAAAAAATAAGAAAGTGGGAAAAAAGAAAGTAGGGAAATCAATCTATCCAAATTTTATATAGCTACAGTAGTCAAGACTGTGAGGTATTGGCAGAGAGGCAGACACATAAATCAATGAAACAGAATAGAGCCTAGAAATAGCCCCACATATGAATGGCCAACTGCATTTTGACAAAGGTGCAAAAATAATTCAATAAAGGAAGGATAGTCTTTTCAACAAATGGAGTTGGAGCAACTGGACAGCCATAGACAAAAATAAACAACAACAACAACAAAAACTTAAGTCAACTTAAATCTCTTACCCTATAGAAAATTAATCCAAAATGGATCATAGATTTAACTTGTGTAAAATATGAATTTTAGATGAAACTATGGCAGAAAATCTTTGGGCGCGGGCTTGGCGAAGACTCTGATATGACACTAAAAACACAATGCCCAAAAGAAAAAACCCAATAAACTGGACTTTCACAGAATTTAAAACTTTTGCTCTTTGAAAGACCCTGTTAAGCAGATGAAAAAACGAGTTACGGACGGGGTGCAAATATCTGTGATCCACATATCTGAGGCCTCATATCTAGAATATAAAAAGGACCCTCAGAGCTCAAACAGTAAAAAACAAAACAAAACCCTAAGGATCCAATTAGAAAATGGGCAAAAGACAGAAAGAGGACAAATAAGGATGGCAAATAAGCTTAGGAAATGATGTTCAATAACACTCAGCATCAGGGGAATGTAAATTAAGACCGCGAAGAGCTATCACTAATTCACCAATCAGAATGGCTAAAAGAAAAAATAATGATGATACCCATAGCTGACAAGGGTGTGGAGAAACTGGATTTCTCCTACACTGCTGGTGGAAATGTCAAACGGCAAGCTCCTCTGAAAAATAGTTTGGCAGTTTCTTAAAAAACTAAACATACGCTTTATCATATAACCCAGAATGGTACTCCTGGGTGTTTTTTTCCAAGAGAAATAAAAACATATCTACATAAAAACCTGTACATGATTATTCATATCGGCTTTATTTGTAGTATCCAACTTCAGGAAATAAATGAAATGTCCTGCAATAGGTAAATTGTTAGACAAGCAGTGGTACATCCATAACCTGGAATACTTCTCCTTACCAATAAAAAGGAACAAACTAACAGTTCATGCAAACAATTTGGATGAATCTCCAGATCATCATGCTGTGTGAAAACCAATCTCGAAAGGTTGAATACTATATGATCCCGTTCACATAACCTTCTCAGCAATGATACAGATTAGTGATGGTCAAGTGTTAGGAATAGGGCTGGGGGCAGGGCAGGGAGGTGGTGTGACTATAAAGGTAAAGCTCCAGGGAGATCCTTGAGGTGATAGACTAGTTCTGTAGCCTAATTGTGTTGGTTACATGAAGCTACACATGGGATACAATGGCATATAACTATACATCCACTTTATACCAATGTCAATATCCTCACTTCCATATTGTACTGTAGATACATAAAATGTAACCAACAGGGTAAACTGGGTAAGTTAGGCACATGGGAACTCTCTGTACTATCTTTGCAACTTCCTATGAATATATCATTATTTCAAAATAAAACATTTTTTAAAAGTTTACAGCAAACTACAGAACGCTGTACAATTGTAAGGTGGAAGTGTGCGTATCCAAGTAAATAACAAGCAAATTCGTGGCTCTGGATGCTTCTGGAACTTCTGGAATCTCTGCTCATCCTTTTCCATTTTTGTTGCTGTCTGGATTCCAAGATTTGGGGTTGTTATGGCTTGGGAGGTCTTGTCCGAAGCAATGTTTCTCAAACTTTGATGTGCATGTGAATCCTCTGAGGATCTTGTTAGAATGCAGATGGTCTCCCCCAGTGGTCTGGGTGGGGCCTGAGATCAGGACCAAGATTAGGGGGAGGTGAGAGGGGTAGGATCGTTCAAGTGCAGGGTCAGATCCTGTCTTCATTTAAAATTATTTTATTTTGCTCATCACAGTTTTTTTTGCATTAATTTTGCCTTTTTAAAAAATGTTATTTAACCTCCGTTACTGAGTTTAGGGGTGCTCCCTTAAATTTTGCACCAGAGGGAGTTACCCCTTGGGCCTCACACTACCCCCAGCCCCTCCTGAGAGTCAACATTTCTTTTTTTTAAAGATTTTATTTATTTATTTGAGAGAGAGAGAATGAGAGAGAACACATGAGAGGGGATAGGGTCAGAGGGCAAAGCAGACTCCCTGCCGAGCAGGGAGCCCGATGCAGGACTCGATCCAGGGACTCCAGGATCATGACCTGAGCCGAAGGCAGTCGCTTAACCAACTGAGCCACCCAGGCGCCCCGAGAGTCAACATTTCTTAACCAGCTCCCAAATGAGACCAATGCTGCTGGTCTATAGACTATATTTTGAACAGCAAGGGACTAAAGATGGGGGGGCAGCCCCTGCAACATTAGTGTACCCACAAAAGAAGCTCTCCTCCCTCCCCAACTCCACCACCACCTCCACTTCGCATGATGAGGGCATTTCTGGACATTGGCAGGTAGTCCACTGGCAGAGCAATAGCTAGGGCCCTGGAATTTAATTTCATGCCAGGCTTCCCAAGATGTAGTCTATTTTTGTCCCTCAGCTCTGCCCCAGGAACAAGCCAAATCCCTCTAACATTTTACACTCAGGTCCAACCTGTCCTCCATCTGGTCTACCCTCCTTGCTCCTGTAGTCACAGAGGAGGAGCCCAAGGCCACTGGTGGCATTGCCGTGTCCTTGCCTTCCTCAACACCCTGATGATCCACGTGTCTCAAAACTCATTCCAGGCCACTTTGAGCCAGGTAAATCTCTACTCCTGACAGCCTGTGCTAGACCCCCCCAGCCACAGACAGACACAACACAGATGATTTGTCCATTAATAGTAATTCATGAGACAGACATGTCTCGCCTGCCTCCGGGCTACTCAGTGAAACCAACTGATGTGTGTAATCTACTCTCCTCTTCCAGAGAGTTAATGGAGGAAACAGTGTGGTCAGGGCATCGATACTAACACAATTTTTCCTTTTCAGCTGCAATGAGAAATGACCCTTTCGGAGTTGTATTCACAGCTGGAGCTGCCTGAATTTTCCTTGTTTGTGAGTTTCACAAAGATGATCTGGATTTGTACACATTCTAAATTTCAGAATGTTTATTGGATAATAAAGGAAGGAACCAAGCAGGGTTATTCCTGCCCAGGGGTTGAAAATGGTTTTTCTTTTAAAGGAACCACCCCTGTGGCCTACTACACTGAAACTTGGGCCTTCCTTAACAAAAATTTAGTGAGTATTTATTACGTTTAAGGCTCTGTGCCAGGTGCTGTGGGGGACACAGAGAAGTAAAAGACACAGTCCCTACTTCCAAGAATCGTGGATTTTGATAGAGGGACACAGCACTCTCTGCTTAGATAATGGACACAAAGCTGAAGAGCAGCACCACTCCGTGCCATAGGACTTCAGGGGGAGGGAGTGATCCCAATGGGACAGAGTAGCCTGGGAAGCTCTCCTAGAACAGATGAGACTTGAGCTGGGTCCTGACAGCAGAGAAGAGGAAGGTGTATTAACTGTGTCTTTTTATTTTTCTGTTTTCTGAGGCTGACATCTGGGGCCTTGCTGACCCTGGAGGAGCCAGCCCTCCCAGGGATAGCCAGTTCCTAGAGATAGTAAACAACTCACCCTAGAGCAGGCCTTTCAAATGCAAACTAACCAATCCAGAGCCCATGCCCCCAACTACCCCCTCGGTGTGGCGCTCATGCTCAGCGCCACTATCCACCTGCCCTAATCACCCCAGGGCCAGGTACCAGACACCTAGGGACAGCTTCTACGTCACAGAGCCACAGAAATTAATCAGACTAGCCAATCATAAGCCTGATTACCCTTCCTCCCGGCTTCCTCCCTGCAGTAACCACAAAAAAGTCTCTGGCCCCTGTTTCCCCAACTCTCTCACCCTCCTGACTGGTGCTTCCCCATGTGCCCCCCCCCCCCCTTGCAGCATGGCATGTCCTCTCTTGGGATCTGTGAGTATCATTATCTTTTCAGTAATGTTCGACTCTGGACCTGTTAGCTTTGCCGCACAGTAAAACACACACTTTAAAACAGAAGGAATATGGGGCCCCTGGGTGTCTCAATCAGTTAAGTGTCTGCCTTCGGCTCAGGTCATGATCCCAGGGTCCTGGGACTGAGCCCCATGTCAGGCTCCCAACTCATCGGGGAGCCTGCTTCTTCTCCCCACTGCTCGTGCTCTCTCTCTCTCTCTCAAATAAATAAACAGAATCTTAAAAAAAAACAGAAGGAAGAAGCTCATTTCAGGGGATGTGAACAGATGGACTGAGTCAGGAATGGACCCACAGGTTCCACTGAGCTCTATGGCTTGGCTTTCTTTGCTTGAGAAGCAATGGTACCATTTCCATGCCTTGTCACGGAGGGTGTCTCACCCTGGAGCATCTTCCTGGATCTCCTCCTACTCCCAGACGCTCCAGTGCCAATGTGTTTGGGAAGCAGGGTGCTGGGTGATCATGTTTCCCTGGGTGGGTGAAACAGTCAATCATACCAGGTCCTCTCTCTTCGAGATGTCCAGCCCAAGCCATAAGTGTTCAAGTGAGCTTCCCACTTGAATCTGAAGCAAATGTGAAAAGGAGTATGGTCCCTGACCTTGATCCATGAGTGAGACCATGGGAGCCCACCGGATCACCACTAGCTGAGTGGGCTGCCAGCCCCCTATAATAAGTGCAGGCTAGTTATGGACTTAGTCTCCATGAGGAGCAACTGGCTTAGCCCTTTCTGGAGCTGGCCAGCCCTGCCCCCAGCCAGCCATCTACAAACGCTTGCCACCATCCCTCAGCAGAGCTGGTGGGCAAGATGCACTTTGACCAGCGCAATGGTCTCTCCTCTCCTACACACCCAGGATTCTTAACTATAAGAGAAGCAGTGAAATAGGGAGCCTCTTGGGATTATGAGAGCACAGCTTTTGTTCTTCGCCTGCTTACTCCTGTCTCTCTGACTCAGGAAGGCTACATTTCCCAAGGCGATGATAGGGTGCGCCGATCTGGCGTGTTCTTCCGCGCGGTCTCTGTGGCCAGGGGCTGACCAGAAGAAGATGTGGGCTGGGTGTGGATGCATGTGGGGGTCAGACTGAAGCCCCTGGCCAGACTCATGCACGGAGCAGTCCAGCAAACCCCGAGAAGCTCCCCTGGACATAGAGAGTCTGGTTCTCTTGACCATCTGTCTACTACCACCATCTGCCCCCATCTGCCCCCATCTGCCCTCATCTCCGGTGCACGCACCTCGGGTTGTCTTAATTCACCAGAGAAGGCAACAAATGCTTCCCAGAACCCCCTGCATGCCTGGATTTCCTCTAGTTCCTGGGTTTTCATCCATTTGTCTGGCTAGCACAGTTCCTCCCTCATTACTGTTCATCCTATTTGCTCTGCAACCTCTAGCTTGGGAGAACGTGTGTCCCTTTGTCTTCACCGCTAGGAAATGATTTATGACCGTCAGTTCCACAACCCTCACTTCTGACAGACCATGCCGGGGTGAACCTCTCATGTGTCCCAGCGGCTCCGTGCCACCTTCGAAGTCTGGCCTCTCCATCTGAATCCTCTCCACTGGAAAAGCTCCCCAGATTCCCGTCCCTCGCTCTTTCCAAACCCTGCTTCTGGGAATTCACCCGTTATTGAAAACGATTTTTTTTTCTATTTATTTCTCCAGAAATAGAAAGCTAAATATATATGTAAAAAGACAGCATGAACTGGTTTCCCCTTGAGACTCATAAACACATGGGAAAATTATTTTACAAACCCACAGCCTGTAATACTAAATATAACTGGGTGGGTGGGGGCGGGGGAGAGAGGGGAAAGTGTAGGGAAAGGTATAAAGACAGAAGAGCACACGTGATGTTAAAAAAAAAAAGAAAAAAAACACCCCACTGTGGCTTCACATTAGTGATGAGTCTGTCACTGGCATGGAATCTGGCTCTATTTTTAACTACATGTCTGTTATTTCCCACTGGATGAACCATTAACTTTTTGAATATAAGTTCACCATACAGGTTTCTTATTTAGGGATAATTCAGGCTCTGAAGTAGAGTTTATCCAGGAAATTGCTTTGCTTTTGTCTCGTAAAACAAGTGGGGAACATTAGGCAGAGAAGGCTCCCTTTTGGAAGGATGTGGTCCTGCTGAGGCCCTCGTGCAGGGAACACACAGGACAGGACTGCTTAAAGGTTAAAAGTTGCTTTCCCCCTAAGAATGCGATTGGGAAAACACTGTTTCCCTTCCAGCTTTCTTACCTGTGCTCATCTTCCCTCTCTACTTTCCCAAGAATCAGTAGAAGTATCTTCCTGGGTCAAGGGCACCCCCGGCCAGGGACAACCAACTCTCCAGGCTTGCCTGGAACTTTCCTACTTTCAACACTGAAGTTTCCACAACCTGGAAGTGCTCATAGTCCCCTGCAAACTGAGATGAGAAGTGTGGTTGCTGAACGACAGCCCTCCAAAGAAGTCCACGTCCTAATCCCTGGAACCTGGAAATATGTCACCTGAACGTGGCAAGAAGGACTTTGCAGGCGTGACTTAGATTAAAGACCTCATCTCAAGATGAGGAGATGATCCTGGATGCTCCAGGTGGGTCCGTGTGATCACAGAGAGAATGCAGGACGGTCAGACTCAGAGAAGATGTGACAATGGAAGCAGAGAGCATTGAGGGGTTTGAAGTTGGAGGAAGGGACCTCATGACAAGGAACGTACTTGTCCTCTGGAAGCCAGGAGAGGAAAGGAAGCAGATCTCCCCTAGAGCTTCCAGGAGCTATAAGATAATAGTTTTAGGACTTTCAGAAGTATAAGATAATAAATGTGTATTGCTTTGAGCCAACAAGTTTGTGGTCACTGATTGCAGTAGCAGCAGGAAGCTAATACCGCGGTCACCCTACCCATCGCTTGAATCAGCGTGCCCAGGGAACCTGTGAGTCACTCCGTCTTGCTTTGCATGCACTGAACCAAAGAACAAGTACCAACTCCTGCAGAAGTGGAGAGAGGAAATCAGCTCAAAGAAAATGTATCATGCGTTGGATTTGTTCACGGTTGCAGAAAGGACAGGTTTTAAAGTAATTTCGTTGGGATTTTAGAATTTTCTCTTTGAAGAAACCTGTAAGTAAAGAAGTGTACGATAACCTACGAACTACCAAAATCAAGCCTTTGAAATTCCTGAAATTAAGTCACAGCCCACCTCGTTGGCAATAGAGCGTAAGTTTATAGACTCTAGGTTCAAATCCTGCTCCAGGCGTGACTAGCTGGGTGACCTTGGGTTAGTTATCCAAATGCTCTGGCTACTGACACATCTTTAAAATAGAGATAATATGATCCAACCTCACAGGGTTGTGAAGTAACAGATGTGAAAAGCAGCATAACACCAGCATCCAGAAGACATTGGCCATCCATACTTTTTTTTCTTGGAGAAGTTCAACAATTCCTTTGGAGAGGAAGGTTATGAGATAATGGAAAATATATATATATTGGTCTCTGCCCCTGATTCCTGGCACAGAGCTCCTAAAACCCTTGCAGATTCCTAAGGGATAAGAGTACTGGGTGCATCTATTGTTCTGGTATTTGGTCTTTGAGCCCCATTCCTGACATACAGTTCCAACATCCCTTGGAATTTCCTGCGTGATAGCAGTGTCTTTTGTTCTAAATGAGATGACTCTTGGTGCTCCTGGATGGGAGCTGGTCACCAGAAAGACCAAGCCATGATCAGAAGCTTGGAATTTTTAGCCCCCTCTTCCCACCCTTCATCCTCCAGAGAGGGAAGAGGGGGCTGGAAATGGAGTTAATATTTGATCATGCCGATGTGAAGAAGCCTCCATAAAATCCCAATAGTAGGGGGTTCAGAGAGCTTTGAACACAACATGGGGAGGGTGACACATCTGGACTCCATGGGGACAGAAGCTCCTAAGCTTGGGACCCTCCCAGACCTCACCCTGTCTCTTCTTCTGTATCCTTTACCATATCCTTTAATAAGCTGGTAAATAGATGGACTCTGAGAAAAAACTGAGGGTTCTAGAGGGGAGGGGGGTGGGAGGATGGGTTAGTCTGGTGATGGGTATTAAAGAGGGCACGTTCTGCATGGAGCACTGGGTGTTATGCGCAAACAATGAATCATGGAACACTACATCAAAAACTAATGATGTAATGTATGGTGATTAACATAACATAATAAAAAAAAAAAGCTGGTAAATAGAGGTAAGTGTTTCCCTGAGTTCTGTGAGCCACTCTAGCAAATTAATCAAACCCAAGGAGGGGTCTTTAGGACCTCTGATCTATAGCCAATTGGTCAAAAACACAGGTGACAAACCTGGGCTTGCTCCTGGCTCCTCAGGTGTGTGTGTGAGTAGGGGGCGAGGGGCCACACTTGTGAGACTGAGCCCTTACCTGTCTCTGGGTAGATACTGTCAAAATTGAGTTAAATTGTAGGGCACCCAGCTGGTGTCACAGAGAATTGACTGTCTTGGGGAAAAACCTCCGCACGACAGGTGACCAGAAATGTCCGAAGTGTGAGCATTTTGTACAAGGAGTAAAGGAGACACCCAGGGAAGAGACTCCTAGTAGGAAAGAACTGAGTTTTTCCCTACGCAGGGAGATGGAAAATGGAGGTTTTTTCTTATTACAAAAGTGAAGGTGGGACAGGAAAAATTGAAAAACTCTTTTTAAAAAAATATACAGCTTGCCATTGTGGGGGCATCAAGTATCAGAAAGCTTCCTTTGCTCCTAATGCTCTTGGTGTCCCCGATAAGCCGTTTCTCATGGTGCTCGCAGCTGCTGTTCCTGCCCTCCCGTAGAGAGCGGATGTGGCCCTCTGTCCGAGTGTCTGCCTATTCCCAGACCCTGAGCTCCCGTCCTTTGGTGCAACCGAGCAAAGGGTTCTGAGCAATGCCAGAGAAGCCAAGACTGGGGGTGGGGGCCTGCTGCACTTGGGCAGATTTTGGCTCTGTTCAGTCGGAGCTGAGCGGCGGCATGTGTTTGGATGATGGATGGGGGAGCATGCTGCATGCCGGAAATGTCAGGCTGGCCCACAGCTCTCCAGGTTATTGATCACGCTCCGCTGGCGGCTGGACAGAGGGCCTTTCTGTGGCGATGGATGAGACAGCTTTCAGAGGTTTCATTTGTCTTCGGGAGCTCTCAGAGCTCACAGAGGCTTTCGCTGCTTTTCCCCAAGCTGACCTGGAGGCATGACTCCAAGGGACGCCCAGTAGGAAACGATCCTAAAATGGCCTTCAGGCTCATGACGTGAAAGCTGATAGCTCTGTTGTATATCCTTTAAGGCAACATTTTTTTAAAAATGATACTAATTAGTGTCAGTGAGAATGAGGGAAGTGTGTACTCTAACACACCATCGGTGGGAGTATAAATTGATTGCCTTTTAGGAAAGCAATGTGGCAGTGAGCATCTATCAAAATGACAAATGGGCATAACCTTTGACTTGGCAATCTCACTTCCAGGAATCTTTAGTACAGAAAAAATCCGCGCATGTGCACAGAGGTGTGTCCAAAAGGATGGTTCACTTCAGCATCATTTGTAATAGTAAAAAATCAGAAATAAATGTGGCAGCCATCAGACAAATTATGGTACATACACCTAAAGGAATATTATGTAGCCATTAAAAAGAATGGACTAGGCCTATTCAGTCTGAATGGGAAGGTCTCTAAGACACATTGTTAAAAAAAAAAGTCAATAATGGATTTTGAAAAAAAAATTCAAGTCACAGAACACTACGTATAGTATGGTGACATTTGACTAAAACTATATGCGTGTAAAATTATTTCAGATAGTGATAATAAGAGCAGTGAAGAAAATAAAATGGGCAGAGAGGGTGAAGACTGGGTGGTTGTGGGTGGGCTTCTCTGTGGAGGTGACGTGGAGGCAGAGAAGTGAATGACAGGGCATCAGCCACACAAAGATCAGGAGGGAGAGTGTGGCAGATCATGGGGTGCAGTGGGTACAAAGTCCCAAAGGCAGAAGAGCCAGGCTTGTGCTGAAGTCAGGGAGGCAGGATGGAGACCAACCCTGAAGGGCCTTGGGAGCAGGGAAGAAGTTTAGGATTTTATTTTAAGCCCTTGGAAGGTTGTAAGCAGGAGAACGATATTTTTTGAAATGTTTGAAATTTGAAATTTTGCAATTTTCAAAAAATTTGAAAGCACATTTGTCTATTGGGTGGAAAATGAGTTGAGGGGGAGCAAGAACGGAGGGAGTGAAACCACTTAGGTGATCCATATGAGTCCAGGAAAGACATGATGGTCATGAACTTGCAAATGGCCAGGTCTCCCATCATTTACCTCTGAAGGAGCTACAGTAATCGATTAGCATCTTACAAAGTGTTGGATAACTAAGACATTATTTTTTTTTTAAAGATTTTATTTATTTATTTGACAGAGACAGAGATAGCAAGAGCAGGAACACAAGCAGGGGGAGTGGGACAGGGAGAAGCAGGCTTCCCGCTGAGCAGGGAGCCTGATGCGGGGCTCGATCCCAGAATCCTGGGAGCATGACCTGAGCTGAAGGCAGACGCTTAACGACTGAGCCACCCAGGCACCCCTAAGACATTATTTTAAAAAGTAGAAAGGCCTACATGAGGGAGAGAGTAATATTACAGTAGAATTAAGTTTTGTGATAGCTGATTAATTATGAAGATTATTTTGTGAGGACCATATTTGATTTGGTCAAATCCCTTCCCCAGAACATGGCTGTGTATTCAACAACCTGATATAATATTGTTAGTTTATGAAATGAGTAGCAATACTGCTCCCCCAAACCCAAGAGTTGAAAGCAGACCCCAAGAATTATGAAAACCTGTGCAAAATTCCTAAGTAAGCAGTAAGTCCCATATTCTCGTGCTTTTAAGGTGTATCATGCATGTGTTTAAGCATACTTATCTCTCTGGTTTTTGTTCCTTTTTTTTAGCTGAAGTTACAATGCCCCCTAGAAGATCAGACTTGATATTCTCATCCTGATTTTAGGCCCAGCAAGTATTTTTTCTTGGATGAACCTTCTCAGCACTTTCCTGAAAATGTAGGGTGGACACCTGAAGACTCATGGAAATTCACCCTGGGCGGTCCACAGCGCTGCTCTTGGAATGTACAAGATGAGCTTTGTGACCGTCTACCGGGAGGGCAATTCTAATTACAGAGCAAAGAGAGAGACTGCCAGGAGCAGGTAAATCTGCAGCCAACCTGGGCGGGGCCCAGATGGACGCTCCCTAACATTCTTAAGATGCCGTATTTCTAATTATTCAAAGACGTTGGCCTGGCAATCTGGATCTTACTATCTCTGGGTCTGCTTTCCGTACTGCCCCGATCCTGAGACTACTCTCAAAAACTCCTTTGTGAACAGCCGGTGCAGAATATGACACAGTCCTAAGACTTTAGATCTAGCACGCGGAGTAATACCACAAACCATGTCTTCCAGAATGCCTCACCCCTCAGGTCACAACTGTTTCTCTTCGCTCCATCAGCCCAAGCTGAATCAAATGCCTTTAGCTTCTTCTGGTTTCCCAAGAAGAACAGGAAGACCCCTATTCTTAAGGAAGTTCTGGATCAGCTCGCAACCGGGTTGATTTTGCTCTCTGGGGGACACTTGGCAAGTCTGGAGACAATTTTGGTTGTTGCTGTCGGAAGGGGGCTGCTACCGGCTTTTAGCTGGTAAAGGCCAGGATGCTGCTTAACATCCTACAATGCTCAGGACAGCCTCCATAACGAAGAATTATCTGGTCCAACAGTGCCCAGATTGAGAAACTAAGTTCCAGATAAATAAAATAAGGCCTCCATCTGAAAGGTAAAATGGAAACGAATAACGCTAACACAGGTGGAAGAATTATAGCCCCAAGAGAAGAAAAACAAGGGCGCTGGGATTTCAGAGTCCACCTTTCCACCCCTTCTATCACAAGGGACTGTTACTGGGGAAAGTGACCAAGTCAAATACCATTATGACAAAAAGCCCCACACGATGAAAGGATTTCCAAGAGATCCAGCAGGGTTGTAAGAGACGAGTCCTGCGGTTCGTGCTCACGGCAACGGTCTACACAGCGAGACTTGCCTCTGCTTGAGTGAAGGACGGTGATCTGGACAAGTTCCTGCTCACCTGCCTTCTTCCTATCTGCTCCCTTCCCTTTGCTTTTACAGCCTCTGGAGTCACGCATCTAAGCTTCAAAAATCTCCTGAGCTGACAGAATGAATGGTTTTGGTTTTTTTTTTAAGATTTTATTTATTTATTTATTTGACAGAGAGAGAGAGAGCACAAACAGGGGGAAGTGGGAGAGGGAGAAGCAGGCTCCCTGCTGAGCAGGTAGCCCGATGCAGGACTCAATCCCAGGACCCTGGGATCATGACCTGAGCTGAAGGCAGACGCTTAACCATCTGAGCCACCCAGGCGCCCGTTAGAATGAATGGTTTTTGTGCACAGTAGTGAAAGTGCACAGGATTTTGGAACGAGCAGACTGAGCGATTTAGGGAATCCTTGGCCAGAAATCAAGGGAGATCCTTTCTCCTCGAAGGCCCTACTTAATTCATGTTCTTTATGAAAAGCTGTGAGGGAATAATTCAGACAAGCAACAGCGAAAGGATTTCTCAGCAGTCTATTTTCTAGGCCCAAAGTAATATTATATAATAATCAGGTTAAAAAAAAAATTGCACTGTTTCTTGGCACTCTGCTGTAAAGATTTTTTTTTTTTTTCTTCTGGAAGTTCAAATGGTAGGGACCTGTTTGCACGGTCTTGGCAGGAGTGAACAGAGAGGCTTGTTTCTGGCCAAGCTCCCTGGAAGGATCTGCCTCCTGCTTCTCAGGTCAGGGGACAGGAGGGTCTGTTTTATAACCTGATGATAAGAGCCATGAGATATAGTTACTACTTTTCTCATGCAGAACCTGAGAAGTGAGCAGCTGCTCCAAACAGAGTAAGATAGTTGTGCAAGACATTCACACTTCTGGCCCCCTACACACACACACACACACACCACATCCTGGAGTTCTACCCAATTTAATCAAACAGATTTAGAAATTTGGCAGCATACTCTGACATAGGAAAAGGCAGAGAATCACTTTTTCTAAGCACATTAGTCACAGGTTCGTGTTCTTTTAAAAAATATTTTTATTTTTACATAATTTCAGATTTAGAAACAAGTTGCCGAACTCCCATATACCATACCTTTCACCCCAACTCCCATATACCATACCATTCACCCCAATTCCCTACCTGTTAATATCTTACCACATTTGCTTTATCATTTTGCTTTCCGTATATTCATATTATTATTACTTTTTAAACTCTTGGATAGTAAGCGGCCTTTTGGCTCCTAAATATTTCAGTGTGTATTTCCTAACAAAAGGGCATATTAGTGACAGTTTATGAAGCTCGTCCTTTTCCAATTGAAGAATAGCTGAGTGACTGGCAAATGGTTTAAAAGTCTGTACCAGCAGAATAGGATTTTCTAAGGATCTCCTGGTATATCTGGGTTCAAATCCTGGCCTCACTACTTGCCAGCAGTGTGACTTTGGACACCTTCTTAAGTCTCAATTTCTCCATCTGTAAAATAGGGAAAATGCTCATCTCTCTTTCCTAGGTCTCTGGGAACGACCAAATGAACCAAGTTACCAAGTAAGTCTATGCAGGGACAGGTTTCACACATGGGTGAAGCAATACTCAGTAACAGTCCTCATGTTCTCTACTGTCTCCTTTTCTTTTCACTTCTCATTTCCTTGTGATTATATAGGATTATTATTCTCCAGTACTTCTCCAGCCAGTGCCCTTTGCGATGAAGTCCAGTCCTCCAGTTTTCATTGACAGAGCTGGTATCAAACGTGCAATCTCCCTAAATGCTTTCTCTCCTTGGCAGGTCCCCTCCCCACCCACCCACATCAGTCTTCTGTTCAATGAAACCATGACAGATTTAGAGATTTATAAGCATACTACAGAATAGAAAAGAACAAAACTCCATTTCTTGTAAGATCACTAAAATACCTGTGCTTTAAAGTAGGACAACCACGGGACGCCTGGGTGGTTAAATGTCTACCTTCGGCTCAGGTCATGATCCCAGGGTCCTGGGATTGAATGCCACATCGTGCTCCCTGCTCAGCCAGGAGTCTACTTTTCCCTGTGCTCTCTCTCACTCTCTGACAAATAAATAAATAAATAAAAGCTAAATAAATAAATAAATAAATAAATACATGAATAAAGTAGGACAACCACAAAGAACCTAGTGTGCATAAGATCACATCTCTTCCTAAGCAACAGGGCGGTGATTTGAGTATTTACCACTGAAGACAGGGAGATACCTGGCTTCTGAGCATTTGGGTCAACCAGCTGTACTTTCTTTCCCTAGGCATGGATAACTGGGTATTTGGTTAGGAAGAAAAAAAGAAAACTAATGTTTAAAATATACTTACTATGTTGCTGGTGTTTGCACAAGATGTTTAGCTACTTCCACTTTCAAGCATTTCTTTTTGAGAAATATACCTTTTATTTATATATTTATTTATTTATTTATTTATTTTTTTTTTTTAAAGATTTTATTTATTTATTTGACAGATTGATAGCGAGAGCAGGAACACAAGCAGGGGGAGTGGGAGAGGGAGAAGCAGGCTTCCCGCCGAGCAGGGAGCCCGATGTGGGACTCGATCCCAGGACCCTGGGATCATGACCCGAGCCGAAGGCAGACGCTTAACGACTGAGCCACCCAGGCAAGATTTTTTTTTTTTATTTTGAGAGAGCGAGAGCAAGCAAGCACGGGGAGGGGTAGAGGGTGAGGTAGAGAGAGAATCTCAAGCAGACTATCCGCTGAGCACCGAGCCCAGCTTGGAGCTCGATCTCACTACCCTGAGAGCGTGACCTGAGCCAAAACCAAGAGTCAGATGCTTAACCGACTGAGCCATGGAGGGGCCCCAAGAAAAAAATCCAATGACAACAGCACATATCAACTAATCACTAACTACCATCAATGGGCAGCTCCAAAGACAAAGGCTGGAAGAAGCGCCTGGAAGCAGAAAGTGTGGTTTGGCCCCAGCTGTAGCTGGGTTTTCTCTCCAGGGACCTGCCAGGTGTGTAGCTACTGGAAACAGGGTGGCTTTTGCTGAGCCACAGCCTTAGGCCTCACGTGTATGAGGCAGCCTCTGGCAAGAGCAGTTGCAGCTGAAAGTCAAGCAGCCTTCAGTGTGTCCCATGTGGAATCTTCTGCTTGTCTCCAGGGGCACCTACTCACCCTCTACCATGCATTCAAACCTTCCACAGCTCCTCGCCTTTAGGATAAGGCCCAAACTCCCAAGCAGACCCCTTTAAATCTGAACCCTGAGGCTCTCTCCTGTGCCTCCCCCACAGCCTCAAGCATGCCCTTCCCCTCCAGCGACATGGATTTTTGCACACACACCCCCTGGTACCTTCACCCATGTGTTCCTTCTTCCTCGAATGCCCTTCCCCAGCTTGGTAACACCTGGCAAAGGACTGTGCTTTACTCTTCTTTGCATCTCCAGTACCGGGCCCCTCCTATCACTTAGACATTAGGTAATACACAATGAGCACTCGCACTGAATTACAGCACATGTATGTGTAAAAGTGCAGGTTCCTTGAAAACTAGAATTACCAGCCTGAAGGTGAATTTTTCGCATACAAATATAGTAACTTGTTAGAAAAAAAAGTGTTGTGAATTTAGTTTCCTAACATTACCTCATATGGACTTCAAGAGATAAAATAATAATTAGGTCAAAAAAATTTACATTAACACTTCATCTGAATATGCCAACCAATTATTTTTTCTCTTGTTATCTAGAAGATTGGTTTACCTCAACAAAAAGGTGGTAATGATTATTTAAAAAAGAAGAAGAGGAGCATATTCAATGGGACTATCCATCATACTATGATGGCGATTCTGAAATCACGTGGGGCAGATATACCGATCCAAATAAAATACTTCTGTACTTGCTTTCATTTTATTTGTTTGTTTGTTTATTTAAGTGGGCTCCGTGCTAGGCGTGGAGCCCAACACTGGGCTTGAACTCACAACCCTGAGATCGAGTCAGGTGCTTAACCAACTAAGCCACCCAGGCACACTCCCTACCCCGTACTTACCTTTAAAAGGGTTCATTTATATCTCAACTGTTTTAACAAAATAAAGAATAAGTCCCAAGTCTCCCAATGGCACAGCAGTTCCACCTTGGTGAACACAAATGCACATCATGCATGTTCGGTAACATGTGTAGTGACTAGTCCAACACTCCTTTAGGGGATACAGTCTACACAGAATGTGTGTTGTATGTGTGGGGGTATAGGTTTAATTCAACCCAAATTAAAGACATCATGTCCAAACTGCTTTTGAAATATTAGAGTACCCCACAGACTGAGCAAACCACCAAATTCAGAGTAACCAGTCTTTCATTTTTGATTCGAAGATGTTTTTTTCTCCTTAATGACTATTGAAGTAAAACACCACCCTGTGGGAGGGATTAGCCTGTGTTTCTCTTCTTGGGCTCAGTCTGTGCCTATCCTGACAGCATCTATAGATTGGGGTGCTTGAGGCAGTGAGGCAGCTTTCTTCAGAAATAGGGAAGGGGCGCCGGGGTGGGTTAAGTGTCTGACTCTTGGTTTCAGCTCAGGTCATGATCTCAGGTTTGTGAGATCCGCGCTCAGTGCGGAGTCTGCTTAAGTCTCTCTCTCCCTCTGGCCTTCCCCCACTCTCTTTCTCTAAAAAATAAATTTAAAAAGTTTAAAAAAAAAAAATGAAAGAAATGGTGGAGACCTCATAGGCCCAGATCCACTCCCCAACCCCATGTGCTTGCATTCCCAGAAACTTATCTCCTAGGATCTGGAATTTATTTATTTTTTATTGTTATGTTAATCACCATACATTACATCATTAGTTTTTGATGTAGTGTTCCATGATTCATTGTTTGCGCATAACACCCAGTGCTCCATGCAGAACGTGCCCTCTTTAATACCCATCACCAGGCTAACCCATCCTCCCACCCCCCTCCACTCTAGAACCCTCAGTTTGTTTTTGACACAGGTCAGAGAGCCATGTGAACAATGAGGAAGGAGCAGGTGGTAGGGTTCTGTGTCTGTGTCACCTGGGCGGGGGGTAGAGGTGGGGCTGTCTCCCTGACTCCTCCCTGCCATCAGTGGCCACTTGGTGGGATGGGGAGTGAAGGGGGGAGGGGCCCGTTCTCTCCCCTGCAGGCTCTCTAGCTTAAAAAGAGAGAGGATTCGTCCTCCACACACATTCTTTCTGACCCGTCTTCTCTGCGTCTGAGATCATGTGCCGAGCCAAACAACAATCCCAGATTTTCTTCTAGGTGTCAGGAGCCCCGGGCCCCAGATCCAGGGCCAGACAGCCCACCGGGTGTCCCAGGCCTCTGTGCTGACCCAGGCATGGGCTCCTGGTGGGCTGTCCAGGAGTGTTCTGGAGGGAGGGCTGTGTCTCACGCAGCTTGCTGCCTATCCCCCTCCACCCCCAGCCCTTACCAAGCATCTTAAATATTACTGATACTCGGGGCGCCTGGGTGGCTCAGTTGGTTAAGCGACTGCCTTCGGCTCAGGTCATGATCCTGGAGTCCCTGGATCGAGTCCCGCATCGGGCTCCCTGCTCAGCAGGGAGTCTGCTTCTCCCTCTCCCGCTCCCCCCTCTTGTGCTCTTTCTCTCTCTCACTCTCTCTCTCAAATAAAAAAAAAAAAAAAAACATTTAAAATATTACTGATACTCAACAGAACACTGAATGAGGGAGTGATTGAAAGCAGACCGATACTCACAGGAATATTGCATACTAGGCAAAATATGTTGGAAATAGGCCCTTCTCTGATTTCCCCTCTTCCCACTTGTAGAAACTGAGGTCTTTGCCAGCAGCGCCGAGTCCTCCTGCTCGGCCCCTTCTCTGCATTTTGGAGCTCTCATTCAGCAGCCCTGGCATGCTCCATGTTCCAGACCTCAGGGCTCCCCTCCTGCCCTCCGCCAGATGTTACTTAGTATCCTGACACCACTAATCACTAGGCCTGTGTATTTTTTTTTTTAAAGATTTTATTTATTTATCTGACAGAGAGAGAGCACAAGTAGGCAGAGTGGTAGACAGAGGGAGAAGGAGAAGCAGGCTCCCTGCTGAGCAGGGAGCCCGATGAGGGGCTTGATCCCAGCACCCTGGGATCATGACCTGAGCCGAAGGCAGAAGCTTAACGACTGAGCCACCCAGGCGCCCCATAGGCCTGTGTATGTTTAATAAATGTTACCTAGTCCAGGTCTAATAACATACATTTTAACCCTCAGCCTGCCCCTCCCCAAAGGAGCCACTCTAAAATGATCATTTTAGGGGTGCCTGGTGGGCTCGGTCAGTTCAGCGTCCGACTCTTGGTTTCAGCTCAGGTTATGATCTGAGGGTCATGGGATCCAGCCCGAGTGGAGCTCCCTGCTTCTCCCTCCTGCTCGTGCACACACACACTCTTTCTCTCTGAAATACATACATCTTAAAAAAAAAAAAAAAAAAAAACACAAACCCCGCACCCTCCCCCTTTGGATAGGCAGGGTAAATAAATAAATAAATAAAATGATCATTTCAGCAATCTCTGTCAAGGTAGGGTAGATCCCTCTAGATTGGAGCCCTCAGGTAAGACCTCTTAAAGTGGCAGCCTCAGGGCAGTGTGACCAGGCCTGTCAGCCCTTCCATCCCAGAGGGGAGGCCCAGCTTTACCCAGCTATATCTCAGGCCCCCTCGCCACACCCCCTGCCCCACCCTGGGCCTGAGCCCTGGTCCTCTATGCAGTTAAGTCACCCATTCAGTCTCTGCAAGCAGAAAAACCCTTTAGAGTTGACTCCGTTTCCCCATCACTTTACTGACAGAGGGGTGAGGGCCCAGAGACTGCCAAAGCTAACCTATAGTTCTGGACAGGGATTCATGATCCCCCCCAGCCCAAGGCCAGTAACTGCAGGGCTTTTGTCACTAGTCAAGAGACAGGTCCCTAGCCAGGTTAATGACAGGAGCTTTTCAAAAAGTTTTGCCTCGGGTCCAAAGTAAAAAATTTTTTTTAGTTCACAGCAGCTGTGAGCTGGATCCTGTAGGAAGCACCGCAGATAGGGATGAGTCCCCCAGTGTGAGGGACAGATGCTTAAATAGACAAATCCAGTAGCGTCAGCAGTTGTGATATGGTCAACTCTCTGAGCGATTTTTATGTACTGGACACTGTGCTACAGACTTCACAGTTCCTAAGCCTTTTACTGACAGAGGGAAGTTCGGAATCCCACTGCCGGAGGCGGGGAAGGGGGCCTCTCACCCCGGGCACCGGCGCCTGGCCCAGTCGGGTCTCTGCCTCACCGCTCCCCGCCCCCCCCAAGTCGGCCCCAGCCGCAGAGCCTGGGGCCCCAGCTCCTCTCCCTTGGGCTTCACCGGGCCTCGGTCCTGGAGCTCTCGGGCCTGTTTACAGGCCGTCGCCCAGTCTGTTGGAGACAAGCCCAGGCCAGATGAAGAAACAGGGCCTGCCTTTGGAGCCGGCTCCCGGCTTGGGGTGGGGGTGGGGGGGGTTGGGAGGCGCGATGATGCGGAGGGGATGCCCACAGGAAAGGAGGAAGTGAGTGAGCTCGGTCTTTGGAACCTCGGTCAGCTCGGGAGGGTTCATTCCCTTCCGTCTTGGAATTCCGAAACCAGAGCGAGGTCATCTTGTCCTCCCTGAGAAAGGAAATCCCCCGAAGGGGATGGTGGGGGAGGAACTTGTGGGGCTGGCTCGGCTTGACCCGGCCGGGAGGGGCCGGGAAGAGAGGGCACCAGAACGTCGCACCACCCCGGGAAAGTCCGAAGTCCTTGCCGCCTCGCGGGGAGCCGGAGGCCACGGGCTCCACCTACTGTGGCCCATGGACACGGGACCAACAAGCCCCGAGCAGCTGACTTCCGCTTCCGCCCGGCGGGACTTACGAAATCCGCTGCGGGGGCAGAGGGCATGCGCGCCCGCATCGCCTTTTTGTTGTTACTTTTCATCATCACACCAGCTCTATCGGGGGTGGTATCTTTAAGCCCAGTTTAAAGGTGGCAGAGTCAGGAATCACACGAGGTGTGGACTCAGAAGCCCTGGCACGGGGGACACACTTGTGTGCGCACCCCGCAGGAGACCCCCCGCCCAGGACTGCCGCGGTGGAAACGTCACTGAAGTAGAAGTCAGACTTCCCCGGTGTTGACTCCACCGGACGCTGGTTGGTGGCTCTGGGCTTTAGTTGACTCTCCTAAACAAATCTGCCCTGCTTACTTCCGTCTCACCAATGCTGAGTACCTACTAAGTGCCAAGGCACCGCACTGAGGGCCAGGAACACAAGGATTCCTATTTTCCTGGACTCATCCCAGGGTGACAGGAAACTGGTTGATGCATCTCTATCCTCTCCCCTCTCCCCTTCTCTGCCTCTGGAGGGAGCTCTAGGGTAGCACAGTCTTCAGTGCCGAATTGGGGTAGTTGAGAAAAACCACACTGGGTGGATTGATTTCCTCTGGAAAGTAACTCTGAGTTGTCGGTGGAAGAGAAATAAATAGATCCTGAGTGAGATGAGAAGAGAAGAAGGATGCAAACCTTCTGCGCTCGGGGGCCGATTTGGGGAGTGTGGAGGGAGATGACAGTACTTGAGGTAGTTGTATTCAAAATGTACATGGGGAGAGAGTTGTTTTTTTTTTAAGTGTTGCTCTATTTTGAGCAGAACACCCTTTTGGTGTTCTTTGAGAGGTTTGAGCAGAGATTAGAATTTCTTTGTGAATGACTTTTTGGCTATCCAAAGATTGTTTCTGAGTACATCACCATTTTGGGACTGGGTCACCAGGCAGCTATGCTTTGTGTGGGTTACACCAACACTCACGGAATTTGATCCAAAGTCACCTAACCTCTTCATTGTATTACAGAAAAAGAAACAGATCGGAGCCAGACAGGCCCCATTTTCTTGTTTCTCAACTAATTTCCTGACCAAGGAGTGGAACTGCTCTGTCCTCACTGCCAAAAGAGAATGGGGGGAGATTGGTGAGGAGGGGGGAGAAAGGAGAGGAGCGGGGAGAGAGAAACCATCTCCCTCCATTTCTCTCGTTGGCACATCCCCATCTCAGCCCCCTTCATGCTGGCAAGAAGTTCCTGTTCTCTCCCTGCCTTTTTAAAGCTACATGGCTCTGGGTGAGTTTTCGTTTCCTTCTCTATAAAGTCAGATTAATGAGACCAACTACCCTGCAAGGTTGTGGGGAAGTTGGAAGGAGAGCATGGAAGTGTTAGTCGACCCGTAAGTGTGCAATGAAACAAAAAATGTCCATTCCTCCTTCCCACCAGAGAGAGTCCTGTCATTTCAACCTCCTTCCCTAAAACTCCTTCCCCACTTTCAAAAAGGATGCATGCTTTCCTCCTAGGAGAGAGGCCAGACACATCCATAATAAAGGGCTAAGGGAGAGAGCAGGGCAGGGAGGGAGGCATCCAGAGAGGCTGGCATAGAAGAGAGTTTATTTATGAGGGAGGGAGAGCCGGGTTTGTCAGTGGTGGTACCTGAGTCTCTGTGTGTAAATCACATGAATAGAAAAAGAGATAAGATTTTAATTAACATTACTGGGACTATGCATTTGAGTGCCTTTAACATCCTTGACAGTAAAGATGGAATAATTTTTAAATTTCAAGTGAATGCTAAGCTGACTTTCCAGAATATGACACCCTCTGAGACTGTATTATGTGGGTTTATGGGTTCAGAAGGGGTACAAATGTGAGGGATTATAGTATCATCTGCCCGTGAGACCCTTGAGGGAGAGAACATGTTCAGGTGTATGGTCCCAGGCTCTCCTTAGACCTGAGCACAGTGGGCCTTGAATCCTCCTTCTTCCCTGTGCTGTGCTGCACCTGCCTGGAGGTTCCAGGAGTAATCGCAGCCACTTAGGGCAAGGACAGCTCCTTCTTGACTGGAAATATCCTACTCCACCCACCCCATCCAGATGGCCAGACCTCTCCCTCCTCCCACCCTGACTCCTCACAAGCTGGGCCTGTCTCAACCTCTGTCCCCAGCTGGGAGCTCCCACATATCACCAGACTAACAGAGCCTGCAGGGGGGGGTAGCTGCAGCTGTCGGGATCACTGACTCACCACCTGGGTCCCCAGGGCCTCTGGGACAGCCATCTGGAGCCTAAGCTCTTCTTACTCAAATCACGAGGTGAAATTTTCAGGACCACACAGCAAAGCCCCAAGCCCCACCTGAACACTTGAGACTACTTAAGGTCCATTCCCATGATTTTAAATACCATCTGTCTGCTGACCACTCCCAAATTTCCATCACCTTGCAGACCTCTCCCCTGAGCTTTAATCTCAGAAATCAAATGATCTGCTTGACATCTCTTGCTAGGATGTCTCTCACGAATATCTCAAACTTGAAACATACAAAACTAGATTCTTGATATCCATCCCCAAATCCATTCCCCACCTGCTTACTCCCTCCCTGCCCTGCTCTCTACCCAGGGCCTAGTTGCTAAAGCCAGCATCCAGGAAGGTATCCTTGGTTTCTTCCTCTCCCATAACCTCCCCACCCCCATCTGATCCATCAACAGCCTCTAAACCCCACCAGCTTCTTTCCAACTTCACTGACACCACCATCCTCCAAGTGACACTCTTCGCTAGATGACCAGAGAGTGGAGCTTAGAGGAGAATGAGATTGGAAAGGAAGAGCATTTCTTTCTTTCTTTCTTTTTTTTTTTTAAGATTTTATTTATTTACTTGACAGAGAGACACAGTGAGAGAGGGAACACAAGCAGGGGGAGTGGGAGAGGGAAAAGCAGGCTTCCCGCTGAGCAGGGAGCCTGATGCGGGGCTCGATCCCAGGACCCTGAGATCACGACCTGAGCCGAAGGGAGACGCTTAACGACTGAACCACCCAGGTGCCCCAGAAAAGGGAGAGCATTTCAACTGAGGCTGGAACCTGGCTCACTGCTGCCCCACTCCCTCATGACTGTGGCATGGAGTCCAAATTGGAAAAGTTTGAGAATCTGAGAATGGAAAGAACTTGACCCCACTAACCCTCTGCAACTCTGAACAAAAATTTCAGCACCAGCAAGGGATGCACAGTTAATGTAAATGAGCAGGTTTAGGCAGAGAAAGGGACTGAGATACTACCTTCCTGACATCTTCCCCCTGCCCCGCCCCATTATCTTTGCTTCCTGTAGGGTGGGGAGATTGGATCAATGCCTAGGTGCCAAAGTGGGACAAAGGTTAGCTTGGGGGCTTGATGGGGGATCATCATAAAATGTGCAAGGGGTCCCAAAGTCAGAAGCTTCAGGGTGGGTGACCAAACTGGGGACTTGAGAGGAGGCAGAGCAGTAAGGGCAGAGATGAAGGCGGAACTTGGAAGGGGAGACCCCTAGAGAAGTTAATTCATGTTGCCCAGGGCAAGAGAACAAATGCCAAGCTACATTAAAACAGCAGATGCCAGCAGAGGACGAGCATGGGTCAGGTGCCCTTCCTTCAACATCAGAAAGATACATATGCCCCTTGGAATTTTGAGCAAATCCAGGGAGAAAGGGTGAAGGAAAAGGGAGGGAGGAATTCTGAAATTGCTGAGAGGGTATTAAAAAAGAGTACCAGAACTTACTGTGTCATCTGCCCTGACAAGGGCAAATGGACTCTCATTAGCTGAGTTTCATCATAGGGAAATACACAAAATTAAATGTCTGTACACAGTACTGTTCAAAGTGGGGATTCTCACACCGGTGACACGTAAATCCAATCATACTATTTGCCTTAACTCAAAATCCAAATCCAAACTGCTTACTTTGACCCAGAAGGCCCTGTGGTTTGACTTCTGCCTTCTTCACTACCCTTATTTCAAGCCTCTTCCTGGACCACCGAAGGCCAGCTTCCCTGGCTTTCCTTGAGTTCCTCCATACTATAAGCCTTTTCCTGCCTTTGAACAAGCTCTCCTTTCCTCCTTTTAGATCCTTCAAATGAATGCCACCTTCTCTGGAAAGTCTTCTCTGACCCCTTTCTAAGTGCTTTTCTGCATCATTCTCCATCTCTGCCCCTCGCTTCCATCCTCCTAACACTTCACTGTACTTTTTTCTTTCTCTTTGGCTTGCTACCTGTCTCCCCCAGGCTTAAACTCCCTGAAGGTAGGAACTTAGACTTTCCTTCCATCACCATTATGTACCTAGTTCCTGGTAGTGTGAGTAGTGGGCACTTGATAAATATTTATTGAATGACTGAATCTCTGGACCTCCCCAGAACCCACCCAGTAGAGTGTCAGTGTGGTTCAATGTGGGCAGAGTAAATGTGGGTTCAATGACTGTGGTCCAACAGAGAAATCCTTGGGGTTACCCAGGAGCCAGAAGTCACACCAAGTCCTCTCTCTGGGTATAGAGCAGATGATTAGGGACTGCTCTCCCAGGGTCTGCCATTTCACCATCATCCATCCATCCTGATCTCTTGCCCCCAGTAGATCAGGACACCTAAGTAAGTCCAGTCCCTTGACTCTCCAAGTGAGAAACTTGAGGCCCCGTGAGATGATCTGACTCACCAGTTAACCTCGTGGTAGGACTGACCCCAGCAGCTGAGCTTCCCAAACCCTAGCCAGTGCTCTTTCCCTACCTCAGCCAGCTCCATTCCATATTTAATTTCTTTCTTGGTGTAGGTAAAAGGATTTTATTCCCTCTCTTTCAACTGAATGCAAACACAGTCACCTTGTAAAAGGATTAAAATCCATAAATACTCTGTAGAGATTCATACATTTATTTGCGGGAATAAAATGGAAAAATGAAAAGTGTCATGTTCTTTAAGAGACTCAGGGCAATCTTTATGGCTTTCTTTAAGCTAATTTAATGCTCGATGGTTTGGGGAAAATGCATCAGAAACCTCTAAAGAATATGTCTAAAGAGGCCCAAAGTATTACACCAGGGCTGGAGCTACTTTAAATAAAACCTTTCACCTTCTATTATTTCCCCAATGGAGCAAGCCAGATCAGTCTGTTGGTATTATTTTGGGTTTCTTAATGCAATTGCAGTGTGGTTTGGATATTAAAAGAACCATCACCTCCCCCCACCCCATACTCAAATAGTAGTTAATCATGTGTTACGACCATCAGCTCTATGTGGGCAGTCTGTTTTATTTCATCACTATTGGCCCATCACATAGTACAATTCTTCACACATCATAGGTGCTCACAAAAGAAGTAAATAAATATTTATTGAGCACCTGCTATATCTTGGGTACCCTGCCTGGGTGCTAATGGTCAGAGGTGGGCCAAAGGGACATATCCCTGTGCCCTTGGAGCTTACAACCTGAAGGAGGGAGACAGAGAAGACTGGTATTTATTTTGAAGTATACACATAAACACATAAATGCAAATTGAGAAACATGAGCAGAATGAAATAATTAGGTAATGAACAGAATGAAGTAATCAGGAACATGTGGAATAGGGGAAGAGAGTTACTTAGATAATGGTTGTTAGGGAAGATAGGTTGGAAAAAATAATTTTCATTTGAGGTCTGAATGAGGAGGAGGATCCAGGGGCAGAGATTTAGAGGTTTAGCCTTCCAAGTGGAGGCAACAGCATGAGCAAAGACCCTAAGATAGGTGTGTTCCAGAACATGAAAAGTCTAGCATCACTGAGGGGTTCCACAGGCAACAGACCATGTTGGGTGTATGTCATTGAGGGGATTTGAGAAAGTGACATGGTCTCACTTAGGTTTTAGGAAAGCACTCTGGGCTGTAAGGAGAATGGACTGAGAAGCTAGAGGGGCACTACTGCCACAGAAGAGGTTAAGAGTTGACAAGGAAAGTGGAAAGAGGTTAGACTCAAGATACACGTTGGAGGAAGAATTACCAGGGTAGCTGAGGGTTTGGCTCTGGGGGTTAGGGAAGGGCTTGGATAACCAGGTGGATGGAAGAAGACTGGGTGAGAACCAGGATAAGGAGATGAATGGAATCAGTCTCCAGTCATACCACACAGGAGTAAAAGGGTTGGGATGGCTGCCACCATTCCCACTTCCCAGCAGTGCTCATGGTTGTTTTTTTTTTTCTTGAATAGGAAAGTAGAAACAGAAATTGGTGAGATAGTTTATCTCCGTTCACACAGCAAATTATGGAGATGTGTTGGCATAAGAATCAACAATCCAGCAAGCCAAATGGGCCATATTTACATGCAGTCCCCCTTGTTACCTCTGTGGGTGCTAATCTAAAGGTCAATGAGCCTTTCTAGAAGAGTTCTTCTCTGGGGTGCCTGGGTGGCTCAGTCGTTAAGTGTCTGCCTTTGGCTCAGGTCATGATCCTGGAGTCCCAGGATCAAGTACCGCATCGGGCTCCCTGCTGAGTGGGAAGTCTGCTTCTCCCTCTTCCACTCCCCCTGCTTGTGTTCCCTCTCTCGCTGTCTCTCTCTCTGTCAAATAAATAAATAAAATCTTAAAAAAAACAAACAAACAGAAGAGTTCTTTTCTGTGATTCACCATCTCTGCCTCCCTGCCACTCCTCAGATGTTCTTGGGCAATGGTCCCGTTGTCCTCTAGTCCTTCCTGAGGGTGGTGGAGACCTGTGCAAAGCCCTGGGTAGTCCCGAGTGAGTCAGCGTGGCCATTGCTGATCTGCCCATCAGATTTGCCATCAGAGCCTGCAGTCCTCCTGATTCTAGTCTAGGTGACTTGTCTCCCAGTGCCTGGCCTACAGTCCTTCCCAGCTCCAACACATAGTGCCACTGGAATGATGTTCCACAGTAGTAAACTTCTGCTTCCTGTGGGGAGAACTTAAGGAATGTCTGTCCAATTTACAGTGTCTCCCTATACCGACCTGAGAACCCACAGAGACAAGAAGCTGGCAGCCATCTTGAAAAATGTGGCCCTGTTCTCCACTCCACTCACAGTTGATTGGACTAGAAGGACAAAGAAGAATTTTCCCCCTGGTATTAGGACCGGAGGAGAGAGAGACAGAAAAACATGGAGATGGAAGGATTTGGTCCTTCTGTGAGGCTGTGGTTGGCCATCTTACGCTGTGAATTTTGAGGTATAGAGGTCTCAAGTCAGCAGAATGAGTGAATGATGAATCAGGTACACAGAAGAGGCAAAGATGAGAGATGACTATACTTCAAGGAATCCCCACAGTGTTCCAATTTTGAGTTTCTAGCCTCCCTGAGGCTCCTTCTTGCCCACAGGGGTTCATGATTGTTATAATAAAGTCCCTCTTCTTGCTGAAGTGATTTCTGTCCCCACCACCAACATAGACTAAAGCAACAATAATGCTATTAAATTTCTTTAATTTTAACATGGACCACAAGCATTCAATAATTCGTGTGTGTGTATGTGTGTGTGTGTGTTTGTCTTGGGGGAGAAACACTACATTAAAAATAAGTTTGTATGACATTCCAATTTTAGAAATGTTCAACATGAAAAGCATGCATCTCAGCATTGAGGAAATAGGACACTTCAATTTTTAACTCTCTGATTCTGACTCTTAATTAGGTAAAATGGTCCATTTAAATGCAATTAAAGTGTACACGTCTCCAAGTCATTAAGGAGTAGCTGAAATCTATCTGTTACTGCCTTCGTGGGAGAGCTACTTGAGTTAGCCTTTGGCTGGTGGGGCATAGCCCTTGGCAGTTTCCTACTAACCCTGCCATGAGGACCATAACCATGGTCATCATCAGGGGGTTCATAATCATAAGAGGATCTCCCTGTTAAGATCATTATCCAAACCCTTACTGTCCCCCTCACGAAGGGACATTCTCAGAGCCTCATTAAGCTGTCCATCTTTCCAAAGGAGGCTGCCCCCCCCCACTACCTTCCTGCCAAGTGTGTTTGCCTCCCTCCCTCCCTCCATCTTCCTCTGGGGATCCCCAAGGTGAGTTCCAGGCAGCTGCAGGGATGGCTTGGCCGAAGCAGAGCTAAGTGCTCTTCAGGGGCCTTGCAAGCCTTCAGGGGTACAGTGGTATAGAAGTCAGCTAGCTAAAGATATGGAACTGGGGTGCAGAGCATTCAAGCCATGTGCCCAGGGACCCCTGGCCAGATAGTGACAGAACCCAGACTAGAACAAGGTTTACTGACCTCCAGGCTGTCTTCTACTCACTCTATCCAACTCCTCTTCCCACCCAAAGCACGGAGGCTGGGCATGGAGCAGGGAGACAAAGGGAGCCAGCGTGAGTGCAGCAGAACCGGTGATTAAGAGCATGGATCTGCTTCCAGAGTGCCCAGGTTCAAATCCCAGCTCCACCCCTCCCCAGCTGCACTGGCTCTGGCCAGCTACTTAACCCCTTTAGGCCTCAGCCGTTTTGTCTGTAAAATGGGAGCTAAAAACAGTATCAGTCACATAGGTTTGTTTCAGCATTATTATAATTAATGTGAATAAAACACATTGAACAGTGCTTGGCACATGCAGTTCGCGCTGTATGTGTGTTTGTTAAATACAACCCAGCAGCCTCTGGAGATCCGAAGTCTGATGAGGCATCTGGGGGGTCGAGCCATCCTGGGACATCAGGTGGACAGAGTCCCTCACCACCAGGGGCTGGGTTACAAAAGCAGCCAGGTGGAGATCCACAGGAAGGGGGGTAGGAAGGATGCTGGCTTGTGGCTTGGGCTACCTCAACATGTAGCCCATCACCTCGCCTACCACCTCCCTCCTCAGGAAGGCTCCATATTCTTTCTGACAGCACTGTAGCTAGTGGTGCCCTTGAGAACACTGCTGGTGGCAGTGGGACTGAAGGCTGACTGGCCAAGTCCCTCCACCTCTGAAAGCAGGACCTGGGGGAAGGAGAGGGTTTCAGAGGCTCCTGCTGGAGGAGGCTGTGGGTGCTTCCTGAAGTCTGCGTCAGCCTGCCGCCCGCTCTGGAAATAGAGAGCTGGGTCACAAAAGGCACTCCTAAACAAATGAGGCATTTCTTTCTTTTTTTTTTTTTTTTAGATTTTAACTTATTTATCTGAGAGAGAGTGACAGCAAGAGAGATCACAGAGAGAGAGGGAGAAGCAGACTCCTCGCTGAGCAGGGAGCCCGACACGGGGCTCGATTCCAGGACCCCGAGATCATGACCTGAGCCAAAGGCAGATGCTTAACTGACTGAACCACCCAGGCGCCCCCAAGTGAGGCATTTCTTATTAACCCCCAAACATGTGAGGTTTGGAGTTTTTTGACCAACCTGCATTTTTAAGGATAAATCCAAACCAGAACAGAGGTCTAGAGTAAAATATGCGGGGCTCAGAGCTCTCTGAGCTCTGTCTAAAGAATTCCAACATCTCCTTCAGATCTTCATTCAACCTCGCAGAAATGTGGAACCTCCTGTTTCCTTCCCTTTCTAAGATGCTCTCTCTCTCTCCCCTCTTTCTTTTTCCCCTACCCTCCTCCCCTTCACTTCCCCAGGTTTGTTAGAGGTCCACGCCTGATTTTCAGGCAGAGACGCAGCCTGAGACTCAGCTGGGGTCCCCTCCACCCTGAACCCCTCATGGCAATTCCAGTAACAGAACAGAAGTGAATTGGGGCAGGGTTGGCGGGGGCGGAGCGGGGGGCAGCGGTGCGCTGAGCGCTCAGGAAGGAAAGAGGTCAGATGCGGACCACAGCTGTTGTCATAAAACATGCCAGGCCACCGGGGCAGGGGGCTGGGTGGAGGGTTGCCAGAGCCTGTTTGCAGCTCGCAGCTGGGGAAGAGGGGAGCAGGAGGGCCATGTGGAAGGATGAAGGGGAGGAGGAGAGGGAGCTGGAGGGGGAGCTGCTGGTAGGAGATCCTGCTGCCCAGACCAGATGAAAGGAGAGCAGATACCCCTGAAGGAAGCAGAGGCAGGTTTGGCCCAGGGGTGGGCCAAGGGAATCGGGGAGACTAGAATGTGAACACCTTCTCTCCATCATGAAAAGCCACCAGGCTTTCTTTTTGAGCTCCCTCTCTTTCTGGAGGGCTCCCCACTCTCTCTGTCGGGCCCTCCTGCCTCAGCCTCTTCAGGGCCAGATGCACACTGCTGACAGCTCAGGGATCCCCTCCCCGGGGCGGGGGGGGCACAGTCTGCCTCCCACTCACCCAGGCGGCTCTCTTGCCAGTAGCAGGCCCTGCTCTGCACCTCTTTTACAAACTCCAAATGGAACCCGTGTTCTCTGAGGAGAACTCTGCCAAAACATTGCATAGGCCTCCCAGCCAGGAGTTGGGCTTTCTGTTAGAGAACATTATGGGACTGCAAACAAAGGGCCAGTGGGCCTTTTCTAGAATTTGAATGCAGGGCCCAGATTCACAAAGTTAACCCTACTCCTTTCTATATTATCTGATCTCACCAGCAAGGGATTTTTTTTTTTCCCCGGACAACTTTATCTTATCTGACTGTCTTTGGGGGGGCACCATAACCCAGGAGGTATAGCAGAGTTAAATGGTAAGAGGCAGGATATGGTATTAATCACTGAGAATGCTCAGTGTAAAAGGCACCAAAGCCTGAATAAATTAAAGCGCTAGTCATGCAGGCCAGGACCAAAGAGAGGGGAAACTGAGGGCAACAACAATGGAGAAAAGACTTGAAATGAGCTTTGGGATCTGCATGAGCACGTAGGATGGAAGTGAAGTGCAGTCAGATCCTGTCACCAGCCAGCCCTGCACCAGATGGGGAAAGAAATTCAAAAAAGTAGAAAAGACACTTGCCTGCCTTTGAGCCTGCCTGAAAGACATGCTAGCTAAGCCCAGGAGGGCCACCCCAGAGTCACTTTTAAGCTATGCTGGACCAGAAAGAAATTCCATGACTTCCTTGGATGTAACCCTTTCTCTGGGGATCCAAACTCACCCTGGAATTCTCCCAGCTTCACACAGGTCTGGGCACCCTGCCCTCCCACCTTCCCTGCTGGCGTCATGGCCTTTAAAACCTCTGCACATTTCCCCTCACTTTGTTTGCAACAGTGACGGTCATCAGCCTATCGGGAGCCACAGGGTAATGGCAAACGAGATCACGATCCAGGGAGGTGGCCCTTGGTCTTATGGCTGGGCAAGGCTGTGACGTCCGTGTCACCAGGCAATGCTGGCACAGAGCTGGGACGCCTCTGGCCCCCACTAAAAACCCCACAGAAAAGGACTCCACCCAGCTGTTCGAAATTCTTTTGGAGGGAAGAACAAAACCTAGGAGGAGCCCAATGCCCAGAGAACCCTCCAGGGGATATTCGGAGCTGGTAAAAGTGAATCCTGGATACCCCATCACTCAGAGGTGTTACTGAACATCTCCAGATAGACCCAAAGATAGGCCCTTTGGCCAAAAGAATGTTCAAATTGGGAGTGGGTTGAGAAGGTCATCTCTACTGTGGTAGGCAGAATAATGGTCCCCCAAAGATGTCTACATCCTAATTGCCAGAACCTGTGAATATGTCACCTCACATGGCCAAAAGGACTTTGCAGGTGTCATTAAGTTAAGGATCTTGAGATGGGGAAATTATCCTGGATAATTTGGGTAGACCTAAGGTAACATAAGGATCCTTACAAGAGGGAAGCAAGAGGGTCAGAGTCGGGAAAGGAGTTGTGATGAGGAAAGCAGAGGTCAAAGTAACGGGACGCCATGAGCCAAGGGATGTGGCAGTTTCTTGAAGATGGAATGGACAGGAAAACAGATTGTTCCCTAGAGACTCCAGAAGGGAAAGCAGCCCGCCTGACTGATTTTCGACCTCTGACCTCTAGAGTTGTAAGCTAATACCTTTATATTGTTTAAAACCATCAATTTGTGGCAATTTCTTACAGCAGGAATAGGAAACAAGTATACTCATTAAGCGATTTGACTTCCCCATGACCCAAACCGTTTCTGGGTAAGCCTGAAACACGGCACTCCTCTTGGCTTTCTTCACAGAGCATCTACGGCTCATGCTTCCCTCTCCTGCCATTAATTCTGTCATTTCTGGCTGTGAATTTGTTCTCTCCAGCTATCTCAGGGATCCACTGGTACAGTTTAACTGTTCCCAGAGGTGTGAAAGCTGGAAGGAGGAAATGATAAATGCGAGTCCAGAGGCTTTGAGAAACGTGCATGATGGCTTTTCCTCACTGAATGAAGAGGATGCTGGGAAGGATCCCCTCCAGCGGATGAGCTTATCAAAAGTTTCTTCCCACCACACTCAGAGCAATGTATTACGTGACTGTCCCACGCAGACTGGGGTTAGCCTTCACACAATACTGTCCTGGGGATGTGCAGGGCCCAGAGCCTCTCTTGGAGGTGTGCTGGAAGGACAAGCAGCTTAGGTGTCTCCACCTACCCGACCCCCAATGGTCACCTGGGCAATCTGGCTAACAAATGTCAGGGGAGACCTTCTGTGGCCTTCTATGCAGCCTCCTCAAGGGGACGGTATTTGTCTCTATTCCCTGATGCACAGACACAAGCTTGTGTCAAGATTTGCTGAGCCCCAGTTGGAGCAAGCCATTCTCTTCAGCTCCAACTTTGCCACCATAGGCAGCAGCTCTCAGGCCTTAGGGCCCCACAACACACCCAAGAGCCTATTTGTGCCTGCTCTTATCATAGGCCCCGGAGTGGGCCGCTGAGGTGAGCACAAGAACACTAGAACCTTAGGTCCCACTCAAACAGCCATGGAGACTGAGCACTGGTGTTTGGGAGGCTCCAGTGGAGAGGCTCTGCGCCCACTTCCTGTTTGCTCTAGTCAGTGGGTCAGGAAGAGGTCACATGATATTGTCCTAAGTGGAGAGAATTCAGGAACTAGAGCACAGGTTGGGATTAGGTTATCACAAAAGCATGATTCAACCAGGAGTTGGATTCTCCCAACTCCTTACCATATTGAGTAATAATAGTTATCAATAGTTAATATAACTTACCAAGCACTTTACAGATGCTCCCTCATTTAATTCACGCTACTATCTGGTTATCCTCATTTTACTGGGCTTCTGTGAAAGATCACCAAACATTTTATTTAACTTATTTTTTAATCCCCAGCCTAGCCAGTGCCTGGCACATTATAGACACTTAACCAATGTTTGTTGGATAAATAATCTGTGACTATAAGAAGCCTGCCTGTCCTCTGTGCACAGGATCTTCTTAAGAGATGAAGAGGTTTACAAGGATGTAGGAGGCAGAGACTTCCACAGCTAAGCCCCTGAACTCTACGAAAACTGCTTCTGGAAAGAAGTTAAGCTTAGTCAGAAATTGCTCCCTGAATTTATGTGATTTCCTCTAATACCAACCTTATTCCCTGGCAACAGACTTTAATGCCTCCCTAAATCAGTACAGTGAACTTCTGTTTGTTGGGTTTTTAACCAGGATCAGCACTGTGGTGTTACTAGAGTAGGCCATGATCAAATCTAAGCCTACTGGACTCGATTCAGAATCAAGCTGGGGGACTGGATTAAACATGGTAACTGTCAACATTATGAGTCACTGTCCCCTTCACTTTTCATTTAGTCCTTACAGCAGACTTCTGTTGCACACGGTAGACTGAACATATGCATCTATTTCTACTCTCTTAAAACCCCACTAAGAGGGGAGCACCTGGGTGGCTCAGTCAGTTGAGCATCCTGACTCTTGATTTCGGCTCAGGTCATGATCTCAGGGTCATGGGATTGAGCCCTGCATCAGGCTCTGCACTGGGCATGAAGCCTGCTTAAGATTCTCTCTTTTTCTCTCTCCCTCTGCCCTAGCCCACTCACACTCTGTCAAAAACAAAACAAAATAAAAACAAAAACACAACCCATTAAAATGAAAGTAAAGGAATAAAAAAGTAAAATGTTAAAGACAAAGAAAATGGGATGGGAGGTAACACCAGACAAAAGATATCCACATTATCTTTGGAAGGTGAAAAACAGATGCATGAATAGTAATTGACAGAGCAGAGTGGAGAAAGTCAAACATAAATGCCCAAAGCTAATTTGCATGACTGAATCTAAGAGTGGGGATTTGAGGCACCATTACCTTACAAAGTATGGAGCTGAACATAGAATAGGTAAAAATTGGTAAAAAGGGCCATTAGACCCCCACATTCTCTGACCTCCTCCATGTAGTATGTTTGTTGCCCTTCTCTGATCCTGGCAGGAAATGGGAATATTTTCCTCTGGAGCAGATAACCCTAAGAGGTTCTAGACTCCGAGAAACAAGCCAAAGTGAAGGGCAGAGGGGAAGTGCTTGCTGGAACACAAGGGGATTAAATCAAAGTCTCCACGCTAAACAGTGAGATTCACAGCTTCCTTTCCCATGAGGCTCCCAAAACACTAGCAGGCTAGTTGATGTTCTTAAAGCAGAAGATCGAGGACTCTTCTTTGGGGAAACTGAGTGGCTCAAGAGAAAACATGGATGGATATTGGTGGAGCCACCCTTACATGTCCATAAACCCACTAGTCAACAAGCTCCATCATCAAGGCCCAGTTTGTGAATGAACAGTCAAGGATCACCAGTCACTTGAAGAAAACATCCAACATAAAGGAGGAAAATGAAAATTAACAATGGGGGTTGGGAGAGGAAACTCAGAGAAACAGAGGAAATGCAGAAAATAGAAAAAAAATTTCAAAGATATTATAATATCCTCAGAGAGATATAAGATTTTGCATCCATGAAATAAGAAGAAAATGCTATAACAGACCCAACCGTTAGTTCATTTGGTAGATTTTTCCTGTGCCTAACTGTGCACAGCACTAGTCTAGGTTCTAGAAACAGCAGTAGCACTAATATAGAACACATTTAAACAACCCTGCCCTCAGGGAGCTTTCATTCTAGTGTAGAGAGATAGATAACAAACAAAAATAGGTAAACTGTAGTATGCCAGCTGATGGTAAATTCTTTGGAGAGAAAAAATACAGCAGGGAAGGGAGTTAGGCAGAGCTAGCAGGGAGATTACATAAATTTAAACACAATGACCAGAGAAGACCTCACTGAGAAAGTAACATTTGAACACAGAAATGAAGGAGTTGAGATAGCAAATATGAGAACACAAAGAGACTCTTGCCAACTGAAAACACTACAACCAAAAATTAAAATTCTAAGAAAAGTTGGAAGATTAGGTTGAAGAAATCACATAAAGTAAACCATGAAGACAAAGAACAATAAGAGAGAAAAATAAGGTAGAAGATCAATCCAGGAGATCCAATCTGACTAAAAGGTTTTCCTGAGACCCACACACATATGGTCAATTGATTTGCAATAAAAGCAGATCAATGGGGAAAGAAGTCTTTTCAACAACTGGTGCTGAAACAACTAGATAAACGTATGGGAAAACCCCACCAGAACTTCAACTCCTATCCACAACATTCACAAATATTAGTTTGAAAGAAGCATAGCACATTTATCTAAATATAAAAGCTAAAACCATAAAGCCTCTAGAAGAAATAGAAGATAATGAATTTGTGACCTTGGAATATAGGCAAAGCTTTCTAAGGACAGAAAAAGTATTAACTGGGGCGCCTGGGTGGCTCAGTCGTTAAGCGTCTGCCTTCAACTCAGGTCGTGATCCCAGGGTCCTGGGATTCAGCCCCGCATTGGGCTCCCCGCTCTGCAGGAAGCCTGCTTCTCCCTCTCCCACTCCCCCTGCTTGTGTTCCCTCTCTCGCTGTGTCTCTCTCTGTCAAATAAATAAATAAAATCTTAAAAAAAAAAGTATTAACTATAAAAGAAAAAGTGATAAATTAACCTCCAACAAAATTTAAAAGTTGTGCTTATCAAAAGATACTTTATTTTTTTTTAAGATTTTATTTCTCTGAGAGAGAGAGAGCACCAGAGGAGGGTGGGGGTGGGGAGAGGGGCAGAGGGAGAAGAAGACTCCCTGCTGAGTAGGAGCCCAATGTGGGGCTAGATCCCAGGACTCTGGGATCATGACCAGAGGGAAGTCAGAGGCTCAACCCACTGAGCCATCCAGGCCCCCAAAACATACTTTAAAGAAAATAAATAGGCAAGCAACCAACTGGAGAAAATATTTGCAACATATGTTACTGAGGACTTATATCTAGAATATGTAAACAACTCCTACCACTCAATAACAAGAAGACAAACAACCCAGTTAAAGGAAAATGTATGAAAACTTGAATGTACACTTCACAAAAGAAGATAGATGAGGGACCGAAAGCCACATGAAGAAGTATTCAACATCATTAGGAATCCAAGAAATGCAAAATAAAACTATAAGGAAATACCACTTCACACCTGTTTTTTGAAAAAACAACGTATTTTTAAACCTTTTTGTTTTGAAAATACTGCTAGATTCCAGGAAGTTGCAAAGACAGTAGAAAGGGGTCCCATGTATTCTTTCACCCAGTTTCTCTCATTGGTTATATTTTCCACCACTTTATACCAGTTTGAAGACCTACAGTTAAAAAGACTGACGAAGCCAAATGTTGGTGGGGATGTGGAAGAACTGGAACTGGTGGGCTTATAAAATAGCATCCATTTTGAGAAACTATGAGGTAGTTCTCTACAAAGTTAAACAGTTACCATATGACTCAGCAATTTTACTCCTAAATACTTACCAAAGAGAAATGAAAGTGTATGTCCACAAAAATACTTCTACAAGACGGCTTATAGCAGCTGTGTTCACAATAGCCCCAAACCAGAAACAGCCCACACGTATGGGATAAACAAATTGTGGTAGACTCTTACAGTGGAATACTACTCTGCAGTTTAAAAAGGATAAACTTTGTTACTCTCAAGAGCACAGATAAATCTCAGTAACATTATGTTGAGCAAAGAAAGCCAAAGGCAAAGCAACATATACAGTGTAATTCCATTTATGTGAAGTTCAAGAATGCAAAACTAATCTACGATGACAAAAATCAGAAAAATTAGCTGTCTGGGAGGGGTAAGGGCTGCATGGATGGGGGCATGAGGACACTTTCTTGGTTGGGGGAAATGGTCTCTATCTTCACTGGGGAGTTGGTTACGCGGGCGTATTTATTTATCGAAATTCACTGAATTGTACATTTAAGATTGGAGCTTGCCGCTCTGCATAGATTTTACCTGTTTTCAAAACTGAAAAGAATGGGGAAGAAAGCATTTCCAAAATGACAGAGAAAATGAGATAATGGTGGGAAGGAAATAAGGAAAAAAATACTAATTATAATTTTTTTTTACTTTAAAATCCTCACATCCCTATTTGACATGTTATTTAGTGTTATTATTATAACATAGATTTTTATAAATAAAACCCTGAGACATAAAAAGGTTAAGTAATTTGTTAAAAAGTAAGTCCTGAATTTAGGTTTCCTTACTAACAATAATCTTAACCACCTCCTCTCTGCAGCAAAAAAGACCATATATTTGAGTAGCATCTATAATGGAGAATCACTATCAGTTCGCGGACTATTTTAATTATTCCTTCAAGAGTAATGGACCAAGGATTCAGCTGAAGCTTCCCTCTGTTGGCAGCAATCATTTCCTGCTCCATTTTTAAATTCTTAATCACTTAGATACCTTCAGCCATCAATACTCTCGATCCATTTGCACTATTACTGCCATTTTCCAGAGGTCTAAATGCCTCACAGATGATGCTAGAAGATGTTGCAGGCCAGGCTTCTTTATGGAGAGAGGCTGAGCTGCCCTCAGAGGTTTAATGCCCAAGTACCGGGCTGCTCGAGTGAGCACACCCTTCCAGGGGGGTTTCTTTATTTGCTAGTGTAGTCTAAGGAATAAACTAGTAATTCTCTTATTATTGGTTGCAAATAGGTCCCCTCCCTTAAGAAAGTATATTCCCTGAGCTATAAGAGTGGCAGTGTTACAGGATACAGCTAGACAAGTGGGAACAGGTCTGAAAGATCACAACCTTGGTACAAGTATCACAAACGGAACAAGGGTGCATCAGAAAGCTGAAAGACATTCGATTCTGTTTGAGCTAGAAGGGACCTCAGAGCTCGTTTATTGCAAACTTGAACTTCACACGTGAAACTCGGAAGTTCATTGTGTGTGTGTCTGTATGGGGTACGGGGAGAAGGGAGAGAAGTGACAATGTGGACATACCATTGGGACTGCTACTAAGATCTTAGGTTCGTGTCCTGATTTTCACCTATGAGAGGCCCAATCCCCATCAGGCTCTTAACCACACCTCAGGTTCTCTTCTGTAAAATGGAAATCAGAGAATCTGTCCTGATCACTCACGTGGTCTTACAAGAATTAAATGAAACAGGGTTTGAAAGGCCATTTTGTCAATGCTGTCTTAGTGTTTGTTATTACTATTGCCAGGTTGGTAAATGGAAAAGCTAAATGTAGAACCCAGGTCTCCTGAGTGCACTCCATCCATCTGAAAAACTGCCTCTATTCAGCTGCCCTCATGGGGCACTCTCTTACTCACTGATGACTTAGGAAGCAGCACGTGGCTTCAGGGGGCTGTGGAGGAGGGCAGCTGACCATGACAGTTCTATGAACAATGTGGCCTTGGGTTATGGTAAGAAGCAACTACAACTGCCCCTCATGGGGGAATTTGGCCAGGCAACCTTTTTTGGAGACGGCCTATCAGTCTCAGGCTAACAATTGGGGTGAAGTGGGGCAGGGCGGGCAGGGCTGGGAAGAGAGATGGAAATGTCTCAGGGGATCAGAGCCAAGCGCCTCTATTTCACTGTTGGCTGAGTGCACAGGGTCCTGCCAGGAGCCCCTCTCCCCCACCCCAGTCCCTCCACAAGGGCTCCCCTGGGGACACACGTCCCATTAGGGCAGACACAGCAGCTCCAGTCCCTGAGATCACAGTTTTAAGTCCTCAGGGATTGATGCCCAGAGTAAGTGCTTGGACAACACTGCTTTAGTCCCTTTCAGAGTCAGGGTGGGAGGAAGCGCAAGTCAGAGGAATCCTGAGTTCGAGTCCTGAGGACATCATTCACAAGCTGAATGAAGCTGCCTGGGAAGAGATCCATCTTCTCTGAGCTCCAGTTTCCTCCTGCTTAAAGTTGAGTTACTAACAATACTTCTTCATAACGTATTGTGAGAAAGGTAATAATGATGACTAATATTAACTAAACACTGCCTGTGTGCAGTGTTCTAAGCATTTGGCGTGGATTATCTCAGTTGTCACACAATGCATTTTTGGTAACTGTCCTGGCAACCAGAGAGGTACGCTGTGGACCAGGAAAGTGACATTGCTTTTGAGACAGCACCTTTATCTCTGCCTTCTGGGTGGCCCAGTGAGGCTCTGACAGAGGCATGTGTGCCGGGATAGGGGGGAAGAAAGGAGGGTTGGAAACATTCATTAATGCCTGGAACACATAGGGAGGTGGGGCCATTACTGTTATTAAGGATCAGCATCCTGAAAACCCAAACATGTGAAAGAGGAATGGTCCCCTTGACCATCAAAAGAGCCAGTTGGGCTGATTAGAATGGTTACAATGAGCACAGAGCCTGGTCCCATGACCTTCCTTAAGGTCCACTGCCAACCAGCCTTGCGAGGGACCTCGGGCCAGAAGATCAGACTCCCTGGCTTCTCCCTTCCCAGATGCTGCCTCCCTGCAGGGGGCCAAAGTGCTGAAGAGCAAACCCAGCCTCTCACTCTGGCTCCCCCAGAAGGCACATCCTCAAACACACACAGCTGGCTGGTACCGATAGGTCATTTGGATCCTGACACTGTCCTCTGCTTAGCTGCTTCTCGTGGACAGCCAGACTGGGAACTTTTTCCAAATACCTCCTTGACTTAGGTGTGACGATACCTGCCTGGATGCTGGGAGGTGTTTGTCCTTCCCGGCCTGCCAACCTGGGCTGAAGAAGCACAACCCAAGGATGATCTGCCATGTGGTTGGTTTAATTACAGCATCCAGCAAGTGGCCTAATGGCAGAGCAGCCAAATGATCATCACCCAGAAGGCCTACCTAACCACCTGGATTTTTACTGAGGGCAGGTCATGGTTATTGGGATAATATCCTTCACCTGGGGTAGGCTGTCGTTCACAAAGGCCCCACATGTGTTATTTCATTAGATGCTGATGACGAACTGTGGGCAAAGGCAATACCTGTCCTCATTTTACTGCTGGGAAAATAGGTTCTGTCAGGCTAAGTGACTTCCCCAAGGTCATGCAGTTAATGGACAGCTGAGTTAGAATTCGATCCCAGCTCTGTTAACTCTGAACCCTCAGCCCTTTCCCCTCTGGTACACCGGACTGCCCAAGTTGGTAGGACTGAATGCTGTGAGTCAGAAGAAGGCATTTCACTGTGGTTCACTTCAAGATTCCAGGAACTCAGGGTCTCTATTATGTACCTACCACTCAGTTGCCCCGGTTCTGAAATGGCAAACATAATATTTTCAAATGGGATAAGTGAAGTGCTTTGGGACAAATGACCATACGTGGTAGGCATCCGATAAACATTGATTGTTGTTAAATATGACAAACTGTTCCCTTCAATTCAGATTACTTTCCAGACTCATGCATTTAAGATTGATTTCCATTAAGAGTACTCAGAGGAAAAAAGTCATCTCAGAAGCCCACTGGAAAATATATCAATATACTTACATTCCCTCAATTTTGTTAAAGTGCTTTTTGTCTGGACACACAATTACCAAATTAATTGATGGAAACCAAGCTCCATTCCTTTTGGATGGTTTGCCCCAAAGACATTACATGGGGTAGAATTCCATCTCTGAATTTTGGTGGGGGGAGCTTCTTACAGACCAGTTGCATCTCCAGGATTGTTTTCTCTTCCTTCCTCTCCTCTCTGCTGCCCCTTCCATTGCCTAGGGCCCCTGCCCGCCACCCCTGCTGTGCCCAAACCTGCAAAGCAGTGTCTCTGGTTGAGAAACCATCCACACTGCCAGAAAATCTCACCTTTGTGGCTCCATCCTTCTTAGGCTTGCACTTACAGCCCCTGAAGACAGCTTCAGATAATCCTTTATGAAAAAGGCTGGAGGAAGATTGAAACCACCCTGACACATAGTGCACATCCTTATTGGTGTGTTAACTCTCTGAAGGGCACATCTTTAAGATATTTCTTTCTTTCTTTTTAAGGTTTATTTATTTATTTGAGAGAGAGAGAGTTCACAAGTAGGGGAGGAGCAGAGGGAGAGAATCTTTAAGCAGACTCCCTACTGAGCGCACAGCCCAAAGCGGGGCTCAATCCCATGACCCTGAGATCATGACCTGAGCTGAAATCAAGAGTCAGATGCTCAACCGACTACGCCCCGCCCCAGGCGCCCTTCACTTGTTTTCTTGTTTATTCTAGGTCTATTCCACTAGAAGGCAGTCTCTGTGTTATCAGGGATTTTGTCTTTCTCATCGTGGTATTCCAATCACCAAGAACTTAGTAAATGCTCAATAAAAGTTACCAGAATGAATGGAACTATGCTTTGAGATAAAGCATTAGTTCCACTGTATCTCCCTCCTGGGTTTTTGCAAAAGTCTCCTTATATGTCTATTGGTCCCTTCTAATCTACCCTACGGACTTCAGAAAGAGTGATTTATTTTTCCTAACTCCTAAGTCTGACCTTGTCACTCTCCCATTTTAAATATTCCAGTGGCTCCTCCCAATTTATAGTGCAAAAGCTGAGCTCTTTGGCATTGAAAAAAAGGTACTTCATGATGGGGCCTCACCTACTTGTCTAGCCTCTTATCCTGCTAGCTTCTAACCCCAGTCCCAGCCAACACCCCTACTTTCTGTTAACTTGAGCAGTACTGAGCTATTTGTAGTTCTTCAAACAAGTCATGATATAATCTCTCTCAGAATCTTTGCCCATGATGTTTTCTCTGTGTCCAAAATGCCTCTTGTTGCTTACCTAGAAAACTTCTACTCATCCTTCAAGCCTCAGATAAAATGCTACTCTGCAAAGCTTTCCCAAATCTTCAGGTGGGCAAACATCATCATTATCAGCAACAGCACTGTCTTCATCATTAGCGTTAGTTGCCATTTCTTGATCAATTATTATGTGTCAGCACTGTGCGAAGTTCATTTCATCCTCACACAAACAATAAGGTCAGCATAATTATCTGTATCATAGGTGAGGAAATCGAGATTTATGGGGGTTCAGTAATTTGCCCCAGGTGATGCAGTAAGAATAGAACTAGTGATGTGGAAACAAAGGCAAAAGAAAAATTAAATATCCTTACTACCTAGCGCCCACTGACAAGTCCTTGAAACAGGCAGAGTGACATTCCTCAGGGGCTCAGCTGCCTCCATGTCGATACTTTGCTAAGGGCAAAAGGCAATCTAAGCCCGACCCCCAGGATCCTGTAAGTCTACTTTAACATATATAAATTCCTTTGGAAACTTCCTTTATCTCTAAACCCCCCAAGATACATGTTGGGAATCATCCCCCAAGCATATGGCCCACCGATATATATCTGAAGGGTCTCATGACTCAGGTTTTATTAGCCAGTAATAAATGACCTTCTCCTAACAGTAGCTAGCCCCCTCAAGGTCCTGGAAACCTTGCTTCCAAAATTCCTTAGCGACTTATGCATCCCTAACCCCCTCCCAACTTGAAAGTATATAATGGGCCACTCCTCATGATGCCCTTGCAGCTCTTTCTGCCCATGGGTCCTATTCCTGTGCTTTACTAAAACCACCTTTTTGCACCAAGGGCACCTCAAGGATTCTTTCTTGGTCATTGGCCAACCCTAACATCTTTCCATCACTAGGACTCAAATCCAACACTGACCAACTCCAAAGAGACTGCTTTTCAGGATGCCTGGGTGGCTCAATACGTTAAGCATCTGCCTTTGGCTCAGGTCATGATCCCAGGGTCCTGGAATCGAGTCCCGCATCGGGCTCCTTGCTCAGCGGGGAGCCTGCTTCTCCCTCTGCCTGCCACTCCCCCTGCTTGTGCGCTCTCCCTCTCTCTCTCTCTCTCTCTGACAAATAAATAAAATCTTAGAGAAAAACAAAACAAAACAAAACAAAAAAACAAAGAAAATGCTTTTCAACCACCATGCTGGGTTTCTTTTCCATTGTTCGTGCTGGTCTTCATATGTACTCCCATGATAACATACATCTTATTTCTGTATCATTGAACATGTCTGTCTCCTCACAACACTGTCAGAAATTTGAGAGCATAAATTTGCCTTTCATCTTCATATGCTCAGCTCTGTGCTTAGAGGTGGCACTTAGTAGGTGCTTTATGAATAATAAATGCATTAACGTAAGCTTTCTCGGCCGCAGCACTGTTGATACGTTGGACCAGATAATTCTTCATTGTGGGGGCTGGCCTGTGCATTGTAAGATATGTTAAAAAGAAACCACAAGCCCAAAAGGGAGTCATCTTTGCTAAACTTCACTAAGACTTAATCCCTAACTCAACCGCACTTCCAGCCTCTCTCAGGAGTGGAATCTTAAACCAATCAGTCTAGAATTTCCTCATCAGCACTAGTGAGGTCATCTGCATGATAAGACCCCCTGCTCCTCCCCTTGACCTTGCATGTTACAATCCTTTCTTTTCTTTTGCTAATAACCTCCTTGTCCTGCCCCCGTTTCTGCCTATAATATCCTTACATTTTGTACAACTGTCCATTAGATGGGATGTTGCCCGATTCATGAATTGTTGAATAAAGCCAATTGGATCTTTAAATTAGTCAGTTGAATTTTGCTTTTTTAACAGATTTTTAGTAGCATCTCTGGCCTCTACCCACAAGGGAAAAAGTCCAAGTTTCCCTGGGTGAACAAACTGCCCTGGATTAAGGACCACTGTGTTATGGTAGGTAGAAAATGAATGTCAGCTGAGAACCTAATCCTCATTAACTCACCTTACTCAGTAGCCCAAATTGTGAGCAATTCATGGTCTCATGAGAGCCAACTTCTGTGACCCTGACATCAAAATAGATCTCAGAGGTATACCTGGGTGACTCAGTCAGTTAAGCATCTGACTCGTGATTTTGGCTCAGGTCATGATCTCATGGGTCCTGAGATCAAATCTGTTTCCCTGCGTGGGCTCCACGTTCAGCGGGGAGCCTGCTTGAGATTCTCTTCCTCTGCCCCTCCCCTCACTTGCTTAAATAAAAAAATGGATCTCAGAAGTAAGAGGTGATTCTCTCTTGACCTCCATACCAATCCTAATGGAAATGAAATAGATTTTCCATACAATATGACCACTACCTGCCATTAGTAAAACTAAACCAATGGCACTTTCATCTGGCCCCCCTGTCACTGAAGAACTCCAGCACAGCAGAAGATGGAATTCCTTTAGTCCACTCAGATGCTACCTCCTCCATGAAGCTTTCCTTGATCTTCCTGGTTGGAACTGACCTTTCCTTCTTACAAACTACTATAGCACATCCTTTGTAGCTTCTCCTCTGGCATTTTATCACTTTCTTCTGTGAGTGTTCTGTCCTTGCTGTAGAGCACAAACTCCTGGTTCATAATCTATAAAATGAAATAATACCTCTCTCATGGAACTGTTGAGAGGATTAAATTAAATAAATTATTATATGGAAAATTTCCTAATCCATAGGAAAATACATTCTGAAAATGCTGTTATTAATTATAGCTTTGTGTCTTTGAGGCACTTAGCATGGTGCTAGGACATCGGAATTTTCAAAAATATTTTTGACCATATGAATGACTGCAACAGCACCGTTCTTTGAAGATCAATACAACTGTGCAGCATCTAGCAGGGGTTCCCATTCCACCACAGATCTTTGAATGGAAACTATTTGTTCTTCAGTGCTGCTATTCTCCACCTGTTAGGTGGACCCCAAACCATCCTGTTCCTTTAGATCAGTTGACCTCAACATTTTTATTTTTATGCCAGCATTCAGAGTGGCACACACTCTCAGAAACGTGGCTATAGGTTCAACAGCAACTCAGGGTGGGAGGAATGAATGAGAACATGTACATTGAAAGTCGTTCCCAAAAGAATTCCTGCTATAGCTCCCCTCCCCACCCGCTGCCCTGTTTTGAAATGAGGCACTCACCTGTCTCTCTTTAAAAGATAGGACCTGAATATAAAATGCCCTCCTTACTTTCCCAACATGGGTGATACATTCTCTCCTTTTCCATCCAGCCTGATGGTTAGTTAAAACAGTGGCAACCCAGCAAAGACATCTTTTAGAGGTTTTTCAGTCTGTTGAAATAATAAGGAACATGGTTGGTTTGGTCTTAATCTGTGTGTGTGTGTGTGTGTGTGTGCACACATGCACGAGTATGTAAGTGCATGCATAGGCAGCAGGGAGAATGGAAGTAATTTATTCTGGCAAAGCTGAGTGAGTGAGTGCTGTTAAATCATTTCTATCCCTCTCACTATAAATGTCCATCCAGGGAGCTCCCCTGTGGACAAGGAGCAGCACCAAGGGCAAAAAAATATTAGTTACGAAGACCACTTATGTTCTTTGCTGTTAAGACCTGTGTACTGATGTGAATGTCCCGGAAACAAAATAAAAGAGGGAGATGAAAGGAGAATGAGAGAGAAAATGTCTGTGTTTTGCCTAATGCACCAGACCAGCCTTGCAGCCCGGACCATGTTTGGAGATTTGCTGGAACAAAGGGTCTTTCATGGTACATGCACGATAACGGGCATCTCAGCAGGGTCCTTTTGCTTTAACAAAACAAAACCCAAAACTGTTCTCCTTCGCTTGTTCCTGCCACACATTCCAGGCACGAGGAAGCTATTATGCTTTCGGAGGCCGTGGGTTTTGATGAGATCTTGATGCCAGACCTATTAAATTTCCTATCTGAGTCCTGATCCTTTCGTCCGCCAACAAGCACAACTTTTCCTCGAAAAGACAGCCTCCGCAGAAGACCAGGAAGTGAATCCTTGGAAGTCATTACAGTTTCACCTCCTGTCTGCTTAGGAGAGCTGACAACGCAGGTTAGGTCCTTGCCAGGAGAAAAGAACACCAGTGTGAACGCAGGGGAGGACTCATGCTGCCCTGGGGACATCTGTTGCAAAGAGCAAGGCAAGCAGTGAGAACGTCACCCATGAAACCCCTGCCAGGTGGACCCTGACCCATGGCCCCGGCCCAGCTGCTTCCTGATCTGCACTGTCCTGGGCTCTGTTTTCTGGTATTCAGAAATAGCTCAAGTGAAACCTGGCATGTGGAGTATGCTTCCCCCAAAGGACAGAGCTCTGCCAGTTTGTAACCCAGAATCATCAACTTAGAACACCGTTCTGCACGGTAGACTTGAAAGCAGGCTTGGAAATGCTCGCTGCCCAGTTTAGGTGCCTCTGTTCTTTTAGGCAGCCCTGGAGGAGCCTGAGAGCCACTGTCCACACTCAGGGCCAACAGCTCAAACTGTCTGCCTGCTCACAAAAGGACCAGTCATCCTTAAACAGTCATAGACTGAGAAGAAGGGGCAGGACGGCTCTGAAGCCGAAGATAAGGGAAGAGAAAGAAATGAAAAGATTTTAAAAGCATTCTCTTTCCAGCCCCCGCTGAGAATTTTACATGCCTTCTCCTCTGACATTTTTGAAGTCTGCATTTTATTGTCTGTTTAACTTACCCAGCAAACCTCTGGGGCAGGCAAGAACTGTGTTGTTGCATGTTTGTGTCTAGTGCTGAGTATGCTGTTGGCACTCAGAGGAGCAGAAAATAATATACCTAAAATCCACTGCAGCAGTGGGTGGCCTGGGCCCAGAATGTAAAAGCCGGGGGAGAAACTTCCTATCTGGGTGGTGTGAAGAGGACATGAGATTTCCAAAGTTGCAAACATAAATGCAGCCAATACCGATTTCCTGCTGGAAAATGTATCTTGGCCCTGCAGACTTGGAGCCTGGGGTGGGGTGAGGTGGGGTGGGGAGAACCGAGAGGCTTACACTTCCAGGAAAGAAAACACAGAAACTATCCCAACGCTGAACTTGTGAGGAGATGCTGTCTCAGTCCAAAATAGGAGGCCCCCGGGGCACCTGGGTGGCTCAGTCGGTTAAGCATCTGATTCTCGATTTCAGCTCAGGTCTGTGATCTCAGGGTCGTGGGATTGAGCCCCAAGTCGGGCTCTGCATTCAGCGTGGAGTCTGCTTGGGACTCTTTCTCTCCCTCTTCCCTCAGCCCCCCACCCCCAACCCCCGCCGCGCACGCTGTCTCTCTCTTTCTCTCAAATAAATAAATAAATAAATAAATCTTTAGGGAAAAAAAATAGGAGGTCCCCTTGCTGGAATTGGCAGAATGTAGTTGGAGGCTCCTAAGCTCAGCAATTTTCCAGATTTGCTTTGTGACCCTGCCCCACCAGGCCACAATCATACACATTCATGCCTTCATTTGCTGTACATTTATCAAATCCCTGCTCTGCACCAGGCACTGTGCAAACACCAAACACATAAAAGTATATGAGATACACACAGTTCCACATGGAGCTCCCATTCCAAGAGGCATAACTATAGAGGATGGTAAGTGCTATCAATAAATACATTGAATAACATGATTGTCAGGGTCCTCCTTCTTTTCCCCTCCTTCACCCACCAAGCAAGAGCCATGACCTAGAGTGTCCAGGAGGACAAAGGAGTCCCCTTTTCTGCTCACCAACTGAGATCAGGGAACTGTCCTTGTCAGCCTTGGTCAGTTTTGGAGGGAAAATTGAGATAAATCCATTCAAAGATATCCTGCAGTTTGAAGGTCTTGATGATAAAGGGAAGAGGGAATAAAGGGGAGAAGGAAGACAGAAGGAAATAATGGGATCCTCCTTTTATTACCACAATTTTATAGCTCAAAGTTCGTAAGTTATCTTTAGTAAGGAATATACATGTCTGACTTCCCAAGGCCAATGCTAATTTGTTCAAATTCACTTTTGTTATTGGGCTTGATTGCAATTCAGCTCCTGGAGTGAACGATTGTACATCTGGACAAGACTCTTGGAAATGGAGTAGAAGGAATTCTTTATGGATTCATTAAAGGGAGCTGTGACAAGAAATAGGAGAAATAATTATTTCCATTTACTTCATGTCTACCACATGCCACACATTACATGTAATTTCATTTAATCTTCCATAAGCAGTCCTTCTGGGTGGGTATTATTTTCTCTTTTTTACAGCTGAGTGAAATAAGGCTTAGATAAATTAAGTACCATATATAAGATCACAAAGCTATTAAGTGGTACAGCTGGGATTTGAACAATAAGCTAGTTTACTGAGTTCAAGATAAATTTGGAGGGAAAATTCCCCAGTTCCAGAATTGGGTCAGCAAAAAATAGCAATGAATGTCACTGTGGAATCTGGTTTAAGGGTTGGGGTGGGAATAGGGGTCCTTGGGAGCCATGTCCCATCACTGTTAGCAGCCAACCAGTCTGCTAACATTCCATTTTCCCCTGTAGAAGAGTGCCCCATACTCTAAATCAGTGCTTCTGCACCTGGGGCCCATTTTGGGGGGAGGGGAGGGTCTTGTTCTTTGCTCAGCCACTTATGTCATTATCTGTTACTGATTTCATGTAAAATGATTTGCATTATAAAAGGAACCTTCTGGAGACAATGCTATAACTAAATAAGGGTCCGAAACTATGATGGGATTTTTCAGATACTTGGACAAGCCTCATGGGGCCCTAGTAGCAGGCTATTCCCTTCATGAGCCCCAGGGTTCAGCTTTCTCCATCAAAATAGCAAACATCTAGAGTCCTGGATAGATAGGAGTGATAGAATGAGCTCCAAGGATGCTGAGGACACAAACTGCCAAGTCTGTGAAGGTCTGGACCCTCCTTCTCTGTGGAACTTTTGAAACAGGCCAGCTACCCATTCCTGATGTCATTTACTCTTCTCTTACATCCTCTGCAGCACCTTGAGAAAAAAACCTCATCCAGGTGCTAGGCACACAGAGTATTGGCAATATCTTCTCATTGGTTCACCCTTTTCAGCCTAGGGTCTTTGTTGAAAAAACTTAGCCCTCAGAGGGTGGTAAGTTCTGCAATGTTGGCAGTATTCAAGTCAAGGTGGGCCAGGGATATGGCATTGGGAATTTGTGTTTTAAAGATTTATTTATTATTTGAAAGAGAGAGTGTGGGGGGGGGGAGCAGAAGGAGAGAGAGAGAGAATCTCAAGCAGACTCCCCTCTGAGCCAAGAGCGCAATGTGGGGCTCTATCTTACAACCCTGAGATCATGACCTGAGCCGAAATCAAGAGTCGGTTGCTTAACTAAGTCACCCAGGCACCCCCGGGGAGTCTGTGTTTTAAAGTGTTGGATTTGAAGAACTGTTGGTCCTTCTACAGTCCTGGAGGAGGCTCTAGTGGGCTCCCTGTAAAAATATAGAAATCAGGTACCCTTGGAAAGGGACACTATTAACAGTCAAGCTATCCAAAGAGAACATCAATAAATCAGGAGACAAGGTGACCAGGGTGTGATTTGAGTAGACATAATTGCAAATGGTTTTAGCATTGAGATAGTTGAAACCCAGTGAAATGTAATATGTTATTGACAGGGTTATGCCAAAAAGAGCAAAACTGATCAGTATTTACTTTCCCAAGGCTGTCCTAGGAAGAGAATGGCAAGCTCAGGGGCATGTGAACATTCTGCTATAACCCAAAAGTGTGTGTCGTTGGACAGGGATACTTCAGCAGGGGTTTCTGTCCCAAATGAAAGATCATTCAAGGTCATCCACTTCACTTTGCTCTAAAGCTTTAATCACTAAGTAAGCTCCTGATTATCAGTTCTATCTCCCAAATACTCTGACACTGGATAAGAGACCTGAGAAATCTGGTCTCTGAAATGGGATATCCTCCATTATAAAATTTATATAGAGACATTTGAATTTATATGTCACTTTATGGCAAAACTGGTTCTTATGAGTCAGTCTATGAAACCCGGACCTATAAAACAAATGGCTGGTCTCAAACACAGTGACCACACCATGGTCCTGCACTATTAGAGACCTCACCTGAATGAAGTCTTAAAGTCTCAGCTAGTTCCGTGCTCACCCCTTTCTGACTGAAGCCCTTTCCAGCTCTGATATTCTGTGATTCAAGACTTGTCTGACTCATCCTGAGAAGAGCCTTGAGGGTGCCTGTATGGCCTGGGCATGCAATCTGACCAGATGAGGGGGCTTGGAGAAGAGGCCCTGGCCATCTTTTTCTGAACACAACCTCCTAAAGAGACAGAAGAGCCAGAGCAAATGTTCTCAGAGATCTTTAGGAAACAGCAGGATCTTTTCCATTCATCCTTCCCTTCTTGATATTTCTCAAAACCAGAAAAGTTGGAAAATGTTGTAATGTCCCAAGAAAGACTTTTAAGCTAGTTAAAAATCTCATACGATCGGAGCCCTAAAGTCTATCATTCCCTGGGGATGGTGCAGTGGACAAGGGGGAAGGCATATTATGAGACGGTGCTTCTAGGCTTCTATCCTAAGACTGCATCACCATGTGGAAAACCATCTGAAATTCTATCAAATGCCTGTGAACCAAGTCATCACAGATATTTCCAATCTGAGACATGAAAGTGGAGAAATACAACAGGTTTCAAAGTAGCAGTTGAGTCACCCCCATATTGCTAGGTTGCTGGTCTCAAAAAAAGAGATGGTATTACCATTGCCATGGGAACCTCCACTTTGACTCACTGGTGTTCAAACCTCCAGCTGGAAGCATCCTGTTCCTGTCCCTAATTGCAGCTCATGACCTACTTCTACTTGCTTGAGCAAGAGGCTCTGCTGAGATAGCTGGGAGCCAGGAAGCTCCAAACCTCCACTCTGGAATTGGCTTCCTTCCCTCTCTGGCAGACAGCAAGGCATTTTGCTCCATGGTTCAGTGTTGCCCCAGTGAAATAAGGATGACAATATTAAGCTTTCTCTGATGAATGTTTTAAGAGTTTTACAGAAGAGCTTGAAATGGATACAGCATCTGTGTATGTGGACAATCCTTTTTCCCATTGTGTTTGTCAGATTGGGAACCAATGCCCACAGGTTTTGATCAAACTTACTAGAGTCTTGCCCTCATCTTCAGATAGTCTACTGCCACAGCAAATAGCTTAATTAGCCCAAAGAAATGGCAGATGGCATCAAGCCTGGCTTGATGGCGAAGAGATGAGAGGAAAGGGGGAAGAAAGATGAGAGGTAAGATCAAATAAAGACTGTCAGTGGATGTGTACACAAAATTTTCATCACTTTCTCGGGAAGATCATCAGATCCATCCCGCTGCTATAATTTCATCCTACTTACCCGTAGTCATCCTTAACTGTTTTCTTTTCCTCTCTCCCACATCCAACCCATCACCAAATTTTAGCCATATTACCTCCAAACAATATCCCGGATTTACCTACTTCCCTCAATCCCTACAGGTGCCATCGATGTCCAAGTCACCATTTTTTTTTTTGGCCTGGACTTCTATAACAGTCTCCTCACCAGTCTCCTACTACCATTTTTTCCTTTTATCCAATCCATCTTTCATACAGTGGCAATAAGTTAAATCTTAAAACTATAAATCAGAACATGTCACTTTTCTGCTCAACAAAGGCTTCCCACCGTGCTTAACACATAAACCACAACCCTTCTGCTCATCTGTAAGATCCTGATGATCTATCTGACTCTTGTCCCTGTGACTTTGTCTGAACGTCTGTCCCCCCACCCACCATGGTCCCGCCACACTGGCCTCCCTTCTCCAACTCACCACGCTCCCTTCCTACTCACGGCTTCTTCGTTATTCCCCGCCGCCCCCCACTCTTTCCCACCTGTTCAGATTTCAGTTTAAATGCCATTTCTTCAGAGAGGACTTCTAAGACTCTTCTGATCTGAGTTAGGACCCTCTGATACACTCTCCAGACCCTCTATATTTTTGCCCCACAGAACCTATCACAGTTTGTTCATATACATTAGTGGTTCTCCAAGTGTGGCTCCTAGACCAGCATCACCTGGAAATTCATTAAGAATGCAAATGTTGGGCCCCACTCCAGACCTCCTGAATCAGAAACTGTTTTAACAAATCTTTCAGAGGATTCTGATGCACACTAAGGGTTTTTTTTTAAGATTTTATTTATTTATTCATTTATTTATTTGACAGAGAGAGAGCACAAGCAGGGGGAGGGGCAGAGGGAAAGGGAGAAACAAACTCACCACTGAGCAGGGAGGCTGACATGGGACTCGATCCCGGGACCCCGTGATCATGACCTGAGCTGAAGGCAGACGCTTAACAGACTGAGCCACCCAGGCGTCCCACACACTAAGGTTTGAGAACCAGTGCTATAGTGCTATTCCTGTGGCAAACTGATTGACACCTGTTTCTCCAGCTTGAATGAAAATTCCATGAGGTCAGTGGTTGGCACGGAGCAGGCACTTAATAAGATTCTGTTGAGTGAATGAATTAATAAATGTGCATTACATGGGTTCATTGGGAGAGATGGTACTGTGGCCAAGATCAGAAATGTAGCCCTGGCGTGGGCTCCTGAAGCTTGCTCTGCTCCACAGACTTTAATGGCTAACCCTCTAGCCGGGTCCCAGCCCAGATTCTGCTCACAGTATGTTTCTGGGCCATATAGGTTATGCTGTCATTCTAACCCGTGGAGCCCCTGATATAGAGACAGTAGATCTGCCGCCCCCTCCCAGCCTTAGACACTTGAGAAACAGTGTTTTGTGTTGTTGTTTTTTTTAAGATTTTATTTATTTACTTGAGGGAGAGAGAGGGAGAACACAGAGGGAGAGGGAGAGGGAGAGGAAGAAGCAAACTCCCCACTGAGCAGGAAGTCCGACAGGGACTCCATCCCAAGACCCCAAGATCATGACCTGAGCCGAAGGCAGACACTTAATTGACTGAGCCGCCCAGGTGCCCCAAGAGGAAAGGTTTTTGACAGAGTTGTACCATTATTCTCTCTATCTTTGAAATCCTTCTTCTGGAAATCTCAGGGCTGCACTGAGGGTAGAGTGGGTTCAGCTTAGTCCTCTGAGAACAGCACTTCCTGCTTAAAAGCCAGAATTAATGGAGGACTGCTGCCAGAGAGGCTGGGCATCTATTACTAAGCACATGGGAATAGTCAACTCCCAATAGCTGGCAGGTACTGAGCACTGACTATGTGTCTGACACTACAGAGAAATGCACAATTCCATATAATCCTCAAAACAATGAAGTGGGCTATTACTCCACCTCACATATTTTTTTTAAATGAGCCTTAAAGAGATCAAGTATCTTATCTTACATCACTCCTTTAGTAGTGGGTGGAACCAGGACTTAACCTAGTTCTGTCAAAACACTCTTAATTCTTTTTTTTTTAAATATTTTATTTATTTATTTGACAGAGAGAGATACAGCTGGTTCTTAACCATTATATTATACTATTCCCCATTAGAGAGAGCCACGGACTCTTAGAGCCACTTCTGGGGCAAATAGCCAGCCTACTGGGTGCATCTGAGCAGCTTGTTGGCACCAAGGGCTTTCCACTCAGCAATGCCAGGGAGTGCCCAGCATGCCACTCGGTCAAGTGTGTAGTTTAGCACGTACCTACTAAATTACGGAGTGCAAAAATGTAGCATCATCACCCTGTGCATTTGTCCTGCATCTCAAATCTTTTGTTCAAACTTGTCTCAGATCTGACTCCCATTAGACCATGGACCCCACTAACAACAGGCCAGAGACAAAACCAACTGGATAAACCATGGGCTTGAGTCAAGTGGTTGTGATTGTGTTCACAGTATATACACAAGCAGAGTTAACTAGCAAGGAAGTGAGAAATGTTCACCTTTGAAAGGTGTTAAAATTCCTTTGTGCTGCCAGGGGCTATTTATGATAGTGGAAGATGGATTTTTCTAGATTAAACTGTGTTTGTCAGAAAATGAACCTCTAACATCCAAACAACATTTCACTAACAGAATCAGGTCTACTGTTAAAATTCACAGCCAATATTCTATTCAATTTCGGTACCCACAGTGGTCTGGGTCTGTTCCATGTGCTATGGATAATATAAAAATTAATAAGACACACATTCATCCTCAAAAAGCTTATAATTGATTACATGGGATAGCTATGGTGGGGAGGGGTGGGCAGTGTGTGGAGGATTTTAGTGAGGATCAGAAAAAGTGCAGTAACAGAACCTATGGCAGAACCCAGGTACTAGAGACAAGTAGCTCAGGGAAAAGAGGCATCAAATTCAATAGAATATTTTAGGGGTGCCCTCATGAAGACCAGGATTTTCTGAGCTGGGCCACAGAGGGTGGGGAGGATAGAGGGAGGGCTCGAGCAAAGGTGCAAAGGTGAAAATGCTGCAAACACATTTGCAACATCTTGAGCTGAGTGACCAGACCGGAGACCTGGAAGCAAGCCCGAGCAGAACGGGGAGTGGCAGCTTCCAGAGAGAACGGTGGGGTATACGTGCCTCATCACTTATCATCCCTCATCCCTTGGTCTGACGATTTCAGTTTTTTCCTAACATGCTGAGTCTAAACCATTTCTAGAATCTTCCAGTATGCCAAGAGTGTGCAACTGTACTCTTTTTCTGCCCTCTCACGTCTGCTCCTCCTTTCTGGATGGCAGCACATTGAAAGGTCCAAGGCACACACTAAAGCTGGTGCATGCCTCCTTCCAGACCTCTCCTAATTCACTCAGGCTATGCTGCATGAATGATGTGAAGACAGAAGCATCCTGATGATGTAGGGGAAGGGGAGTGGCCTCTGGTGTCTCCGCCAGTTGCTCTGTGTAACCTTGGGCAAATGACTTACCCTGTTGGTCCCCAATTTCCTCAATTGTAAAACAAGAGGATTAGATAAAGTGGTCTCAGAAGACTTTTCCCATTATAAAATGTTCTGATTCCTTTCATTTTATCATTTAAAAAAATATTTTATTTATTTATTTATTTGAGAGAAAGAGAGCGTGCACATGCACACGAGTGGGGGGAGGGGCAGAGGGAGAGAGAGAAGCATACTTTCCACTGAGCAGGGAGCCTACTGTGGGGCTCGATCAGAGGACCCTAAGATCATGACCTGAGCCGCAGTCAGACGCTTAACCGAATGAGCCACCCAGGCACCCCTCCATTGTATCATTTGACTTCTCTTCGAAAGGGTCCGATCCCTTCTTCCTGAAAGGAGGCATCACATAATCAAAATAAGATTTAATGGGATAGCATAAACAAAATGCTTAAGGATTGGGAGTAGACGGGAGGAGCTTGATTTACTTGAATATAAAAGGAACAGATCAGTCCCTGACTGAAGCAGAGCAGGAACGTGCATGCCTCACATACAGAACTTGCAGGTGTTCCTATGAACAACGCTTGTGCAAGCAGGCTAGCAGAGAACAGCTGGGCAAAGACGGTACAATTAAAGTGTCATTATTTGTTGAGTTGTTCAAATACACTTATAAAATGTTCTATCTTGATTTTTCTTTTAAAGGGTGTGGCTTTTAATACCAATTACAGAACATAATGAAACTGATTTCATTATGTAATCCATTTTATTATGTAATTTTAATAATTCTGTTACATTTCCAAAAGTGTCCTTTCTTTTTTGGAGTGGGGGGTAGGGCATCTCCCGGTTCCTTCAGGCCTCCTCAGTGCCACACTACCAACAGATTATGTTAGGAAATAAGAACTTCTTTATAACACACACTGCCATTAGGAACCTTTCCATAAGGAGACAAAGGACTCTCTGGAACAGAAATCCCCTCTTTTTCTCATATCCCACCCAACAGATAGCCAGGAGAAGAAAACATAGCAGTATGTGAACCACCAGATTTGTCCGTTGGAACGACAGCTCATCCCATCTTTACTGTCTGGTTGCTCTGGGATGAGAAGAGAAGAACAGCCCTGGGAAGCTGATGCCAGTTATCTTTGTTTCTTAATTTCCTGGCTCACTTTATATTTTGAGCCATGTGAGTTCTGAACTCTGTCCTTCCTCTGTGTGACGCTGCACTGGGCAAATCTTTTTCCAAGTATGGGAGAACAGGACAGAGGGCATCTGAGTCATTTGTAAGGGATGGAGATGGAGTCAGCTCAAGGCTGGTGGGAACACGTCCCTTGGGGCCGTCTTCTTCCTATCCACTTGCCAAGATCTGGCTCAGCAGTGGGAGAGGGACAAAGGAGAGATATGTGAGACAGTCCAGTAGAGGTAGGATACAGGTGTGGTTTAAAGGCAGGAAGCACTGGAAGGCATTTATTCTGGGAACTTTAGCCTGGATATAAATTTTTTCTAGTTAATCTTCCTGCAGAGAGACCTGCAAGATAATGACAGTGTTTTTGCTTACAACATTCTAGCAGCTTTTTTCCTGTATCCTTATTGTCTGTCCCAAGCATATCCTTATCCTTATGTAAAGTTAAGTGTAAAACACTGAAGTTTTGCTGGTTTGGGGCTTTTTTCTGATGGGCTGTTAAGTTTAAATCCTCTACTTATTCTTCCTGTAGAGAGACAGACCAGTGATGATGAGTCACCCCACTTTCCCCTCCTTATTTCTGTGTCATTTCTGCTTTGTTCCCAGAAGCTTATATGATACATTTCAGGGCAAAGTTAACTTGATTTCCAAAAACCCTTGGCAAATAGGAAATATGAAACCCATTTCACAAATGAGAAAGCCACGTTTCAACCAAGGAAAAACAGCCTGGTAGGGCTGACATGGAAAATTTGAGGCAAGGTAAGATGAAAGATGCACAGCCAATCTTTGTTCCCTGGGGTGAAATGATGGACATAGCTTGTCTTTTCACATCTGGGAAGATGTGACTGCTTGCCTCTTCTTCCTTCCTCTCCTGAGCCCTGGATCCCACCCATGACTAACATTCTCAGACTCCACATTCGCAAATAAGTCTCCCCATCACATCTCCTAGAGGAAGGCCCTGCTGGTAGACTCTTGTAAATATCACCCATCCGGGGAGTACCTGGCAAGATGGAATCAGAAAGGGGCCCCTGCAGAGCTGAGGTCTAGAAACACCTGCCAGGTCATCTATCAAGATCAAATGACAGCAAATTTGCCCATAATGGAAAACAGGCTGAAGGAGCAAGGTAATGAATCTCTAAATTTGGCACTGTGCCCCTCACTGCAAAGACTCTGGTCTGTGAGTTGCATATAGAAGACTGACTTTCTGGGGCGCCTGGGTGGCTCAGTCGTTAAGCGTCTGCCTTCGGCTCAGGTCATGGTCCCAGGGTCCTGGGATCGAGCCCCGCATTGGGCTCCCTGCTTGGCAGGAAGCCTGCTTCTCCCTCTCCTGCTCCCCCTGCTTGTGTTCCCTCTCTCGCTGTGTCTCTCTCTGTCAAATAAATAAATAAAATCTTTAAAAAAAAAAAAAAAGAAGACTGACTTTCTGGGTTTCCCAAGAATCAAAATAAATACAGATGTCCTTGGGTTTGTTTTGTTTTATTGTAGAAGTATTCTTTTATTGGTGAAAACATTATTATCAGCTATTTTTTTATTTTAAAAAGTAATACATGATTGTAAAAAATTCAAAATATACAAATAAGGGAGAGTCAGAACATCTTTCCTCTTTCTTTGCACTCCTCCTCTCTTAAGCCCACTCCCCAGAGATAACCCTTGTTTCGACTGTAAATCTGTTAGAAGCTTTTCTACCCTTTTAGCGATAGTCCTAACCTCAGAGCCATGACCATGCATGTGTGCAGAAGTGGCAATAATAATAAATGCTCAGCACATTGAATATTCACAATGTGCCAAACACTTTTGTAAGCATTTTTGCATTCAAAACTTATTAAAAATGTATACCATCCCCATGAGATGGCAGAAGCAAGATTCAAACCCAGGCATTTGACTCCAGGGTCTGGGCTAGACATTACTCACTCCACCACCGTGCTCATCCTCCACATCTCAATGTTGTCCATAGATGGGCCAGCCACTGCTTGCTGTCTACTCTCTAATCTAATCCTCTGGCTCTTAGCTCTGGAGTCAGACAAATCTTGGTGCAAATTCTGTCTCTATTACTCACTAGCTATGTACCTTTGTGTAGTTTTCTTAACCTCTCTGAGTCTCAGTTTTCTCATCTGTAAAATGGGAGACTAATACTTTATGAGATGTCTGTGAATAATAAATGTGATAAATTCTAACATAAATAGCAAAATACCTGAAACACATCCCAGATGTTGGGTAAGTACTTTTTAACAAACGAACAAATGAAAGTAGCCATAGTGGTCCTAGCACTACATTTACCTTTATTTTACTATTGTATTATAAAAGATGGACTGTGTCTCCTATTGACTGTATACTCCTAGCACCTTAATCTCTGTGAGATACATTAATATTATTGTAATGAGTGATGTATCTCACACCAGAATCAAAAGGGACATTCTTTCATCTTTTTGGTTATCAAGAGCTTCATTTCCAAACCTGTCATGGATAGACACTCCCTATAAGCATTCTATAGATCATTTTATTGTTAAATCCTAAATCTTGGTAGCATATGTCCAGTGAGTTAGTATTTTTCCCAAGTATGGTTACCTGACACTAGCTTAAACCAACCCTCTGGCCTCACATACATACTTTATAACAGCTTTATTAAGATTCAATTTACATATGATAAAATTCACCCTTATTTTTAAAGTGTACAATTAAGTGGTTTTTAGTGTCTTCACAGAGTGGTGCACTCACCATCACTATCTAATTCTAGAACCCTTTTATCACCCAGAAGAGAAATTTCATACTTCCTAGCAGTCACTGGCCATTCCTCCCTCCTCCCAGCCCCTGGCAACCACTACCTCCTATCTTTGTGGATTTGCCTGTTTTGGACATTTCATATGAATGGAATTATACAGTATGTGGCCTTTTGCGACTGGCTTCTTTCACTTAGCATCCTGTTTTCAAGGTTGATTCATGTTGTAGCATGTGTCAGTATGATAAAATTCACCCTTATTTTTAAAGTGTACTTCATTTTTTATGGCTGACTAATATTCTGTTATATAGATATACCACAATTTATTTATGTATTTATTATTGGATGGATATTTGGGTTGTTCTCACCTTTTGTCTATTATAAATAATGCTGCTATAAACATGCAGGTACAAGTTGTTGGGCGGACATATGTTTTCTCTTTTTCTTTTTTTAAAGACTTTATTTATTTATTTTAGAGAGAGAGTTAGTAGGGGGGAGGGGCAGAGCGAGATGGAGAGAGAGACTCTCAAGCAGACTCCCCACTGAGTGCGGAGCCTGATGCCAGGCTGGATCCCACAACCCTGAGATCATGACCTGAGCCAAAATCAAGAGTGGGACGCTTAACCGACTGAGCCACCTAGGCACCCGTGGACATATGTTTTCAATTCTCTTGGGTATATACCTAAGAATGGTATTGTTAGTATAATATGGTAATTCAATGTTTAATTTCTTGAAGAAATGACAAACTGTTTTCCAAAGTGGTGGTACCATTTTACAGTCTCACCAGTGATGTACGAGAGTTTCAATTTCTCCATCTCTTCACCAGTATTTTTTATTATTGGTCTTTTTTATTATAACCATTCTAGTGAGTGTGAAATGGTATTTCATTGTGGTTCTGATTTACATTTCCCTAATGACTAATAATGTTGAGCTTCTTTTCTTGTGCTTATTGGACATTTGCATAACTTCTCTGAAAAAATATCTGTTCAAACCCTTTGCCCATTTTTAAAACTGGGTTATTTGTTGGCCTCAGATATTTTCATAACAGCTGTTGAATGAATGGTATCTTGGAAGAATCACAGGTTTACCTGTATTTGATTCTAGCTTCACCACTTAGCTATGTGTCCTCAAGCAAGACTATTTTATTTTTCTGAACCCTAGCTTTATTATCCATAAAAAAGAGGTCAAACCTCTCTTCCAGGAATTCCAGGGCTATTATGAGGAACAAATGAGATGCAAGAGCATCAAGCACAGAGTGGAGTACCCAATAGACACTAAAAAATGTGTTAGACTCTCTCATCACCCCACCCTTGCTGTAGACATGCTTTCCCTTAGGAAGATGGGTTTCACCCTGGTGGACCAATTTCAACATGGCAAATGGAGTGGACTGAAGTCCAAAAGGCAAGGCGTTCAATGTGAAGAGGTCAGTGAGTTTATTATGAGGTCCCCTCCACACACATACACACAACAATGCCTCTCCTTTTGGGTGAGGGGTGACATGGCCCAGCTGATCTCTGCATGAGATCATCTGAGCAAATAGAAACCATCTTGGCAGCCTTAAAAAAAGGAGGACAGAGACAGTTATAAAAGAGGGATTGTAACCCCTTATTCTAGCACCAGTACTCTTTACAATCTCCACAGTTTTGAATAACAAGACTTTAAGAATGGGTGGCTTGAGAGGGCTGGGTAACATGACATTCAGAGTCTGGCTCTCCATAAAGGCAAGTCTGGCTCCTGCTTATTAACAGTCTGGTAATGCACAAGGCCTATCATTTATTCCTTCTCTAATGAGTGGATAGGCTGTTTAAGTTCCTGATGGGCAACCTAGTAAGTTTAGTCTCCTGCTCCAAGCCTTTGTCTGGCTTCTTCCATGTACATACAAACAACCTTCTTCCTCCTGCTCCCACGTGCTGGCTTTGCACTATAGCTCAGCTTGAGGGCCATTTAATATCTAAGTAGTATTCTCTTTAAAAGGGGGAGTCAAAGCCCTGAATGAGGGGCCAGACTGATAAGTCCATTCAGCCATAATCCTGCCATCATTTATTGAGCATGTACTATGTGCAAGACATTGTGCTATGTAGTCGGAACACAAAAGGGAAGATGACATAGTCTATGCCTTCAAAGAGCTCATCATATGGTGGAAAAAATGGGTATATAAACAATATTTACCAATAACATTGTATTTCAATGACTGCCCTAAAGTGATTTTCATCATGGGAGTGCACATGGTAGGCTTGCAAAAATATTAGACCCTGAAGTTTCACCTTTCCCTGGGTATCCTATGGCAATCCCTCCATTTGCATATAGCCACTAGAAGGGAAGAGAGAAAAACATACACATGCTTTCATTTTTCTATGTCCAGGCTTACTCTGGAGAAGGCAACCAGCAGAGAAGAAATGAAATATGATAGATTTTTTAAGTTATTTTTCTAAATAGAAATTAAAGGAGAAATCACAGGAAAGTATGAAAATCAATTTACAGTGTAATTGTGTCACATAAGTAGAAGCTGTGGGGAGGAATTTGGGCAAAGGGAGAATGCTTTCTATCTCCCATGGCCCCTGACAAGGGTTTTCATCTAAACCGTGTCCCACGACAGGATCCTCAACCTTCCCTGGATTTCTGTTTGCTCATATTTATTTTTTTTTCTTTCTTTCTTTCTTTATTTTGTTTGCTCATATCTAAAACGAAGATGTTGAACCAGCAGGTCTTGAAGATGCCTTATAGTTCTGACAGTCTATCAGAGTGGGCAGTTTATTCATGTGTTTATTTTTAGCTGGGAGAAAGGAAGAAAACAGGAATAGCAGGGAAAATGGAGGTGTTTTGATGTTTATTTGGTTGTAGAGCGCAAGAAAGGAGGGAGAAGGACCCTTTTCATTGCTTTTCTTTCTCAATGGTCAGGGCAGAACCACAGCACAGACCCTCTGAAAACAGAAAGGAAGCTCAGGGAGGTTTAAGAACTGGGGAAGACAGCAAACAGGTCCGGCAGCACAATTTTTCTAGATTATGAAATCTAGACAGGTGGCCAGCAGCACCGCCATAGATGCCCAGGACGCTGTGCTATTTAAATCCCAGGTAGAGGGCTCCCTGGGGGACGCTGGTCATGGTGTTTGTGTAGCAAGGGCTGGATGAGGCCGGATTCCAGTATCACTCTGCAGGCACAGACTGTAGATAAACCACCCCTGACTCATGCCTCCAACTGAACTCAGACCTTGGACCAACCAATTTCCTTTCCCTCTCCATCAAGAATGTTTTGTCCCCTTATTTATTTTTTTTAAATTTTTTATGGTTGTCCCCTTATTTATCCTGATCACATATATCAAATTCTTATTTTTCTCTGATGTATTACCCTGGGTCAAACTACAACTGCCAAAACAGACATTTAGCACCTCCTTAGAAAGAAACCCAAGAAATGGCTTTCAATCTACCAACTATACACATGGCACAACTTATTACTATGCAACTCAGTTCCTCTTTCTGACCTCGGACATTTATTCTCCCATTTGTGTTTTCATTCATTCATTCATTCATTCATTCATTCATTCAACATTGAGCCTCTATAAGCTGTGGACCTTGGGCAAGTTGCTTAACCTCTCTGTGCCTCTGTTTTTCATCTGTAAAAAGAATAATGGAATGAGGGGCACCTGGGTGGCTCAGTCAGTTAAGTGTCTGCCTTCAGCTCAGGTCATGATTCCCAGGGTCCTGGGATCGAGTCCCACATCGGGCTCCCTGCTCAACAGGGAGCCTGCTTCTCCCTCTCCCTCTGCCTGCCACTTCCCCTGCTTGTGTGCACTCTCTCTCTCTGTGTCAAATAAATAAATGAAATCTGAAAAAAATAAAAAAATAAAAAATAAAAGAATAATGGAATGATAGAAAAAGAATGATCTACCTCCTAGGATACTTGTTAGAATTAAGTGAAGTGCTTCGAACAGGGCCTGGCACATATTGAGCACTGCATTAGAATTAGATATTCTCATCATCATTACTTATTAACCTTAGTACTATGCAGCAGGCTCAGTACTCTGCTAGCTTGGAGACTCCAAGATCAATAAGAGCACATAGTGGTGGAAAACAGTAGCCTTATAAAAAGTGTTATCATTATTAATATTGAGACATGGGAAAGAGGTAGAATTGGACAGATATGAACAAAAGAGATGCCAGAGGTGAGAGAGGGGAAGAGTGTGATGAGCGTACAGGCAAGATGCTGATGCCATTGATACACTGAGTGTGAGCAGACAGAGGGACAGTTAAAAGATGAATATCCAGGGCTTATGCTAAGACGAGAGATCTGGAATAGAGACATCAATTTGGGAGTCACTGATATGTAAACAATAGCAGGAAGAAATGAGAGTCAGCAAAAGGAGGCTACAAAACATGAGGTGGGAACCCAAGATGGAACCCTGGGGAAAGATCCTCATGAAGAGACAAGAGAAGAAAGAGAAGCCAGCAAAAGAAACTGGGATGGAACTAGGAGTAGATAGGAGGAAAATCAGAGGAGGGACGCTAAAAAAATGTAAGGAGAGTAGAGTTTCAACAAGAAGCATGTGGTCAAGAGTGTCAAGAAGACTGAAGAGGGGGCGCCTGGGTGGTTCAGTCGTTAAGCGTCTGCCTTCGGCTCAGGTCATGATCCCAGGGTCCTGGGTTCGAGCCCCGCATTGGGCTCCCCACTCGGCAGGAAGCCTGCTTCTCCCTCTCCCACTCCCCCTGCTTGTGTTCTCTCTCTCGCTGTGTCTCTCTCTGTCAAATAAATAAATAAAATCTTAAAAAAAAAAAAAGAAGACTGAAGAGTCCATGGGACTTAGCACCAAAGAAGCCATTGAGAGCCTTCAGGGAAGGTGAGGGGCCGTGTCCAGTCTTCAGTGAGTGTGGTTATGTGTGGAGGTGAAGTAGCTGCAGAGAGGTAAGGATATGAAACCTGGCAGTCCAGGGAGGGAGAGAAGGGAGTGAGCAGCTAGAGAGGAATGTAGGGTAGAAGAATCGTGTTGTTTCATTCTAAGCTGGAAGGAACATTAGCACCTCCCACCTCTTCTCCCTCCCCTCCTCACAGCTTATGGTCCAGCCATAGTCAAGTGCAGAAAATGCCATGCTTTGAATACACTGGGTCATTTGTTACTTTATGCCTTTTTAAAAATTGTGGTAAGATATATAAAATGTAAGATTCACCATTTTAACCATTTTTAAGTGTACAGTTCAGTGGCTTCAAATACATTCACGTTGTTGTGCAACCATCACCACCTCCTGTCTCCAGAATTTTTTCATTTCCCCCAACGGGAACTCTGTACCCATTAAATAACAACTCCCCGTTCCCTCTACCTCCCACCCCTAGTAACCCCATTCCACTCTCTATCTATAATTTCAACTCCTCTAGGTACCTCATATAAGTGGAATCACACAATATGTGTCCTTTTGTGACTGGCTTATTTCACTCAGCATGATGTCCTCAAGGTTCATCCATGTGGCAGCATGTGTTAGGACTGCCTTCCCTTTTAAGGCTGAATAATAGTCCACCATATATATAGACCACATTTTGTTTATCCATTTATCTATCAATGGATGCTTTGGCTGTTTCCACCTTTGGTTATTGTGAATAATGCTTCTATGACTATGGGTGTACAAATATCTGTTTCAGTTTCTGCTTTTTATTTCCTTGGAGTATAAACCCAGAAGTGGAATGGCTGGATCATATGGTAATTCTATGTTTAATTTTTGAGGAACCACGATACTGTTTGTAATAGTGGTCGCACCATTTTACATTCCAACAGTGCAAGAGGGTTTCAATTTCTCCACATCCTCGTCAACACTTGTTATCTTCTATTTTTTTAAAGAGCCATCCTCATGGGTGAAGGCATAGAGGTCACCTTTATGCCTTTTCGCATGCTAATATTACTGAAAATATCCTCCTCCTGCCAGCCATGCAAAGCCTGGTTATCCCTCAATATCTTCTCAGGTATCAGTTCTTCTGGATGGTTTCTGAGAACCATCCCCAATGGAGTTATCCACTCTTTATGCCTTGAGTTTGTTACTGATGCATGCTAACTCAATTGCACATGTTACACCAGAAGCAATTATTAATTTGTAAGATCTCCATCCTCAACTTAGACATGTACATCCCAGAGAAAGGAGACCAATTCCTAGTCATGTTTATGTATCCCAGTACACTGACTGGAATCACATTCATGCTTTTCTCAGCTTAATAAACATAAATAAGGCAGAGTTCCTGCCCTCAGAGAATTTATAATTTTAGGACAGGCATAAATATATGAAATTTTAAATAATAGAAGCCCAATGCAGGACAAGCAATGCCCCAAAGAGGGATATCAGTAACTTTCACATGTGTAGTTGAGGGGAGTAGACTTCGTTTTTGATCACATAAATCAGTAAAAAGGTTCTGAGCACAACTTGCCATTTTTTTTTTTTTTTGCTTATAAAGCGTATGTGTCTTATTTTACAATTGTGTTACATATGTTAAAAATATACACTAAAGTTGGGGCGCCTGGGTGGCTCAGTTGGTTGGGCGACTGCCTTCGGCTCAGGTCATGATCCTGGAGTCCCTGGATCGAGTCCTGCATCGGGCTCCCTGCTCGGCAGGGAGTCTGCTTCTCCCTCTGACCCTCCCCCTTCTCATGTGCTCTCTCTCTCAAATAAATAAATAAAATCTTTAAAAAAAATATATACACTAAAGTAAAAATCAGAAGAAGATGCATATAAATAGGTTGGCAATATTCTTTCCTACACCCCAATAGATTGTCTTGGCATACCATTCTGGAGGCCAGCAATTTAGAACAATGCCATTCAAAATGGGGTCCCCTGACCAGTGTGGGGGCACAGCCATTTTGTTACTGATCCATCACACAATAAGCACCAAAATGGAGAGCAACTATCTAGAAACTTTCATAGCAATTTGAGTAGGCAAATTCATGTCTGTTGGCTATAATAATTTTAAAAAGTGGTCTTGTATTTTGTATCTCTTTGTTTCTTACTTCACTTTTCCAAATTATTTCTTCATTTATTTATTAAATAAGTTTAGTAATTCATTTTAACTGTACTTCATCTACCGACAGTGGATTGGAAATTTTTTAAAAAGTGAGTCAAAATACAAACTTGGTCTTTCACCATAGAGAGGCTGGGAAGTGCTACAAGACACAGTAAGTCTTAGAGTCCTGAGCTAGAAGGGCGTTGGGAAGCTGTCTGCACAGGTGGCAGGGTCCTCTGGGTACAGAATCAGGTGAGCCTCATGACTGCAGTGAATTAGGAAGGATCTTTGGGAGCCCAAACAAGGCCACAAGGACCAGGGAGTCTTTTCTCCTGACTGCCCCCGGCCCTGGCCCAGGTTGTCTGCCCCTTAGTGAGTTCTATACACCAGACAATAAATGTTATTGGTCTGGACTGAGCTGTGGTGTCTGGGGAGAATTGCATGCAGGAAGTCTGAAGGAGCTCCTGTCCCCAGATCCAGCATGACACAGGGGTGTTCTACTGTGTGTGTCTTCTTTCCCTCCTCAGTTCCATAACACCTCACTAGCTGTTTCCTGATCTGAACTCTAAGAACTTTGCCTCCCCCCCTCCCCTGTTGACCCACCATAAAGATTTGTGGGCAAGGCCAGTGAAAACACTGAAACACCATTCCCTTCGCAGACATACTGTGTTGATGCCATTTAACTGGATGTTGTCCTCAGTGGGTTCATAATTCTTTTGTTCTTCCTTAACCACCAAATTCAGCCACACGTCAGAGCTGGCAACTCATGGAGTGAGTATGTGTAAAATGGGGTGATTTAGCAAGCAGTGTTCCATTTATAACTTTGGTGCTTGACATGGGCAGTGAGAGCTCTTCCATTAAAATGCACAGTCACCAGCCCATCCTGACAGCTGCTGAATCACGCACAGGGAGCTGCTCAAGACGCTGGCTGTGAGACCCCCTGCTTATGCAACGCTGAGCCAAGAGACAGGTGTGTGCTACAGAGCTGTGCCCCTGGCTTCAAGGATTTCCCTGGAAAAGGCAAGGTTGGAGCCCAAAAGAGCTCCTGTTTATGGAGCATTTACAATGGCTCTGTTCTAAATGCATTATCTCATTCAAGCTTGCCCCCCAAATCCTTTGAGGAAGATACTCTTTTTTTTAGCATTAAAAAAA
>NC_138374.1:99080847-99125352 GCF_054177405.1 Leptonychotes weddellii | reverse complement strand
CTTTTTTTTTTTTTTTAAAGATTTATTTATTTATTTGAGAGAGAGAATGAGAGAGAGCACATGAGAGAGGGGAGGGTCAGAGGGAGAAGCAGACTCCCTGCCGAGCAGGGAGCCCGATGCGGGACTCGATCCAGGGACTCCAGGATCATGACCTGAGCCGAAGGCAGTCGCTTAACCAACTGAGCCACCCAGGCGCCCTTTTTTTTTTTTTTTTACTATTGTGGTAAAATATACATAACATAAAACTTACCACTGTAACCATTTTTAAGTGTACAGTTCTGTGGCATTAAGGATACTCACATTGGGGCACCTGGGTGGCATGGCTGGTTGAGCGTCTGCCTTTGGCTCAGGTCATGATCCCAGGGTCCTGGGTTCGAGTCCCGCATTGGGCTCCCTGCCCGGTGGGGGAGCCTGCTTCTCCCTCTCCTCCCTGCTCGTACTCTCTCTCGCTACCTTTGTCACTATCTCTCTCTCAAATAAATAAATAAAAATCTTTAAAAAAAAAAAGGATACTCACATTGTTGTACAACTATCACCACCATCCCTTTTCAGAACTTTTTCATCTTCCCAAACTGAAAGTCTGTACCCATTAAACAATAACTCCCCATTCCATCCTTCCACCGCCCCCTGGCAACCACCATCCTATTTTCTGTCTCTACGAATTTGACTACTAATGAAGATAGTATTTTTTTTTAAGATTTTTTTAAATTTATTTATTAGAGAGAGAGAGTGAGAGAGAGAGCGCAAGAGGGGGAAGGGTTAGAGGGAGAAGCAGACTCCCCGCCGAGCATGGAGCCCGATGTGGGACTCGATCCCGGGACTCCGGGATCATGACCCGAGCCGAAGGCAGTCGCTTAACCAACTGAGCCACCCAGGCGCCTGAAGACAGTATTCTTATTATTACCTTCTCTGTAGAAGAGGAAACTGAAGCACAGAGAGTTTAAGTACTTTGTCTAAGGTAACACAGCCAGCAAACAGAAGAGCTGGGATTAGAACTTGGGCATTCTGGCCGTGGAGCCCACGAAGCCATGTGAAAGGAAATAGAAATCCCTCTGGGGAGACAGCCAGAGACCTCGTGTCCTTAATGCCCCGTCTGTCCAAGACACACGGCTGCGCTCTGAGCTGAAGCAGAAAAGTGGCCAGACTCTCCAGGTCCAGGACTCACAGTGAGGGGAAAAGAAACTGGGATGATCCGTACTGCTCACTTCAGCCTCTCCTAGCACCGCCCATCACGTGCGCGCATGCATGCACCCACACAGGGGCTGTAGCTGCAAGATTCTGATTTTGGGCTTCAGACAGACCTGGGTTCTAGGTGCAGTAAATCATCAGGCAGGCGCAGTTCCTGACCCGGAGCAGAAACCCAGTCGTTGTGAGCTCCCGTCCCCTTCCTTTTCCACTTTACCTTCTGCAGAGAGAAAACTGAAAACCCTCCGCGAACACGCTGAATTTAGCAAGTGTGCTGGGGAGAGGAGAATGAAGGGGATGAGGTATGGTTGAGGGGAAGGAGTGGTTGGGACTTGTTAACCCTGGGGGAATGAAATAACATCCCCAGAAAAATACGTGCCGCCTCTTGATCTCAAGTATTGGCGGGAAAACTAGAACAATGGGGTGCTGGAGAGCTCACAATAATCCTAATGCTGTGAAAGGCCAAATCCCTGCCTGAACTTCCATGCCTCCGCCAGCAGGCAGGCTGGACAGCTCCTGCAGAGCCCAGTATGCTCTCCAAGGATGCCCAGAGCGTCATGGGGTGCAGGCACACAGGGGGTGCTCGTAAATATCCTCTGGATCAGCTGGTGAGCAAGTGTGGGGCACCTGACTGCAGTGCCTAGCACGTGTTTTTACTTAGGAAGAGCAAACTGCCTGGAAAAATATTTTAGGATGGATTTCCCCCATGCCTTCCACGGGGTGGGGTGGGGGTGGGGGGAGCAGAAGGTGGAGAGAAAGAGAGAGAGACTGATTTTGATTGATGCTTTCAGCAACCTGGAGCATGAGGCAAACTTCCTGAAACCATAAATCCAAGGAGCTGAAAAGGCCTGAAACTCTGTGGTGTTCTGAGCTCTGCTGGGTTTGCTGGCTGCTGGAGGGCAAGGAAAGAGGGAGCTGGGCTTCCCCAATTTCTTCTCTCCTATGCAAGGAACTGCGAGATTAAAGAAACAAAAGGTGAGCTATGAATGCTCTGCCTGCTTCTCCAGAGAAATAAGGGGCAGTTCACGAGACATTTGAAACAGGTAACAAAGACATGCTTCTCAAGGAACCAGGCTGCTGGGCGTTGGCTGGTGAAACAAATTAGGAGAGGGATGCTTAACAAACCAGAAAGACAGAGATAAGGCAGAAGCAGCAACAGTGATGACTGAGAAATAAACTCCACACTACAGAAAGCCAGGAAATAAGGATCCGTGATTACTCTAAGACTTCTGCCTTCTCCTTCAAGATAGTTGAACTTTACTCTTTATTAATAATAAGGAAGAGCTATCTTTTGTTAAGTTCTCACTATGTGCCACTTTGCTAAATACATTTCATGTATTATATCATATAACCCTGTGCAATACTCCAGGTGCTGGGTATTATTGTCCCCAAATCATAGGGATGGAAACTGCAGTTCAGAGAATTTAAGTAACCCTTCCCAAGGTCACACATCTAGGGCTGAGGGTCTGAACCAGTTCTCTATACACTGTAGTACCACTAAAAAATTTAATGAGAAGCATTCACAAAATTAAAGAAAGCACAAGTGATGGGTTCATCAAAAAGAAAGGTAGACTCTGCATGGGTCTGTTTGCACTCCCCTGGCTTCAGGCTACCTCACCTGGGCAATTCTACATCTGGCAGTTTGCCCACAAGAGGCCAAGGTCTGAGCACCTCCTACCCCATGGAGAAGAGCCTCTCTCCACACACTTCTGGGGGATCATCTGTTTAAACTAGGCCAGAGTCATAATCATTCATTCCAGAAGGGGCTGTGATTCACATCTGAGCTTTGGAAAATCGTGTTAGTTTAATTTAAAGGGGAGAGGAAAGCAAAATAAATGCTCAGATGCTGACGGATTTCTCTAGACCTTAATTTGCATTAGTTTTGCTTTCAGAGCATTTGATTTGTTTTTTTTTATTTTCAAACTGTGTTGTACCACATGCAAGGAAAATAGATTTACTTAATCTGAATCCTGTGATTTCATTGTTTATTGATGTCAATACGGAATAGATGAGGAGTGCTAAGAAAGGAACATCAGAGGGCTTTCCATCTTCCCTCTAGGAGGCAGGAAGGGGAGAATCATCAAGCCTAGGACATTTAGAGGCTCATACAGATGTCAGGGCCGACAGTCATGCTACATGTCACCTCCCCAGATCCTCCCCAGGAGCCAGGCCAACCCTGACACAAATGCAACCAGGAGATCCTTAGTCTCCTCCCTGGGAATAGGATGTGTGTTGATGTTCCCAGTGTGTGTTTAAGCATATCCTGCCTTTAACTTGAGCCCTACATTCATTGACCCATAAACATGTCAAAAGAGGGAAGTGTTCCAGCCTAGGTTTTCACAGAGGCAGAGAATCTGGCCTTCCAGGACTGGGGGCAGGGAGGACAACTTAGGACAATCACCACAGTTTCCTAACTCAGATCCTGCCCATGGCTGGCCTTCTCTCTCATGTGTCCTCCACAGAGCTGCCATCATAACGTGGTCATACCACTTCCCTATTTAAAATTCATCACCATTAGCTACTGCAATAAATAAGCAAACAAAATAACAACAACCCATGTCTGATGCTGACATTCTCTTAACCAATCATTTGACAAGTATTTATTAAGCACCTGCTCCCTGCCAGACACACTCTGATTCTGGCCAACCTCTCCAGTCATACCTTCTAGGCCCCATTCCCTCCACTCCATACACCTTGTTCTCTGTGTCATGACTTTGTATTTCCTGATCCTGACCTATACTTGTCCTACCCTGTGCCTCTGCTCAGGCTGTTCCTGTGGGACCAACTCCCCTCCTCCATAACCAGACGTCCAAGTTCTGTCCAATCTCAAGGACAGCTCGAGTGACACTTACATTACGAAACATTTCCAGATCTCCCCAAGTCAACATTAATCACTCCTCTGACCACCTGCCATTCCCTCATCCCCAGGAAGAAGTAGCTGTTCCCCTCTCTGAGCTCCTTGCCCAACCATGCTCTGTCCACATCTGTTATTCTTTTACACCTTCATCCTATTATTTCTTTGCAACCATCCATCAAAGCAAAACTCATGCTTATTCTCCTCCCTCCACCTTAAGTCCAAAACAAAGCAGACACTCAGAGTATTTATGAGTAAATGGGCACATGAACATTTTCTTCACTGTTCCCATGGCCCTCTGTACTCATAATTAGGTCATTGATCACACTCTGCTTAGTATTTTAACTACCTCTGTACATAATAATTATAAACCACTTAAGGGCAAAATTCTTGTCTTGTTTATCCTTTTATCTCCTACAGCATCTAAAAAAACAAAACAAAAACCTCCTTGCTCTAAGTGGGCACTCACTAAATGCCATTAAGATGAAAAGAAATAAAAGTAAATATTGCATCCTTCCAGGTGGGCTTAGGGAGGTACTGGAAGAGGATCTAAGGAATGCTAGAGAGGGCATGACAAGATGTCAGTTCAGCTCACCTAACATTTATTAGCAATGTATATACATACATGTATATGTATATACACACACATATATATATAGCACCATATATGTATATACACATATATTATGGTATTAATAATTAATATTAATCATTATCATTAGCTGAACACCTATTACATAGGCTACATTTGAGGGTCAAGTTAGAGAAACAAATGTGAATGTGACATGATCCTGCTTTCCAGGAGGTCACAACAAAGATACAGAAAACAGAACTCCATGAAAAGGCAGCTAAGCTCTGCAGCAAGCTCATGAGCACTAGGCGAGGGCTTGTGCTGGTCCATAACTAAGCATCCATTGATCTATCATGATAAAGATAAAAAGTTAAGTTCACCTTACTGAGTTTTTCAAAGGGTTAAATTCATTCCAAGTGAAGGATTGGTCACTATTCCAAGACTATATCATTTGTAGTTTGAGGAGGGGAGTGATATTAAATGTTCTTTCATACTGAAATGATGTGATAGCAAAATCAGTGCTTTTTGGTCTGAAAAATAAAAAGTTGAGAACCTGATGTTGATCCTCTTAATGATTTTTTGTTGTTGTTTTAATTTTATTGTCCCATGAAATCCAAACATGGAACCCACTGTTCCCCATTTAGAACTTTATGATCTTGAAGATGCATTTGACTATGTGGTGGTTAGAATGAACATAAACCTTGGAAGATATTTTCTAATAAATATCATGGCCTGTCTACAGGGGCCCCAACAGCCTTTTCCACGCTGAGGTAGAGTGGCAATCTCTACGGGCCTAAGAACTATTTGGCATCTTTAACTATCATAAGAGGACTCCAATTCTGCTCAGTTGACTATCAAAAATAAGGTTTCCCTTATAAATTCTTTTCTCTAGGAATCCCACTAAGGTCTTCCAGAGAAGATTAGAGAGAAAGCTCCTCTCATGGTGCTGGCTGAGGGAGAACAACAACCACTGCTGAACTTCTACCTCCCTTGTCTTCTCTAAGGAAGAAGATATTGAGCAGGAAGGGCAGCAAAACAATTGTGTCAGAGCATTGGTAGAAACTCACAGAACTTGGGGTAAGGTAATAGGAAAAAAAGGGAAAACTCTACCTCTGGTAGAGGGGCAGAAATGCATGGGTGGCAGCATTACATCTGGAGGAGGAGTAAGAACACTTGAGAAAGCTACTGCCTTGAGTCCCAGATGGATAGTACCTGCCTACAGCTGAGGCTTAATCAGGACATCAGAGAATGGCCCCCACACACCCACCTTCTCCACACTAACAACCATCAAGTAAAAAACAAAACTGGAATATAGCTAGGAGAGCTACAAAAGGCAGATTCTCTCTGTAGTAATACAAAAGGAGACCCAAATCCAAGCAGGAAGATTAAAAGTCAAGCAGAGAACAGACACTGACCAAAAATTCACAAATTAGTCCATACCATAAACAGAAGTTATTAGAGGGATTTGAAGCCTTTGGTGCACTAAGAGTAACCACAGCAACAACAAAGCCAGCCTAACTTCAAACCACACCTAACTTCTGAGTAGGCTAACATTAACTCCCTAACCCTACAGGTCAACCAAAAGGAAAGGTGTGTTCCTCTTCAAGCATAAAAAAATATGAACTCACCTCATTATTTACTGTATTATACAACACATCTGACTTTCCAAAAAAAATTACAAAGCATACAAAAAGGCAAAAAAAAAAAAAAAAAAGCCAAAAGAGAAAAAGCAATCATTAGAATCAGATTCATAACTGATACAGATGTTGGAGCTATCAGGTTAGGAATTTAAAATAACTATGATTCACGTGTTAAATGCTCTAATGGAAAAAGCAAACAACATGGAAAATCAGATAGATAACTTCATCGGAGTTGAAAAACTATAAGAAAGAATCCAATGAAAATACCAGAAATAAAAAACACAGGAACAAAGATAAAGAATATTATCAGTGGGTTCATCAGTAGATTTGACATAGCTGAAGGAAGAATCAGTAAATCAGTGAACTTGAAAATAGGTCAGGAGAAATTACCAAAACTGAAACAAGGAAAAAGAATAAAAACAAAAACCAAAACAAAAAAACAGACTAGAGAATCTGAGAGATGTGAGACAATATTAAATATGCAGTATTAAATATATGTGTATTTGGAATCCAAAAAAGAGAAAGAATGGACAAAAGAAATATTTGAAGAAATAATGGCCAAGAATTTTCCAAATCAGTGAGACACACCAAATCATAACAGATCCAGAAAGCTCAGAGAGAAAATCTTGAAGGCAACCAGAGAAGACACATTATCTCATTACCTACACAGGAACAATGCTAAGAGTTAAAACACTCTTACTGTACATTTAAGCAAGAAGAGAATGGAGTGCTATTCTGAAAGTGCTGAAAGCAAAACAACAACAAAAACAACAAACAAAACCAACCAACCAAACAAACAAAACCCCCACATCCAAAAACCAATTCTTAATTCTATCCCCAGCAGAAATAGCTCTCCACATTGAGGGAGAAATAAAGATTTCCTCAGACAGACAATTTAGGGAATTCGCTACTAGCAGACCTACTCTACAAGAAATGTTAAAAGAAGTTCTTCAGGCAGAAGAAATATAGGTCAGAAATTTTAATCTATAGGGGCACCTGACTGGCTCAGTCAGTAGAGCATGCAACTCTTGATCTTGGAGTTGTGGCCTCAAGCCCCACATTGGGTGTAGAGATTACTTAAAAGTAAAATCTAGGGCGCCTGGGTGGCTCAGTTGGTTAAGCGACTGCCTTCAGCTCAGGTCATGATCCTGGAGTCCCTGGATCAAGTCCCGCATCGGGCTCCCTGCTCGGCAGGGAGTCTGTTTCTCCCTCTGACCCTCCCCCCTCTCATGTGCGCTCTCTCTCTCTCTCTCATTCTGTCTCAAATAAATAAATAAAATCTTTAAAAAAAAAAAAGTAAAATCTAAAAGAAAAAAAAAGAAGAAGAAGAAGAAAAGAAATTTGAATCAACACACAGAAATGAAAAAGGAAAAACAGATTTTTTTCCTATTTTTAGTTGTCCTAAAAGATATCTGACTGTTTAAAGCGGAAAAAAAAGTAACAATGTGTTGTTATGATGTTGGTAGCATAGGCAAAAGTGAAATATATAACAACAATGGCACAAAGGATGGGAAGGAGGAATTGGGAATATACTGTTATAAGGTCTTTATATTTCTTTTTTTTTTAAGATTTTATGTATTTATTTGACAGAGAGAGACACAGCGAGAGAGGGAACACAAGCAGGGGGAGTGGGAGAGGGAGAAGCAGGCTTCCCGCTGAGCAGGGAGCCCGATGCAGGGCTCAATCCCAGGACCCTGGGATCATGACCTGAGCCTAAGGCAGACACTTAACGGCTGAGCCACCCAGGTGCCCCAGGTCTTTATATTTCACTCGAAGTGGTATAATATTATTTTAAGGTAGACTTAGATTATTTTAAAATATGTATTATAAGCCCCCGGACAATCACTAGTATATATAAGTCAAGAGAGGAAATAAAAATAGAATTTCAAAAAAAATTCTAATTAAGCCTAAAGAAGGTAGAAAAAAATATATAAGCAAAGAACAATTGGAACAAGTAGAAATCAAGAAGCAAGATGGTAATTTGGTGGGGCGCCTGGGTGGCGCAGTTGTTAAGCGTCTGCCTTTGGCTCAGGTCATGATCCCAGGGTCTTGGGATCAAGCCCCACATCGGGCTCCCTGCTCCACGGGGAAGCCTGCTTCTCCCTCTCCTACTCCCCCTGCTTGTGTTCCCTCTCTCGCTGTGTCTTTCTTTGTCAAATAAATAAATAAAATCTTAAAAAAAAAAAGATGGTAATTTGGTAACATGGTTTTAATCTAACTATATCAATAATCACCTTACATGTGAGTGATATAGGGGTGCCTGCCTGGCTCATTCAGTATAGCATGCAACTTTTGATCTCAGGGTTGTGAGTTTGAGCCCTACACTAGGTGTAGAGATTACTTAAAAATAAAATCTTAAAAAAAAAAAAATGTGGGCGCCTGGGTGGCTCAGTTGGTTAAGCGACTGCCTTCAGCTCAGGTCATGATCCTGGAGTCCCGGGATCGAGTCCCGCATCGGGCTCCCTGCTCGGCAGGGAGTCTGCTTCTCCCTCTGACCCTCCCCGGTCTCATGCTCTCTCTCTCTATCTCATTCTCTCTCTCAAATAAATAAATAAAATCTTAAAAAAAAAAAGACCCAATTCTATACCATTTTCAAGAACCCCACCTAAAATATATTAAAATATAAAATATAAAAACATAGGTTAAAAGTAAAAGGATAAAGAAGAATTATGCAAACACTAACCAAAAGAAAGCTGGAGTAGCTATATCAACTTCACATGCAGTAGACTTCAGGCCAAGGAATATTATCAGGGATAAAAAGAGACATGACATAATGATATAAGGGTCAATTCAACACAAAGACATAACAATCATAAATGTGTATGCAGCTAAGAACACAGCTTTAAAAACAAAGATCTGTCATTGATTGATAACAGAAGTCACAAACTATAGTTTTGTTTTGTTTTTTTATAAAGATTTTATTTATTTATTTGACAGCGAGAGAGGGAACACAAGCAAGGGGAGTGTGAGAGGGAGAAGCAGAATCCCCGCTGAGCAGGGAGCCAGATGTGGGGCTCGATCCCAGGACCCCGGGATCATGACCTGAGCCAAAGGCAGATGCCCAACAGCTGAGCCACCCGGGTGCCCCACAAACTATAGTTTTAACCTCTCTCAATATTAAGAAAAGATATACTATGATATATTCATATTAATTCAAAGGATTTCTTGATGGATAAGCAATCCATCCATTTCTGTAGTTATTTTAAATTTTATTTCTTAATCTAGCCAAACCATTAGAAAGCTGTGCATTTGAACTGCACTATTTTAGTCCCTTATGGGACTGTTTTCTTAATTGCACTTTGATGTTCTGCCAGCAACTTAAACTGAGAGATGTTGTAAGAAACAGTCCTATATAACTCCTTACTGGGCTTAACATAGGGTTATTCTTGAGAAAGCTTTCCTTTAGATCATAGCGTTCTCTTCATAAGAAACCATGAGAAAGATTTTGCTCAAGTTTCAGAACTAGGAAAATCTCTATTTCTCTGGTCATAATTCCTTATTTCCTTTGGCTGCTGGGAAATTTAATCAGAGGCAAATTTTTAGCCCATGGAAATTTATGGCATGCATGTTTATACTAATTTTACCCCTAGATTTATTTTATTTTTCCGTCCTTATTTTCCCCTCATCCTAATTTCCCATGTGTTTATTTTTATTCTCCTTTGCTTTTACTGTATTTTTCTCTTAAAATCAATTTTATTGAGGTATAATCTGCATGCGATAAAATAAACCCATCTTAAGTGTACAATTCAATGAGTTTTGACAAATATTACCATGTCATTTTTGTTAGCCATCTGAAAACAGTTTTGAAATAAGTAAAGGTAAAAATGAATATCACAAGGCAGTCTGTGTTAAGCATTATCATAGAGATATAAACAAATTACTGGTAGTATGGGAGAGGATAAAAAATTCTGACTGGATGGGTAGTGTGTTGGGGGGTGGGGGATCTTGGGGAAAAAGTCTCATTTTAAAAACTAATATCTCATCTTAAATTTTATTTATTTATTTTTAAGATTTTTATTTATTTATTTGTCAGAGAGAGAGAGAGGGCACTCACACAAGCAGGGGGAGCAGCAGAGGGAGAGGGAGAAGCAGACTCCCTGCTGAGCAGGGAGCCTGATGTGGGACTCGTTCCCAGGACCCTGAGATCATGACCTGAGCCGAAGGCAGACGCTTAACTGACTGAGCCACCTAGGCGCCCCTCATCTTAAATTTTAAAGATGGAAATTCAATAGTTAGAAGTAGCGGGAGAAGTCATTTGGAAAAGGAAATATCTTGAGTGAAAGAAGGAAGCAGAGATATAGGAATTGGTTCCTTCTGGCTGGAGTAGAAGGTGAGCAGGAAAGGAGCTTGAGGAAGTGAGCCTATAGCCAGGTTCTGAAAGCCAAAAGGTGTCTTCTTACATGATTGTGCAGGGAATAGGGAGCCACTGCAGGCTTTCGGCAGAGAAGAAACATAATGAGACTTGTTTTGGAAATATCACTGTGGAAGCAGTGTGAGGACTGGATGAGAATGTTGGAACTAGAGGTGGAGAAGATGGTGAGGAAGCTTCTTTAATGGTCAAGGAGAGAGATAAGGAAACCTGGGCCAACCATTAGGAAGAGTGAGAGGGAGATGAAATGGGGTCAAAGGATTAGTTGTAAGGATGAGTGAGAAAGAAATTGACTATGTAAATAACCAGGGGGACAGGCATTCACATGATTCCTGTTCTGCATGGAAGATTGACAGGCCCTGTATTCCCTCTCCCAACCTCTGCAAGCAGAGAAGTACAAAGTTACCAGCAAGAGACTAAGCCCTACTGTGCAGGGAGGGGGTTGGGGAAGGATAACCCAATTTGGGCTGGTCATGGCCGTCAGTTCCTTTCCGGCTGACCAGAGCCAGTGTCATATATAATAATAACAGCTACTATTTTAGCTCAATAAAAAATAAGTATATGAGATGATAGTAACTCACACTTAAAATTAACCGTTACTGGGTGGCTCAGTTGGTTAAGCGACTGCCTTTGGTTCAGGTCATGATCCTAGAGTCCAGGGATTGAGTCCCACATGAGGCTCCCTGCTCAGCAAGGAGTCTGCTTCTCCCTCTGACCCTCCCCCCTCTCATGTGCTCTCTCTCTCTCTCTCTCAAATAAATAAATAAAATCTTCAAAAATAAAATAAAATTAAATTTAACCGTTACTCTGTATGAGGTATTGTTCTAAGCCCCTCACAGAACTCCTAGGAGTAGGAACTATTATGTCACCAGTCAACAATGAGAGAATGGAGGCACAGAGAGAAGAATAAGAGTCTTGCTCCAGATCACATAGCTGGTTAATGGCAGAATCAATATTCAAACCAGGCATCTGATTCTAGAGTCCAGGCTCTGTGCCATTATGCCCTAATGTTGATGCTCTGGACTCTGTAAGAATTCCCCAGATCACATCCCCACCCAGACAGTGAGTGTCTCTTATTGCCTTGAGGTAGAAAACGCTGACATTCCTGGCTGAGAATAACAGAAATGCAAAGGAAGGCACTAAAGATGAACGTCTATGGTACCCTGCCAATCATTAGGTCCGACAGAGCAGAGCACCGGGCAAGACATAGTATATAAACTGTGACCAAGACCACAGCAGCATGAAATCTATGCAACAAATATCCTGTGAGAATCACAGCCCCTGGCTATCTATGTGCGTGAATGTGCTTGCGTGTGTGGAAACCGTGAGCAGTGGATGGCAGAGGATGGCTGAAGCAATGGCCTACAACCCACGGATGGCAGAAATTCCTGGAAAAGCATCCATCAACTATCTAACCATCTAAAAATACACCTAGGGAAGGCAACCTTGGAAGGAGGCAGGCGAACGTCTAGTTGAGATAAAACAAACTCAGAGCAGATGACTGGTCTACAAACGGGCTGAATGGGCGCATCTTCTGTGAAGACAGGGGTGTGGCCGGGCCCCAAACCAGCGCCCTGTGATGTAAACAAACAGGCTGAGCCTGGATTTTTTTTCTCAGAGAAGCCTCTACATTGAAGATGCAGGCCCTGCCTGTCCTCCATTTATCACCCCGTGTATGAGATTTGGCCACCCAGACATTTAGACGACAGATGGGAACTATCTGAATGTGTGCACATAGTTGGAATCAACAAACATTAAAGTCTGCATATGGCATCATCTGAAATTTGAACCAACTCTCTAAGATACTGGAGTGATCCTCTATCACAGGAGGATGTGTGACATTTATTTATGCCTTCAGGCATTAGGCCAGGGACTGAGGTTGTGAACAAGACAGTCTCTGCCCTCCAGACACCTAGTGTCTAGAGACCCAGACAAGTCAACGGGTATATCTGAAGCCAGTGATGGGGGCCGGAGGAGTTAAGTCCTGGGTGCTGAGAGGACAGAAGGAAGGCACCGAGCCATTATGTCAGGGAAGCTCTGGGAAGGAAGACACATACCTGATGCCCACTGTGAGGACTGTTCTAGGGAACTGAAACTTTTTGGATTTTGTTTGTTTAACTCTGCTGTAGCATTTCGTTTCCTAAAGGACTGTCTTTTAAGCAAAAACTATACCCACTTAGAAAAAAATCTGTGAGCAAAGGGATCACAAGACCAGACATTATCAATGGGAGAGAAGAGACCATGTATGTCCAAACATACGGTGTCGAAAATATCCTTAGGAAAGAGAAAGCTTGAGCACCTGGGTGGCTCAGTTGGTTAAGCGTCTGCCTTTGGCTCAGGTCATGATCTCCGGGTCCTGGAATCGAGCCCCACATTGGTCTCCCTGCTCAGCGGGGAGCCTACTTCTCTCTCTCCCTCTGCCACTCCCCTGGCTTGTGCTCTCTCTCTCAAATAAATAAATAAAATCTTAAAAAAAAAAAAAAGGAAAGAGAAAGCTATCTTCTGTATAAATCTTTACAAAATCTCTAATATTTTGAGGCACCCCTTCAATTATTTTATTTTGAACAGTTATGTATTAGGGGAAGTTATTTCACTCAAAACAACCACAGTCTATGCTAAGTTTGGGTGCTTGCAGAAAACATTTGATGAAATTGGTAAAAAGCAAGGCAAAGAAATTTAATGCACATCTAATAATTAGTTCTGGGGATACAACTTTGTGATAACCGGGGTTGGATGTTGTATGTAAGCTTTTTAAAAATTACCTCTTAAAGAAATATAACTGTTTTGGGCATTTTTTCATAGCTGAGGTCATACTATATTTATATAGTTATGCATCCTGCCTTTTTTAGTTGACCTTATTGTGTCAAAATTTTGCACTAAATTAAAAATTCTTTACCAATTAAAAAAAAGCAATACAGTATTAGCTATTTCATGGAAATTATGAGCAGCTAGGAAAAATGAAAAATCAAAACTGCCCTTATGTTATGCAAATGGACACTTGTCGCTTAGGATAAAATTTTATTATACACAGATGCAAAAAGAGCTTTATATCAAACCACTTACACAAACATGAAGATACCGTGTTCTGGAAAACTACTAGACGATTCTAAAATTCACTTAGCAGTGACAAAGACATGGAGGTTGATGAGTTTGAATGCCCGTGATGAGTTTGAATAAAACTGATGAAATATGCATGAAGACAGGCAATATTTATAAATGAATATACTATTTATTTATAAATACTTATAAATATTTATAAGTATTTATAATATTTATTATATTTTTATTTTTAAAATATTATTTTTAAATAATATTTTAAATTATTTAAAAATATTTATAAATATTTATAAATATACTATTTATTTATAAATACAATATTTATAAATGAATATACTATTTCATATGGTATATAATGTTAAATATGCAAGAGTAAATAAATACATGAATTAAATGTTGTTTTAAATGTCATCTATAGCCCTATAGAGAGGGTTTATGTCTGGAAAACCCTTATCTATTTTTTACAACTTTTTTTTTTAAGATTTTATTTTATTTATTTATTTGAGAGAGAATGAGAGAGAGAGATCACGCGCGGGGGACTGGAGGGGAAGGGTAGAGGGTGAAGCAGACTCCCCGCTGAGCAGGGAGCCTGATGTGGGACTCGATCCCATGATTCTGGGATCATGACCTGAGCCAAAGTCAGGCACTTAATCGACTCAGCCACCCAGGCACCCATATTTTTTACCACCTCTTACTGAGAAAATATGGAATACCCTTGATTTGGAATATGTACTGTAGGTAATTAATTCACTTAGGTTTTCTTGACCAATCCCTGAGGAGACTCTAATAGATAAATCTAGTGGGGAAAAAATGAATAACTCAAAAAATTACAGTAGCTTTGGGTTATTTAAAGTTGGGGTAAACAGTCCTTACACCTACACACCTACATTATAGCAGAGAATAAATGTGGCTTCCTAAAAATCCGCAATAGTTCCCTGTTTGCCTGTAAGGTAAAGTCTAACACCAACAACCTTAATGTTCACGTGCCTCCACAGTTTGTCCACTAATGTTTCCACACCTATCTCTTGGTCTTGACCTCAGGCATTCAGTCTTCAGGCAAATCATCTCCCCCATTGCATCAGTGCCTCTCAATATGCCTGGCCTCTGTTCTTTTGCTCCTGGAGTTCTCTTCTGACTATAGGATAGATTTCCCCTCCCCTTCTCTGCCATTCCCAAATACCTACATCCTCCCCATCTCCAAGGTCCATCTCAAATACCTCTGCATTGTGGTTTCATATGTTTCAAGGGAAAGTAGACCTCCTTTCTGAAAATCTCAAGTGCCAAGGGCTCAGCACTGGCGGCCTCTCTGCTCGGGAGGTGCAGGGTGGTCTTGAGGGTACATGAGGTCATTTTAAATAATAATAATGAACACTTAGATAACACCGGAATAACAATTGCTAAATCTAACTTAAAATTTGCTATGTGCCAGGAGCTCTTCTAATTACTTTACATAAATTAATTAATTTGATTTTCATGAGAACCCAATGAAGCAGGTGCAATGTTATCCACAGTTTACAGATAAGGAGACTACGGCCTGGGGACACAGCTCTAAGTGTGATAGAGCTGAGAAACCATGCACTCGATCATTATGCTTTTCTACCTTAGTCAAGAGTACCAGAAAAAAGAGACCAGCTGTGGGTAGGGAGACAGGCCTGTAAACTGGGTGACGCAAAGGTGCACATGTTTATTTGGGTGAAGCAAAGGTCGCGCATTAAAAAGGCAGGGCTATAGCAACGAGAAGGCCCAGAGTGGAGTCTATGGAAGGCTTTCTCCCACTCTCAACCAATTTCCGGATCCTAAAGAAATGCACTCCTGCCAACTGCATTGGAAAGTTTATAGCAGTTTGGCTACCTCATCACCTTTGAAGTTACTAACAAACCCATATCATCTCCCCTATTAACCAGATGCTCCTTGAGGATCCACGTTCAATCCACTTACTATAGGATCTAGAGCTGGACTTTGGGCATGGTAATTAATCAATAAAACTTTGTTACACAAATGTCATAAACCATTACTTCTCGATTCTCAGTTCTCGCTTCATAAAGCAGACATGTGTTAAAAATATTTCAGGAAGATTTCTATCCAACACTTTAAAAATAATTCTCTGTTGTATTTTTTCCCTTATATCACTTCCTCGTTCTTTTTTTATTGTCTGTCTCCCCCAACTACTGTACAAGCTACATAAGGGCAGAGACTTCATTCTTGTTTATCACTGTATTTTTGGCACTGTAAAACAAAACCTGGCACAGAGAAGGAACTCAGTAAATATTCATGAAGTGAATATTTGAAAAAGAATAGACTTTGAAAATGCTCACCAGACCCTTGTGGGCAGCCTTTATTCATGCCAGCCAACGCTGAGTTAGTGTATCAATACTATTCCATTATCCCCGAAGCAAGTGCATGTCACGAAGCACAAGGAAAAGAGAGGGTTTTGCTGGAGGGGGGGTTGGGAGATGGAGGAGAGAAGCAACCTCACACAGAGCACAGCATTTTGCTCCTTCCTGAATTTCCACTGGGCATCTCTGTGCACAGCAAGCTCCTGGCCTGTCAGCTGGCCATCCCTCTACCCTCTCACGCTGCCTCCCTCGGGCACTGCAGGTCCCCAGCTGTTCTTCCTCCTGGATCTCTGTGCTCCCCTTGGCCCTGAATACAGGGTCTGCAGGGTAGTTCCTCACACCTGTGGCCCCTTGGAATCCATGCTCCTCAGAAGCAAATATGGAAATTAAAAATCATTTTTCTGTTTTTCAAATTTCTTTATTATTTTTTTCTGTCACACACCAAGACCTGAATTTGAACCCAAGTTTTTCAATTTTATAGCTGTGCGACCTCGGTCAAATTACATAAACTCTTTACCACCTTGGTCATCACAGCTTGTAAACATGGGGATAAAACCAACTCTACACGGCCACTGTAAGAATTAAATGGGACAAATAGACAAAAGCACCTGGTGCAGAGTAGGTATTAAAGAAAATGTTACTTCTCTTTCTGTCCTTGAAGTAAACTCTCAACTGTCCAAAATGACCCACGAACCAAGGAGAGTTGAGGTTTTATAGAACCATGCATAGAAACTCATCACTATTTAGAACATTGTTACTGTGGTCCCAGGGACAGAGGGCAACCACCACACAGGGCGGTGGTGAGAGAAGGTGGTGGAACATTGCTGCCTTCTCTGTGTGTGTTGCTTATAAATCAGAGGTGATGTACATCACTATGAAAACAGCGACTCAAACGCACCCATGGTACCAGCCAGCAATGAGAGGGAGACGTGCAGATCTCAATGACCAAAATGAATATGCTTTAGTGTTTCTGGTGAGAAAATGTCACATGCCAAGGTCATCTTCCCACCCCGATCTTGTCAGCACTCCCTCAGTCCTCAGTTTCCTTATTGTGAGGTCGCTGAGCCTGAGAAGGCATCCTATCCTGCTTTCATTGGCATATCGTTAATGCCAAGAATGGAAGAGCTGTCATTGCACATTATGATTTCCCGGCTGATACATCATAGTTGCCTTCCGAATACTTGTTAGCTGTTTGATTCTAATGGTAGTTATACAAATTATACTTAAAACCAAATTGAAGAGACTCTTGGCTGCTGTCTAAAAGGTGGTGATTCAAGGGAGCATTTAGAATTTTTAAAAAGATAAAATAACTCAGGCTAGGGATGCCTGGCCAGATCAACCAAAGTCACTTTGGCAGGGAGAAATGCAAAGGATAGCACATTTATCTGAAACAAAAGAAATAAAGAATTCCTCTCCCAGGCCAGGAATGACTCCCTAACTAATGATGTAAAGGAAAAGTTAAGCCATGTATGCTGCATAAATCTGGAACATTTTGAAGGTCAGCTTGGGTCAGAGCATACCATTTTTCCTTTTTTCTTTTTATGAAGTCAATTTTCGAAAAGACTGTGACAGTTCTGATAGCTCCCACAACCTAGAATCATTTGAGTGAATCACAAGTGAGTTTTAACTTCAAAACTTATGCCTAAAAATTGATAAAAACCTGGCCAAGAAATCTTGAAGGAGGGATAGGGGCAGCTAATATTTTGCAGCAGAGAGCAGCACTGAGCTCCTCTCACACAAGAGCAGTGCCAAAGCCCTTAGAGAAACACCTGCCCCACATCATTCATGTTCCATCTCTGCTCCTGTTGCATTTTTCTCTTCTCTTCTCAAACCCCAGTGCTTGCTCCCCCATCCTCACTCTCACCTGATGACCTTTCTCCCTATTTCACTGGGAAAGTAGGAACTCTCAGAAGAGAATCTTTGCACACTTCCACCAGCATATCTATCCACCTTCCTGCATGTGACTCCCTATTGCCTGCTTTCTCTTCTCCTATAAGTCAATTTTCAGTGCCCCTAGGCAAGGCCAATTCTACCATTTTGCCTTGACCCAACCCTCTCACCTAATCAAGAACCTTCTTCCAAGATTTCTCTCCTCTCTTTCTTGTGTTATTGGTTTTTCCATATCCATTGGATGATTCTCATCAGTACACAGACATGATGTTATTTCTTCCATCTCAAAAATAATAAAAAACAAAGACGTTCTTTTGACTCATGTCTCCCTCCAGCCATACCGTTTTCTGTTCCCTTCTAGAGCAACATTCCTCAAAAGAGTACCTAAATTTGCTCTCTCCAATTACTCTCCTCTTTCTTTGTTATGGTCACTCCATCCAGCTGCTGCCCCCACCACTCCAGCAAATCTGCTCTTGTCAAAGTCTTCAATGGCCTTTGCTTTGAGACACCAAGAGTCAGTTCTCAGAGCTCATCTTTGTTGACCTCTCATCAATGTTTGATGTGGTTCATCTTGGCCCCCTTTGAAGCACCAGCTTCACTTGGCTTCCAGCATCTCACAGTGTCCTGATTTCCCTCTGCCTCTGTAGAGGGCAAGATGGAGTCACTCATGTCAAGCAGTGACTCATGTCAAACAATGACATAAGCAGCCAAGGGCATTACAGCTAAGACCAAATATCACCAGAACCAGCACAGGCTGACGGCACCCAGGACTGATACCAGCAGAGCCAGAGGAGGCCTGCAAAAGCCCAAGGCTGGTTAAACTCCTTTAAAAGGGGAGAACTTTTGTAGCAAATGGTAGACTCTCTAGACATTGACCCTTTCACATCTAACCACATAAAAAACGCAACTGCCACCAAATGCTCTGCCCAAATGATCTCTGAACATAACCGAGATTCTCTACTGCTTGAACAAAATAAGCTGCGCATGCCAGGAGCTGACCTGGACCATGGCCTTATCTCACCTGTACTCACGGGCTGACATCACATTTGGTTCATTAATTTCTACCCTTTGTTGTAGCTTGTTGGTTGTGTGACTTTGTATTGTGCTTTGTATTGTGTGACGTGAATGAAGCCAAGTTAAATGCGTAGGGAAATGTCAATGTCAATGAGTTTGGAATTCTGAACCTGCTTCAACCTTGCTTTATGATTAAATAAAACTGACATTGTGGAAAGACAACAACTCGTGTGTGCGCCTTCAAAGCATGCTTGCATCAGCTTCACTGATTGTCTTTCAAAGTCAGTGTCGCTGCCTCTTCCCCAACACAACCCATGCCCCCACCATGTCCCCAATCCCTAAACACTGCAGTGCCACAGTACTCAGTCCTTGACCTCTGCCCTGGGGACACTCACTCCCTCAGTATTCTTAGCCAGTCTCGTGGCTTTAAATACCAACTATGTGCTGATGACTTTCGAGTTATTTATTTACTTGTATCTTGGGCTCCTGCTGTTATATGCTCACTCACCATTTTCATTTGAATAACTAATCATCTTCTCAGAAGTAACATGTCCAAGGCTGAACCCCTGATAGTCCCTCCCAAACCTGCTCTTCCTACAGTCGCACCACATTAATAAATAGCAATTCCATTCTTCCAGTGGCTCACGCCAAACACCTTGGTTCATCCTTGATTCCTTTTTCTTTCTCACCAAAACAGAGCCATTAATAAATCTTATTGGAACTTGCTACAAAATACATCTAGAATTTTATTACGTCTTCCCACCTTTACTTCTTTGGTCCAAACTACCATCATTTATTTTCTAGATTACTAGGAGTAACTATATAACTGGTTTTCCTGTTTCTATTTTCATCCCTGATGGTTTAGTCTCATCATTGCAGTCAGAATAATTCAGTGGAAGTCAGATGATGTTACACTTCTCTTCCAGACATTCAAATGGCTTCCCTTTTCCCTTGGAGTAAAATCCAAAGTCCTGAAAATGTCCTTTATGACCCTATACAATCTGGCCACCCATATCTTTCTAACCTCATCTACCACTCCATCTCTCCCCACTCCAGACACACTGGTTTCCTTATTTTTCTCTTGGGCATTTGAGAGAAGCACTCACCTCAGGACTTTTGCACTTGCTGTTCCCTCTGCCTGGAATGCTCTGCCCCCAGCATCCATACTGCTGAATCCCTTACCTCCTTCAAGTCTTTGCTTAAATGTCACCATCTAGTGAGATCTCCACTGACCACCCTTTAAAATTGCAACCCCCATCCCTGGTACTCCTTATTTTTCTGTTGTGCTCTTTTTTTTTTTCTCTGTTGCACTCGTGGCACTTATCAACCTAACACACTATATAATTATTTATTTTGTTTATTGTCTTTCTGCCTCCTCTAGACTGTAAATGTCATGAAAGCAGGGATTTTTTATCTGTTTTATTCTCTGATGTACCTCCAGCAACTGGACAAATTGTTTACACCTAGTAAGCACTTAAATAAGTATTGGTAGTGAGGATAGGATGTTGGTAAGCAAAATCATAAAGAGCATCTCTAGAAATTGTATGATCCCTAGCTGCTCCAGAAATTAACTTATCTCAAGAGTGAGATAAATTCATTCTCATACTAAATATACTTTTGCTATATGAAGATTATACATCTTCAATCATAATAATCATAACAGTAATAACTCATATTTATGTAGAGCTTTCCAGTTTACAGAATTCTTTCTCACATATAGTTGTATTTCATCCTCAGGACAACTCTGAAATTGAACAAAGCAGAAAGTGTCAATCCCACTTTACAGATGAGGAGGAGAAGCCCTAGAGCAGTAAAATATCAGCTTAAGGGTCACCCAGCCAATGAGTACAAAACTGGAATGAATCCAAGTGCCCTGAGTCCAGGATTAAGACTATTGCTTCTATAGCAGTCAGTCTTGAAAGAGACAATTTGTCCTTCACCAGATTGCTCAAATGAGTACTGACAGGATCTGGGACCTTCACTATCCTAATTTGGCTCTTGATATATTCCCACAAATATTGAATCCTTCCTATGTTCCATCACTGTTCTAAAAACTGGGCATACAGTATAGGCCAATACAGACCAGGACAAGGTTATGTTCTCAGGGAGTCTCTATTCTTAGAGAAGAGATGTCAATAAACAAATAAACAACTAAAGACCCCCTAAAATATGTCAGGGGGTGATAGCTCTTTGAAGGAGAAAGGCATTGAGGTTGATGGGGAGCAGAGCAGATGATCTATCGTTAGAGATACCCAGCAATAACTCATTAACATGTTACCCACAAATCCTTCTTATGGCAGGGGAGTGGACTGTGCTTCAAATTGTTGGGTGGAGATCCTACAAAATTATACATTTGAATTACGAAGATGTGCAAGATTCCCAATCTAGATGCTAGGTCATGGGGTGATCTTAAAGTTAAACAGAGCCTGGTTGGCAGTTTCAGAAGACAGCACTAGGACAAACAGCCCCAAGTTATAAGAACACTGATTTTGCTCATGACAGAAGAGCTTTCTATTTATTGTTATTATTTTTTTATTCTTATGTTAATCCCCATACATTACATCATTAGTTTTAGATGTAGTGTTCCATGATTCATTGTTTGTGCATAACACCCAGTGCTCCATACAGAATGTGCCCTCCTCAATACCCATCACCAGGCTAACCCATCCTCCCACCCCCCTCCCCTCTAGAACCCTCTGTTTGTTTTTCAGAGTCCATCGTCTCTCGTGGTTCGTCTACCCCTCCGATTTCCCCCCCTTCATTCTTCCCCTCCTGCTACCTGACAGAAGAGCTTTCTAATAAATAAAGTTGCCAGCAAGGAAACAGACTGGAAATGAGCTCTCTGTCATGAAAAGTATCCAATAAGTGACTGAATGACCTCTGAAGTCTCTTCCAACTGCAAATCTGATTATGTTCCATTCTACAGAGATTCTCTCTACCCTAAGTCACTATCAGTTCCAGTGGGTGATGGGGTGAGGACAGGCACAAAAATCTGGCCCCAAATCCTGGTTCTCTTGCCAGCCCTCCCAGAGGATGAGCAGTCACCTGACTGTTGGCCCTAGATCTTTCCAGCAGCAGCAAAAGCTAGCTATTCTGCGGGGAGACCAGGGTCATAGATCCTCACCCTGCAGGATCTACCAAGGGCTCTCATCTAAACGAGGTGCTCTGCCCAGCAGGGACACTCGCTCTATTCTCACTGACAGGTAAGCCACTAGTGATTACAAAAAGGAGAAGGGCAAATCGTGCTGGACAGGAGGCTGCCTCCCTGGTGACTTCTGGATGCTCATTGGCAACGTCCACACTCCTGCAGGTCTCTCTTGAAATCCTAGCCCACTCACAGCATCCACTGATGTCAATCACCCACCCTCCTTTGCCTTTCTGTCGTTTCCCAAATCCCCCACTAATATTGGCAAGTAGACCTCCGGCCTGACTGTGTGTTGGCCCCGGCAAGACATCACGGGAAAACGTGCCCATCTCAAGACATTCCGATTGCAGATTTGAGGTTCTGGATTCCGGGTTTGGAGTTTTCCAATGTTAATGCAAACAGAACTGGCACACACATTAAGATGAATGTAATTATTATTCCTCTTGCTGGTCACTACCATCGCTTTCTATTTCTCTTTCTTTGTGTGAATTTATTTAAAAGAAAAAAAAACTTTTTGTAACGACTATTTGCAGTTTAAAAATCAATAAACCCCGTTTTTTTCAAGGAAAAAAAAAAGACATCACGGGAAAGACATTGAAGCAATTGCTAGTATTACCCACATTTATCCATCGCTTACTGGGGGCCAGATAGTTTGTTAAAAACTCTATATGTGACAGGCTTTATAATCTTTATACATGGCTGGGACATGCGTGGAGCTGGGCAGAATCTGATGAATGGCTTTTGTTTACTGAGCGGGGTAGGCAGGCTGGCCAAGGGATTGAGAGATAGGAAAGATGATGGAGGGACAGCTGAGCCAAGGAAGCTAAGAGCCGGATGGGTGGGGAGGAAACAAGGGCATTTTGTGGGAAGGACATGGGGATGGGGGGGCGGGGCAGTTGCTGGCAGAAGGGAGATGAACCTGCTACCATAAAGGAAAGAACCAAATTTCCACCCCCCCTAGAATTTTGTGTGACGTTTTAGAAATTGTTGATGATTTACACTGTAACCCTTCTATCTCTTTGTAAAATATGGAGTAAAATCTACATCACTCAGTCCTTAGGGACTGGATCTGTCATTTTGCAAAGGGTGAAATAAGGCACTGGGGCCCACAGTGAAAGCCAGGCAGTCAAAGAAGGTGGTCCTACAATATATTCACTTTATTTCATTTAATGCTCACAATAGCCCAGTAAGGTAGGTATTATTATACTCATTTTACAGTGTGTGAGGGGAGCGAGTTTCCTGAATGGACACTTTTGCCAACTACAATGTAAAAGGAGAGAATTTTGTATTTCTATCTGTCCACTCTGACCCTGTGCCTTTAAATTAGCAGAAAGGTGAGTATGGCTATTTCACTCTGTTCATAATCATCACCCAAGGCCCTTCTTGAATGCTCCCAATCTTCTATTTCCCTCCAGTGTCTCCTGGTTCTGGGCTGAGCCCTTCTTTTTGCTCTTTTTTCTGTCCTCTGGACTTGTCCACAGGTCTCCTTGGTGTGCTGCAGAATCCACACTTGGCTGCCGTGGGCAGGATCCCCAGAGCAGTGCCGGCCTCTCTGCACACGAACCCTGGCACTGGCCCGGTTGGTAGATGCAAGTGTCAGATGAGGCCTAGCCCATTTCTGCATTGTCACAGCCCCTAATACAGTGCTCAGCATCCCTTCTCACCCAACAAATGAGCAAGGCAGCAACTTGCAGCACTTAAAACAGTGACCAGAGTCAGAGCACCTGGGTCTACACATTTGCCCACTATGTATTTGCTGTGTGGCTTGACACAAGTTACCTAACCTCTCTGATCATTAGCTGAATGAAAATGATAATAGGATTGTTGTAAAGGGGCGCTTGGGTGGCTCAGTCAGTTAAACGGATCGGACTCTTGATTTCAGCTCAGGTCATGATCTCAGATTCCGGAGGCTGAGCCCTGGGTGGGGCTCCTCACTCAGTGGGGAGTCTGCTTGAGATTCTCTCTCTCCCTCTCCCTCTGTCCCTTCCCCACCCTCACCCCTGCTTGCAGATGTGCACTCTCTCTCTCTCTAATAAATAAATAAAGTCTTAAAAAAATAAGATTGCTGTAAGGATTAAATGAGATAAGATAAGAAGAGCATTAAAACAGTGCCTGGCAAAGTAAGTGCTCAATAAACCAATAAAGGTTAGGTAATGTTAGTTTATAGTGATTATTTATTGGAGAGGATGAAGAGGGTTGGTCACAACATGGACCAACCAGAAAAATTCCCTGGTGTTAGGAATGTCATGCCACTCTTTCTCCCGGCTTCCCCAGGCCAGGGAGAGTATCTGTAAGTGGCTTCATTTCCCACAAAGGCCTTTGGTCATGAACCCTCTGGGGATAGTTCAAGCCTAAGGGGAAGGAAGGAGAGAGGAAGCTGAGCGATTACCTCATTGACAAGTTGGATTTTCTTTTTTCTTCCCCATCCTTTTAATTTCCAAAGTTCAGACTTTACCCCAAAGCCACTGTCAGACAATAAAACAATTCCTCGTCAGCCATTCATTTCTTACTCCTTTCCCCCTTCCCAGCCTTTTCAAGCACAATGTTTTAAACAAACAAAAAAACTTTTTTTTATCACAATAGGCTAAAATAAACCTATTTTGCATCTAAATGAAATGGATATGTGTAAATGACTGTGGGTTGTACTAGGTGGGGGATGGGAGCAAGTGAAGGACAGAACTGCCAGAAAAACACATTAGAGGACCCTCATGGCCATGATGAGAGGCCCCACTCCGGAAACTGTCCTTACCAGCTCCCCAGCATTCCTTCCCTGTTCATGGTCAGAGCTCCATACAACCATAAGTGAAACCAGGAAGAATCAATCTTAACAAAAAGAGTGCAGGCCTGAAGAGCAAATTCCATATGGAGAAGTCATTCAAGCCTCTTTTATGAATATTCAGAGCTGCTTGATTTACCAGGCAAACTGGGATTTGGGGCTTCAACATTTCCCAAGGGATTCAGCAGGGAGTTCTTTATTCACTACATTTAAATGCAAATAATAACAAAACTGCATGACAATATACTTTGAAAAGTTGATTTAAAACAGCAAGGGAAGGATTAAGGCACCAATAAGAAGGATTTTATTTTAATTTTCTACAGAGGTTAAAGGCAGGCCAAACAGAAGCCCATAATTCAAATGTTATCCCAGGAGCAAAACTGTCACAGAATAGAATTTGGTCAATTATTTCCCTCCTCTTATGAAGAAGTGGAAGAAAAAAATTCCCCCTGCCTTATTATTATTTTTTTTTTCCATCAATGACATCCATAACTACCAAGCAGGACTCCTGATCAGTACGAGCTTACCTCACCAAACTGATAACAATATAAGCAAAAGCCGGGAAACTTGATGCTTAGCCTGTACCATATTGAGGGTGAATGTATATCCTTTCTGGAAACAGTTCCCAGACCTCTCTTCTGATTTATGAGAAGCCCTGGTTGTTCAGAGCCCCCAAGGTTGGGGCCCACTCATGTAGGAACATCTTCTAACACAGACATTTATGGCTTTGAATGACAAGGGATAAAGAGCTGAACATGTATGTCATGGAAGAATGGCCCATTGTGTTCTGTGGGAGTTCAACTCTGGAGGAGAGCCTTCCAGGCCCCACATGTGAGAAAGATGGGAAAGGCCATAAATCCCTTGCTGTAAAGGCAAAGCCAATGATAAAGTGTCACTTGCTGTTGACTGGGGTAGAAGCATTATTATGTCTGTTCAAAGATGGAAATTAGACATTGTCCCCCTACTTGCCCAACTGCAACTTGAACTGTCAAGCAAACAAACATGAACCAGGGAGGAGAAAGATCCAGTCTGTTAAGGGAGGTCATATAGACAGAGAAGCAATTATATACTAGGTGAACGGATCTCACCTTGAAACAATAGGATGTCTGGGACTTGCTTCAAAAGAATATAGGTGGGCTGGGGTATCAATGAATCAAGATTGGCAAAGAATTGATAATTATTGAAGTTGGATGACAGGTACTTTGGGGGTATCACTGTTTACTTTTGCATGTTTGGAAATTTCTGTAAGAAAAATGACCTTTTTGCTATTTGTTTTTCAATTCCACCTGCCCAGTTAATTGTGACACTGCGCACCTCTATTGTGACAAAGTCACCACTGCTGGGAACAAGAGCATTTCTGCCACTCTTTTGGGAGCCCTGGGAATAGGGCAGTGCCAATGGCATAACCATGAAGGGGAGAACTAGACAAGATAGGAAGAAAGTTCAGACTTCAGTCCCCAAACCAGGACTTTTAAACATGGAGGAGAGTTTATTTGGAACTCTCAACAGAACCCATTAAAAAAAAAATAACATACCCTGCAATGAAATATCAAGAAACTTGATAATTCAAGAATTCAGAGACTTTTGGTCTCAGCCCTGTCTGGGAACCTGCAAAGTTTCTTATCCTAAAGGCACCATGTTACTCCCAATGTAGGGTTGACATCTCATACAGCTAAGCATGTGCATTGACCTGCAAAGTTCCAGAAGATACTACATCTTGACAGTATGCCAGTCAGGTTTTTGTTTGTTTTTAACCAGACAGATCTTTAAATAAATTGGACTAGTTTAGCAGCTCATTCCACCAAATTGATTGATTATTCAGAATATCAGGACATTTTAGCATGCAGGTAGCAATAGCTTGCCTTACCTGATTTAATGAGAAAAAGAGAGATAAGAGTGCCATAAATAAAGGGAATGTCCAGAAAGCTAAGTCCAATAATAGATAAGATAGTACACATCAAGCCACATTAGAATGCTGCATCATGAACTGGACATAACATTTAAAGATGAATACAGACAATGAAGTTATGATCAAAGAAGATAAGCCACGGTGGTATGAAGACTAGAAACAGTAACGGATGCCCAGCAGAAGGAACTAGAGCTTTTTAAGCCTAAAGAGAAGCCTGGTGAGGACAGAATAGCTGTCTTCAGCTATTCCAATGTCTCACAAGTAGACGACAGATTAGACCTCTTCCATGATTCCCAGGGAAAAAAACTAGGAAAAGAACTACCAACATAGGAAAGTCTCAGGAAGGTCTTTCCAACTCCCCTAATAGGAGGAACAAGGTTGAAAAAAATTCTACAAAATTATGGAAGATCAAACTAGGGTGAATTGAGTTCACCAAATCTGAGAGTATTTGAACAATGAGAGGCCATCCCATTGATGTACAGAAGACATACATTTAGAAGGTAGGTGAGAACTAGATTCACTCCCCATTCCAACCCCCCTAATAGGAGGAACAAGGTTGAAAAAAATAAAATTGTGCCAAGTACTATTTGGCCACTTTGGACAATAGTGCATTCCGGGACGATCTCAAACAGAGTTTGGACAAACACTTGTGAAGATGTTTTAAAGGGGATTTCAATACTGAGTATCTGCATTATTTTTGAAATCTCCTTCAAATGGAGATTCTGTGATTTCTGAGGATGAAAGCTTAACAATTGACAAACCAGGTTTTCGGTTCATTTTGTTTGTTTGAAGTAAACAATACACAAATCTTCCTTTGCAGGTGCCTTGTGCCTAAAACATGTTTCAAACTGTGAATAAATAAGAGTAAAACTTAACTCCTCTGCCATCCTCCAACCTACTGACCTCACTGAGAAAACATTCCTAGATGTACCATGCATCTGACTAAAGCATCTAGGGGACGGTTTCAGGATTCACCTTCATCCTTGACCCTACATTTTTCACTCCTGCCAAGTTACATACTTAAAAGCTCCCCAAAATGACCTGCAGGTTCCCACTGTGGAGATCTGGAAAGGCTATACACTGGGGTAGGATTCCACAAGGATACATGAGCCTTCTCATCTTGGGACAACAAACATTTCAATTTTGAAGTCCCTGAGTGTTTGTTATTGTTCTGTTTTCTGACTCTGTCATACTTGAATTTCTGTTTTCCCGTATTTGCTGGTTCCCAAATTCTTGTCTGATTTCTGATCACCTATCTTACCTCAGAGAATTCTAAATATTCCTAACGGTTCAATCTTTCAGTTATTTGGTAAATATTTATAGTACCTTCCATGTGCCTAGAGCACTGTGCTGGGCACCCTAGCAAATACAAAATGCCATATGACCCTGGCAAGGGCCTACATCTACATCTGATAGAGAATATGAAACATGCACAGAAATAGCTACACCCCACAGCACAATGTGCTAAGTGCTATAGGAGAGGTACAAAGCAAGTGCTGTCAGAGTTCACAGGGAGGTGAGATGCTGCAGAAAAACGAGATGTGACTGCAAGAGCAGCCTGCAAAAGCCTGATGCCATTGATGTGCTAATCTTTTAAAATCCTCAACTATAAAGTATATAAAATATTAGATTTAAAGAAGGAGGTAACTGTGAATCGGGAAAAGGATATTCTGGAAAAATACATCTAATGTTCAACGGCAAATAAATGTCCGACAGTAGCCAGAGGGGCTAATCAATGTCCAGTGTAAACCAAACACCAGAAAATCATCCCCATTGTGAACACAATCATTTACTCAGTCAGTTAGAAAAATTACGATTATGAAATTGAAACTACATTTACTGCTTAAACAAGTCTTTTTGGAGATGTAGTTTAGACTGAAAATTGTTCATTAAAGGGTTCCTTTGGGTAATGCACTTCAACTGCACTTTATGTTTTTGGAAACCTTTAGATTCACTCCCCATTCCAACCCCCAGAGGTAGGTTGTATCAGGGATAGGCAAACTTCTTCTGTAAACAGCCAGACAGTAAACAATTTCGGCTTTGCAGTTCATAAGGCTTCTATCGCAACTGCTGAAGTTTGCTGAGGTAGTGTGAAAGTAGCCATAGACACACGTGGATGAGTGTGGTTGGACGCCAATAAAATTTTATTTATAAATACTAAAATTTGAATTTCGTAAAAGTATTATTCTTCTTTTGCATTTTTTCAACCATTTAAAAATATAAAAGCCATTCTTAGCTTGTAAGCTACACTTGGCCAGCAGGCTATAGCTTGCTGACCCCTGGGTTATCTAATCACTCTATTTACAGAGGAGAAAACAAAGGCTAAAGGAGACTAAGTATATTCCCAAATCAATAGCAATTCAGTTTATTAATGTCCATATAGAGAGAAATAATGAAGCAAGAGGAAAAACGGAGACATTTACCCACTCTTTCTCAACATTATTCACAGCATGGGCAAATCATATGTTATCTATAAATTTTGATTCCCAGGGCATAACAAGTAAATAATTTTTAAACTGTGCTTAGGCAGATTGGTTCCTGGTAAATGAAGCAATTATGGCTTAAATTTATATGTATCCTATTTCATTGTCTTTCTTAATTTATAATGGGTAGCAGTCTCTAAGTTAACAACAACAGAAAACATTTGCCTAAAGATCTTGTAGTTCATGTGATGAACCACACACTGCTAAATATTTATGAGTACATAAATATTTCAAAAGAAATATGAAGAGTTATTGATGTAGTTTAATCTCAGTGCTGCATGGAATGAGTATTCCACCTCACTGTGAGTACCAAGATGAAGGGTTGGGAAATGTTGAAGAATAAAGCCCCCCACTGGAATGTCACTTACTTGAGGATTTAAAAAGATATAATACTAAATTTCAAAGTCATGGAAACCCATAGTTTTATAGTAAGAGCAGAAATATACTTGTTCGAGACCTCCTGAAAGGATATAAGCTAAAAACACGTGTCAAGGAAAAAGATCTCTATAGCCCTTACTCTTCTGACAGTTAAGGCTGTGGATAAGAGAACAAGCACATGATCCAAATTCTACAAAATTATGGAAGATCGAACTAGGGTGAATTGAGTTCACCAAATCTGAGAGTATTTGAACAATGAGAGGCCATCCCATTGATGTACAGAAGACATACATTTAGAAGGTAGGTGAGAACAACTTCCGCAATCAGGGAAGAGGTTGGTTGTTTAGGTGGGTTGTACAGTAGTAGTATTTTATTCACTTATTTATTCCTTCAGTAGATATGGCTTGTGCAATAGACAATGGTTTCATTTTGGAAAATAATAAATAAATAAATAAATAGATAGATAGAATCATCTTTTAAAAAAAAAAAAGCACTCCTTATTTCAGAGTGATACAGAAATAACTTCAAAACAGAAAAAATCACAGTGACAGGGACATTGACATTTGGGATGCAAGGCCCCACATGTGAAATGTATTCCCTTGCCCATCACCCTTCAGGGGCTCACTAAAAGTGCTGGGTAAAGTCTGAACTCTTTGGAACTGCCCCTCCCCTCTCCACCCAACCCTGTTTTCTGGCTGTCTCATCTCCTGCCCTTCCCTGTCCCTAGCCACATTCAGTCATCTAGCAAGCTCTTTGGAGATTCCTCAATGTGCCCTGTTTTTAAAAGTCTTTACACAGGGACACCTGGGTGGCTCAGTCAGGTAAGCATCTGCCTTCAGCTCAGGTCATGATGTCAGGGTCCTGGGATCAAGTCCCGCTTTGGGCTCCCTGCTCAGTGGGGAGCCTGCTTCTCCCTCTGCCTCTGCTCCCCCTGCTTGTGCTCTCTCTGACAAATAAATAAATAAAATCATAAATAAATAAATAAATAAATAAATGCCTTTACACATACCCTGCTCTCAGCCCAGAATGCCATTCTCCATCCTGTGCACTGCGCAGCTCCTACTTTCAAGCTCACTCTCACTAATACCTGCTCTGATGGCTTTCCCATCATGTCTTCTTCCTCTGTGCTCCCACTCAACCTCATTCTCGCCTCTTTTATAGCACTTACGACTTGAACTGCTATGTTTAGCTTGTTTATCTCCTGTATGGAAGATGATCTTCCCAGTGCATGGGAAAGAGTGCCTTTAACTTTCATATCCCTGAGGCCTAGCATGGTGCCTGAGGCACATGCATAACTCATTAAGCTGCTGTTGGATGAATCAATTGCCCCTGAGTCCTCTCATGACTATCTACCCTTCCTGCCACAAAAAGAATATAGACTTGAAGTGAGGATTGTAGGTAATTCTAACATTTCATTCATTCACTCATTCAACAGATATTTATTGAGCATCTATTATGTGCCAGGCACTCTTAGGAGCCTGAGATACATTAGTAAGCAGAGTAAATGAAGATCCCTGCCCTTGAAGAGCTCACATTCTAGCTGGGGACATTAAATAACAAACATGACAAATAAGGAAATAACATGCTTTGTTAAAAGGTAATAAGAGGTGGGGTTTCTGGGTGGCTCAGTCTTTAAGTGTCTGCCTTCGGCTCAGGTAATGATCCCAAGGTCCTGAGATCAAGCCCCGCATTGGACTCCCTGCTAAGTGGGAAGCCTGCTTTTCCCTCTCCCACTCCCCCTGCTTGTGTTCCCTCTCTTGCTGTCTCTCTCTCTCTCTGTCAAATAAATAAATAAAATCTTAAAAAAAAATAAAATAAAAGGTAGCAAGAAGTAAGGGGAAAGGTATAAGAAGAGCAGAATAAGGGGGACTGGGAAGGTGTGAGCTACAATTCAAATTATGTGATCAGGGGAATAGGATCTGCAAAGTAGACAATGAGAAAGTAACATTTGGGCAAAAACTTTGAGGAGGGTGAGTTTGACATGGGAATATGTGGGGGAAGGGTATTCTGGGCAGAGAGGACATTCAGCATGAAGACTCTAAGGTTGAAGCAAGGAGGTCAGTAAGGTTGGCTAAGAATGAGGTGGAAAGAGTGTGTTCCTGTAAGGGGGTGAGGGGGAAAGGTTGCAAATCATGGAGACCTTGTAGGCCGTTTTAATGACATTGACTTTGAATGAGATAGAGAGCCATTGGAGAATTTTGAGCAAAGGAGCAACATGATCTGACTTAGATCTGGCTTACTTTTAGAAAGGATTGCTTTGGCTATTTTTGTTGAGGACTGAATATTGGGGCCAAGGGTAGAAGCAGGGAGATCAGTTAAGAAGCTATTGAAATAATGCAGGTGAAAGATACCAGTGGCTTATACCAGGGTTGTAGATGTGGAAAAGTGGTTGGTCCTACTTGTATTTTGAAGATAGATCCAAAATCATTTGCTGACATAGATGGGGTGTGCAAAGAGAGAAGGATCAAGAAAGTTCAAGGTTTATGACCTAAGCAACTGGAACAAGAACAAAACCATATGCATTTAGTCTTATCTAGGGGCTATACTTCACTCATCCTCTTCCTACTGATTGGTAAATATTAAATGAGGTCAACATATAGCAGCATGGCTATCCACGTGGAGGTAACATGATGCAGAAGAAAGTAGGAAAAAAGAGTGCTATTTAAGCTGCCACCACTTCCATGGGTTAGCCTCTAAGTTTTGCTCTTTTCTACCTCTTCCTCCTACCCCTTTGTCCCCAGAATTACAACAATTTTCCTGAATGGCTTACTTGTTCAGAATAAAGAGAATTGTGCAATAAATTTAACAGAAAACAATTTAATGGTAGTAGAGTTTACAGAAGCCCAAAGAAGGCAGCTCCGCTATTAAAATGATAATGTGGAAGATGATGATGCTGGTGGTGGTTATCATATTTGCCTTTGCTGCAGAGTTCATAGATCATGGAGATATTGTCCAGTACAAGAGGTGGAGGGAAGATGCCAATGTCAGGGGGATGGCCTTGGTCAAACCATGTAACTTTTTTTTGGGCTAAAATACTTCTGAGGCTATCTGCCAAACTGTATCCAAAAAAAGCAAATTCGTTCCTTGCAATGGAATACTTATAATGTGAAAACCTCTGGCAATGGAAAACTTCCTTCCTTGTAAACTAATGTTACATTTACATATGTTGAAATATGGAACATGTCCATAAATTATGTAATTCTCTATCAAATAAATTCCTGTATCCCAGTTCTTAGTCTGTTACATCAAATCTTTAGGAATTATTTTAAATCCCTTGTTTAACCAAAATTCTGTGTGTTGAATATTGTTTTTATTTTTATTTTTTTACTTTTTTTTTTAAGATTCTATTTATTTATTTGACAGAGAGAGAGACAGCGAGAGACGGAACACAAGCAGGGGCAGTGGGAGAGGGAGAAGCAGGCTTCCCACTGAGCAGGGAGCCTGATGCGCAGCCCTATCCCAGGATGCTGGGATCATGACCTGAGCCGAAGGCAGACGCTTAACAACTGAGCCACCCAGGTGCCCCTGAATATTGTTTTTAAAAGGTGGTATTGAAAAAAAAAATTTAAAAGGTGGTGTTGAAAAAATATTTAATGCATTTCTTTGTGTCCTTAGGATCTTCTTGAGCAATTCAGGATGATTTGAAAGTTTAAAAAATGAACAAGAGGGGTGCCTGGGTGGTTCAGTAAGTTAAGTGTCTGCCTTAGGCTCAGGTCATGATCTCAGGGTCCTGGGATGGAGCCCCATATTAGGCTCCTTGCTCAGTGGGGAGTCTGCTTCTCCTGCTTCCCTCTGCCCCTCCCCCCCATTTGTCCTTTCCCTCTCTCTCTCTCAAATAAAAAAAAAATGAACAAGAACTTTACTAGAAAGTGTATATTTTACAGTGTCATTAAATACTGATTAAACAATCACTACATTCAGAACACTCTATCTGTGGTGATATTATTAAATTTACACTTGAATCTTTTCTAAAGAAACACTTTTTATTTTTAAGATTTTATTTGAAAGTAATTTCTACACCCAATGTGGGGCTTGAATTTATAACCCTGAGATTAAGAGTCATATGCTCTACTCACTGGGCCTGCCAGGTGCCCTTTAAAGAAACACTTTTAAAAGCAGGTATGGGGCTCCTGGGTGGCTCAATCAGTTAAACGTCTGCATTGGCTCAGGTCATGATCTTGGGATCCTGGGATCAAGCCCTGTATCATGGCTCCCTGCTCAGTGGGGAGTCTGCTTTTCTCCCTCCCTCTGCCTTCTCTCCTCCACACCCCTCTTGTGCTTTCTCTCTCTCAAATAAATAAACAAAATCTTTTTTAAAAAAGTGGGTTTTCTTTCTCTTTCCCAGTCATCCATATACTACTTTCACAACTATTGCCTATCAATAGAAAATAACAGAAAATACAGATAATCCATCCAGTTTTGCATGTTCCTCTCATATCTGAAGATATCTCTGAAACAGAGGGGTCCAAACTTGAGGGTTAGCAGGTTTTGTTTTTTAGTTTGCCTCCACACATCTAGGCTGTTCATTTGCCTTGGTCTAACATTGGAAATGTGTATAGAAATGTTTCTCTTGAGAGTCATAATATTTTTTATATTTTTTTAAAGATTTTTATTTATTAGAGAGAGAAAGAGGAGGGTCAGAGGGAGAAGCAGACTCCCACTAAGCAGGAAGCCGGATGCGGGACTCGATCCAAGGACTCCGGGATCATGACCTGAGCCGAAGGCAGATGCTTAACTGACTGAGCCACCCAGGCATTCATATTTTTTTTTTTAAGATTTTATTTATTTACTTGACAGAGAGAGACAGCGAGAGAGGGAACACAAGAAGGGGGAGTGGGAGAGGGAGAAGCAGGCTTCCCGCTGAGCAGGGAGCCCGATGCGGGACTCGATCCCAGGACCCTGGGATCATGACCTGAGCCGAAGGCAGACGCTTAACGACTGAGCCACCCAGGCGCCCCCAGGCATTCATATTTTAAAGGATGTTCCTACTAAGTAATATTCAAACTTTTTCTTAAAAGGCATATGAACCTCTAATTCTGATAGGTCTAAGCATATCTTCTAATAAAATGCTTAGATATGTAGAATAAAATCAAGTAAAACAAAAAGAGAAGAGAAACTGAAAATGAATATTTCATTTCAAAATTGTTAGAACATCAACCCTCTTGTTTTCATCGTATTCCTTGGTTTGGGATGAATTCCAGATGGGATATTTGTCTCTCATAGCTAGCTTGTTCCACATGAGGCTCAGTTAATCAGTTCAGCCGGAGAACGTAAATCAAACACCTGTTCATGTGAATAAAAATGTCCAAATTTTCTTTTTCAGGCCTTATTCTCATGTCATGAGCAGACACAGCTCCTGCCCGTGAAACTACCATGATTGATCCATGAGTTTTCATTAGTGGACTTTTAACTTATCAATGAGTGAGAATGCCCAAATCCACCTGAAAATATATTACAGCCATCATCAGTGTTGGGCAAGTTCTAGAATGGTCTTTTGAACTGTATCAACTATTCCCAATTTCACAACCTTAATATTAAAAAAGAGTCAGTTTTAGGACCTTGATTTTCTCCAAATTCAGACTTTTAAAAAAGGCAGCACACCCTTTTTTATCTTTTTACTTCCATAATGTTAATGAATTTCAATATCATTCTCATGTGAGGAACTTTGAATAACCCAACTAGAACCTACTAGGAGCTTTTATTAGAAGATCCAAATGTCCCAGCTACAAAGACACTTTGAATTTAAGTATTTCCTTTTTTTGCATCAGTGCTTGGTTAAAACACATATTTCCAAAATTTTAGAGTAAGTATAATCCTTACTTTCCCCACAAACCCTAAACCTGCTTCTCTTCAGTGTTCTTTATTCATCTACCTTGGACAGAAACCTGAGAGTTACCTTTGCCAACACCCACCCATCAAGTCACCAAATAAGCATCCCTTTTACAGCTCAGATATTTTCAGATACATTCACTCTCCATCCCAAACACCACCAGTCTGGGTGAGGTGACCATCTTCCCTTACTTGAGCTCTGTATTGCTGAAATAGGTGCTTAGCTGGTCACCACATTTTTATTCTTGCCCTTCATCATTCTATATTCAAAATTTGATTAATTCATAACTTCAGAAATATAATTATGACATTCCTTTACTTTAAAAACCATGCAATGTTTTTTCATTGTCATTGGGATAAAATTTAAATTCCTTAACATGACTTACAAGCCTTCGTAATCAATCAGACTTCTATCTACCTTTCCAGTATTATCTCTTACTCCCCTTCTCCTTGAACCATCCTTTGTTCTAATATATCATGTCTCTCTGCCTCACCACCCCAGCCCTTGTGCATGGTTGATTCCTCTACCTGGAACAAGATTCTATAGACTCATTTATTTTTTATTTACTCAACAACTATGATGGAGCAAAGACTTGCTACTTGCAACTATGATTTATATTATACTATTACGGAAAGCTTACTCCATGCTAGGTACTAGGAAATAAATCAATAATGAAACCAGGCATGGTTTCTGTTCTAAAAGAGCTTAAGGTCTAGCATGGAAAATAGTCATTAAGCACATAATGAGATGAGAGTTATGGCATGGAAAGTATAAGGTGATGTGGGATCAAATGTCAGGGTAACCATACTTAATTTAGAAGTCAGTGGAGGCTCCCTGAGGAAGTACCATTGAAGCTAAAATCTGATGTATAAGTAGGTGTTAGCTGTGGTAACAGAAGAGTGGGGAGGAAGGAGGAGGTATGGGAGTGGTGGAAAAAAATGTTCTAGCAACACAATTATATGGAAAATATATGAGTACTAAGAAAAAAATAGCTTTTCCTTGTTATAGTATAAGATGTTGGGAATAGATACCTTTGTTGAATATATTTTGTTGGTGGCCTGTGTTACCAAGGACAAAAGTTCTCATCACCCTTTGTTAACAACTAAGTTCAGGTGACTCCTCCTTTCATAGGTGTTGTTGCAATTAAAGGAATAAAGAGGTATCCTGAATGAGAGAGAAAGTCTAGATATCAGAAAACTAGTTTTATCTTGACTTTTGCATATGACTTTGACCAAATGACTTACACCTGTACCTCTGCTTTGTCCTTTGTAAAAAGGAGATGATAATATTATCCAGTTTAACTTGCAGGGTAGGATCAAACAAGATAATGGTGCCAAAAGTATAAAATATCACTTTGTGTTTAATGGTTTTTTTTAACAGGCATTTCAAGCAAATTAAACACTTTCTTGATTTCTGACAGTTCTCTATATCAATAGAAACTCAAATTCATTTTTCTTATGATTTCTAGTTGTAGCAATAGGGGCTACGTTTCCAATTCCACAATAAATAAAAAGCCCTCTTCATTACCCTTGAAGCGGGACAGAATTGGATCATGTCTCTTTTCAAAAGACCCACTTGTTCAAAGTAAAAATATTTTGAAGTAGAAAAACTGGAAAATCCAGTTATTTTGCAATCATCAAAAAACAGAATACATTTCTGCTGTGATCAAGTCCTTCAATTCCTTTATTTTTTATGGCAAAACTTATCTGATCAGTCCTTTTTTACTTTTCTATTTAAACTTACTATCTTATTTCTGAGGGGTGAATTTATTGACAAACACAGCAATATAAACGCGAAGAAAGTTATACTGAAATATAATCTCTACATACTCAATAACTAAGATTTAATGTGTAAAAAAAAAACCTTCTAGTGTCATGTTAGTCTCTTATGTAATAAAGCAGACCACGAAATAAAACACTGTTAGTTTATGAGTTTATTTTGCCAAAAATTTACTCATCCCTGAAAATATTTTAGCTATAGTTAAGTATATAAGTGTCAAATTCTCCATCACAAACATTAAATTTTTCTATGTGTTTCTATAGCCACAGTTAGGAATAATATCAACTTCCCTTTCTTCAAAGTAAAAGGAAAAGCTCATTCTAAAATATTTTACAAATATTGAGAACTGTACAAGTACTACTTTTCAGAGATGAAGAATGAGTTTTTAGTTTTGAATGACACATTTCTTTTTCCTTATAGTTTTTCTCTTTTTTCTTTGTCAAGCAATTGGATTTCAAAATACAGTAACTTTGTTAAAGATGTCTAATTTCAAAGTCCTGTTCAGGTATTTAAAAAAGAAATTCAATTACAAATTTCAGGCACCTTGAAGAAAGTTTGATAACTTTATTGAATTGATTATTTCTGTACTGTTGTGGAGAAGATTTAAAAAGCTATTTAAAAGGAGAAAATAGTTTGTGGATAACTGCTTTCGTTAGAGACAGAAAAAAGCTCTTAAAATGCATATTTAGGAATCTCATTTAGTTGATGACCAATTTCTTTTTTCTTTTTTTTTTTTAAAGATTTTATTTATTTGAGAGAGAGAATGAGATAGAGAGAGAGCATGAGAGGGGGAGGGTCAGAGGGAGAAGCAGGCTCCCCACTGAGCAGGGAGCCCGAGGCAGGACTCGATCCGGGACTCCAGGATCATGACCTGAGCTGAAGGCAGTCGCTTAACCGACTGAGCCACCCAGGTGCCCCAGTTGATGACCAATTTAATTCAAATCTCTGTTAGTCTATGTTTGAAGGAAATAGAGTTTATGGAATTATGCAGTCAGATCAGTGAGCACTTGTTCCTGAACGTAGTACAGGGCAAAGTCCTCTGAAAGAGGAATCAGGAATGTGGGCTTCAAGTCTTAACTCTGCCACCCACTCTTCATGTCACCTAAGGCTCTTAAAGTCACTTCACCTCTGAACATCAGTTTCTTATTTGTAAAATGGAGATAATGATGACTTTCTGGTAAGCTTGCTATTAGGAATAAGTAAGATGAAAAGGCTCTGTAAACCAGAAACTACAGAAGTAAATCACAAAATTATCATGAGCTCAAAGATGCCCATAAGAGATTCTACAAAGAATAGTTTAATATGTATTTTGTGTTCTTGTTTCCTTTTCATATGTATATGTGCTAAATCCTTCATTAGGTTATAAGCTCCTTAAGGCTACAGTGAGCATACCATATCCTCTTTCCATGTTGCTCTTCGGATTACACATAACTAATGGACGCTCATAAGGCTTTGTTGACAGATATTCTCTCTTATTCCTCAGTTCCAATACCAAAAAAATAGTCACTACTGTCAGAAAGTCTACTTTCACCTCTTCCATGTCTAAACCTGCTTGCTGTAATCCATACCTATTTCCACATATTCTATCCTCTAAACTCATGGAGAATTGGCAGGTCAGCATCGACTTAACAAAAGCCTTTATCACTGTTAGCAAACTGTTTTCAGCTGCAAAACAGAATCCTCAATTCTTGATTTAAATCTACCCCTCTTGCAATCCAAAACAAGTGGAAGTGACTAATACAGCCCCAGGAAAAAAGGAGTACCGGCTAGCTCACTAAAGATTTCTAGAGCCAAGCAGTTCCAGAGGAAAGCCCAATCTTGCCCTGGCAATGGAGAGGAATAAAGTACAAGTGACACAAAATGGCTAGAGGAAATATGGACAGAGAAGAAAAGCAGGACCCGGGTAAAGGCATCAGTGAAAGTAGAGTGTTCCTAGGGCACTGATATTCCCTTAGATAAATGATGAGGTACTCTGGTCTACTCTGATGCTTAAAACTAAAGTCTTTATTTAGTAAGTAGGTTAGCATTAGCTCCTAATAAGACACTTTTAAAAGCTGAAGGCATGGTGAGGAAGGGATGGCTACCTCTCAATCTCCCTCCTTGTATCCTATAAATGTGCCTACCTGAATCTGCCCTCAGCTCAAAGTAGTTCTGTATTCTTTTCATGAGGTTTTTAATAAGCGGGCCCAGTTCAACGCACCTTCTAGGTTTAAGAGAGGAGTATTTTTAGTCAAAGCCACCTCGCCCAGTCTTTACCGATATGATGTGGTTTTCATGAAACAGCCCTAGGAGGGCTCACGCAATCCTCCGGCTCGGGGTAAACACGTGTGTCCAAAGCCAGCTCCGGCGCACCCTGCGCTTCAGCACCGCCGCCTCTGGATAGCGCCTTGCTGGCAGGCCCGCGCAGGGCCTCCCACCCGTCTCTCATCCATCTCCAGCCCACTCTCTCCTCTTCTCATTTCCTGCAGTGCCAGAAAAAAAACACCCCCAACTTCTAACCTCTGCTCTATGCCTGCTTCTAAAGTGACCTCCGCGTCCCTCCCTCAGGGTCTAAACGCGCACGCCCCCGTGCCGTTGGATCCTACCGGAGCAGCAGGGAAGCCGCGTCCACCGGTGGCCCGAGATCTCCGACAGGCATCGATCAAATGTCCCCTGACCCTGCTGAATCCCAAACCAGCAGCTGGGAGCCACCGCTCACTCCCTTTCTCTCCACGCCCCAAAGCCTCCAAGAAACAAACGCGCAATGATGCGCGCCCCCCCGCCCCAACTCGCGCGCGCGCCCGCGCGCGCACACACATACATTCACACTCATACACACACTCGCACGCCGCAAGCCTTCCGGGTGTCATCGCCGCCCTCGGCAGAGCCTCAGCCAACTTGGGCCCGGATCCATCAACATCGGCTTGAAAAGGGCTGCCCGCAGCGGCCACCCCGCCCCCTCCCCTTCCTGGGCAGCGGGTCCCGGCAGCCAAGCCCAGGCTGGCCAGCCCCTCACCCGCTTCACTCAGCCATCCACCTCGCGAGGGCAATACGCGGTCCACAACCCTCAAACATTCGCCCCTGGGCCGCCCTGAACCATTAGCCAAACCCTAAATTAATCTCTTCAAGCCCCAGCCCTGCTAATGGTGTGTTGTGTGTGTGAGTGTGTTTGTGTCTCCAAGGCATATACATCATTTAACTCCGAGCTTTCCACCCATCCTAAACAAACAGCACGTTATCTCCAACCCCCTCTTTCCCTTCTCCGCGACCCAACCTCTAACCCCACCCCGATCCTCCGCAGCCAAGTGGCCAAACTACCACACCACCATACCCCAGTTCTGGAACCTCGACCTCCCACCCGGCCCAAACCCACAGTCACCTCCGGCCCCTCCCCTCCCCCACCCCTTGGACCCCAGTGAGCCGGGTCTGGCCGGAGCAAGAGACGCCTAGGAAGCGCAGCCCCGGAACAGAGGGGCTGACCTCCCACCAGGGGGATGAGCCGGCGCATCCCTCCAGAGGGGCACACGCCTTACTGTTCAGTCGCCCTGGAAAATACAGGTGCCGGGGAAGGAGAGAGGCGGAAGCTGCCTCCGGGGATGGGCGGGGGGACTCACCGAACATCTGAATGTGCCCTTTGGTGATGGGATTGAAGCTGCCGCAGGCAAGCAAGATTACGTGGGTCTTGGTGGTCTCGGTCATCGTGAGGGTGGGTCCCTCGCGCTGGTCCAGGGGTCGCCTCTTTTTTTGTGTCTCGATATGTCTGCAGAGGGAGAAAGGAAGGCGAGGCTCCGGCGGTGGATGCTGTGGACTCCAAGGAGCCGCTCCAGACGCAAACCGCGTCACTCCCCGCCTCCCCTTAACGCTTGCAGCTCCGGCAAGATCCGAGGCTGCTTTTGTATGGCTCTGCTTCGTCCTTCTCTTTTCTTTTTAGCCTTTTTCACGTCTCTCGTCCTGGTCTCCCACTCCTGCCTTTCCTCGCCGCCACCGACCTCACTCCATCACGCTCTTCCTTAGTGTTTATGTACAAGGCAAACCATGGTACCCAAGCCCAGAACCATGATACTCACAGCACGGTGTGAGCTCCTTCTTTTACCTCCTTCTGACTTTTCCTCCCACACGCTAACATTTTTCTGTCCACATATACTTTCTCTAACATTTTCAACTCCAAAAGTGTTTGATCTTAAGAACTGGGTTTTTTTTTTTTTCTTCCTAAAAGTTTTAAGTGAGAAATGACAATGGTTTATGTCAGGAATACTAATTTCCGTCTTTCTTTTCCCCCTAATCTGATGATTTTGAACTGCTGAACTGAGTCCAGATCTTCACCGAGTGGTTGCCAAGAAATAGGGGGAATCCCTATTTCTGAATCCCTCCTCTGGAATAATGGACCTTTTTATGGGTTGAAGCAATGCAGAGAACACGTATGGGGCAGAGTTACTAAAGCTGTACTAGGAAACTACTGTGATCCTACATAAGCTGTCAAAGTTGAGACAAAGATTTACCCATTCAACAAGTGTTTCTTGAGTGCTCACTAGGTGTGAGGCCCCGTTATAAACCCTGCTGATAAAGCAAAGTCCTCCTCTTCTTCAAGTTTACATTCTACTGGAGGAGGGAGGTGACAAACAGAGGAGGAAAATATTAGACGGCAACTGTGCAGTGCCCCACCAGTGAATGCCATTCACTCTCTGGCAGAACAAAAGGTGAATGGGGGAGGGGGGGCCACTTTAAATCCAGTAGTCAGGGAAGGCCTCTCCAGGGAGATGAAATTCAAACTGCAACCTAAATGACAAGGAACTGCTGGTACACATATTTTGGGACAGGGAAGAGTTTATTGTGCTCATAGACGTGAAAGAAGACCAGCATGACTAGAATGCACGAATAAGGGGAAAACGCTAGGAGACAAGATTGGACTGTCCTTCAGGACAGAATGGAGTGGGGCTTGGAGGCTAGGATAGGGTTGGGATTTTTTCTAAGTGGAATAATTTAGAGAGGAATAACAAAAGGAAACCACTGAAGCTTTAGGCAGGGGAGTGATGAGTAACTTGCATTTTTATAAGATCACTCCAGTTGGTAGGCAAAAAGTGGGAGGGCAAGGCAAGCATTTAGGGAATTTTTTTAAAATTTTATTTATTTATTTGAGAGAGTGAACAAGCAGAGGGGAGAGGCGGAGGGAGAAGCAGTGTCCACACGCTGAGCTGGATGCAGGACTCCATCCCAGGGATCCGGGACCATGATCTGAGCTAAAGGCAGACACTTAGCCAACAGACACCCAGGCGCCCCAAGCATTTAGGAAATTTTGCTGGTAGCCTAGGCTAAGTGGAGTTGTCCTTGGACTAGGGTTTATAAAGGTGAAGTTGATGAGAAGCAGATGTTCTTGGGACAAGTTTGGTAGATAGAATTTATGGTCTTTGCACAAGGATTGGATGTGTAGGGTGAGGTAAAGAGAAATCTAAGAAAATGTCTAGAAATTTGGCTTAAACAAAGGAGTGGACTGAGATTGAGAAAATGGGGAAAGAAAGTTTGAGGGATAACCAAGTGTTCTATTGTGATACCTATTAATTCTTATTTTTTAATGGCCTTTAAAAAAGTTGAGGTATAATTGACATATAACGTTGTATTAATTTTAGGTGTACATAATAATTCTGAACTTAGAGATCCACAAGTACAAATATTTACCTCTCCCAGGCTTTGAGATTCTTGAATAAATTGCTACCCTATATTAGTGGGTTGGCTGTTGTTTCTTATCCAAGATCACATAAATATTTGTGCAGTAAATATTTGCTAAATTATGCTGAATAGCAAATCAACCCTAATGTGCACAAGATTTCTAGTTCAGATACAAAAGTCCTATGAATTGATGTATACTTTAATGGGGTTTATGTCTTCCCTGGCATGGGATGCAGGTTAGTGAGGAAGAAAGAGCAAGAGATATTGAAGGGAAGCTGACTTGGGTCTGAAACTCTTGACACTAGCTGGGCAATCAGCATAATTATACTTAAACAATAAATATTTATGGAGTGTCTGCCATGTGCCGAGCACTTGCTTTAGGGATTGTGAATAAAACAAAGTCCCTACTTTAATGGAGTTCGAATGCTAGAGGGGAAAACAGACCATAGAAAAATGAATAAACACAATGGCAATAGATACCACAATGAAAAATAAAGCAGGGTAAGAAGAAAAGGAAAGGGAAATCCTCCTTTATATAAGGTGATTAGGGATGGCATCTCAGTTAAGATGGTATTTGAGCAGGGGACCTGAAGCAAGTGAAGGCATATGTTGCTTGACTGGGGAAGAATATACACGCAGAACAGCAGGTGCAAAGAGTGTGAGGAGCAAGAGTGTTAGGGAATGTTCAAAAGGACACGTGTATTGCTGGAGAAAAGAAAGAAAGGGAAAATTGGTAGGAGACAGATTAGAAAAGTAGGACAGACACATAGGGCCTCATAGGCCCTGGCTAGGGCTTTGACTTTTTCAGAGAGAGATAGGAAGTCGCTGGAGGGTTCTGAGTGGAGAAGTGACATGAGCTGACTTACACTTGAAAAGTACCGGTTTGGCAGGAGATATGAATTCTGGAGTCATCAGTATAGTTTTATATTTAAAACCATAGGATTGAATGAGGTCATCCAGGGAGTAACAGATATATGAAGAAGAAAAGAGTCCCTCAGATTCAGCCTTGGGGCACACCAAATTAATAATGGTAGCTAAGGTTCATTGAGTACCACTAGAAGCCCAGGTACTATAAGCTGTTTACAGATGTCAATTCATTAACTCTATAATAACTCTAATTGTGAGTTCATATAACTCCGATAAGTTCATGTAATTTATCCCATTTTAGAGATGGGCATAAAGGAGAACAGAGAAACGACATAAGTGGTCCAAGTTCCGAAAACTAGTTTGTATGGAGCCAGATTCAAACTCTGGTAGCTTTTGGTTAAAGGACCTGCTCTTGATCCAAGTTTCACTGCTATGCTATACTGACCACATCCGTAAAAATGAGGGTAACTATACCCCGTAAGCCACAGAGATGTGAAGATTGCCAATAATGGATGTAGAATATGTAGCATATAGTAGATGGTCAATAAGTGATACCTATTTTATAAATGAGAGAATGGAACTTCTTAGCAGAGACATGAAGAACAGACTGAGAATTGCCTTACCACATTTTTAGGTTTTCTTTTCTTTATCCAGGAAAAATGGAAAGGTAGAGAGGAAAATTCAATGTTAACTTGCTGGAATGACTGGACACTCACTCAATGCTACAAGTTAATTTTAGTAAAAAGAAAGAGAAAAGATCCAACTCAAGCTTCCCATAC
>NC_138374.1:99068066-99080747 GCF_054177405.1 Leptonychotes weddellii | reverse complement strand
AAAAAAAAAAAAAAACATGGAGAAGGGTGCCTGGAAGGCTCAGTCAGTAGAGCATGTGACCCTTGATCTCAGGGTTGTGAGTTCAAGCCCCACATTGGGCAGAGAGCCTACTTAAAAATCAATAAATAAGAATTAAAAAAACAAAACAAAACCATGGAGAGCAAGTCCTGGTTCTCCCCCTTCTAATTGTTTGGCTTTGGACAAGTGATTTGTTGCTGATTCTATTTTGTCAATGTGCTCTGTGTACTTTAAGGGGTGCTAAATGGATCAAATAACACCATGTGTGAGTCACTGACTTTTTAAAAAGCATAGTGTCAGCTTTTGGTCAAACTCCATAGTTGTTACCTACAAAACACCTATTGTTTTTTAAGTGTTCAGTTGTTTCTATTGATGGCTTTGTCAAGAAGATTTCTGGAAGTGCTGATCTTAGAGGGTAATAACTTTGGAAATGTGCTAGTAGTGTATATATTAACCAACAAAAACAAATAGCCAAAAAGATACTAACATCGAATTTATTTTCAGGGAAGATTCCAAGGCTGGTTCATGAGATATAGAAATGGGAATGTCAACTCTTGCATAATACATGTACCTTAGTATATGTAGTGATCTATTCTCAGGAGTGCTTATTTTAACTTAGGTAATATAATTTGGTCCAATATTTCAACTTCCCAACAGCTGGGTAATTGCTTTAGGCTGAAAAGGAACCAGAGTCATTCTCCCACAGCCTAAATCTTGCAATCTGCTCTAGCCAGTTTGGTTTCCAAATGGCTCAAGATGGACAGTCCAACCCAGAACTTTCTCTGCTATAAATATCTGTTCTGATGGGTAGGCATAAGTATCTATGAGTCTGATTTGACATGTGCCCATGTAAGTCTAGCACAGTGGGTATGCGTGTTCCCTTCTCTCCCCATTCACCTAGTCCAGATTAATCATCCATTTACATCACCGATCAGGGGGAAACCATTCCATGTTTATAAAGCTGGTTCCAAGGTAATATTAGGGGTCATCCTTTTTAGGAAGAGCAAAAAGGCACACACGTGGTGTGGCTCCTTTAGTTCTCATCATAAAGTCAGAGAGTGAATATTTATTTTATGTTTTCCTTGTAAAAATATTATTCTGAGAGAACCATGACTCTTTGGGATTCTCTACAGGCCTCAACATTTGTACAATTCTCTCTCCTTTGCTTTCTCCACTTTTCTTCAAGATAAACATCTTCAGGGATAGAGCTAAAGTGATTGGCATTACTCTCCCCATCTTCTCCACAAGCGAGTATTTTTAAATCCGTGAAGTGAAAAATGTCCCTAGATCAAGATTCCTTCTTCTAGCTCTAAATCCCCAAAACCTCACTCAGACTTATAATTTCTCTAATCATTCAAATCCTATTTCACAAGTGAAAAATGTTTCCAAAATTTAAAGCCTGGTTATCAATTACAAACATAGTAATACTGCTGGCACCACAGGTCTTTATAACCAATAAGCATTGGATGCCTTTAACAATAAATTTCTTCAGCCAGCTCGGATATTTGCTGATTTATGCATCACAGCTTCTTTCAGATGGAGGGGCAGGGAGAGGAGCATATAAATCATTATTTTCATCTTGAGACTCAAGATCTCACAACTTACAAAGTTTTCCCCAGAGCAGCAATAGGAGATAGAAAAATCCGTTCTAGGAGACTTAGAAAGAAGTATCATTAAGAGGGATAAGTATTGGGGAACCTGGGTGGCTCAGCCTGTTAAGCGTCTGCCTTCGGCTCAGGTCATGATCCCGGGGCCCTGGGGTCAAGCCCCGCGTCAGCCTCTCTGCTCCTCGAGGAGCCTGCTTCTCCCTCTCCCTCTGCCTGCCGCTCCCCCTGCTTGTGCTCTCTCTCTCTGTCAAATAAATAAATAGATAAATAAAATCTTAAAAAAGATAAAGAAGGATAATATTGGGGCACCTGGGTCAGTGCATTCGACTCTTGATTTTGGCTCAGGTCATGATATCAGGGTCCTGAGATGGAGCCCCACTCTACGCTCTGTGCTGAGTGTAGATTCTGCTTGAGATTCTCTCTCTTCCCTCTCCCTCTGGCCCTCCCCCTGCCTGTGCTTTCTTTCTCTCAAAAAAAAAAAAAAAAAAGAAGAAGAAGAAGAAAGAAAAAAGAAAAAAACGGGTATGTATTCCCTGAAATGACATCTGAGAATATCTCTGCTTCTCTCTTTTACATCACTCAAATGGAAAACACATTTGGCTCAAGGGAGTGTTAAATAAAGAATAGGCAACTTAAAATACAAAATATTTTTTCCCATTATGTCAATAACTCACAATTCGGTTAAGTCAGATCGACCTAGAATTTCAGTCCCATGATTCCCCAAACCCATGAGATGCAGAAAATAACAGTGGTATGGCTGAGCTACTCTCACAACTTGCCAATACTAACTAATTTCAGAAGAAATAGAGGCATAAGAAAAATTTGCACCACTTGGACCTGTTAAGTTTCAATCTTCACAACCTGTATTCATTTTTTTGGTGGAGTTGAGGTGGCTCAAGGTTGGTAGCTGTACATTTTTAGATTTTATAAGTTGCTTGTATTGTTATACAAGGACTATTTCAGAAATCCATAACAGAAACCCTATTCAAACCAGCATACGCCAAAGAGAGCATCTATTGATCTCTGTGAGTAGGAAGTTGTTTTGTAGTCATTTAGGAGATGGTCAGCCAGGTAGTGTCATAAGAGGAGACACAGGAGAGGCCCAGGAAAACAGTATTATCCTCACAGGTCCTAGAGACAGGAGGCATGACATGTCATACAGGGCCACAGGGAAAAACATCAGGATGGTTAGGATGTGGAAGATAGGAGTGAGGAGAGAGCTTAGGCCATGGGCCTTTATTTCCACAGAAAAGGCAAAGCAGGGTAGAGTAAGCAGTGTAGGATAGTCTAATTTGAATAACTTTGGAGGGCTTTGGGCTATAGGTGTGGTCCCTAGTTGCCTAGTAGTTGGCCCTAGGATGAAGGCAGAGAATATTACCTCCTGGAGTTTATGGGTCAGATAGAGGATGTCTGACTCTGGATTAGTTTGCCTATCAAAGGCATGCTCTTTGTTGGGCCCTTTGCTATCTCTAAGAATTGGCTAGCTCAGGGAAGGGCAGTCTCTCCCCAGAAAAAGAAGGTTTTAAAGATACCAAAACATCAGAATATATCATATACATAACAGAAAGCTAAAAAGTAGACCTAGCTTTAGGGAAAGCTGTATCTAAGAGTTGGAATAATATCATCACGACTCCATTTCTTTCTCTTACCATCCCTGTTTACTTTCCTTTGTGATTGCTCTATTTCAGATCGGTGCTCTTTATATCAAAGGAAGACGGCTGTTGGCAACCTCAAACGACATTGTCCTTACAGATCATAATCCCATTAAGAGGGCACATCCTTCCCAGGAATGCCAGTGAAGTCTTAAGGAAGACTGATTATCTGGCACTGATCTTGTGCCCATTCCTGATCAGTCACTGTGATTAGAAAGAGAAGTATTCTAATTGGCCAACCTGGGTCGTTTGCCCATGCTGGGTTCAAAGGGGGAAGGGAAACAGGAAGGAGGCCAACTCCATTCAAACTGCTTGGCTGGGCAGGATTGTTCTAGAACATGGTAGAGAAGCTTGACAAAATTATGTCCCCAACGTTGTTATAAGAAGAAAACATATAGTGTAGACCTCAAATTCAATAATCTGATTGAACCCAGGAACATGTCTTACTAATATTCAGAACTCCAATTTCTTGTAGAGGTAAGCTGAGACTGACTGATTGGTGGGAAGGTAGAAGCTGGTGGGAAAGGAGCAAAGCGTGCCAAGGTAAACATAGTCCTAGATGAATCCAGAAAGTTTGTGCAAGAGCTTTCAAGAATTGAAGAGAGTGTTGGAAATACTCTTTTGAGGATGAGAACTAGATACTCTCTAAGATGTCCTTGCCTGGCAACCAGAAGCTTTAAATTCCTTCAGTTTCTCTCCCTCTCTCCACCCCACCCCCCCGCCACTTCCTCCACATGATCTGTTGTCTGTGCCAGGCATTGGCATCATCCTTCTCTCTGTACACCAGGTTCTCTGAAAGATTCTTGGTTCCTGCTACTCTGTAAGAATGACTTGGATTTTCATGGGCCAAACTATGGCACAGACTATACATGACTTCCAATTCCCAACATCCACTGGCCTCAGTTTCTGTGTCTTGGTACAAACTGTTAAGATGGAATTCTGTTAGCTCAGTTTGAGTCATGTAACTCTTAGTCCACTCACCAGGGGCCAAAAATAGGTCTGCCTCTGCCCATTTACTCAGTTGGAGTTGTAAGAGGGCACTGTCCCAATTTTACTACCCCAAACACACCAAAGCAAAAGCCAGATGCAAATTTAGTCCTTGCTCCATCTTTTTTTCCACATGACCTGAAATTTGCAATATGAACATCTTTACTATGTTAACTAACATGGGGCATATGCTTCTGAAGGCCACTATATGATGTTACCTTAGAAGATAAGTTTGTTAAAGGTTTTTGTTTCCTAATTGAAATTAATAAAGAAAGCCAAGGAAGGACTGGAGAATAGTGGGGGAAAAATGCATACCTTACCTTCCAGCCAATTGCTTCTTAAATATCTCCAGAACTGTTCCATTTTTCTTTATCTTTCTGCTACTTCCCAGGTTCAGACCACCTTTTTCTCTCTCTTTAGTTAATCCAAAAACTTCTGGCTGGACTTCCCGCCAGTAATTGTTCCCTCCTCTAAACATTTTCCATATTCCAGCCAAAGGGATTTTTTTCTAAAATATAAATCAGGTCGTATCACTCTGCTTTGAAACCTTCAATGACTTCCCAGTGCCCTCAAAATGAAATTCAAACTCTTTTTTTTTTTTTTTTTAAGATTTTACTTATTTATTTGAGAGACAGAGAGAGCACAAGCAGGGCGGGGGGTGGGGGAGCAGAGGGAGAGGAACTAGCAGACTCCCTGCTGACAGGGAGCCCCACACCCAGGCTCAATCCCGGGACCCTGAGATCATGACCTGAGCCAAAGGCAGCTGCTTAACTGACCGAGGCTCCCAGGTGCCCCAAAATTCAAACTCTTAAAAGTCTTGTAAGTCCCCTCATGATCTGGCTAATTGCCTTCTAACCTCACTCCACTTCCTCTGCTCCAGCCACACTGAACTTCTTTTAGTCATCAAATATAGAATGCTTTCTCCTAGCCAGTAAATGCCAACCCAGAATTTATTTATTTCCTGAGCTTTTAGTGAGCCCCCTAGGCCTGAGTTAATGCCTCTCCTCATATGTGCTCTTTTTCTTGCATCATTGCATTATTACAGTGTCCTGTACTGTAATTGCCTTTTGATTTGCTTAAACCCTTCACCAACATTTATTTACACCCTACGATGATGTACCAGGCAATATGCTTAGTACTCTACATGTGTTATCTCATTTTATTTTTACCATCTCTCAGTTAAGTAGGTTCTTTGATTACATCTAGCTTACACATGAGGAAACTGGGACTTGGAGAAGTTGTTCAAGCCAGACAGCTAATAAGTGGTGGAGGTAGGCTTTGAACCTGGGCAGTCAACCAGACATTTCTAATATCCTATCTCTCAACAGGAACAGCTTCTGTGTTGTTCACTGTTCTGTCCCCAGTTATCTATCACAGTGTGGCACATAGCAAATGTGGAATCCTTTTTACTTGTAGCCGACTCCACTCTCTATGCATAATTTTTACTCTTAATCTGAGTTATGTGTCTTAAAAACCAAGAGGCCTGCCCCAAATAAATCCCCACAGGTATTTGTAAAGGTTGCAACTACAAGATCTGTGCCCCTTTTCTTCTCCCCTCCCCTCAAATTCTCTTTTAGGCCATCATGGTGTTGTTTTCTCTGTAAGGAGTATAAAGTCACTATCTTGAGCAGGTTGTCGTCAGATGGAAGTAGGCATCCATTCCCAAAGCCCTGTATGTACATTCCTGAACTATAGGCCCTAGAAAGTCAGAAATGACATTTCTCAGACTCCTTTGCAACTAGATTTCTGGATACTAATTAAATTCTGCCAGGGCAATGCCCTTGCATGAGATTTGGAAGACAGTGTGAGGTGAAGGCCACCTTGCCCTTGCTCTTGCTGCTAAGCAACACTTTGTGAGTTCATAGCCAGAACCCACATTCCAGTAGTCCCCAGATTCTAGTCACTGAAATCACAGGTATTGAGAGGCAGTTTGGCAGCTGACCTCTGGACTACAGCTGTTGTGCTGTGCCCTTAAAATCTAGACCCCAGGGGCACCTGGGTGGCTCAGTTGGTTAAGCGTCTGCCTTCGGCTCAGGTCATGATCCCAGGGTCCTGAGATCGAGCCCCGCATCGGGCTCCCTGCTCAGCAGGGAGCCTGCTTCTCCTTTTCCCTCTGCCTGCCACTCTGCCTACTTGTGCTCTCTATCTCTCTGTCAAATAAATAAATAAAAAATATCTTAAAAAAAAAAATCTAGACCCCAGTGGTGGCCCCTAACTTCCCCTTGTTTAGCTCTTCCTGTGAATTTCATAAGCATTGAATTTCTTGTTTTTAATCCCTTTCTGCTTAAAATACCTACACTTGTTTCTGTTTCCTGAATTGAAATCGGACACACCCCCTTAAATGCCGTATCTAGCTGTACCCACTTTTTGTGCGGGCAAGAGAAAATTATATGTAAATGTGGTTATTTTGGAAATGTAAATATGCAATGAAAAAGAAACTGATTGACAGGAGTTAGAATAATGGGTGAAAGAATTATAGGTTTTGTGCATGTGTATTTCATGAATAGGGGAAGGGAGAACGTGGGAAGGATGAATCAAGCAGAATGATAGATAATGACTGGGGAAAGAGAAAAAGAAAATGAGTGGAGGACCCCAGGATTCTACAAGGGACTATCAGCACAATTGTAATTAATATGTTATTATTATTATTATTAAGGATTTGATCCAATAATTGCTTACATGTGTAGAGCCATCTAGGACACACAGTGCTCTCACATATGTTATTCTATCGGATCCTTACAATGAATGATCCTGTGAGCTAAGCGTTTACAGGCCCTGTTCTGAATTTTCCTATGAGGAAAGAAAGCAAGGTTCAGGAAGTTTAAGTGACTTCCTCAAGGTTGTATCTAGTAAGTGTCCAGATCAGAACCTCCAGGCTGCTGGCTACAGAAATTTGTTTGGCTTGAGAATAAGGGAGAATTGAGGATTTCAGACCATCAAGGAGGATAGACATGATATTTTAAATCTGAACACAAAGACTGCAGAGCCTACTCGTAAAGATCCTTGCCTTTCTCAAGACTAGAAGGTGCCTCTTTCTTCTTTCTTAGCCACTAGTTCCTAGGAGGTAGAACCTGAATAGCCTGGCAGTGGGACCGAGAAGCAAAGTGTATTCAGTCTCTCTACTGGGTAGGTAAATTTCGGCATTTCATAGGTAGTCTTGGCTTAATGTTCCCATATTGTAGTAAAGTCATTCTTGCACTTAAACATCTGACTGACTTCTTATTACTCATCATGGAAAAAGGCAATGGGGTGAAGTTAGAGACTAAGTTTTGGTTGTAAGGTAACATATAAGGCAGAACAGCCTTGGGGCGCCTGGCTGGCTTAGTTGGGAGAGCATGTGACTCTTGATCTCAGGGTCATGAGTTCAAGCCCCACATTGGGCATGGAGCTTACTTTATAAATAAATAAAATTGTTTAAAAAAAAAACCATACAGACAGAACACCCTTTGGTTGCTCCTAATGTGACTTATGGTGAATGGGACATGGAGGACCCCTGGTGTTTGTGTCCACCTCCCACTCATTTCCCCCTCGGCTCTCACACTTCCTGTCACATGGGTCAATCTTACTTTAAGGTGCAGATAAGCAAGGGGTTCTGCTGGGAGACAGAGAGAGCGATTTCCATGAGGGCAGTCGGATACACAAAGAGCTGCTCAGAAGTAGCCTGGGAGAGGGAAGGATGAATAAACAGTCATCCAGGGGAACCAAAAGGAGTTGGTTCCATGATTTATTTCTTCTATCTGGAGGACACTTTAGTGTCTGGTGAAAGGAAGATAGCCCTCCATCCCTGGGTTGACTGGCACCATGATAAAACACAGATGCATCTGACCCTGACCTTGGAATTTATGGGGAAGAGGAAATACTGTCTTAGGGAGACTATAGAGCTTCCCCCACTTTTGCCAGGTCTGGTGGCATTTGCCCTAGACTAGCTCCTGTCTCAGCAAATACAGGCAATGGTCACTCTCGGGTTAGCTGGGCTTCTAGCTGCCTTGGGTAGAAGAGAAAATGAAAGCAGGAAGGGAGGAACTCACCTTGTCTGCAACTCTCTGTCAGGGAGGAGGATCTAAAGGGGACTCAAAGAAGGAGAGGAGACCTGGGACTGAGAGCTACTGTACACGGATATGTGCATGTAGATATTTTTCTAAATTACTGGTAGATGCACTCTAGAAAGCAAAGTGCAAGGACATTATAGAACATTAGAAGTCCATGAAAATACACTCTCAGCCTTCCTCCACCAAGTTTTATTGAGATAGAATTAACAAATAAAATTGTGTATATTTTAGCTTAACGTGATTTGATATATGTACACATTGTAAAATGATTACTACAACCAAGTTAATGAACACATCCAATTCACCCTCAGTTTTAATGCTGACAGATGGCCATGTAGCTATTTGAACTAAAGGTGGAAAGATGCACTTAGAGGTCCCAAGCTCTGGGAGGTCGGAGATTTCACTTTGTAAAGGTGGGGAGGGTGCATTTTATGATTCACCTTTATGGCTGCTTGTGATTAATGTTGTTCTCTTGAACTGCCCTTGTGCACACGTCCATCAGTCTACACAGGCTACAAATTTTTCTCCTGCCATCCCTCTGGATGGGAGCTCTTCTCACTCTCCACACTTTTAATTTTTAAGTGAAGGGAGGAAAGGAAATTTTGAGGTGAGTTTAAAAGTCATGTTTTCTGACTTTTTACTCTAAACCTGGGTGTGTGGAGGGGTTAGAGGTTGGCAGGCATTGTGATCACAATTTTCCAAATGAGAAACGGGTCAGGGGAGTCAAATGATTTGCACTACACATGGCAGAGTCAGGATTTGAACCAGTGCTGTCAGAGTCCAGGGTCCACTCCTGTTTCAAGGCTTCAAGCTGCCTTTTTGAAGGGAGACTGTAGGTGGGGGTACACACCTTCCTCTATCAACCGCAGGACAATGAAGTAGGTAAGGGTCTTTTGGCTCTCAAACATGATATCTAGCCTAGACAAAGAAGGAAGGCTATGCCAGCCCACTTTGTAGCCCAGTGACATTTCCAGCTAAAGGCTGAGCACACCAACCTATCCAGAAGCGACTGCCAGCCAGAGTCCCCGGAGTTGGAATTCCAGTGATACAAGGGATAGGTAAGACTCACTGCCTATGATCACCAGCACCTTTGCTCTGCTTCCTCCCACACCAGCCCACCTCTGCTGAAGTCTCATTTCCCCTTCAGCTGTGAGACTTTGAAAGTTTTCTGGCTCAGCTGGTCTTTGATCGTTCTCCTAGTTCGAGGATCTCTTAATCCCAGGGGACATCTCTTTTAAGGAAGACTTCCTGACAGAAGGAAAGCATAGGCTGGTTTTGGTAAAAATGTTCTAGAATCTTCCTGTAGGCCCCCAACTCAAGGCTATCCATGTGTTGGGGTGGTCTCCAAGATGATTTGAGCAAATTCATCACAGTAGAGGAAATGTTATTTGCAAATAGTAAAGGGTTCATTTCCTCATCTAAATGGCACCAAAAGCGTTCTTTGAAGTAATCAAACTTTGTATAATGATGGGTCTTTTTAGCCTCTCTGGAAAAATGCAAGAGCCATAATGTGGATTAAAATGAAGTATGCAATTGAAAAGGAGGCAGTTGCACAATGCAGTAAGAAACTGCCTTGGAGGCTGCGACATGTTGTTCTCTCTTCTCTTACCATTGTACTCTTCAGCAAACCCAGGACACTGAAAGAAAAGAAAGTACTTTTCACTTGAGAATGACCCAAATCTCAATCTTGGGAATGGAATTCAGAGGGAGAAGAATGAAGGTTGCTCACACCTTTTCCTAAAAGCTCCTTTAAGAAAAAAATAAGCAATTTTGGGTAAGATGGACTTTTTCTTATCTTTCTTTCTTTTTTAAGATGGACTTTTTCTAAGTATAAAGTGGGGTTTGGTATATTTGTTTGAGGTGTGTGTGTAGGGAGAGGGAAGTGTCTTGCTTAGAGAGCATAAAAACAAGAGTTTCTCTGGAAATTTTTGTTATGAGAGATGTGAATACAGTTGAAATAATATAACTAAGGGAAACCAAGGCAGAAACATATACTATATATTAGCCAAACTTTCTAGGAGGAGGATCCATGTATATGTAAATCCATGTTTACATGTAAAGAGGTAATTAGGGGATGGTTATTTGACTATTGATGGATTTGTTTTAGAGAAAGAAAGTCACAAATAGGATTTCCCTAAATAACAAGATTCCTCATAATTTAGGAAACTAAATTGAAAGCCAATATTGTGTTAATTTGCCTAAGTTTCCTTTAGTTGCTCCCTTGATCGACCACCCCTCCATCCTGCATACACAAAAAATACATATGCTAAACAGGGTTGCAGAAAATAAGTGTTTAAGAAGCTTGGTAGATCCATTTGTATACAAAGAATGTTCATTCCTTAAAGCTTTGTCTGAAGGATTCATTCTTGGTCTTCGCCAGCTAGCCCAATTTTTACTGAGAAGATGCAGTTTAAAGTGATAGACATACAAGTTACTAAAATTATTCTATAACTTTTTAAATTTCAAACTAAGATTTATCTTCTTTCTACTTAGTCTGAATGAACGTGACAGTATAGAGATACAAAGTGACTCATAAAAACATCTCAGTCAAATAAAAGGGTGGTTGAGATGCTTTTTGCTTACTAGATTTGGAGCTTGCCTTTGAAACAGAAAGTGAAAAAGAGCCTTTTCTTTTACGGGTGTGGTAGACACTCTTGGTTGCCAACTCTCTTCCATTGTTCAGGCAGTCATTCCCACCTCTCTTTAAAGCCAGTGTAGCTATGTGACCCGGTTCTGGCCAATAATACATTAAGGGAAGTTGGCTGGGGTGGGAGGATGGATTTACTTCTGTGAATAATTTTTATTTCTGATAAAAACAGAGATGGGGGTTCAATATAATTGTATGAAGATGCGGTCTTGGAGTTGTAAGAGCAATTTTGTTACCATGAGATGACCATCCAAGGATAAACATTCAACACTCAAGGATGTCAGAATGGAAAGATTAAAAAAAAAAAAAATCTTTAATGGCATCATTGAGCTACTTCCCAACCCTGGAACCATCTATCTCCAGATAAATGTGTTAATTACTTAAGGCATTCTTTGTCACATGCTCTGTGACTTGCAGCTATATGTATCCTGACTAATACAACAAACTTGGCAAAGGAAAGGATTCATCAGCTAGGGCATCATTACCCCATTTGACATCTCTGTGTAAATTAGAAAAGATGCTTCTTCTTCTAGATGGATTTTAGGTCCCACTTCCTTTGCCAGGTGTCCTGGTCTCATTATTGATCACCAATTGCTCCCTTATGAGATACATGGGAGGGCTGCTTCTGCTCAAAGGACTAAGGTTGAAGTTGCTAATTCCAAATGAGGAGGAGAGGGCAATAAGAGTTCCTTCTGCTTTCTGTCACTTGTTGACTTAATTTGATTTTTAACTGAGTGGCTAAAATTTGGGCTGTTGTTATTGCTATTGCATTCCATTTTAAACAGTGAATTTGTTTTTTAACTCCAAATCCAACATTAACTGTACATTATTCAACAGTGCACCCCAAAATACAATTCTGGGAAAAATACTAGTTAATACAAAATTCTTTTTTAAGTTCATACTACCATACTTCTGCTAATAATCTGTTAAAATTGGGTTGACAAAGACAATATTGAAGCAATATATCCATTTGCAGTACGAAACTGTTATGGTGCAGATTAATTCTCCTACTCCTCTATTTAAACTACTAGAGGCACTTCTTTTGCATGAGAAAGAAAGTTAGCATGACATAATTTGAATTCCATTTGATGCAAATAAGAAATTTACATACTAGGTCAGCCACTATTCATTAGCTGGTTCGAAGTCATCTCATCATGTTTACCCCAAATTTCAAGTTATTAAATAATTTAAGCCACAGTATTTTTCTATGAAAATATCTTTCCAGTTATTATTATACTGCAAAAGCTTAGTTTTGTCTACACAACTGGTAAAGCTAATCAACATAACTATAGCAGTATATGCAGGAAAATTATTGTCATTTTGACTTCAAGACAAGCAAATTTACAGGAGTCTGACAAGCTTTTCCACTTGTTAAATACTATATGCTGTTACTTTAGATATTCATTGGTACAAGCTAGAAACAAACATGAGGACTAACACTGTATGACAAGATCCAGAATAATCTCATATTAGATGATCATAAAATGTAGACACAACATTTAAAAAATCCTCTTTGAACTCATAGATGCATTTGAAAACTTTGAGATAACGCATTTAAGACATCAGGTTGGCAGCTGAATAGACAAAAGCACTCATCATAAGTAAACTCAGATATGAGATAGATGTTAGAACTAGACCAAGGAATAATATATATGATACATAATATATATAAATGTATTTAGGTATATATTTTATATATAAATATACATTTGTATATGTTT
>NC_138374.1:99048191-99067966 GCF_054177405.1 Leptonychotes weddellii | reverse complement strand
TTTTTTAAAGATTTTATTTATTTATTTGACAGAGAGAGACACAGCGAGAGAGGGAACACAAGCAGGGGGAGTGGGAGAGGGAGAAGCAGGCTCCCCGCAGAGCAGGGAGCCCGATGTGGGACTCGATCCCAGGACCCTGGGATCATGACCTGAGCCGAAGGCAGTCGCTCAACCGACTGAGCCACCCAGGCGCCCTGTATATGTTTACATTTATATATTATATATAAAAATATTATATATAAACAAAAATAAATATATGTATAAATATATAAGTATATTTATATATAAGCATATATGGAGAGAGGGGAGTCATACTACTCAATTTAAGATTTACTATAAAGTTATAGTAATCAAAATAGTATGGAATTGGCAAAGGGAGAGACACATAGATCAATGAAGCAGAAAAACCCTGAAATAGATTCACCAAAGTATAGTCAACTGATCTTTGACAAGGTGCAAAGTCAATTCAATGGAGAAAGTATAATCTTTCCAACAAATGGTGCTAAAACATTTCAACATACATACGCAGAAAAAAAAGGAAAAAATAACTTTAACACATGTTTCACACCTTATGCAAAAATAAACTCAAACTGGATCATATACCTGAATGCAAAATGTAGAACTACCAAGCTTTCAAAAGAAAATACAGAAATTTGCATCATCTTGGGTTTGGTAATTAGTTTTTAGACATGAAACCATAAGCACAATCCATAAAAGGAAAAAATTAATAAATTGGACTTACTGAAATTAAAAAGTTTGATTTTGAAAAAAAAAAAGGTTAAAGGAATGACAAACTATAGAGGTGGAGAAAATATTCCCAAATCATATGTCCAATAAAGGATTTGTAGCCAGAATATAAAGAACTCTTATAACTCAGCAAGAGCTGTGTAGGGTTTTTATTGGGGACTAGTAGTGTCGGCAGTTATTTTTGGGTTTTTTAACCCAATTTAAAAAAAAAAGAGATACTTTCCCCAAGAAAACATACAAATGGAGAAAAGCATATAAAAATATGCTCTAAGTCATTAATCATTAGGGAAATGCAAATGAAAACCATAATGGATACCTCCATTACAATGGCTAAAAAAATTTTTTTTTAATTGACAATTCCAAATGCTGGTTAATATGTGGTGCAGCAACCACTCTCAGTCATTGCTTGTGGAAATACAAAATGGTACAGCTAGTTTGGCAGTTTCTCAACAAAGTTAAACATACATTTATCATATGGTGCAGCAATCTGAGTCCTAGGTAATTATGAAAGTGAACTGAAAACTTGTATATACAGAAACCTGTAAATGAATATTTATAGAAGCTTTATTCATAATCACCAAAAACTAGAAGCCACTGAGATGTACTCAGGAGGTGAAGAGATTAACAAATTGTAAAATATCCACACAGTGGAATACTACTCAGCAATTTTAAAAATATGAACTATGGATTCACACAACAACAAAGATGAATCTTAAATGCATTTGCTAAGTGAAAGCAGCCAAACCGCAAAGACTACACACTGTATGATTCTATTTACGTGGCCTTCTGCAAAAAGGCAATACCAAAGAGACAGAAAACCCAGATTAGTGGTTGCCAGGAATTGGGAAGAGGTTAACTGCAAAGAGGTGGCACAAGGTAGATTTTAGGTGATGGAGATGTTCTGTATGGTACTGTGGTGGTAGATACATGACTGCCTGCATTTGTCAACACCCACAGAATGGTACACTTATTCTAACAAGGTGTAATTTATTATAAAACTAAAAGTGAAATATACTGTATGCAAATTTTAAAAATCCATGAGGATATGGGAGAATCCCAGGATAGAATGAAGACTAACAAATCTCTATTACAAATAACCTATCTATCAGAAATGGATGGGGGGAAAGGTGCTGACCTAAGTAACTTTGGAAATGTGTTTTGACTGGCTACTGTAAGGCTAAAGCAAAAGCTGCTTTACTATAAGGGGTGTAAGTTGGTGAATTTGTTCTCACAGGGGTATAAATCAGCAATTCTGAAACTACTTTACATGTATACTAGGGTTGAACAAATACATAAATTGTAGCTAATGGAAGCTAGGTTTCTCACTGTCAAAGAAAGAAGTTACAAATAAGCAGAGAAGGCTAGAATGAACCCTGTGGTTCTAGGTTAAAGTTGATGATACCAGTAGGAATTCACTATGTGTGTGTTGTCACAAGTAGAAAGACATAGAAATAAGTATTAATTTGTGTGTATATATGGTTCAGCAAACATACATACATTTCCTTGTCTATTGGCCCAAAGGGCCTAGAAGCATGGATGCCACATTAACAATCAGTGTCTAGGCTTTGTTTTCTCAGTATCATCCTCCAATAAAAGAAATGAAGGCTCCTTGAAGAAATGGCTGATTCTATGTATAACTAGGACAAGGAAAATACAAGTCCGAAACTTCTTGTAGTGCCACAAAGAAAGGAAGTACTAATAAATAAATAGAGGGAAGGAGGAGGGAAGGAGGAAGGGGGGGATAGGGCTTATTGGGAGGTATCCAAGACCACTAACAAATGCAGTGCTATGCTAGCAGAAGAACTCACAGGAGTTGGTTGTACTAATGGCTAAAACCTATTACAGTGACACAGTAAAGTTACACAGCAGACCATTAAGGGGGAAAGGCACATTAGGCAGAATCTAGAGAAATCCATCCACAGACTTTCCCTCCCGGCCCAGGAAGGGGCAAACCAGGTGTGCCCGCTTTTTTGGTAGTGAAAATGCAGTGGCATGTGTTTAAATGTTTCTCCTAGGGAAGTCCATTTGAGACTCAGAGTGTAGGGTTTTTACTGGGGACCAGTAGTGTCGGCATTCTTTGCCTGGCAACTACCAAAACCCCAGTATCTCAGAAGGAAGCAGGTGTTCAGTGCCTTAGGGGGCAAAACAACCTTGGCAGTGTAGAGAACTTTTCTTATTAGGGTGGGGAACTTTTCACAAGCCAAGTTCCCAGATGCCACCCAAGGACAACCTTGCAGGCAGACCCTTATAAACATAGCAGCCTCTGACCTATGTTAACTTTTTCCTGTACAGGGCATATCAAAAGGACACAGGAGCCAACCTAAAACTATTCCCAAGGCCCAAACTGGAACAATCCAAACAACAAAATAAGTAATTACAACATTGGATTATAATTCAAAGAATAAAATAAATGTCGATGAGTCTATACTGATATAAATATGTGAGGAAAACAAACAAATAACGAAATTAGTGGTGGTAGAGTGTGTGTGGCAGGAACCAAATCTTTCTTAGAGAAGAACTTCAGATAATAAATGTAGAAGGAATCAGGGATATTGAAAATAACCATCAGCACACCACAGTGATAACTGCTGCAGTCAAGATCCCCTAAAATTAGAAACAGAGTATTTGCACAGCCTCAAAGTATCTCACCAAAAAATATTTATCAGTTACTGTGATGGTTGAAACATTTATGTGCCCACAAATTCTTTTGATAATCATCCTTCTGGAAGGTGAAGCTTAATTCCCTTTTCCTTAAATGTGGATTGGACTTACTGATTTGTTCTTACAAACAGCATGGAAAGAGAAAAATAGTAACTTGACAGTAGAGAAGTCTGGCAGACCCCATTTTAACCAAATGACCAAGGTTAACATCATCAGTAATAAGTCATATTGATCTCATGTAACCCTGATATGATGTGATGAAAAGGGCACTTTGCCTCTGTGATGTCATTTCCTCAAATCCATAAGCTCAGTCTAATCATGAGAAAATATCAGAAAAACCTCAATTTGGGGATGTTCTACAAAATACCTGACCAATCTTCTTCAAAATTGTCAAGGTCATGAACAACAAGGAAAGACAGTGAAACTATCATGGGTTGAGGGGGACTTAGATGCAATGACTAAATGTAACATGGACTGGATCTCAGAGCCAAAAAAGGTCATTAATGGAAAAACTGGTGAAATCAGAGTGAAGTCTGTAGTTTAGTTAATAGTATTATACCAATGTTAGTTTCACAGTGTCAGTCTTGTACTGTGGCTATATGACAGGTTAACATTAGGGGTAGCTGGATGATGGATATCCTTGAGCTCTCTGTATTGTATTTGCAACTCTCCTGTAAATCTAAAGTTATTTATTTATTTATTTATTAAAGATTTTATTTATTTATTTGACAGAGAGAGACACAGCGAGAGAGGGAACACAAGCAGGGGGGGTAGGAGAGGGAGAAGCAGGCTTCCCGTGGAGCAAGGAGCCCGATGTGGGGCTCAATCCCAGGACCCTGGGACCATGACCTGAGCCGAAGGCAGACGCTTAACAACTGAGCCACGCAGGTGCCCCAAAAATCTAAAGTTATTTAAAAAAAAAAAACAACAAATTTTTTTAAGCATTTCGGCTAGTACACACTAGTTGTTAGCTGTTAGCTTCTCTTAGTTAATTTACTTGATAATCATCCCCAGAGGGTGATAATGCTAGGAAATTTCTCTTTGCCTCTACTCTAAATAAATTGTGTTTTTAAGGATGAGTGATTTTAGTGGCATTCATAAGCTTGGGAAATTTCATTGCCCTTTAAATGAATAGTATCATGATGGAAAGTTACTAGGCAGACAGTTCTAAAAAATAGAACTTAGTCAATTTTTGAGTTGCTGGGATACTTTGGTTTTACTGTCCAATCTGTGGAGACTGGTTTCCAGAGTGGCAACCTGGCTGGGCAAGAATTGGATGTGGGCTGTGACCACTCAGGCAAGATGAGCTCGCTATATACAGACCCTGAGCAGGCTGTAACCCTACTGCCCCGCTACCCAGGCCTGTGTTCTTGCAGCTGTTTGGAAGTCTATGACCTGGGATGCAGGAATCAAATCAACACCAAAGCCAGAAATACCTAAAAATGGGACAGTGTGAAAGTGTGGCAAATGTGGGCTTTACTGCTGGTCCTGAGGACTCTAGATATTACTTCAACAGTGGTCAGGTGAGAGACTGGTGAAGAGTAAAAGGGTAGCTTTGGAATATGGACTTATTGTAGGCTGTATTGTATTCCTACCTATGCTTCATCCTACAGTAAAATGCTTGTTTTTCTCTCATTGGAAAAGACCTTTGTAGTTTTACCCTAGCTAAACTCCTTGCTTCGTGGCTTTTGTAAAGCTCCAGTGAAGTAGTTGTTGCTTATTATTTATGTTCTTACCTACTTCCAGAAGGGATCTAAGATGGCTTATTCACCAAACAATTTTGCTAACCCTAGGCCTCCATTCTTTTCCAGACCATCTGTTCCTCTCTACCATGAAGTCATAGTACTAAATTTGTGACAGTACAATAATTTCCATGGTAACAGGATGTGTTCTTCACCACTGAATCCTGATTTCACTCTGACCAAGATCAAGCAGCAGGAGGACTGGGGAATATATGCTGACATTTTCTATTCTTTTTCAAGTTCAGTTTCTCTGAAATTCTTCTGATTCTAAAATCTTAAACTCAGCCTGGATATGTGTTTTTGCATAGTTTACATATGAAGTATTTGTCCAGTAAATGATTAGATATGCAAGTCAAAAAATAAGCTGAGAAATATCACACAAACCTACACACACACGAAGTATAAACTTGCTTGAAGGTGAGATGATTAGCAAAGTCCTGGTTTGTAGAGAAGAAAAGAGAACACAGAATCCATTTAAAAGACACGAAACTCTAAGCTAAGAAATCTGCTCTGATGACTGTGATAAGCAGTGGGAGGCAGATGACCCAGTTCCTACTCAATGGTTTCCTTATCTCGCTTAGCGCAAGTAAGACATAAAAGGGTCTTCCCGTGTGAGCTCAGACCGTCTGAGCAGAGGGTGATAGATAGGCAGCTTTATTCATATGAATGACCAATACCTGTATATTTTGTCCATTTGTTTTAATCTCACACAGCTCAATTACACAATTACACAAGTTACACAATTTTTTGAGAACTTCCTAGAACACCATTTGTTATGCTATGGAACTGAGTAAAGGGCATGAACTTTTAAGAGAACTAGTTATTGGAATTCAGAAAAAAATACCCGGCTGGTGCATTAATCTAACAATTTTACAGGACAGACTGTAATGGGCAAGGACTGTTACATTGAGGCCTTGCTGGACATATTATATAACATATCATATACATGATATACATATGTGTTACATATTATATATTATATATGTATATACCAGAGAAAGAGTGTAACATGTAAGAATATTCCCTCCACTTGTTCTCTCCCAGCTTTCTTGTTGAGTTGATGGGGTAAGTGGGGGAAAGTAATGGGGGAAAAGGGTGAAAAGGGAATAGAAAGAACTGGAGAAGCTAAAGAGATTTACATTAATTTTTAAAAAGATAAGAAATCACTCACAGTGGAGAAGCTATGGAAGGAAGAGGTAGGGGACAGAGGAAATAGGGTAGTGAGAGATGAGGGAGTGATTGAAAAGCAAAGAAGGGCTATTCGGACAGCAGCCACTTTGTGCTATGGGGCTTTGAGGAAATAAATAAGGATTTTAACTAAGTTCTAGTTATGTGGTGTGATTCACTACTTTGCTACTTCTTCAAGACTTCAGTGAAGATAAATGATCTTTCAAAGCTCTTTAAAGATGGATTTATGATTATTCTTTTGAATGAGATGAGATGTTCAGATGAACATTACAGCTGGAGTAAGCCCTAGTTTGGTTTTACTAATATATAATCAGACTGTCTTGAGAAACATAATCAGTGGTGCCACAATCTACTGCTACCTACTATCCTTGGAGAATATGTTGGCCAGAGATGGGTAGCATTCTAATGGCCTGGTTTCTAACTCTAATGAAATTTAATTTTAGCTTTAAAGAATTTGGAATTTAGTAGAATCAAACATGGGAAGGTAGAAAAGCCACTATTATTGCTTCAGGGAGGCATAAGGCCAAGCCCTAGACCCAATTTTTGAGGCCTAAGAGAAGGCAAGACCAGATTACAGACAGCATCATGACACCTGAAAGACAGGATTACACTGACAGGGAGATGCTGCATTCAGGTCTGCTCCTATTTGGCACGGATCTCTCTGAGTCTTGCTACAGATTGCAATTGCTTCAGAAAATGCAGAGCCTACTGCTGGTACTCATGCCAGGGATATGGTAACAAGTGGTAAGGAAGACCTTGCATGAAGGTCATCATTACTTTTGATGTCATCACCATTTTCCAAGTATGAACATCATAATGAAGGATGTGTAATGATTCAGGAGAGGGTAAGGTTAGATAAGAATGAGGTGATTAGCAGGATAGAAACAAAGACCAGGAGAAAAGTAGAAAGGATCAGCTCTTCCCAAGTGTCCTATATAACATTAGTCCATAACGTGTGCTGTGATTTTAAAAAAGGGTTTTGTGGGAAGATAATTTTGAGCACATTGCATAATATTTTTTTTCTTTGGAAGAACGATATACTTGCATGTTATAGACTCTGAGAAGTCTCACCAAGAGAAAAAAAAAATCCTGCTTAAACTACTGTTGCTAAAACTTATTTAATCATGAAATACATTATGTTAACAACATCTATAAAGATCCAAAGAGGCTAGCATTATTCAAGACATACATTGATTAATATTGGGGTAGATGATGTATATGAAACCATTTTATAACAGGTTATATTACTCTTACAGCTTAAAAAAAATACTGAGGTTATGTCTATTGTCAACCTATACTCAATTACTATGACTTTTGACCTTCCTGTAATTTCCGAGTAGGGCTTCACCCTATTATATAGCCAGACATTGTTTCACGAAAACTAGGTGAGGTTTGTATTTGGCACTCCATAAAGCTGCATGCTTTTCTCAATTTCTCCCAAATGCTCAGTTCTTTCATTATGCCTGTTACTACGCAGGAACTCTCATGTGGCAAATCTCAAGGGTGTGATCCTTTGCAGGGTTGCAAGCATCAGAGTTTTTTAATTTCCTCCCACCAAAACCAACCTTATTCCTCAGTTAATTTTCTGCTAAAGAGAACCTGTTAATAAACCCATCTTGTTACCAGGTTAGCCAGGTTACATATGTGCAGCATAACAGGGGCTTGCTGAAAATATGCCTTTACCCTAAAAAAGAAAGTTCAAGGTAGGAGTTTTCAGAATTGGAGCAAGTTAGCAGGAGGAAATGTTCTGAGTTAGATGGATCTTTAATGATCCATAGATTGTACCACTTGAGAGTCACTTCTTGTCTTTACATGAAGGGGATTCAATCTGTAGGATGATGCTCTACTGGAAGGAGTCACGCCTGGGTGGCTCAGTTGGTTAACTGTCTGACTCTTGATCTCAGCTCAGGTCTTCATCTCAGAGTCCTGAGTTCAGACCCTGCATTAGACTCTGTGCTGGTTGTGGAGCCTACTTAAAAAAAAAATGAAGAAGCCATGCTTGACTGTGTGGTGGATTTCTTTTCAATAGTCCTAGAATTGCTGGTGCAGTGTTTCATATGTAACATCAAGCATGGGGGAGTGTCTATTTACATTTAATGAATAAATAAATGGCTATCTGCAAGGCTGGGGATTTTTTGTTTTTAATTTTTAATAGATAATGCATTCACATGATATAAAATGCAAAGGGCACAAAAGAGTATATTATTAGAACTATGTTTCTGTCCTTTTTCTGTCCCTCAGTGATCCCATTTTCTTCTCCAAGGGCAATCACTATTACTGATTTCTTAAATATCCTTCCATGATATTCTATGTTTACAAACATAAACATATATTCTATGTTTACAAGCATAAACATATATTCATTTTTCACACAGATTAAAGATGGCTACTATGATATGAGGAAACCTAAACCACACAGAGAAGTCATGTGTAGGTACTCCAACCTACAGTTCCAGTAGAGGCCAGCCTTTGTCTCTGTAGCCTCAACATAGGAGTGAAAAAAAAAACCAAAACCAAAAAACCCTAGTCATTCACATGACTACCAGCTGTTCAAATATTTTCACCTGACACCCTGAATATCATGAAGCCAAGTCAAGCAATCCCTGAATTCCTATCATACAGAACCTCTAAGTATAATAAAATGGTTAACGTTTCATGCCACTATGTTTTGGAGTGATTTGTTACACAGCAACACGTAGACAGAATACATTAAGGATGCACCTAATTAGCGATGTCAGAAAGAGAGAATAAAAGGAATGGTAGAAGTAATATTTGGGGAGATTATACTGCGAATTTTTGAAAGTTCTTGAAATGAAAGCACATATTAGGTGCAAAACAATGAAAATAAAATTCATACCTAGATGCGCTATAGTGAAGATGCCTAACACTGAGGATAAAGAGAAAATTTCAAAAGCCACCAAAGAGAAAATATAGATTACCCATAAAAGAATGACAATTAGATGCCAGAATTCTCATCAATAACAACAAATACCAGAGGCCACTGTGGTAATATCTCCAAAGCATTGAGGGGAAAATAACTGGCATCATAGATTTCTATACCTAGCTAAGCTATAATTTAAGAATAAGGAAGGACTGGCACAAGTCTTGATTTCTCTGCTTCCTTCCACTAGCAGCAGGTGGTGCTAGTTTATTATTATGTTTATTCATTTGTTCATTTTGTTTTTTAAACTCTAGCTCAGGGTGCAAGTCATAGCTTTTCCCAAATTCCAGTTTCACTGTAAGTCTGACTTAAAGGGGCATGCTCTGTATGGGGTGCCATTGCTCTCCATTACTCTGAAGGATTCAAAGTCCTAGCCAACTTCTACCTGCTTTCAGACCCACATCAGAGCCACAGCTCTATCCTCACTAACCCAGTTGTGTTGCTCATTTAATCCTGATGTCCAGAGATAATTATCTTGTTAATGAACCCAGAGATGTCTTTTAATTTAAGATAAAATGTTTTTATGATTGAAGTTTTTGGAGAAGATGTAGAAATTCAAAGCATGAGCTCACAATACTATTTTAACTATTTTCCTGTGCCATTGTGGTCTTGCTACTTTCTTTGGTTTTATATAGTAATGGGGATTGAGGTTTTTATTCTATTCTCAAACACCAGAAAACGATTTAGAATATCTATAAATCTCCTCAGGGCTTCTGGTTTCAGATGGGAGGCAGAGTACAAAGTCTCCTTGTTTTTTGTTCTTCTCTCTGATTTTCTGTATGCAATTAGAGGAATGTTTTTTTATATATATTCTGGTGCTGAGAGCCTCAGTCTTAAATCATCAGTTTTTGTCCTAGATTCTTCAGTCTATGTGATTTTGTAACCTGAAGTTTTGAAATCTATAGGGGCATGACATAAAAGAGATAGGGGTGAGAGTAGTGGGAGAGATACACCACAATTACAATCTCATTATTATTCTACCAGAAAAGAAATTTCCCCTTTCTGCCCTTGTGTCCTGAAAATCTATCTTCTCCAATTTCTTCAGAAGCCATGCTCCTGTCTACTTGGCCTCTCTTATCTCTTAGTTTTCTATCCTGGATCCTTTCTTGCTGAAGTCTTTCACCTCTTTATAAGACAAAACCTCTCCTAGCTCTCTCATTTTCATAGGCAAGCTTTTTGAAAGCCCTCAAGTAACTTCAATTACCATTTGCATGCTGACGACTCTTAATCTACAACTGGCTCAGATTTCTTCTAAGTTCTCCAGATAAACAAGACTTTTTCAACCCCAGACAAATGAAGTTCAACGTGTCTAAAACAAATTCTTATCTTGACATCCATCCATCTCTCCAAATGATTTCTTATGTTTTCTATTTCCACTCAGTTTCCCAAGCAGAAACCTGGGAGTCTCCTTGATTTCTCCCCCTCCCTCCCTCACATCCAAAAAGTGGCCAAGTCTTGTTATTGTATTTCCATTTAAGGAATGCTTATAGCCAATCATTATTAGGTATCACTAGAGCCGTAGCCATACAATGAATCAAAGATGAGGTTAGGTAGTAAAATTAAAAAAAAAAAATCATTAGATTCGAGGTAAAAAAAATAGTTTCAGTAAAGAAAACATGATTCATATTGCCCAATGGAACATAAAGTTTGAAAGAATAAAAAAAAAAAAAGTTACTTGTGATCTCAGTTACCTGAGAGGTAAAAAAGGAATTTCTGCAGAGTATATAGTAGTTTAACAACTGTCTGAACTCTAATGTTTTGTATTGTTTTATTTATTTTAATATTTTAAAATTTATTATTTTCTAAAAGATTTTATTTATTTATTTGAGAGAAAGAGAGCATTTGCTCATGGGGGAGAGGGACAGAGGGAGAAGGAGAGAGAGAATCTCAAGCAGACTCCATGCTGAGCATAGAGCCTGATGCGGGGCTCGATCTCATGACCCTGAGATCACGACCTGAGCCAAAATCAAGAGTCACATGCCACCCAGGTGCCCCTGTATTGTTTTGTTTTAGATGGTGTTTTCGAGTAGGGTGATATTCCAACTCGTACTGACAGGCCAAATTCAGATGATACCTTTTGTTTTGGAGAATATCAGTCTTTAAAATGACAGTACACAATTTCTTAAGGTGTATACCACCCTCCTTGACTTGGATCATTTTATGGAATCATGTCCAACTGTCACAGGTTATAGGCAGCAAGACCAGTCATGTCCCACTCAGAAGACAGAGATTGTTGAGTCTGTAAGTATATTTTGAGGTCACCAAGTCCCTTTCCTGTTTTTAAGACAGACTGCGGATCTAGTCTCTCTCTTTTTTTTTTTTTTTAAAGATTTTATTTATTTGACAGAGAGACACAGCGAGAGAGGGAACACAAGCAGAGGGAGTGGGAGAGGGAGAAGCAGGCTTCCCGCTGAGTAGGGAGCCCCATGCGGGGCTCGATCCCAGGACCTTGGGATCATGACCTGAGCCAAAGGCAGACGCTTAACGACTGAGCCACCCAGGCGCCCCTAATCTCTTCTTAATATCTCTCATGGAAAGTAGATTCTAATAGGAAGGTGTCTAAGACCTATTACTACCACTAGGCCGTGTACTTCTTTGCTCATCCATCAATTTCTTCCTCTTCCTCCAGACGTTATGGTCTTCTTTTTTCTTTTTCTCTTTCCCTACTCTTGCTTCTTTCTCAATTCAGTTTTCCAGCCTCTCTTTTTCTTTCTCACCCCTGAATAGAGGGGGGAAAAAAAAAAAGCACAAATGCTGAGATTCCTGACTGGTGACATTCCAGAGAAATGAGGAAATGCGGTGGTTACATAACTGGGAGGGGTCAGAAGTGTGACCTAAAGTGGAGGGAAGAGAAGAGCAATCTAAAGGTAAAAGAAGGCAGAAGGGTTAAGTATAGGTTTAATTTTGGATTTTTATTACTTAAAGTGATTCTTTTGTGTATCCCATCTAGGGCATTCCATCTTTCTCAGGCAGAGATGGTTCCCACCAGACCCAAAGTTACTGAAGGGGGTCAGTGATGACACATTCAAAGACGACCGCCCCCATCAGTTTTTGTTTGTATGAAAGTATCAGCGCCTGATAGCACATTAAGGCGAGCCCTAGGAAATGCCTAAGGAATTGCGGATGATAAGATCTCTTTTCCAATCACCAGGATGTGAGAGCTATTACATTTATCCTTTCATCTAATTCTTTTTCAATTTCCAATGTTACTTTTAAATTCCTGTAATGTGGTGGATAGCTCGGTCGTTCTTTAAAAACAACGATGAAAAATGAAACTCCTAACAATAACTGCAACAACAGCCACCCAATCTGATCTACTTTACTCTTTGGTTGGTGGGAGATGTTGAAAAATACAAGAAATAAAAGCCACCCATAAATAGTTCGCCTCACAAAAATAATTGCTATTAGAATTTTACTGTATTTCTGACCATTTTTCTATGCAATTCTATTTTGTGGTTATACTTCATGTACACAGTTTTGTATCTTTCAGGTATATTTTCGTCTAAAATGCTTTTGGCTATAGCTTTCCATCACTTTTCTGGACAGGTGAACTGTATATATTACTTTTCCTGCTAAGTAACGGAATTTGAAACAGTAAACTCTGCAAAATCTCACTGAGGGACTTTGTAGTTGACTGGGACACTTAAGTGGATTATCTGATTGGATGCCTGCACTTGATCTCATGGTAGAATGGTTCCAAAGACCTCTACCACAGATTATTATTCTGTAATATAACTGCCCCTTTCCTTAATTGTCCTTTAAACTCTGACAGCAACACTGTATTGTTCACCATCTCTACCCCAGTGATAAGCATGTGACCCAACACAGAAAATTCTCAATATGGTGTTTGTTTGTTTGTTTTTTCTTATTTGAGAGAAAGGGAGAGCGAGAGAGCACACAAGCAGGGGGAGCTGCAGGCAGAGGGAGAAGCAGAGGGAGAAGCAGACACCCTGCTGAACAGGGAGCCTGACACTGGGCTCGATTCCAGGACCCTGAGATCATGACCTGAGCTGAAGGCAGACGCTTAAGCGACTGAGCCACCTAGGAGGCCCCTCAATATGTTTTTGAAGATTAAATGAATGAAAGAATAAATAACTAAATACTAAAATTCTAGAGGAGCCATAACTTATCAAGCTTTTGCCTTAGTATCAGGATATATCCAGATTAAGGTTTCCAGAAGTAAAGTACTGGTTTAAATTCAGGTTTGTCTTGCAAGGGCAGTGAAAGATAAGAACTGATCATCAGTTGAATATTCCTCATAGACCCTAAACTCATAACTCTACCTAAGATTCCTAATTTGCTTTAATGCTAAAATTTGGCTGTCCCACAAATACTTATAGAAAATTAATTTCGACTTCTTTCTACAGCTAATAACCTCCTGTACATCTAGGCCACTGCTGCCTACATTTTGGAAATATTGGCATTCTAATATTTGGCTGCACTATAGGCTTGATCCCACCACAGGAACACTGTTAACTAAAACGATGCATGTTCTCTTGGACAAAGGACTGGATCACTTGGGGGAGGGGATGTGTACAACAGAAAGCTTACAGCCAATGGTTGAGAGAGTGAGAGAGTGCGCCAGAGAGCCTCTCCAGAGATGTCAGTTTGAAAGAGGGCAGGGGAAAGCACAAGCAGTTGGTTTTGCTCCTTATGAGCCTCCTTATCCTCTTCAGCTTTGACAGATCTTGGATCTCATCTCATTCCAACACAAAACTGCTAATGAACTGAGACATCCTCTGTAAGTAGATGAAAGCTGTTTTCCCTGCTGGCAATTTATACTTGGTCATATGATACAACTGGTCATATGATTTAGAGGCAGTGTGCTAGTACGTTTCTCTCTACAAATGTGATTCTACATTTGTGTTCGTTTTTTTAAAAAACAAGTCTAACCTACATTAATTAGAGCACGAAGTTGAGTGAGTGAAGCTCTGATCCACCCCCTATGCATAATAACAGCAGCACCACCTGTTGAGTGCCTACAAAGTGCCTAGTACTGCTAGGTAGGATACATACACTCTCTAACTGAACTTGGAGAATCTGCCTCCAGAAACAGTTTAAATGTACCATTACTGTGAAATTGCGTGTGGAGTATAATAATTGAGTAATTATACTCAATTTATTTAGCCCTATCCCATCACAGGAGGAAAAAAAAACCCAGTAATAATGCCAGAAATTTATAGACACTTTTCTGGTGAGAGATACAAAGATCACTGAGTTTTCCATTCTATACTCTGATTCCATTTTCTTTCTGAATTTTTAAATCTAATTTTTCTATCTTATTTACCAACTGGCTAATAGCTTCTTTTCTCTCTTGCCATCCAGCAGTGTTTTTTTATTTTGCCACACAATAACAGGGTTGACTACTTTCCCTATTCTCAAATCAGAAAATATAAAAGTTAAATAAAAATGATTTGGATAGGGGCGCCTGGGTGGCTCAGTTGGTTAAGCAACTGCCTTCGGCTCAGGTCATGATCCTGGAGTCCCGGGATCGAGTCCCGCATCGGGCTCCCTGCTCAGCAGGGAGTCTGCTTCTCCCCCTGACCCTCCTCCCTCTCATGCTCTCTGTCTCTCATTCTCTCTCTCGCAAATAAATAAAATCTTAAAAAAAAAAAAAAATGATTTGGATATTGAAGACTTTTTTCCTACATTGAAGTATGAGACTTTGCTGTGAGATAATTGATGAGTTATCCATAATCGTGTAAGTATGCTCTTTACTCATTGCCTAAGTAAATTTCATTTAATTAAAACTTTCATCTTGTTAAATATCACAGCAGATTTCAATTCCCCAGATGGGTTGAAGGCCCAGTGAAGTTCTTTTCTTATTGCTTAGGGATTACTTTTATGTTCCATAGTTAGGAACAACATAAGTCAGGGTCCAAATTTCTATTTTTCTATTTTTTATTTCTATCTTTTTTCCCTAAGATTGATTCAACAAGCATTTATTGAGCACCCCTTGTATCAGGCACCCTATTAGGGAAGTGAGCAAAACAGTCCCTGTGTCTGCCCTTACAGCACTTACAGCCAATTGGAGGTAACAGACATTGAACAAAAAGAATTATGAATATGACAAATGCCATGAAGAAGCGAAGGGTACTGGGGGAATATGTAATAGATGTAGCTAATCCAGCCTGATTGGGGGTGGGCGTGGGTAGAGATGATTTTTCCAAAGAAGTTCAAGTTTAGGCTTGAAAACATGAGAAGGAGAAGAGTGGTCCAGGAGAAATAAGGGAACAGCTTGTGTCAAGTCTCTGTGTAGAAAAGAAGGCTACCTACTGAAGGACCCAAGAGGAGGTCAGTGTGACAAGAGTGGTGATGTAGGAAATGTTGGAGAAAAGACAGGCAAGGACCAGATCACATACGTCATCTTAAGGATTGGAAAATTTATTCTAAGGGTAATGAAAAACTAATGGAGAAATTCAGCCGAGAAATAAAAGTTTTTAAAAAGCTTAATATGACTAAAATGTAGAATACAAAAATACATTAACTTACTATTTAATTTGTTCTGGAATGTGCTCTTATATTTAGTAATCCAATGATATTAAGAATTTTTATTCTTCTTAATATATTTTTGTATTCAAAAAAACAAACTATCTAGATTTCTGATACATATAATTTTTTTTTAAAAGATTTTTTATTTATTTATTTGAGAGAGAGAGAATGAGAGACAGAGAGCATGAGAGGGAGGAGGGTCAGAGGGAGAAGCAGACTCCCTGCCGAGCAGGGAGCCTGATGCGGCACTTGATCCTGTGACTCCAGGATCATGACCTGAGCCGAAGGCAGTCGCTTAACAAACTGAGCCACCCAGGCGCCCTCTGATACATATAATTTTTCTGAGAATGGAAAAGACCTTAGAATAGTTAAGCAAAGCAGAACAGTCCTTGGGTATGTATCCTTAGTATATATTGAAGTGACAGACTTACATCCTGAGTTCTTTGCTTTACATCTATATCATATCTTAACTTGAATTGCAAATAGAGGTGGTAAAATAATAAAGACAGGAAGAGGAAGAAGGTGTGCATGTGCATGTGTGTGTGTGCACATGTGGTTTCCCAGGGTTTGGAAGAAGAGCAGATGACCAAGAATATCATATCACATTCTCTGTTCTCAAAAATAGTCTACCTTATAGAAATTAGGAAAGTGCAGACTCTAAAATATTAAAAGATTTTTTTTTTCTTTTAGTTGGGTATTTTAAGAAAAAAAATGGCAGCTTCTGGATAATACAACAGATTTTGAGATGAAACATACTGATTTCACACTAGGGACACCAAGATGGCATCAGAAGTATTGTCCTTGGAGTAGTAAAGAGAACACAAACAGTGTTATAAGGCCCTTGGACAATATAGACTGTTAAGAGGCTAATGTTTTAATTTTCTTTTTTTTATTTTAAATACTCTTCAGTTTTCCCTATGAGCATTTCTTGTCTTCTCCAGATGGTCTGTGTCCATTAAATTAGCAAATAAGATTTTAAAATACCCAGAGGTGTTTTCTAATTGGGAATTGGGAGAGGTTCTTGAAGATTAATAAGGTTTCCCTTAGTAAATATTAGGAGAATGGAGAAGGAGAATGAGCTCTGACTACCATTCTCTGTTACCTCACTGCCTCCAAAACCACAAGTTTCTTCTCTAGGATCTTGGGCTGCAAGGCTTCCTAACTGTTCTTCAGGCTCAGTGACTCCTGCTCAGGAGTGAATGAATATAGACTTGGCAAACTGCTTGAGAAAGGCTGCTGACCCTCGGCCTAAGAAATCTTGAGCAACAGGAGACCTGAGTTTAAATGTCAATTTGTATATGACTCACTATTTGAAGAGAATGAATCGTTCTTTTGGTTGAATCATCTAGCTCCATGACCTGAGGTGTGGTACTGAAGATAGCATGGACCGGCTTCACACACATTGCATACTTGAATACATTCTACTCATCAAAATAGAAACACATGTAGTAAATACCTAATTGTGTACGTGATTTGCAATCATTCAGAATATGTAGGCTAAATATTAAAATAAATTAGTGCGTGTTATGGTTTCATGGGTCAGGTAAGATGTCTGTTATCATAAAAAAGGGAGGAGGCTTCCTATGTATTAATTACCAGGTTACCAAAGCTCTGGGTAAATTTGGTAGGAATGTTAGAGTAGCTTGTCAGCAAGTAGTTGCTGTCTGGTTGAAAACTGGACACTCTGTTTACTTGGGCCAAAATGCAGCTATATTAGGCTAATTTTTTTTAAAGATTTTATTTATTTATTTGACCGAATGAGAGAGAGAGAGGGAGAACAAGCAGGATGAGTGGGAGAGGGAGAAGCAGGCTCCCTGGGGAGCAGAGAGCCCAATGCCTGGCTCGATCCCAGGACTCCGGGATCATGACCTGAGCCGAAGGCAGACACCTAACCAACTGAGCCACCCAGGCACCCCATATTAGGCTATTTTTAGTGATAAAAAGTTTTTTAAAAGTTTCAACTCTCCAGAATCTGACTCAAAATGTCCTGATATTGTATTCTTTTTGTTTTTGTTTTTGTTGTTGTTGTTAAAGATTTTATTTGACAGAGAGAGAGAGAGAGCATGTGAGTGCACAAGCAGGGGAAGTGGCAGAGGGAGAGGGAGAAGCAGGCTTCCAATGTGGGGCTCAATCCTAGGACCCTGGGACCATGACCTGAACCGAAGGCAGACACTTAACCCACTGAGCCACCCAGGTGCCCCCCTGATATTGTATTCTTTTCTGTGATCAGAGTCAGGGATAAAGAAATCTATCTTCTAGCACTGAATAAGAATAGATTTGGGTGTGTGGTCAGACCTATGAGTATTACAAAGAGTGAATAAGCTACCATTTAAAAACAATAATTTTATGCTGTAGTAGTTCTATTCCTTTTAGCTTAATATAAAAGAGTAAGAGGACAAAAAGAAAATTAACATTTATCAAGTGCCAGTCTTATATGTCGTTTATACTTAGTCACAAACATCATCATTAAAGTTCACAGGAATCCTGTAACAGGTAATGTTTCCATATTGGTCAAGGAAGAAACTGAAGGTTAGAGACTGGGAGGGCAGAGCTGGAATGCACACTCAGGTCTGCTAGCTTATGATCTTTCCACAAAATCACTTAGGCACAAACAAAAAAACCCTTAAAATCAGGTAGGGTTAAAAATGAACTATTGGGACTTCATCAAGATAAAAAGCTTTTGCAGAGCAAAGGAAACAGTCAACAAAACCAAAAGACAACTGACAGAATGGGAGAAGATATTTGCAAATGACCTATCAGATAAAGGGCTAGTATCCAAAACCTATAAAGAACTTATCAAACTCCACACCCAAAGAACAAACAATCCAATCAAGAAATGGGCAGAAGACATGAACAGACATTCTGCAGAGAAGACATCCAAATGGCCAACAGACACATGAAAAAGAGCTCAACATCACTTGGCATCAGGGAAATACAAATCAAAACCTCAATGAGATACCACCTCACACCAGTCAGAATGGCTAAAATTAACAAGTCAGGCAACGGCAGATGTTGGCGAGGATGCAGAGAAAGGGGAGCCCTCCTACACTGTTGGTAGGAATGCAGGCTGGTACAGCCACTTTGGAAAACAGTATGGAGGTTCCTCAAAAAGTTGCAAATAGAGCTACCCTATGACCCAACAATTGCACTACTGGATATTTACCCCAAAGATACAAATGTAGTGATCTGAAGGGGCACATGCACCCCAGTGTTTACAGCAGCAATGTCCACAATAGCCAAACTATGGAAAGAGCCTAGATGTCCATCAACAGATGAATGGATAAAGATGTGGGGTGTGTGTGTGTGTGTATGTGTGTGTGTGTGTGTGTGTGTATATATATGTGTGTATATATATATATATATATATATATATATATATATATATAATGGAATATTATGCAGCCATCAAAAAATGAAATCTTGCCATTGGGTATTATGCTAAGTGAAATAAGTCAATCAGAGAAAGACAAGTATCATAAGATCTCACTGATATGAGGAATTCTTAATCTCAGGAAACAAACTGAGGGTTGCTGGAGTGGTGGGGGGGTGGGAGGAATGGGGTGGCTGAGTGATGGATATTGGGGAGGGTATGTACTATGGTGAGTGCTGTGAATTGTGTAAGACTGATGAATCACCGACCTGTACCCCTGAAACAAATAATACATTATATTGTTAATAAAAAAAAAATCCGGTAGGATTAGACAAAGTAAGAATTTCTTATTAATTTCTTTTGGTTTAGATGTAATTTATATCTGCAGGGGAAAAAAGTGAATAAAAGTTATTGCATAAGGATGCTTATATTCTAGGGTGCCTGGGTGGCTCAGTTGGTTAAGCGACTGCCTTCAGCTCAGGTCATGATCCTGGAGTCCCGGGATCGAGTCCCACATCGGGCTCCCTGCTCAGCGGGGAGTCTGCTTCTCCCTCTGACCCTCCCCCTCTCATGCTCTCTCTGTGCCTCATTCTTTCTCTCTCAAATAAATAAATAAAATCTTTAAAAAAAAAAA
>NC_138374.1:99021957-99047691 GCF_054177405.1 Leptonychotes weddellii | reverse complement strand
ATTAAGAATTCCTCATATCAATGAGGTCATATGATACATGTCTTTCTCTTTTTGACTTATTTCGCTCAGCATAATACCCTCCAGTTCCATCCACGTCGTTGCAAATGGCAAGATCTCATTCCTTTTGATGGCTGTATAATATTCCATTGTATATATATACCACATCTTCTTTATCCATTCATCTATCGATGGACATCTTGGCTCTTTCCACAGTTTGGCTATTGTGGACATTGCTGCTATAAACATCGGGGTGCACGTACCCCTTTGGATCCCTACATTTGTATCTTTGGGGTAAATACCCAGTAGTGCAATTGCTGGATCGTATGGTAAGGAGCTGCTGTATTTAATGTGTTAATATTCTCAGTCTGTTTCCTAAAACTCCACAGGTTCACTGAACACATAAGTTGAGTACGTTTTCCTTCCTTCCTCTTCCCAGAAGCCTAACATTTCAATGCTGTTAGTTGGGTCACAGTGTATTAGAATGTGTTTTACTAATACTCTTGTCTTAAGTAGGTCATGAATTATTATTTAGTTTTTGTCAGGTGAGATACTATGCAGTGATGAGATATTGGTAGAAAGATAATCAGAGTAAAATGCAATTAGAAGATGATATTCAAAGAAGAAATGAGTTAAAATGTATGCTTCTTTGAAAATTTTTTTATTGCTGGTTGGAAAAGATAAAAAGCATAGTGTTAAAAGAACTATCACAGGATGAATTTGAATATAAAAAGGGCATCCACAAAATTTTGTGCATGTGCACCCATATAGTTTGTAAGATATTTTACAGTGAAATTTTTGTATTTTAATATCTAAGTCTGTAAAGTATGTATTTCTTAAACTCTGCTTATTTTATTTTATTTTTAAAAATTTTATTTATTTATTTGACAGAGAGAGACACACAGCCAGAGAGGTATTCCCACAAGCAGGGGGAGTGGGAGAGGGAGAAGCAGGCTTCCCACGGAGCAGGGAGCCTGATGCGGGGCTCAATCCCAGGATCCTGGGATCATGACCTGAGCCGAAGGCAGATGCTTAACAACTGAGCCACCCAGGCGCCCCTAAACCCTGCTTATTTTAAATAATTAAGATAATAATATTTGTTTGCCTGAAATAATCGGTACTTTTGCTTTGTTTTGTTTTTTAATGGAAAAAGGTCAGAACATTTTAAGAAGCATAACTCAAATGTTAAGGCATGTTGGTCATAACTTCTGGTTTATAATAGGAAAGGAAAAGCAATGTTAGTTGCTTTCTAATTTAAAAAATTTTATTGATTAGGTTGTTTGTAACTCATACTCAAGGATCTTTTTGGTATCCTAAGAAAGCAGGGTGGTGTTGAATGAGCAAAAGCCTTTAAATTAAGACTGGCCTAATTTGTGTTTAGATTGTCCTGAGTTCAGATCCCAGCTCTGCTGCACATGGCAATGTAACCTTGAACCTCTCTAGTTTTACTTTTCTACTCTGTATTTTCCTTTCTATAAAATGACAGTGATAGAATTCTTAGAATTACATGAGAAAATGGGTATATAAAACAGCATAGTAAAGAGCCTAATCTATGCATTGTATTCATTTTCTGCATTTCTGAGTGTATCAATATTTAACTTATAAACTTGCTAAGGTAGTTTTTGAATTGGGTAGGAGCAAATTGTGTCTTACTGGCTGTAGAGTGCTTGAGTGATCTTTACTGTGAAGTGGGCTACTTTATTCCTCAAGGGTACTGTCTTAAATTTTATTAGTGTGTTGTACTTTTCAAAATACTTTTATATAATTGTCTTCTTAAGCCATTGTATACAATAACTTTGTATAGCTCGCTCAATTGGCATATTGTAGAGAAGGAGAACAATACTTAAAGTACCTAATTAGTGGCAGCACTGGATTGACCTTAGTCTGCTCCCTCTTTGTCTACTGCACATACTTGGGCAGTGCTCTTAAAAATGAAGTTTCTCTTTTGGTGTCTGTGTTTGCCATCGATGCTGTCAAATGGTATAATGTATGTAATTTAGATGGCTCACAATTAGTGGTTGCAAATTCACATATTAAAAAGCATATTTCCTAAGCTACTTTAATTTTTTAAAATTTCAAATGGTAATATAGATTTGATTCTTGCCACTTTTAGCATCCAGGAAAGTACTTGTTTGAAATGGAACAAAACAAACCCCAGAAAATTGTAAGAATGATCCTGTGGTCATGAAAGAGAGTGCAAATCATTGCTGGGACAACAGGCATAAATCTGGACTGTTCCAGGCACACAGGAACGTGTGGTTATCCTACCATCCAGAGTTGTGTTGTCTTCCAGTTATTTTTTATATGTATGGTAACATATTCACGTACTCATATATTTGTGTGTATGCATATTCTTTAATAACTGGGATTGGACTATATCATTTGTTTTTGTGATCTGGCTTTTTTTCACTTAACGTTTTATTAAAGACATGTTTGTAATTATGTATCTACAGCATCATTGGAAACATAAGCATACTGCTCTGTTGTATGGGAATACCATAGCTTTCTAAACTGATTTCCTAAAAGTGAAAATTTGTGTTATTTCCAGTACTTTATTACTATTTTAAAAAGTGCTATAATGAACATCCTCATAGACACATACCCTTGTGTACGCTTATTTGAGTGACAGGGTATGCACATTTAAAAATAATTTGTTAGGTGTAGTAGGCAGACTAGCACCCACCCCCCGCCCCCGACCCCCAGGATATGTCTACATCCTGATCCCTGGAGCCTGTGAATATGTTATGTTAACATGGCAAGGGGGAATTAAGGTTTCTAATCAGCTGAGTTTAAAATGAAGAGATTATCAGGGATTATTTGGTGGGCCCAACATAATCACAAGGATCCTCTAAGTATGGAAGAGGGAGATAGAAGGATTGACTGGAAAAGCATTCTGCTGGAATAAGGAGATCACAGGCCAAGGAATGCAGGCAGCCTTGAGAACTAGGTAAAGCCAAAACCCTAAAGTCTCCAGAAAGCAACACCATTGTGCTGACACCTTGATTTTAGCCTACTGGGACCCATTTAGGCTTCTGACTTTCAGACCTGTAAGATAATGTTTTGTGTCGTTTTAAGCCATTAAATTTGTGGTAATTTGTTACAGCAACAAAAGGGAACTAATAATACATGGTAGATCCTACCAGAAAGTTCGTACTGTTTATTCCCGTCCTAACAGTGTTTAAAAGTACCTGTTTTCTTGTATCCTCACCTGTACCAAGGGAGTACCCCTGTGAGGGGTATACTGTTGACTTCATTTTATAGAACAGAGAAGCAGAATAGTTAAGCCCGGTGTCATGCAGAAAGTAGCTGAACCAGGCAGGAGTCAGGCTCCAGAATGTTTTTCACCATACATCATATGGACTCTTCCTTTATAGTTTTATATTCTTATTTGCTTAGGATTTTTAAATTGTATTTTTGTTTATTTATATATTTGTTATTAGATAATATATTTCTGTAAAACGTTTAATACACATAAGTATATATGTAGGATATATGATCTGAACAAATTTTCTCGTCAATCTCAAGCTTCCTAATGCATTTATTTTTTGTAGAATAATAAGGGAGAGGGCAGGGTAGTTTTGCCAGGAAACTTATTAAGGGAAAGAGAAGGGGGGGATTATTTTTCTTTTATATTTGTAATGAATTAACAGACTGCTTTGAACTCTTACTGACTAGTTGGCCTGCTGTTCTCTCTTAGCTGTTCTTCCTGCAGTTTCTGCCTTCAGTATTGTTACTTAAGTACAGTATATTTCCCAAAACCTTTGGGAATATCGAGAACTAGCTACTATGGGGAAAAACAGTTCTGACCCACCTGGGCTAATAGGACAAGTGGAGGATGACTTGCCAGTTTTATAATTCAAGTACAGAAGATTAAGATTGCCTTTTCCTTATTGCCTTGGTTGACTTATTACACAGAGGTGTTTAGGTATCAGCTTCTGACATTAAGGAATAGAATTTTACATGTATGAAATTCAAATCTTAGGTAATAAGTTGCTTCAGAAGGAAAATTCAGTGTGACTCTTTAAAAGTAACAAATTTTTAAAGCTTTCATACATGGCCTGACATCTTTTAATTTTCCATTTTCCTGCTTAAACACATAGCTGATCCTGAGAAGGTAAGACTATGGTTAACTCTAGAAAAAGGACAACCTTCCTCTGCTTACCTCACAGTCTTAGCTTCTTTTCATGTGACTTCACATTGTCCTTGAAAGTTCCTTCTTCCAGAAAGTCTTTCTTTGAATCATCTTAGAATTTTGTCAGATAAATGACCAGATGTTCCTCTTTATTCTCAGTACTCTTTCATTGGTTACATTATTTTGTGTTTGTTCACCATTTTATTCCCATGTTAGCATTTGAGGGGAGGTCTTTCTCAATTATCTTAGTACAACTTGATTTTATTTATTTTTTAGATTTTATTTATTTCAGAGAGAGAGAGAGAGAGCAAGGGAGAGCGTTCGCAAGTGAGCACGAGCGGGGGCGGGGAGGGGCAGAGGGAGAAGTAAACTCCCTGCTGAGCAGGGAGCCAGACATGGGCCTCCATTCCAGGACCCTGGGATCAGGGCCTGAGCGGAAGGCAGACGCTTAACCGACTGAGCCACCCAGGTGCCTCTATCTTGGTACAACTTTAGAGCAATACTGACAGTCAGTAAATACTGACCAGTAATGTATGAGATCATATTTATTGCAGACTTTTTTTTTTATTTAAGATTTTATTTATTTGACAGTGAGAGACACAGTGAGAGAGGGAACACAAGCAGGGGGAGTGGGAGAGGGAAAAGCAGGCTTCCCACAGAGCAGGTAGCCCGATGCGGGGCTCTGTCCCAGGACCCTGGGATCATGACCTGAGCCGAAGACAGACGCTCAACGACTGAGACACCCAGGCACCCCTATTGCAGACATTTTGAAATATATTAATTTCTCAGTCAGAATGGTTGACATATCTCAGACTTCAAGAGATGGTAAAGTCTGAATAATTAGCATTATTCTCCATTGTGATGTAAACAAAACTAGGCACACTTAGGCAATGAAAAGAAGCAAAAACTGTGTCATTGTCTTTTTAAGAAATGCTATTAGGGGGCGCCTGGGTGGCTTAGTCGATTAAGTGTCCAACTCTTGCATTCAGCTCAGGTTATGTTTTCAGGGTGGTGAGATCAAGCCTGTGTCTCGGGCTCCGTGCTCAGTGCGGAGTCTGCTTGAGATTTTCTGCTTTTCTCTCTCTCTCTTTTTCTCACTCTTTCTCTCCCTCTCCTTCTCCCTCTGCCCCTCCCCCCCACTTGTGTGTGTTCTCTCTCAGATAAATAAATCTTAAAAAAAGAATGCTAGTAGATTATATAGGCTTAAGGGTGGGAGAATTAGGGGAGTATATCAGTTATGTGAGCAAGAGAAGCAACTGGCTTATTTAAGTATGAAAGGGCTAGAGACGTAGGTTCAACAGCTGCTGTTACAAATTACCATAAAATTGGTGACTTAAAACAACACAAATTATTATCTTACTGTTCTAGAGGTCAGAAGTTTGAAATGGGCCCCACTAAGCTAAAATTTAGGTGTCCTTCCTTCTGAAGGTTATAGGGGAGAATCCCTTTCCTTGCCTTTTCTAGCTTTTGAGGCTGCTCACATTCCTTGGTTTATGGCCACCTTCCAGCTTCAAAACTAGTAATCCTATCATTGTACCCTTTGCTTCCTTCATCACATCTCTTCTGACCCTCCTGCTTCTTCCCTCTTTTACTTGTAAGAATCCTTGTGGTTATACTGGACACACCCAGGTAATCCGGAATAATCTCTTCTCAAAATCCTTAATCACATCTGAGTTAACGTAAGTCCCTTTTACAGTGTTAGGTAACATTCACAGGTTGTGGGGATTAGAATATGGCATTTGGGGGAGGCCATTATTCTGATTGGCATGACAGCTGTATAGCCTGGAGTGTACAACCTTAAAATTCAGCCTGTGAAGAAACTCCTTTTTAGGACCTTGATCTCTCCGTAATTTATATCCCTGATGCACACTTTACATGCAGGACCACTGATACTGGAAATTGGGTTTAGTTGCTCTCACTGTCCAGGGTGGATTTGCCGCAGTACTTCTTCTCTCACTAGCTGTCATTTACATGTGGTGTTGGTGTACTCATTGATAAGTCTGATTCATCTAGATGCACCCTAGCTGCAAGGGAGGCTGGTAAATCTGTAATGGAAATTGCTTCTGCCTTACAAGTTGGGGGATTTCTTAAAAATAGGAGGGGAAATTAAGATGCTGGGCTTCAAAGAAGAATGCCAACCAGAGAGAGCATGTAAGTACAGCAGAGAGTCATTGGTAATGGGATTCTATTCATTTGATAAACTCTGTGTCAGAGATGCACAGATGAATAAGAGACATATCTGTTTCTGTTCTGAGGGCAGCCAGAGGAGGAATGGAAAGCTATGTGCATGTGCCAGTACTCTAACATAAATCAGTGCTATTTCTCTCATACCTTACCCGATAGGAAGCCAACTCTGTTTTGTGAAAGCTTTTCATTTTCATTTCCATTTCATTCTCTCACCTGCTTATCAAAAATTGCTGTCAGCTGTACCTTTCTTTTGAATGGTGATGTGGAAAGTAGGCAGGTTTTGAGGCTTTCCTCTTTCATTCCAGTAGGTTATCAGTAACAGTGGTATTGATACATACCTGTGCTGTCCAGAATGGTAGCCATTAGGCATATGTAGCTGTTTAAATTTAATTTCATTTAAATGAAATAAAATTTAAAATGTCAGTCCTACTAACCACATGTGAAATGCTCATGTGGCTAGTGGCTACTGAATTAGACAGTCCAGGTCTGTCCCAGTGGTGTGGCATGTTTATTGTATGAGGGTCAATCAGGAAAAATGAATTTTTTGTGGGGGGCAGCAAAGCAAGGTTTATTGAGCAATTGCAAAGTGAGAATACAAAGCTCCCAAGAAGGGAGGGAACCTGAAGGGGTTGCCCAAAATGAAATAAGCTCTTTTTTTAATACTCCTGGTAAGTTTTTCCTTTTCATATAAAGCTTTAGAGTTCACACCATCCGTTCACACGTATTATATGTTTTACTGATAACGCAAACTGCAAAATAAGCTTAATTAACTCTAACTTTTCATATAGGAAATTGAAGCTCAGAGAGACCAGAGGGTCAAACAGCAAAGTTTGAAGGGGTTATATTCTTTTTTATGTGTGTGTAATATTTAATTCTACTCAATGCAACATAAAGTGCCTAGGGTACTAAGTACTATGTCAAATATTAGGATACTAAAAAGGCTAGATGGTCTGCCCTGGTCTGGGCCTTGTCTGATTCTTGTTGCATTTTTCAGCTTGAGCTGCATAAGGGAGGGCAAATGGAAAAATGTGGGGAAGGGGCCTCACACTCCTATGAATGGATCTAACTTTTCTCAGGGAGTCTTTTTTTTTTTTTTTTTTTTTTTAAAGATTTTATTTATTTGAGAGAGAGAGAATGAGAGAGAGCACATGAGAGGGGGGAGGGTCAGAGGGAGAAGCAGACTCCCCACCGAGCAGGGAGCCCAATGTGGGACTCGATCCAGGGACTCCAGGATCATGACCTGAGCCGAAGGCAGTCGCCCAACCAACTGAGCCACCCAGGCGCCCTCTCAGGGAGTCTTTACCAGACTGATACCCAGTCAGTTTCACACTGTAACCCCACTAGATTATGTATGGATTTGCTTTTTGTCTCCTCCCACAGCCCCTAATACAAAATGTAAATTCCTTGAAAGCAGGAACCTTGTGTACTTTCTTCGCTGCTATATCCCAGCTCCTAGAATAGTGTCTAAGATATAGCAGGCCTGAAATATTAAGAAATTATTGGTATAAAATGTTTTACAGCTGCTTCTATTATTAAGCAAAGTGGTTGCTCTGGAGGGTTTTTCCCCTGCTAAAATCTTTTTTTTTTTTTTTTTTTTTAAGATTTTATTTTTTTTGACAGAGAGAGACATAGCAAGAGCAGGAACACAAGCAGGGGGAGTGGGAGAGGGAGAAGCAGGCTTCCCGCAGAGCAGGGAGCCCGATGTGGGACTCGATCCCAGGACTCTGGGATCATGACCTGAGCCGAAGGCAGACGCTTAACGACCGAGCCACCCAGGCGCCCTCCCCTGCTAAAATCTTAATGGTTTTAGGAGTTAAAAGTCTTTTGTGATATTTCTCTTTCATATTGCTAAAATAACTGATCCTCTCATGAGTGGTTTATACCTGCATGGCCCTGTATAGTAACTACTAGCCACCTGTGGTTATTGAGCACTTGAAATGTGGCTGGTGTGACTGAGGAACTGTATTATAATTAAGGATTTTTTTAAGAGAGGGAGATGGGGTGGGGAGGGTCAGAGGTTGGGGCGAGGGCGGGGCGGGGGGGGGGAGAGACTTTTAAGCAGACTCTACTCCCAGCAGGAGCCTAACACAGCGGCTCAATCTCACGACCCTGAGATCATGACCTGAGCCAAAATCAAGAGTCATACACTTAACCAATTGAGCCACCCAGGCACCTCTATAATTAAGGTTTTTTTTTTAATTAAGTTGTAAGAGTTTATGCTTGATTGAGTTGTCAGGACAATTTGTAAGTTTGTTATGAAGGTATGGCCTTCAACAGTAAATTTTATGAAATCTAAATTCAGATCAAATATTTCTGATGAAAAATTAGCTACTTAATTGACAGGTGCTGTAATTGTGAAACATACACCACATTTGGACAACTTAGCATGAAAAAGAATTTGAAATCTTCAATAATATTTATATTGACTACATGTTGAAATGCTAATGTTTTAGATATGTTAGATTAAAATACATTATTTTCTCTTTTTCTTTTGTAAGTAAAAAGAAATAGATTACATGTGATAAATATGTGACTCATATTAGATTTCTTCTATTGGCCAGTAGTAGTATAGACCATAAGGAGTTTCCATCAAAGGATTTTTACTGTTAAAAATTTTTTTGTGTACATATTTGTAGCCTTGAGGTTTTTATTTAATATATACTTTAAAAATATACAAATAGTATCTTAGTTAACTATATTCATTCAACATACTTATTCAGGGAAGACTAGAAAATAAAGTACTCTTCCAGGCAGTTTTGGGGTTATAGTATGAATTACACTTCCAGAGATTAATTGAAGAAACAACATGTTAGGATGTAGTGTGTGCCATAATAGATATGAATTGAAGGGTTGACTTCACAAAAATGTCTTAGAAGGTTTTATGAAGGGCATATCATCTCCTTAAAATAGGAAGAATTTTGTGGTGAACTGGAGAAGGATATTCCAGGCAGAGAAAATATAATTTTTTATATTAAAAAAAAAAGACACAAGAAGCGTCAGAAGCATCTGGAGCCTAGTTCATGAAGGGGAGGTTTAAGGAGATAAGGTTGGAAGCTAAATTGGGGGATACTGACAAACAGGCTACTTAGTTTGAATTTTATGGATAAATGGAAATTAATGTTTTCAGTCTGGAAATTGATGTGTTTAGAATTATTTGGTATCATATATTTGGGAACTTCATGCAAGTAAAGTCATGGAAACCATTTGAGAAAACTGCCCAAATCCATGTGAAAGGCCAAGAAAGTCTGAATCAGGATACTGAGAAGCATCTTTGAGAGATAATACATGAATGTAATCAGTGGGATTTTGCTTACTGATTACATAGGAAGGGAGAGAGGGAGGGTAATATTGAAGTGCCATGGGGAAATGGTAGCACTTTTCATGGAAGTAGGTAATAGAGGTATGGGGGTTGAAGGAAATATTTAATAAATATCCATGCAGAGATGCCAAATAGGCAGTTGGAATGGGGACATAGTGTGAGCTGGGTTGGAAATGATTGATTTGGTAGTTGTCTTCAATAATGGTGACACTTAAATCCACAAACTGGGAAGTAATGATAGAGGTGTATGGGTATCAGGTGAGATCCTGAGGGGACAGATACCAGATGATAATAAGGTCAAGTTCCATTCTTCTCCCCCCGCCCCATCCTCCCATCTACCTCCCCACTGGTGACCATCAATTTGTTCTCTATAGATAAGAGTCTGGTTTTTTATTTCTCTCTTTTTTTCTTTGTTCATTTATTTTGTTTCTTAAATTCCACATAAGAGTGAAATCATATGGTATTTGTCTTTCTCTGACTTATTTCATTTAGCATTATACTCTCTAGATCCATCCATTGTTGGATGGATTTACATTGTTGTAAATGGCAAGGTTCCATTCTTTTTTATGGCTGAGTAATATTCCATTGTGTGTATAATATATGTCTGTGTATATGTACACACACATATATATACACACATACACCACATCTTTCTCCATTCATCTATCAGTGGACACTTGGACTGTTTCTGTAATTTGGCTATTTTAAATCATGCTGCAGTAAACATAGAGGTGCATATATCTTTTTGATTTAGTGTTTTAATATTCTTTGGGTAAATACCTAGTAGTGGAATTATTGGATCGTGTGGTAATTCTATTTTTAATTTTTTAAGGAACCTCCGTACTGTTTTCCACAGTAGCTGCACCAGTTTGCATCCCCACCAACAGTTGCCTGAGAGTTCCTCCTTCTCCACATCTTGATCAACACTTCTTGTTTCTTGTGTTTTTGATTTTAGCCATTCTGACAGGTGTGAGGTGATATCTCATTGTGGTTTTGATTTGCATTTCCCTGATGATTAGGTGTTTCATTCTTAATGACTTTGCAACCCTATATAGGTGGGAGCAGAGAGAAGAAACAAGAATGACCTATCCAAAAGGTGGGGAAGGGCCAGGAAAAGCTAAGTGTGAAAAGTTTTAATAAAGGGGTGGTTTTAATGCAGTAGTTCTCAAAGTGTTGTCCCCAGACAACAGCATCAGCATCACCTGGGAACTTGTTAGAAATACAAATTCTTGTGTCTCGTCTCAGACCTGCTGAATCAGAAACTGTAGGGATGAAGTTCAGTAACCATTTTCAAAAGCTTTCAAAGAGATTTTGATGTGGGCTGAAGTTTGAATAAGCACTGATACACTATAGTATTGAATAGTTCAGTATAGTATTGAATAGTTCAGGAAGTATGAGGACTGAAAAAAAGCTAAGTTTGGGCAGTCATTGTTAACTCAAGAAAATTTGTAGTATTAAATTGCCACCAGTACTGTTCACACTATTCATTTTTTTATGAATATAGAATGTGCATTTTATGCAATATATAGATAATAATGCATTTTAATCAGATTATGATCATAGGGCATATACTTTTAAATCACATGAGTTGAGGTAATCAAAATAAAACACATTCATTTTAACTGTACAGTTAATGAACTTTTATGAAAATATACCCTCTAACCACCACCCTGATCAAGATACAGAACACTTCCAAATCCCCAAAATATTCTCCCAGACTCCTTTGCAGTATGTCATAACCCTCTGTGTGCCTCAGGCAGTCATCATTCTGATTTGTATCACTATAAATTACTTTTGATTGTTCTAGAACTTCAAAAATGGAATAATACAGTATTCTTTTGTGTCTGGAATCTTTTGCTAGACATAGTATTTTTGAGATCAGTCCGCTTTGTTGCATGCATCAATAGTTTGTTCTCTTTGCTGCTGAGTAGCATTCCATTGTGTGACTATGCTGGTTTGTTTATCCCTTCACCTTTTGATGAACCTTTGGGTTCTTATTTTTTGCTATTGTGAATAAAGCTTCTAGGAACATTCTGTGAGTCTTTTGTGGACATGTTTGCATTTCTTTTGGTAAATCTGTAGGAACTGAATTGTTAGGTCATATACTAAGGGCATGTGTAACTTTACAAGAAATTACCAAACTTGTTTTCCAAAGCAGTGACAACATTTTATACTTCACAGCAGTGTAGAAGAGTCTAGTTTTTCCACAGCCTCACCTACAACACTTGGTATTGGTAGTCTTTTGATTTTCACCATTCCAGTGAGTATGAATTGGTATTTTATTGTAGATTTACATTTCCCAGATGACTGAAGATGTTGAGCTTCTTTTCATGTGCTTATGGGCCATTTGTGTATCTTCTTTTATAGTGTTTAAATCATTAGCCCATTTTCATTTTTTATTTTTTAAAATATTTTATTTATTTATTTGACAGAGAGAGAGCACAAGTAGGCAGAGAGGCAGGCACAGGGAGAAGAAGAAGCAGGCTCTCCGCCAAGCAGAGAGCCCGACGCGGGGCTTGATCCCAGGACTCAGGGATCATGACCTGAGCCGAAGGCAGACGCTTAACCAACTGAGCCACCCAGGCGCCCCTAGCCCATTTTTAAAATTGGATTGCTTTATTATTGAGTTCTCTTCATATTTTTTCAGTGTAATTCCTTTGTTTTGTATACACACACATATATCCCAGTGTGGCTTGCTTTTTCACTTTCTTAATTATTTTGAGGAGCAGGAGTTTTAAATTTTAATGAATCGAATTTATCATCAGTTTACTTTTCCTTTTATTGAATCTTGCCTTTATGGAATTCTTTATTTGCTCTGGGACAGTGAAGATTTTCTCCTAGAAATTTTATAGATTTAGGTCTGTGATCCATTTTGAATTAATTTTTGTGTGTGCTGTGATGTATCATTTAAGGTTAATTTTTTCCAGTTTTTAAATTTTTATCTCCAGTTATTCCAGCACTACCATTGAAAACATTTTTTCCCTATTACATTGCCTTGACACTTTTGTTAAACATCATTTGACTATGTACACAGACACATTCATATGCATGTACTTATATACATGAGTAGATGAGTCCGTTTCTGTACTCTGTTCTGTTCCATTGATCTATATATCTATTCTATACCAATACTATACTGTTTTGATTATCACCACACTAAAGTAGATTTTGAAATCTGGTAGTGTAAGTCCTCCCAAATTTATTCTTTTTGAACATTGTTTTGGTTATTCTAGGTTCTTCCATTTCCAGATAAATTTTAAAGCCAACCTGTCAGTTTCTACCAAAAACAGCCTGCTAGGGTTTTGATTGGAATTGTATTCTAACTATAGATCAGTTTGGGGAGAATTATATTGATCTTTTTAAAGTTAGCTTTTATTTGTTTTCTGTTTTTTGTTTTCTGCTTTTCATTATTTTCTTCTACTTAATTTTGGTTTAATATACTCTTTAATAGCCTAAGATAGATGCTTAGATTAACGCCTTTAGACCTTTTTTATTTTCATATAAGCATTTAAAGCTTAAAGAGCTCTCTGAGCGCTGCCTTGATAGCATCCTACACATTGTTTCCATTTTCATTCAATTTAAAATATTTTCCCATTTCCTTTGTGATTTCTTCTTTTGCCCCATGATTATTAAGAAACGTATTATTTCATTTCCAAATAGGTGAGGAATTTTCCAGCTCTCTTTCTGTATTGATTGGTAGTTCTGTGATTTTAATTCTTTTAAATTTCTGGAGATTTATTTTGTGCTTCGCATATGATCTATCTTGCTGAATGGATGTGTACTTGAAAAATATGTGTATTCTTCTGTTGGGTAAAATGTTTTAGAAATGCTCATTAGATGTTTGGTTAATAGTATTGGTCTAATTTTACTAGTTTTCTGCCTACTTTTCTGACTAGTTTTCTGTCAGTTATTGAGAGAGGAGTTTTGAAATCTTCAAATAATTGTAGATTTATCTATTTTTCTTTTCTCTGTTTTTATTTTATCTCCTCTGTTGGTTTATTAGGTATCCTCCCCCTTTTTGGTTGCTCTGGGGTTTACAATATGCATTTTTATATTATACCACTTTAACTATAATATAAAATCTTAAGCAATATAATCCATCTCCCTCTCCTTTTGTTTGTACTATTATTGTCAAACATTTCTGTATTTTCTTTTTTTTTATTTTGTTGGTTTGTTTGTTTTTAGAGGGAGGGGGGAAGGGACAGAGAGAGAGAGGGAGAGAGAGAGAATCTTAAGCAGGCTTCATGCCCAGTGCAGAGTCCGACACAGGCCTCAGTCTCACAACCCTGAGATCATGACCTGAGCCGAAGTCAAGAGTCAGACGCTTAAACTACTGAGCCACCCAGGTGCCCCCTTTTTTATTTTGTTTTAAAGTCATTTATTTATTTATTTATTTTTAGTAATTTCTATTTACCCAGCATGGGGCTTCAACTCATGACCCAGATATCAAGAGTTGCATGCTCTTCCAAGTGGGCCAGCTGGGCACTCCCTCCTTTTTTTTTTTCCTTTGTTTTAAACCCTAGACTATGTGTTATTTTTGTTTAAAAGTTAACTTTTAAAGAAATTTAAAACCAAGGAGAAAAAAATTATATTTACTTACATATTTCTCATTTCTGGCATTCCTTATCTCTTTGTGTAGTTATAGGTTTCTGTGTGGTATCTTTTTTTTTTTTTTAAATGTTTTATTTATTTATTCATGAAAGTCAGAGAGAGAGAGAGGCAGAGGCAGAGGGAGAAGCAGGCTCCCCGCCTAGCAGGGAGCCCGATGTGGGACTTGATCCCAGAACCCTGGGATCATGACCTGAGCCGAAGGCAGACGCTTAACCATCTGAGCCACCCAGGCGCCCCTCTGTGTGGTATCTTTTTTTCCAGCCTCAAGAACTTCCTTTTTTTTTTAAATATTCCTTATGGTATTGATCTGCTGGCATCAGGTTTCCTCAGCTTCTGTGTTTCTGAAAATGTCCTTATTTCACCTTCAGTTTTAAAGGATATTTTTGCTGGATATATAATTATAGGTTTGATAGGGCTTCTGCTCCTCCCTTGCCCCCTCCCAGTATTTTGAAGATACTATTTCATTATCTTCTGGCTTACATTTTTTCTGAGAATTTGGGCTTTAGTCTTATCTTTATTCCTCCTTATATAATGTGTCTTTTTTCTCTGCCTGCTCTGAAAATTTTCTCTTTATCATTGAATTTCAACCATTTGATTACAGTGCCTTTGTATGGTTTTCTTTTGTGTTTAAATGCTCAGGGTTTGTTGAGCTTCTTACATCTGTGGGTTTATAACTTTCATCAAATTTGAAAGGTATTCTGTCATTTCTTCACATGCTTTTTATGTAATTGATATGAGCCAGATTTGATATGAACTCTTAATTTCTTGGGATCTGTTGCCCAGTCAACTGGTAATTTGATTTTGTTAATATGATACAGAGTTATAAAGGTTACTAAACATTTAGCATCCAAGGAAGGTATATATTTTTTTCTTGTTAGCAAAGAACTTAAGAACTGGATTTTGGGTAATGTTGGAATAACAGGTCAGGCCATATCTTTGCTTTTTACATTTTAGAGGAACAGGATGGGAGAGTATAATAAAATTTGTTTGATCTTGCTCTATGTTATATCTGACGTAGAGAAGATTTGTCCATGAAGATGTCTGTTTCCCTTTTTTTTCAATCATATATTCAGGAACTTGTTCTGAGTAACTTGGGTCCTTAAAGCCATAGGGAGTATTACTCGCAGTGATGACTTAGAGTCACTCTGAGGAACATTCTGTTGCCACTGAAGTCTGTGTGCATTTATTTCTCCTGTATAATTCATGCAAGAAAATACAGTAAACCTGTGTTATCTGGAAGTTGTCTTATTAATCAGCATTTTCTAAAATTGGGATTTTTGGTTTGCACTGTGATGAGGAAGAGAGTGGAAAGAACAGCTAGAGAGACCTCTTGGGACAGAACCTGTACTAGCGGTAAAACCAGGAACATTTCCTGGAGAAGAGTTTTTTATAAGGGAAAAGATCTGGTGGGTCTTACCTTGTTAAAAAGGCAAACTCAGAATAAATCATAAGCAATAAAATATTCATAATTTAGCTTTCAATATGTGAACTGTTGAAAATTGAAGTCTGTCATGAATCATGGAATAATGAATAGAAGGTTAGGATCTGGAATTCTGATATACCTGGATTTGAATCCCAGTCCTAGCACATACTTACTATCTTTGTGATCTTGGGCAAGTTCCCTACAGTCTCTGAGCCTCATTTATAAATTGGAAAAATAGGGGCGCCTGGGTGGCTCAGTCAGTTAAGCATCTGACTCTTGATTTGGGCTCAGGTCATGATCTCAGGGTCATGAGATCCATCCCTGCCTTGGGCTCTGTGCTGGGCGTGGAGCCCGCTTAAGATTCTCTCTCCCTCTGCCCATCCCCTCCTATTCCCCGCCCCTCCACGTCATGCTCACACTCTTAAGAGAAAAAAAAAGGGGGGAAGGAAAAATAGTAGTTATATAGTAGTTATCACAGACTGCTATGAAGATTAAATTGAGAATGGTTTATGTGAGTCACTTGTCATTTTGTGGGTCCCCAATAATTAATAGTTTATTTTTCTTCTCCATATATTCACTTTAAATTTTATTCTTTCACTCAAGGACTTTTTTTCCTTTTAAAGGTGCAGTATTTAAACAAGCCCCTTATGGCATTCATGAGACTGTTTTCATCCTTTTGCTTTTCTTCCTTGAGTTTTTCCCATGTTTATCCCATTCCATCCCATAAAAAACATTTTATGTATCCCATCTTAAAAACTCTTTTGACCCTCATAGCTCCCTCCAGCTACTGCCTCTCTTTCCTTGATAAAGATGCCTAAACTCGGTTTTAGTTTCAGTTCCTTTCCTGTTTTCTGTTGAAGTCAAACCATAGGCTTACGCCTCCACTTCTCCACCAAAATTGTTCTTAACAAGATCCTCAGTGGCTTCCACATTACTAAGTCGAATAGTCAGTTCTCAGGCCTCATTTTACTTGATGCATCAGCGGCACTTATTGATTCTGTCCCCTTCTTGAAGCTCTTTCTTCATTTGGCTTCTAGGACACCACATTCAACAAATTTTCCTTCTGGGGCACCTGGCTGACTCAGTCTGTAGAGCATATGACTCTTGATCTCAGCATTGTAAGTTTGAGTCTCACTTTGGGTATAGAGATTACTTAAAATCTTAAACAAACATACAAACAAATTTTCCTCCTAACTCTCTGGCTTTTAGTTCTCAGTCTATTTACTGTTCTGTTCCCTTCTCGGCTTTGGCTTCTCAGGCATACCTCAGAGATACTGTGGGTTCAGTTCCAGACCACCACAATAAAGTGAATATTGCAATAAAGCAAGTCAAATGAATTTTTTGGTTTCCCAGTGCATATAAAAGTTATACATACACTATGCTATAGTTTATTAAGTGTGCAATAGCATTATGTCTAAAAAACCAGTGTGTACACCTTAATTAAAAAACACTTTGTTGCTGAAAAATACTAACCATCATCTGAGCTTTCAGTGAGTCGTGATTGTTTTGCTAGTAGAGTATCCTCCCTTGATGTTGGTGGCTGCTGACTGATCAGGGTGGTGGTTGCTGAAGGTTGGGGTTGGCAGTTTTTAAAAAATGAGGCAGTGAAGTTTACCACCTCAACTGACTCTTCCTTTCCAAATGATTTCTCTGTGGCATGCAATGCTGTTTGATGGCATTTTATCTACAGTAGAACTTCTTCCAAAATTGGGAATCCGTCCTCTCAAACTCTGCCATTGCTTTATCAGCTAAGTGTATGTAATATTCCAAATCATTTGTTGTCATTTCAGCAGTCTTCGCAGCATCTTCACCAATAGGGTCCATCTCATGAAACTACTTTCTTTGCTCATCTATCTGTAAGAACCAACTCCACATCTGTTCAAGCTTTATCAGTGCATTATAGCGATTCACTCACATCTTCAGGCTCCACTTCTAATTCTCGTTCTATTTCCACCACATCTACAGTTACTTCCTCCACTGAAGTCTTGAGCTCCTCAAAGTCATCCATGAGGGTTGGAATCAGCTTCTTCCAAATTGCTGTTAATGTTGATATTTTGACCTCTTCAGATGAATCTCAACTTCCTTAATGGCATCTAGGACTGGGAGTCCTTTCCAGAAGGTTTTCAGTTGACTTTGTCCAGATAGTGATTCCCATCAGAGGACTCACTATCAATGGCAGTTATAGCCTTATTATGAAATATATATTTTTTAAGATTTTATTTATTTCTTTGACAGAGAGTGTGGGAGAGCACAAGCAGGGGGAGCAGCAGAGGGAGAGGGAGAAGCAGGCTCCCCGAGGAGCAGGGAGCCCGATGTGGGGCTTGATCCCAGGACCCTGGGATCATGACCTGAGTAAAGGCAGACACTTAACTGACTGAGCCACCCAGGTGCCTCTGAAATGTATTTTTTAATTGAAATTATTCTTTGATCCATGGGCCACAGAAAAGATGTTGTGTCAACAGGCATGAAAACAACATTAATCTTGTCCATCTCCATCAGAGTTCTTGGGTGACCAGGTGTTTTATCAACGAGCAGTAATATTTTGAGAGGAATCTTTCTTTCTGAGCAGTACGTCTCAACAGTGGGTTTAAAATATCAGTAAACCATGTTGTAAACAGATGTGATGTATCCAGGCTTTGATGTTCCATTCATAGAGCGCACAGGCAGAGTAGATTTAGCGTAGTTCTTAAGGGCCCTAGGGTTTTTGGAATGGGAAGTGAGCATTGGCTTCAACTTAAAGTTACAAGTTGCATTGTCCCTTTATAAGAGAGTCAGCCTGTACTTTGAAGATTTGAAGCCACACATTAACTTCTCCTCTCTAGCTATGAAAGTCCTAGATGGCATTTTCTTCCAATATAAGGCTGTTTTGTCTACATGGAAAGTCTGTTGTTTAGCCACCTTCATGAATTATCTTAGCTAGATCTTCTGGATAAGTGAGTGCAGCTTCTATATCAGCATCTGCTGCTTCACCTTATACTTCTATTTTATGGAGATGGCTTCTTTTCTTAAACCTCATGAACCAGCCTCTGCTACCTTTCAGATTTTCTTCCTCAGCTTCCTCACCTCTCTCAGCCTGCATAGAATTGAAGAGAGTTAAGGCCTTGCTCCGGGTTAAGGTTTGGCTTGGGGAAGTTTGTGGCTGGCCTGATATATTTAGACCGCTCAGACTTTCTCCACATCAGCAGTAAGTCTCTTTTGCTTTATCATTTGTGTGTTCACTGGAGCAGCACTTTTCATTTCCTTCAAAGAACTTTTTTCTTTGAGTGTACAGGTTGGCTGTTTTGTGCAAGACGCCTTGCTTTTTGGCCTATCTAGGCTTTCATTCTGCCTTCCTCACTAAGCTTAATCATTTCTAGCCTTTAATTTAATTTAAAGACATGCTACTCTTTTCACTTGAACACTTAGAGGCCATTGTAGAGTTATTAACTGGCCTAATTTCAATACTGTGTCTCAGGGAATAGGGAGACCCAAGGAGAGGGAGAGAGATGGGGGAGTGGCCAGTTGGTGGAGCAGTCAGAACACACACATTTGTTGATTAAGTTTGCTGTCTTATATGGGAATGGTTTGTGGTGCCACCAGAATAATTGCAATAACATCCAAGATAACTGATCACAGAACATCATAACAAGTATAATAATAATATTATGAAAAAGTTTGAAATATTGTGAGAATTAACCAAAATGTGACACAGAGACATGAAGTGAGCAAATGCTGTTGGAGAAACGGTGACAACAGACTTGCTGGACACAGGGTTGCCACAGACCTTCTATTGTAAAAAACGCAGTATCTGTGAAGCACAATAAAAACAAGGTATGCCTTGGGTGCCTGGGTGGCTCAGTCGTTAAGCATCTGCCTTCAGCTCAGGTCATGATCCCAGAGTCCTGGGATCGAGTCCCACATCGGACTCCCTGCTCAGCGGGAAGCCTGCTTCTCCCTCTCCCACTCCCCCTGCTTGTGTTCCATCTCTCGCTGTCTTTCTCTCTCTCTGTTGAAAAATAAATAAAATCTTAAAAAAAAACCCCAAAAACAAGGTATGCGTGTATGCTGATGACTCCCAAATGAATATCTGTAGTCCAAACCTTTCCTTGAAACCCCAGACTCTTAACTACCTATCAGTTCATTCCCTTGGATATATAATAATCGTCTCAAAATTACCATCGTTATCAAAAACAATAACAAGAGCTTATATAATACTATGTGCCAAGCACTGTTGTCCCAAAATGGACTCTTCTCCATGTACCTACTTGTATCATCCTCCTTTTATTAGTAAATGGCAAATCCACTGTTCTAGCTGGCCAGGAATCATTTTTTATTTTCCCTCTCTTTCTCTCTTTTTTTTTTTCCTTCATGCAACAAATGTTGTTGGTTAGAGTCTGATGACAGCCATCTTTACTGCTGCCTACTGGACCAAGCCAGTTAATTCTCAATAGAGCAGCTAGGTTGAACCTGTTAAAATCTAGATTAGATCATGTCACCTCTTTGCTCAAAATCTCCAAAGGTTTCCCATGTTTCAGACCATCTAGGTCAAGTTGGATAACTCAGTCAGCCAGTGGGTCAACCTGACCGGAATGGTCCAAGACAACCTCACTCAAATGTCTGGACCCTCAACTGAGATAAATGTGATAGGTGGGAAAACTGGGTCTCCTTTTCCCAAGTGGTCTGTTGTCCTTGGCTTCATAACATGATGATGGTGTTAGCAAAAGGCCAGGCTCAAATGCACAAGTGCTTATCAAGCCTGTTTCTGTCACATTTGGTGAAGTCCGATTGGCCAAAATAAGTCACATGGCCAGCCTAGGGGTCAGTATGTGAAGGGAATTAATAGGGTGCAGATGCCAGGTGGTGTGTGATTCATTGGGGGCCATTAATATAACAATCTTCCGTATGCCCTCCGTGATCTGTATCCAATTAAATTACTTGATTTTAATATACCACCCCTTTCTTCAGTCAGATAGGAAAATAATAAAGAAGGAACATGACTAGGTAAAACTGACCTCTGGAAGTGTGGGCTAAATAACGTTATTTTGGTAGGAAAATCAGATTTGACGTTTGTATATCTTTTATTTTTTAATTTCAGAGACCACCCAGAAGTAGAGAGTACTATATGTACTATAATAATTTATAGATTCTTTTTTTTTTTTTAATTTTATTTATTTGTCAGAGAGAGGGAGAGAGCACAGCAGGGGGAAGTGGCAGGCAGAGGGAGAAGCAGGGTCCCTGCTGAGCAGGGAGCCTGATGTGGGACTGGATCCCAGGACCCCAGGATCATGACCCGAGCCAAAGGCAGACTGTCAGCGACTGAGCCACCCAGGCTCCCGTTTGCTCTTTTTTTAAAATCTAATTTTTGTTCCATGTCATCTATCAAAGCATATAGTCACATACTTGTTTTCTTCAAATCTCCTCTGTACTTTGTCTTGTCTGTTGCCCTTACGTCATTTTTTTTCTCTTATTGCCATTTCCAATGCATCTGGTCTGTTATTATATTAATATTTATTTTAATTCTAGTGTCTACTCATATTTTGGCTTTCATTTTTCGGTCTTTGGAATTCTGTTAACCTTCTCTTACTGTTATAAGTACGTGCAAGCATTTACTTTATTATGTCTTCAAAGGTAGTCTTACCTGATCATTTATATATTCAGATGCTAATTTTATTAAAAATTGCTTTTCTTTTGGGCACCTGGGTGTCATAGTCCATTGAGTGTCCTCCTCTCAGTTTCAGCTCAGATTGTGATCTCAGTGTTGTGAGGTGAAGTCCTGCGTCTGCCTCTACGCTCAGTGCTGAGTCTGCTTGAGGTTCTGTCTCCCTCTTCCTATCCCCCTCCCACTCATGCTCTTTCTCTCAAATAAATAAATCTTTTAAAAAAATTGTTTTCCTTTATTTTTCCCTTTTTTTAACCTAAAAGGCATTTAGTTTTCATTTTTACTGTGTTAAATAAATAGTATAATATTATCTTGTATTTTATTTCCAGAAGGTACAGAGTTGTTACATAGAATGCATTTTTTTTTCTCCAAAGGCACTGGGTTCAGTAGAGTCGAAAACTATTGTTTTGGCATACCTCATCTAATGTAAAAATTGAGATGGGGGGGGAAATAGCCTTCCAATTGTTGGTTTAATCTAAATTTCTTTTCTTTTTTTAATTTAAATTCAGTTAGCCTTAATCTAAATTTCTTGTTTAACTCACTTGGGTTATTGTATTTATCCATATTCTGTTGAGGTTTCAAATTTTATATTTCTTTTTCTTTTTTAAGATTTTATTTATTTAGGGGCGCCTGGGTGGCTCAGTTGGTTAAGCGACTGCCTTCGGCTCAGGTCATGATCCTGGAGTCCCGGGATCGAGTCCCACATCGGGCTCCCTGCTCAGCAGGGGGTCTACTTCTCCCTCTGCCCTCTTCCCTCTTGTGCTCTCTGTCTCTCATTCTCTCTCTCTGAAATAAATAAAAAAAAAAAAAGATTTATTTGAGAGAGAGCACACATATGCACGAGCAAGGGGAGGGGCAGAGGGACAAGCAAACTCCCTGCTGAGCACAGAGCCTGACTCTGGACTTGATCTCAGGACACTGAGATCATGACCTGAGCCGAAATCAAAAGTCAGATGCTTAACCAACTGAGCCACCTAGGCGCCCCTCAGATTTTGTATTTCTGTAGAAATCTGTAGTGTATTGTAAGTACTATATAGATCCCAATGTGCAGAAAACAATCTGAATTTCGGATAGCCAAGTAAATGATCATGGACTTCTCTGAACTGACTGTATGAAATGGTAGATTTTCTGAACTTAGAAGGAAGTATGTTATTCCTGGTTATCAGATTAAAAAAACCTTTGAAATTGTTTTCCTGGAAGACTTTGGAGGCTATTCTCAGTTTTGAGAAACTGAATTTTTAGTGTCTTGGCCTTTTGAGAGACTGTGTAGTCCAAATTAACAGAAATTTACTTGATATACTTTAGTCTGGCAGGCATAAACTAGTTAGACACCGGATATACAAAGTTGCACAGGACAGTCTCTAGTGGAGGAAATAACTTCATCATAGTGCTGAGTGCTGAGATGGCGTTAAGATGCACTGGGAGTGCTTGGCCAAGCCAAAGCCCTCATATAGAAATTCCTGAGTTTTAAATGAGAGAAGGGGTTAACCAGACAAGGAGGGAAGAAGGAGGGCATTCCAGGTTGAGTGCAAGAGCATGAATAAAGATAGTGAGGAACAAAATAGCTAAGAACTAAAAGTAATTTAGTTTTATTAGGTCATGAAGTATAAAGTGGGGAGCTGTGGGATTTCACATGCAATGCTAAGGAGCTTGGGTTTTATGTGGTATTTTCTCAGTCTTCCACTAATGTACAACTAAGGTCACTGGAGATTGAATACATGCTTTCGAAGTAAGGGAACAAAGTCCACATGGACCTCCTGCATGTTTGAAATTTCTCTTAAGACTGGTGTTTTAGGCCATGTTGGGACAGAGCATCCGGAGGTTCACAACCTCTGTGGTCCGTAGGAGCCACTATGAGGAAGGCCCAGGGAAGAATTTGCCATTTTCAGTGGAAAACAAGTGGCAATTACTACTTATGATGACTTTGTACTTGGGATCTGGATTTGCTGCACCTTTTTTTATAGTAAGACATCAGCTGCTTAAGAAATAAGGATGTTTTAATTAATTCATCAAACAGATGTGAAAAGGAACATTTTAAGAGGTGCAGTCTCTTTCAAAAATGGATCAAACTCTTGTTTTCAACATACTCAATATGTTTGTAAATAAACTTATGGCATGACTCCTTAAAAAAAAAGACTGGTGTTTTATTGTTAAATATTATAACTTTGTCTTTTATTCTAGAATTGATTAGTGTGAGTTCTTAGCTTCAGTTTCCTAATTTATAGGAAGAGAATAATAATAGCACTTACATCTTAGGATTGTTGGGAGGAGTAATAACTATAATGATAACAATGACAAAATAGCTAATATTTTTTGAGGGCTTACTGAGGAACAGTCCTAAGTGCTTTATTTCTATTACCTCATTTAATCCTCAAAACATCTCAATGAGGTAGGTACATTTATTTATCTCCTTCTTACTTCTAACAAAACTGGGGCATAGAGAAGTGATTTTCCTAAGGTTACACATCTAGTTGTTGGCAGAACTTGGTTTGAATGCAGTCTGAATACAAGACGCTTAACTATTACATTATACTCCCATTGTTTGAGATCATGCATATAGAACATTTAGCACATACTCTACCACATAGTAATTGTAATTGTAAGCAATTAGCAGCAGCCAATAATATTAACTTGACTTTGTTCAAATCTTTGAGTTAAATTGATTTCCCTAAGAAATTTTGCTGTTTTTCTGTGGCTAGACTTACTCCCAGCATGCCATTAAATGCAGACAGTGTGACACATACACCCATGCTTTTAACCACTACCCTTAATTGCCTCCTCCTTCCTTGTGGATCTGTGTCCCCATTAGATTTTAAATCCATGGCAGGGACCATATTTGTTTTGTTCATCATTGTATACCCAGTCCTTCACACAGTATCTCACACATAGACATTACTAAATCATTCAGTGAGTGAATAAAGATCTAAAAACCTGACATTTTTAGCTGATCTTAGAATTTAAACATCATTCATACCACCTCTAATTGTGGTTTAACTGCTTTACATGTTTTTCTGTTGATAACAGTCTAGTTTGGACCAACCATCTGCTCCTGTGTTCTACAGGGCACTCTCACCTTGGAACTACAAGAACCCTGCTGGGTAACTGGTATTTGTTTGCCTTATAGAGATCAGTCAGCTTTCAGAGAGAGAGGGTAATTAGATAATATTTTGATCTAAAACTAGAATGTTAGAAATATACAAAACAGCATTTTAAAATGTGTATTCTAAGAAACTTAATACAGAAAGAAAAAAGTATTTTTCATTTGCCTTTGACATTAAATCATTTCAAATAAAGAGAAAATAATTTAATTTTTTTCAAAGGAGTTCTCTGTTACTGTGGGTTAACTCATATTTTCCTCCTCTCCTCTGTCTAGAATGTCTTAAACCATTCTACCTTATGAGAAATTGGATGTTCTTGCAGATAGTCATTGTGGGAGAAAACGTTTCATTTAAGTCCCAGATGAGGACCGGAAACTTGAAATCAGAGGAGCATCTGAAATCAAGTAATATTAGGTAGGATAAAAATTACAAGGGATTTCTACATGTTTGTATTCCTTTTAGAGATGTATGTTAAAGTATGCATATTCTATGAGCACTAATGGAAGAGTTAGAGACTTTGTGAAGCGTTTGCTATTGGCCAGGATGGGAGATGGGAATGCTAAGATGTTTTTTTACTTATGTGGCTTCATGAGAACTTTGGCATATGTTTACTTTGTCATGAGCATTTATATCTTGTAGTTGAAGGAAATTTTTAAAATATTTACTGACATAAATCTAAGACATTTTTATGTTTATATAATATGAGGTCTCTGAATATTCATGATTAGCGTAGGGACATGTGATTCATTTTATAGATTGTCCTTTAATATGAAAATTCCTGTGTTTTGGGTTACATATATAACAGTTCATTTGCATGCAGGGAGCATCAGCTCTTACTTAGTTCTCTCTGTGTGCATGGATACAGTCCAGCTTCCCAGATGCCTATAGAAAAAGTATATGATTGCATGCTAGGGAAGCCCTCTCTAACCACATGGTGAGTTAGAAACTGTTGTCACAGCAGTTTGTAATAACAGTTATAATGACAGAATGTGTGAGGGCATCTGATCTCAGAGATGTGGCTTTTAAATTAGAAGTGATAGTTGCCCCTAGAAGTTGATACCTTGACAATGACATCTATAGCCAGGCCAAGAAGACTTGTTTTACTGTACAATGCTTAAGAACTATGGAACCAGGGCGCCTGGGTGGCTCAGTCGGTTAAGCGACTGCCTTCGGCTCAGGTCATGATCCCAGGGTCCTGGGATCGAGTCCCGCATCGGGCTCCCCTGCTCTGCGGAGAGCCTGCTTCTCCCTCTCCCACTCCCCCTGCTTGTGTTCCCTCTCTCGCTGTCTCTCTCTGTCAAATAAATAAATAAAATCTTTAAAAAAAAA
>NC_138374.1:98946344-99021857 GCF_054177405.1 Leptonychotes weddellii | reverse complement strand
GAAAAAGAACTATGGAACCAGACTGACTATAGGTGGAACCTAAGCTCTGCCACCTCCTAGTTGTGTGACTTCGGGCAAGTTATTTAGCAACTCTGTGCCCCTATTTCCTTGCAGCAAAATGGGGATAAACTTACTACTTACCTGATAGATTTGTTGTGTGAATTAAAGATTTAATAAAATATGAAAGCATGTAAACATGACCTAGCAAATACTAACTGATCAAACTCTATTTTCATTAGGCTCTTAGTTAATTCTTAACAGAGGAGTTTAGAGTCTATGATTAATTATCATAACGTGTCTGTATTTTATAATTTGCTTGATCTGTTATCAGGTCCAATATTTAAAATGTGTTTAAGTTATGTAATCAAAACTACTGTTTGGAGAAAAGCAAAAAAGAAACTATTTTGCAACTTTGACTTATCTACCTCTGGTTTCATTTTCTGTACATACTAAGAACTTGGTCATCATGACGTGTAAACAGTTTCTCTTTCTATTGTCCTTGAGCATTATATGGTAGTAGATGACAGGATTTTTGACCCCCATCTTGGAGTGTTGTCTTCTTCAACCCCGTGTTCTGCTTCAGAAAGGATCCTGTGTCAGGAACCAGATTAGCAAAAGTAGTTTGGTGGTCACTAAAGTGTTGGTTTTATAATCAGATAACAGCCCTCCCTCTTGGAGTTTTCACTTAGGTTCTTTTATGTAACTTACTGGTTGTCTTGTTTATTTCTCATAGCAACTCTGAAAGGGAGTTTGTTTCCCTGTTTTACAGATGAGGAAATTGAAGTTTTTTGGAAAGAAGCGCCAGCATACCACTACTAATATATAGGAAACCCACATTCAGACCTTTTGTATTCTGTATCACTTTTCATTGCAGAAAATTGCCTCTTGTATGATGTACATTTTACCATTCATTAATTCAACAAAATTTTAATGAACAGCTACCATATACCAGGCATTATTTTAGGTGTTAGGGATACAACCCTGAACACTATCTTCTCCCTCATTCCCATGGGCTCTTCTCTTTCTCTAGTTGAACTGTAAGCATATATCTTTATCCTTGTACTCAGCCATAACATATTGAAATCATCTGTATGTCTTTGTATCTTCCACTTTATCTTGAGTTCCTTAAAAGTAAGTAGGACCTGCTGTCATTAAGGCTAGCTATATTTTCATATTAATTTTTCCATTGTGTCTAATCTATACAGCTTGCATAACTTTTTCTCAATTATTTTCTTTGCCTTTGTAAGGCTCCCTTTCCTATTCATTTTGTAATTATCTCTGATATTCACCATTCTCTTCAGTTTATCTACCTCCTACGTTCATGATCTGATCTCCTACTTTATCTCTGAAGGTAATGCAGTGAGTGTAGCTTTGAATTCTCTTGGTATCTCTTCACCCCACACTACTCCCAGATTCTTCTAGCACATTTCCATCTAACCTTACCTCCCCCCAATTTCATCCTGCCTCTTTTTCAAAGGCAGTCTTGCCTCCTGTCTTATTAATCACGTTCTCATTTCCTTCCATATCTTCTAGAACCATGCTCTGTCAGTTTTGTTCTCATTTTCTTAAGTCTTCCATTCTATATTCATTTCTTCATTTTAAACCTGTTTAAGTCTGTACCATTATAAAAAGGAAACTTCTCTTTATCATGGCCCTCTTCCCTTTTTCCTCACTGCCTAGCATTTTTAATTGGCCTAAGGATTTCCCTTTTTTTCTTTTCTTTCTTCTTCTTCTTCTTTTTTTTTGAGAGAGGGAGAGAGAGCCCGTGAGAGCAGGACGAGGGGCAGAGGAAGAGAGAGCATCTTAAGCAGGCTCCACACTCAGTGCGGAGCCTGACTTGGGCTCAATCTCATGACCCTGAGATCATGACCTGAGCCAAGATCAAGAGTGGGACCCTTAAACATCTGAGCCACCCAGGTGCCCCTAAACTTCTCTTTCTTATTTGTTCCCTAGTCCCCTGCAATTTGACATTGTCTCTTTTCTGGCAGGGCTATCGTTGACCCTTATTTCATTGAATCCAACCCACTTTCCAGTCCTTGTAGTTATCTGCCCCTTAAAAATGAAAATAGGTCTTTCTCTCTCTGACTTCACTTCACTCAGCATGATATCTCTAGGTCCATCCCTGTTTTTGCAAACAGCAAGATCTCATCCCTTTTTATGGCTGCATGATATTCCATTGTGTATACATGCCACATCTTCTTTATCCATTCATCTATGGATGGACACGGGTTGCTTCCATATTTTGGCTATTGTAAATAATGATGCAGTAAACATAGGGTACATATATCTTTTTGAATTAGTGTTTTAATTTTCTTTGGGTACATACTCAGTAGGAATTGGATTATGTAGTATTTCTATTTTCAGTTTTTGAGGAACCAAGGAACCATGTGATTTCACTTACATGTGGAATCCAAAAAAACAAAACGAATAAACAAAAAGCAGAATCAGACCTATAAATAGATGGTTGCCAGAAGAAAAGGGGATGGGGGAACAAGCAAAATGGGTGAAGGGGAGAGAGAGATACAGGCTTCCAGTAATGGATTGAGTAAGTCACAGGAATAAAAGGTACAACATAGGGAATCTGGTCAGTGGTATTGCAACAGTGTTATATAGTGACAGATAGTAGGTACACTCGTGGTGAGCATAGCATAACAAATAGAGTTGTTGAATCACTGTGTTGTCCACCTGAAACTAACATTGTGTGTCAACTATACTCAGAAAAAAATGATCATTGAAAGCTAGCTTCTCCCTTCTGCCATCTGGGCAATGACATTTTCTCTTATGGTTTTAACTGTCATCGATGTTCTGGTCATTCCAGGACTATATCCCTAGTCTTGATGGCTCCTCTGCTTGACACTTACTGCTAAGTTCTTGCTTATACACCTGTATTTTCTCATATACCCAGCTATCCAAGCTAACAAACTGGGAATGATTTGGACTGTTTTCTCCACTTTAGCTTTCCTTCTGCTGATTTTACTTCCAGGTATTTCTTGAATCTAGGTTTTTCTGTCCATCTGTATTGTCACTTCCTCCCTTCCAGTCTTGCCCTTTTAAAATTCATCTTTCATGCATGTTGTTGTAATCTTTTAAAAATGAAATTCTGACAATGCTGTGCTTCTGCTTAAAACTCAGCACTGGTTTCCTGTTACTTAGAAGATAGAATCTGAGCTCTTTAATGTGTCATGCAGGCTCTCACAATCTGCTGTCTGCCTTGGTTCTTGGCTCATCTCCTGTGGCTTTTTACCTAATATTTTATGTTCCTGTCTCCCTCCTTCACTGACTTCGCTTATTAGCTTTTATTATTGTGCCACTGTTTCTGCCTGGTAGAAGAATTCCTTCTTACCTTTGCTATTTCCAGGCCAGGGCTGTCCCTTAGTAAAACTAGGTACACATTTTCAAATAATAGAAACTGTAGAATAAATGTTGTAATATAGAGCATTGGTTAATGTTAGGAGACTTGAAAATTCATGACCAACTGTAAAGTGCCATAGAGAGAAAGCAAATTAGTGTTTTTGTTATCTCTTACTGAGAAGAGCTCCTTCAGGAGCAGCATCTTCTCTAAGTGTTCTTTTCTATGTGAAATTCAACAGTAGAGCGATATGATTGATTGATTGATTGATTGATTATTAATACCATGAGACTTGGTGATGTGTTAGAGATCTATAGATTGTGTATTTCTGTGCATGCATGTGTAGGCTCACACTCACCTTACAGTATCTGGCCTACTGTTTTGCAGAAATAATTATGGTTAGGTTATTATATTTATGATTGTAATTGATGAATACTTTTATTATCCCAAGTACTCCTTAGTACTCTACGAAAATAAGTAAACAAATTAACTTGACATAAAACCTGCTATGGCTTTTATTTACATTTCAAAAAAAAAAAAATTTCTAGCCTCACCTCCTGAAACAGAAGAGGCTGATTCATGATTCACCTTTCTTTAGCAACTGTGAGTTTAGAAGATGTTGGCTTATTTTCCTGTGTTCTGCTCATAGAAGAAACGGGCTTGGAAGTTCAGGTAGAAGGAATCTTCCATTGTGTCTGCCCCTGTTTTGGAGATACCTTTTATTTTATTTATTTAATTTTTTTTTTTTTTTAAGATTTTTATTTATTTATTTGACAGAGAAAGACACAGCGAGAGAGGGAACACAAACGGGGAGTGGGAGAGGGAGAAGCAGACTCCCTGCCGAGCAGGGAGCCCGATGCTGGACTCGATCCCGGGACTCCAGGATCATGACCTGAGCCGAAGGCAGTCGCCTAACCAACTGAGCCACCCAGGCGCCCCTATTTATTTAATTTTTTAAGATTTATTCATTTTAGAGAGAGAAAGAGAGAGAGCATGGGGGAGGGACAGAGGGAGAGGGGAGAGAGAATCTCAAGCAGACTCCCTGCGGGGGCTTGATCTTAGGACCCTGAGATCATGACCTGAGTTGAAATCAAGAGTCAGATGCTTGGGGCGCCTGGGTGGCTCAGATGGGTAAGCATCTGCCTTCGGCTCAGGTCACGATTCCAGGGTCCTGGGATCGAGCCCCACATCGGGCTCCTGGCTCAGCAGGGAGCCTGCTTCTCCTTCTCCCTCTGCCTCTCTCCCTGCTCATGTTCTCTCTCTCTGTATCTCTGAGTCTCAAATGAATAAATAAAATCTTTAAAAAAAAAAAAAAAAGTCAGATGCTTAACCGAGTGAGCCACCCGGGCACCCTTGGAGATATCTTGTATTTTAAACCACAAATTTTAATGTGTGTTTTTAAGAAAGATTACTCTATATATGTTACCTTGCATTGTTATATAAGTGCTGTTTATAATCAAGGTAATTGTTAAAGAAGATAAACATTAATTTTAGTATTTTTTTCTCTAATGACATTATAAAAAATTATTGCAAAATATTTAAATATTGAAAGCCCTAGTTCTGTGGGTTATTACTATCAAACATTCCAGATTTTTTTTTTCTTGCCGTCTTGTATAAGAAGAACTATGATGTAATGGTTAGGAGTTAGGCTCTGGAACTGAACTGATTGAAGAGCTCAAATGCTACCTTTACTACTTACTAACTTGATGACCTAGGATGTGTTACTTAACCTCTATTTCCATGTGTTTCTTCGTCTATAAAGTGGGGGTAATAATAGTTCATAATACGGATTAAATAATTTCTATAAAGCCCTTAGAACAGTGTCTGACAGTAGTAAGTACTATATATAGTATTGGCTATTCAGTACCTAGTGCATTAGAATACATTGGATATGTTTATAGATTTTGATGATCATGTTGTCTCCAAGAATATTGTTTCAGGTTGTTAGCTTTCAGTGCATTATCACTGAATGTTTCCGATTTTATTCAGCCTTTTAATGACTTTTTCTTTTTTATTGCTTGATAGAAGTGCTTAATTTCTCTTTTTAAAGAAGTGACACAATGTTTAATATTCTGAAAGCTTTATATTTTGTAACTATTTAATAGTGCTATTTTATTATTGAAGGCATGATGGTTTTTCATTTTTGAATTCTTGGTTCATTCATTGTTTTCATTAATTCCTTCAGCTTAAAGTAAGAATAAAAAGGAACTCATGTTGCCAAAATCTTCTACCAAGAGAAAACATTAAAAAACTCTCTCTCTTTATATAAGTATTGGCTATAAACTGTAAGATTAAACTTTAACATTATTGGTCTTTAACAAAACAATAGGTCAGTTGAGGTGTAGTAGTTTTTCTTTATGAAATAATCAGCCAGTTATGCACTAATATTTATGAAAGCAGTTGCTGTAAGATCACGTATCTATTGATTTGGTTTCCTGTATATTATACACTATTAAAAGAAGGAAAATTGTGGGGCACCTGGGTGGCTCAGTCAGTTAAGCGTCCTACTCTTGACTTCAGCTCAGGTCATGATCTCAGGGTCGTGGGATTGAACCCTGTGTCAGGCTCTGCGTGTTGGGCTTGGAGCCTACTTAAGATTCTCTCTCCCTCTGCCCCCCCCCCCAAAAAAAGAAAAGCAAAAGGAAATTGTGTAGTGGGGGTTAGGGATTCGTCTTCTTGTGGGATGATAATTCTCAGTTTAACCCTCTCACCTGTCTAAATGGGTATTTTTGGTACACAGGAAAAAGGAAGAGTTAGTAGATAATAGTATATAACCCTAACAGGGTTTTAGACCATTTATAGATTAAGTCCATCAAAAAAATAGCATGGCCTTTACTGTTTGTTCCATGACACTGTATTTTTTTTTTTTTTTAAAGATTTTATTTACTTATTCATGAGAGAGAGAGAGAGAGGCAGAGGGAGAAGCAGACTTCCCGCAGAGCGGGGAGCCCGATGCGGGACTCGATCCCAGGACTCCGGGATCATGACCTGAGCCGAAGGCAGATGCTTAACCATCTGAGCCATCCAGGCGCCCCTGACACTGTATTTTTTAATATAGTTCTCTTTGTGGTAAGATTACTACATTAATAAAAATAGATCTTTACTCTGAGGAAACTATTATTGATGGTTCCCATATGGGAAAGCTGTTTGGTTTGGGAACTTACAGATCCTTACCTTCTCATTTTTTGATCAGGTACTCCTAGAGCAGGAGAGGCAAAATTTGCTGTAAAGGAGCCAGATAATAAATTTTTTTTTTAAAGATTTTATTTATTTGACAGAGAGAGACACAGCAAGAGAGGGAACACAAGCAGGGGGAGTGGGAGAGGGAGAAGCAGGCTTCCCGCCGAGCAGGGAGCCCGATGCGGGGCTCGATCCCAGGACCCTGGGATCATGACCTGAGCCGAAGGCAGATGCTTAATGACTGAGCCACCCAGGCGCCCCCAGATAATAAATATTGGAGGCTTGGTGGGCCATGTGGTCGTTGTCTGAACTACTCAGCTCTGCCCTTTTAGCAGAAAGCAGCCATAGACAGTATATAAATGAAGGGGCTTGACTGTGTTACAGTAAAATTTATTTATGAACATAGATTCAGAGCGAAGGAAGGAATTTCACCCATAGGCTGACAACTGTACTAGACTATGAATTTTACTTCTTGTGGTCTTTTTGATTAAAAATCTCAGGTAGAGTTTATTTTCTATTTGAGCAAATCTTTTAATTTAGGCTAGGTAACTTAAATGTTAGTGTTTGGTTGACAGAATCTGTGTTAGCTTTTTAAGTCACAATTTTTTTTTTATTCTAATTTGAAAGAAGTAGAAATGACTGGACTGTGGAGTCAGAAAGAACTAAGTTTGTACTTAATTGTACCTAATTGCTTTGTGACTGTGGACAAATTATTTCACATTTCAGAGCTTCAATTTCCTTGTTTATAGAAGAGGAATAATACTAGATAGATACCTTCAGGTTGTTATGTTTTCCATTTAGTTATCTTTTCATCAGTTCAATTTACTAAGATTATTTTCATCATTAATGTGTCTCTTTCAGAATCTAGGAGAGAATGAACAGTGCAGAGAATGAGCGCCTCTACTCTTGTCATACTGAGGAATCAAAACTCCTTGAATTTCAAAATGCTTTAACATTTATGTCAGGTTTTATGACATTTTTGCACTTTTGTTAGTGCTTGAAGTTTTAGTTTTTCTAAAAATTCTTAGATTATGGTATGTAAAAATACAAAGTAAAATTTTGATCTTTGTTTATCAATGGAAGCCTGCTGCAGAATTGGCTAGACTTACATGAGACATTATTAGACATACATTATCTTCTCTTACTGACAGCCTGTAGGGGAAGTAGATTATTTGTAAATGGTTCCTGTTATATGCTCAATAAAATCTTTGACAGGAAGTTGGTATCCTCATTAGGCTGATGTTAGCATACTGAAATGATATTTGTTAATTTTTATAACCAAATCTTGCTTGGAATGAGAAAACAACCTTTAGAAATGTGATTCTAAGTATAAGATATCTTATATATACTTGTATGAATTTTTTAACTAATATGTGAGAGCATAGTAAGATATATTATTTGTAACTTTGCAGCTCAGGGAGTTGAGTCTAGTAAAGATGCATAATTAGCACTGGCTTTCTCAGTATAAGGTTCATAAACAATGCTCCAGCAGGATTTTTTTTTTTTTTTTTTTTTTTGGAGGGGTGTGTTATTTTGACATGGATAGGATCTGATACATGGCATTCTTTTTTTTTTAAGTTTTTATTTTAATTCCAGTATAGTTAACATAGATTGTTATATTCATTTCATGTATACAATATAGTGATTCAACACCTCTATACATTACTCAGTGCTCATCATAAGTGTATTCTTAACCCCTATCACCTATTTCATCCATCCCCCCCACCCACCTCCCCTCTGGTGACCATCAGTTCTCTATAGTTAACAGTCTGTTTCTTGGTTTGTCTTGCGCTTTTTTTTCTTTGCTCATTTGTTTTGTTTCTTAAATTCCACATGTGAGTGAAATCATATGGTATTTGTCTTTCTATGACTCACTTATTTGGCTTAGCATTATACACTCTAGCTCCATCCATGTTGTTGCAAATGGTAAGATTTCATTCTTTTTTATGGCTGAATAATATTCCTTTATATATTATATTATGCCACATCTTCTTTCTCCATTCATCTATCAGAGGACACCTGGACTGCTTCTATAATTTGGCTTTCATAAATAATGCTGTGATATACAGAGGGGTACATGTATCCCTTTGAATTAGCGTTTTTGTATTTTTTGGATAAATACCCAGTGCAATTACTGGATCATAGGGTAGTTCTTTTTTTTTTTTTTAACTTTTTGAGGAACCTCCATATTGTTTTCTACAGTGGCTGTACCAGTTTGCATTACCACCAACAGTGCAAGAGGGTTCCTTTTTCTCCACATTGTTGTCAACACTTGTTATTTCTTGTGTTTTTGATTTTAGCCATTCTGAAACGTGAGGTAATATCTCATTGTGGTTTTGATTTGCATTTCCCTAATGAGGAGTGATATTGAGCATCTTTTCATGTGTCTGATGGCCATCTGTATGTCTTCTTTGAAGAAATGTCTTTTCATGTCTTCTGCCCATTTTTTAATTGGATGATTTGTTTTTTGGGTGTTGTATAAGTTCTCTATATATTTTGGATACTAACCTTCTATTAGATACGACATTTGCAAATATCTTCTTCCATTCAGTAGGTTGTCTTTTAGTTTTGTTGATCATTTCCTTCGCTGTGCAGAAGGTTTTTATTTTCATATAGTACCAATAGTTTATTTTTGCTTTTATTTCCCTTGCCTCAGGAGCTATATCTAGAAAAATGTTGCTGTGGCCGATGTCAGAGAAATTACTGCCTGTGCCATCTTCTAGGATTTTTATTGTTTTAGGTCTCTGTTTTGAATTCATTTTTGTGTATGGTGTTAGGAAGTGGTCCAGCTCCCAACACTGTTGAAGAGAGATTGTCTTTTTCCCGTTGTGTATTCTTTCCTTCTTTGTTGAAGATTAATAGACCATATAATTGTGGGTTTATTTCTGGGTTTTCTGTTCTTTTCTATTGATCTGTGTCTGTTTTTGTGCCAGTACCATGCTGTTTTGATTACTGCAGCTTTGTAGTATATCTTGAAATCTGTAATTTTGATACCTCCAGTTTTGTTTTTCTTTTTCAAGATTGCTTTGGCTATTTGGGGTCTTTTGTGGTTCCATACAAATTTTAGGATTGTTCTAGTTCTATGAAAAATACTGTTGGTATTTTGATAGGGATTGCATTAAATTTGTAAATTGCTTTGGGTAGTACAAACATTTTAACAATATTTTTTCTTCCAATCCATGAACATAGAATGTCTTTACATTTCTTCAGTTGTCTTCAATTTCTTTCATTAATGTTTGATAGTTCTCAGAATACAGGTTTTTCACCTCTTTGGTTAAGTTTATTTGTAGGTATTTTATTATTTTTGGTGCAGTTGTAAATGGGATTGTTTCTTAATTTCTCTTTTTTTCCTGCTTCATTGTTAGTGTATAGAAATAACACATTTCCACATACTGACTTTATATCCGACTTTAATGAATTCATTCATCGGTTCTAGTAGTTTTTTGGTGGAGTCTTTAGGGTTTTCTATATATAGTATTATGTCATCTGCAAACAATGAGAGTTTTACTTCTTCCTTACCAGTGTGGATGCCTTTTATTTCTTTTTGTTGTCTGATTGCTGTGGCTAGGACTTCCAGTGCTATTTTGAATAAAAGTGGTGAGAGTGGATATCCTTGTCTTGTTCCTGACCTTAGGGGAAAGGCTCTCATTTGTTTTCCCATTGAATATGTTGTTCACTGTGGGTTTTTACTATATGGCCTTTATTATGTTGAGGTATGTTCCCTCTCAACCTACTTTGTTGAGTGTTTCTATCATGAATGGATGTTGTACTTTGTCAGATGCTTTTTCTGCATCTGTTGAAATGATCATATGGTATTTATCCTTTTTCTTATTGATGTGATGTATCACATTAATTGATTTGTGAATGTTGAACCACTCTTGCATCCCAAGAATAAATCCCACTTGATTGTGATGAATGATTTTTTATAATGTATTGTTGGATTTGGTTTCACTTGTATTTTGTTGAGGATTGTTGCATCTATATTCATCAAAGATATTGGCCTGTAGTTCTCTTTTTTGTGTGTCTTTATCTGGTTTTGGTAACAGGAATGAATAGAATGAATGAATTTGGAGGTTTCAAATAGAACAAATTTGGGAAGTTTTCCTTCTTGTACTTTTTGGAATAGTTTGAGAAGAATAGGTATTAACTCTTCAAATGTTTGGTAGAATTCCCTTGTGAAGCTATCTGGTCCTGGACTTTTGTTTGTTGGGAGTTTTTTTTATTATTGATTCTGTTTCTTTGCTGGTAATCTCGGTCTGTTCAAATTTTCTATTTCTTCCTGCTTCAGTTTTGGTAGGTGATATGTTTCCAGGAATTTAACCATTACTTCTAGGTTGTCCAATTTTTTGGCATATAATTTTTCATAATATCTTACAGTTGTTTGTATTTCTGTGGTGTTATTTCTCTTCTTTCATTAGTGATTTTGTTTATATGAGCCCTCTCTCTCTCTCCTTTTTTGATGAGTCTAGCTAGAGGTTTATCAATTTTGTTGATCTTTTCACAGAACCAGCTTCTGGTTTTGTTGGTCTGTTCTATTATTTTTTTTTAGTTTCTATATATATTCATTTCTGCTTTAATCTTTACTTCCTTCCTTCTGCTGGTTTTGAGTTTTGTTCTTTTTCTAGATCCTGTAAGTTTAAGGTTAGGTTGTTTATTTGAGATTTTTCTTATTCTTGAAGTAGTCCTGTATTACTATAAACTTCCTCTTAGGACTGCTTTTGCTGCATCCCAAAGATTTTGAACCATTGGATTTTCATTTTCATTTGTTTCCAGGTAATTTTTTTTATTTCTTCTTTGATTTCTTGATTGACCCATTCATTGTTTAGTAGCATGTTATTTAACCTCCATGTATTTGTGCTCTTCCAGATTTTTTCTTGTGTTTGTTTTCTAGTTTCATAGCATTGTGGTCAGAAAAGATGCGTGGTATGACTTCGATCTTTTTGAAGTTGTTGAGACTTGTTTTATGGCCTAATATGTGATCTGTTTTGGAGATTGTTCTGTGTGCACTTGAAAAGAATGTATATTCTGCTATTTTAGGGTGAAATGTTCTGAATATATCTGTTAAATCCATCTGGTCCAGTGGGTCATTCAGAACACTCTTTCTTTGTTGATTTTTTGGTTGAACGATTTGTCTATTGATGTAAGTGTTAAACTCCCCTACTATTATTGTATTACTATCAATTAATTCCTTTATGTTTGCTATTAACTGTTTTATGTATGGGGGTACTCCCATGTTGGGTGTATAAATAATTACAATTGTTACATCCTGTTGGATTGTCCCTTTTATTATTATATAGTGTCATTCTTTGTCTCTTGTTACAGTCTTTGTTTTAAAGCCTCTTTTGTCTGATACAAGTATTGCTACCCTGGTTTTCTTTTGACATCCATCTGTGTGATAAATGTTTCTCCATCCCTGCACTTCCAATCTGCAGGTGTCTTCAGGTCTGAAATGAGTCTCTTTTATAAGCAGCAAATAGATGGGTCTTGTTTTTTTATTCACTCTGTTACCCTGTGTCTTTTGTTGGGAGTATTTAATTTATTTACATTCAGAATAGTTACTGATAGATATATATTGCCATTTTGTTACTTATTTTGTGGTTGTTTTTGTAGTTTTTCTCTGATCCTTCTCTTGCTGTCTTTCATGGTTTGCTCGCTTTTTTTTAGTGATATACTTGGATTCCTTTCTCTTCTTTGGGTATTACTGGTTTTTGATTTGTGGTTGATATTAGGTTTGTATGTAACATCTTCTGCAGGATATATGGTATTTTTTATTAAATTTTATGATCTTTTTTTTTTTTTTTAAAGATTTTATTTATTTATTTGAGAGCGAGAATGAGAGAGAGAGAGAGAGCATGAGAGGGGGAGGGTCAGAGGGAGAAGCGAACTCCCTGCTGAGCAGGGAGCCCGATGCGGGACTCGATCCAGGGACTCCAGGATCATGACCTGAGCCGAAGGCAGTCGCTTAACCAACTGAGCCACCCAGGCGCCCTAAATTTTATGATCTTAAGAGACATAAGCCAACAAACTCTGTGAAAGTTGTTTGTTTGTTGGTTTGTTTGTTTTAATGGCAAAAGTTTAACACCCAAAGCACGCAGTGAATCTAGGTTGTATTGAATAATGGAATTTGAAGTGATGTTACAGGATAAAGTATAGCTGTTTATTTATATTTTTTATTTATACTGGTAGTTCTCATAACACCCTGTTGTTTGAAAGCTTAATTTTAAAAAAGTATATTTTTTAGGGGCGCCTGGGTGGCTCAGTCATTAAGCATCTGCCTTCAGCTCAGGTCATGATCCCAGGGTTCTGGAATCAAGCCCCACATCGGGCTCCCTGCTCAGGGGGAACCCTGCTTCTCCCTCTACCACTCCCCCTGCTTGTGTTCCCTCTCTCACTGTCTCTTTCTGTCAAATAAATAAAATCTTTTAAAAAAGTAAAAAATATATATATATATATTTTTTTTTAAAGATTTTATTTATTTATATGAGAGAGAGAGAGCAGGAGAGGGGGGAGGGTCAGAGGGAGAAGCAGACTCCCTGCCGAGCAGGGAGCCCGATGCGGGACTCGATCCAGGGACTCCAGGATCATGACCTGAGCCGAAGGCAGTCGCTTAACCAACTGAGCCACCCAGGCGCCCCAAAAAATATATTTTTTAAAAGCTAAGAAAATGAAAAGGTTTGCCTTATGTGTTGATGAAACTAAAATTCACAACTGCTATTAAGTACATAACATTTACAGTAAAAATTTTAGAATCTCTGAATATTCTCTAGCTTTTATGTCATACTTTGTTTTTAGACATGGAAATCTCAGGGTGCCTGGTGACTCAGTTAGTTAAGCTTCTGACCTTGGCTCAGATCATGATCCCAGAGTCCTGGGATCAAGTCCCACGTCCAGCTTCCTGCTCAGCAGGGAGTCTGCTTTTTCTCTGGCCCTCCCCCTACTTGTGCTCTCTCTCTTTCAAATAAATAAAATCTAAAAAAAAAAAAAAGACATGGAAATCTCAAGTTTATATACATACCTTTTTGGAATATATGAACATGATGTATCCTTTTTCCTTTCTTCACTTAAAAGATACTTATTGGATGCCTACTGTATGCTAGGTGCATGTGCTAATAGATTGTGATAGTGAGCATTCTTAAAGTCTGTGATATATACTATGAAGAAAAAAATGAGTGCTTTGAGGACATAAAATAGGAATATCCTTCATCTATCAAGTGAGATTTCTTGAGAAAATAATGTCTCTGACTGAGACAAAGGATGAGTCATAATTAACCAAAGGGGGCGGAGGTAGATATTCCTAGGGAAGGGATTCTTCTTTACAAAGGCCTGAATGTGAAGGGAGCAAAGCACATTGCAGAAACTGGAAGTCCAGTAACTGGAGCACAGAGATCAAGGAGAGAAGAGAGTAATGGTAGAAGCAGAGTGTAGACTCTAATATTTAGAGTGCAGGGAACCTTGTAGGACGCTTTAGTAAAGATTACAGTTTTTACCCTAAGAGCAGTAGGAAGTCATTAAAGTGTTTTAATTGGGCAGTTGGTAAGATCAGATTTGTATTTTTATTTATTTTTTTATTAGAGGTGGGGGAAGGGCAGAGGGAGAGCAAGAATCTGAAGCAGGGTCCACACCTAGCGCAGAGCGCAAGGCGAGGCTTGATCCTATGACCCTGAGATCATGAACACTTAACCAACTGAGCCACACTGGCACCCCTCAGATTTGTATTTTTAAAAGGTCCCTCAGATAGCAGCAGAGAGAACAGTATGAAATAGGGCAAGAGTGAAATGGAGAAAACAATTTTGGCGGCTTTGCATTAGTCCAGGGAAGAGATGGTTCAGAACTTGAGTAAGAGGAGCTGAATAAGAAATAAAGGGAAATTAACAGATTCAAGATACATTTAGTTGGTAGAATTCTCTGGAGTTGATAGATTACCAGGGCTTTGGGAGAACGTTGTCATGGGTGACTTCCAGGTATCTGCCTTTCACAACTAGAAAGCAGTGATACATTTGGTAAGGTAAAAACACCAGAAAGAGAACCCAGAATGGCAGTGGGTCACGAGTTCAGTTTTGGACCTCTTGAATATAGGCAATTCTTGAAGAATTTGAGAGAGAGAAAAGAAGCAGCGAGAGGAGGATAATCTAGGACAGAAAGAAGGTTTTTTAAAACCTGTGAAAGACTTGGGCATGTTTAAAATACTGAAGAAAAGGAAGGATCCACTAGAGAGGGAAGTTTTCAAAATTACTGAAAGAGGGAGGGAATAATTAAAGGAGCAGAAGTCCTTAATAAAGGAAGTCCAGAAAGAGCCTACCTACGTGGAATTCCTGGTCTTAAATAAGAGTTGCAGTGCCTCCAGTGTTGTCACAGGAGAAAGAAGAGGGCTGTGTGAATGTAGGGTTTGGCAGCTGGGCATTGTTTTTGCTGAGATACGGGGCTAGCCTTATGAAGAGGTCAGAAATCAACATCTGAGGAGAGTGGGGGTTTGAGATAGTTACAGTGGTTAGTGAATTGAGAAACATAGGATTTCCTGGCTGCATTGAGGGAAAATTTTTTGTTTAATGAGTGTCATTTAATGTTACCTTAAATATATCAGATTTGGAGGAAAACAGCAAGAATGTGAGCTCTACTCATAGAATTCAAGGTGACCCTGTATACTTTTAAGTAATGGCATTAGTTTGCCAAGACCTAGCCCTACCCTCACATATGGAGGTACTATACATCTTTATGTAGTATATGATTTCACTTAACTTCTAACTTTCAGTGTTATTTATGTTGAGTAGGCCTAGTTTGTTTTTAATTGATGTTCTTTTTTCCCTTTTTTTAGGCAGGCAGAAGTCCTGAAGGCTGACATGACAGGTATTGGCTGGCTCATTTGTTTTTCACACTTATTTTATACCATTAAATTAAGGGAAGGGTCTCATCTTTCCTCTGTTACTTGTTGCACTGTCCTAGTTGCCAAAAGGAATGATAACTTACTATTTGCTTTTCTTAATTACTGTTTTTGAACTTTGAATTCTTACTTAGATGATCAGGAATTTTATATAGTCTGTGCTATATTGAATTAAATATTACCTAATTTAATGCATATAATCATTTAATTGTTATGGCCTATTTATTTATCATCAATTTAAGACATAGAAAAGAGAATTCATATACCATATAAACAAAAATACCTTAGGGTTTTAGGTTCATGTCTTCCTGTTTATAATTCCCCAAACTTGAGTAGTAAATAGACCTTGAGAAAAAATATTTGTAGGAAAACCCTACTAAAAGTCCTTGAAATTGAGTGAGCTGCCTTGACACCTTTCTTTTCTCCCTTACCTTTTTTGTTTTGAATTTATATAACCAAGATGTTTTTGAAAGAATAACTGGAAGTCACTAGAAGAAGCAAATGATCAACTTTTCAAAATTGGGAAATATATGACAGTGACTTTGTAGTGATCCAGTATGCTCTCTATAGCAGCATATGCTGTCCTAAAATGTAAAAAGAGAAATGGATCTCATTCTAATTTTTAAGAACTTTATTTCTGAAGTGAAATCCATAAAGAAGAGTTAAACTATTACAACCAGTATTCTGGCCAAAATTTATAATCAAGAAGAAATAGGGTCTTTAGATGTCTTTTTCTCAACATTGTGGTCTAATGTTAATGTAAATGTTGATACTAATGTTTTAAGAATTTATGGGTAGTATCATTATCCTCTGTTAAAGGAAAAGAAAAAAAAAAGCTAAAAGCGCTTTTTAACAGGTTTACTTAATATAGTACCTCCGTTCTTCCCATTATTAACGTGACTGTTACCATCTTCCATACTATGGAGATCAGTGTCAGCTCTAAGCTACTGTATTAGCTTTTGTATTGTCCTGTTAGGCATAATATACATTATGTGACAAAAGTTATACGTGGAGCAATATTAAGCTAGCTATACCTTTTACTTTTTCTTAAGTATTGAATACCCTCAGTAAGTAGGCTTAGTTTGGCTTTTATAAGGAACATTTGACTGCCCAAGAACATTAACTAGGTTATTAAGTAATTTAAATGATAGTCTGTCTAATAGATCAGAGTTAATGATCCTTTATAGTCCTTTCCCTGCCACCGATGAATAAAACAAGATTGAATAAATCTATAAATCTGTTTATTTAGTCATTAAAAACCTAATAAGGGACCAAGAAGCTGATAGTACACCCTGTTTTTTTGTAGCCAGTAAACTCTTGTGAGGATTAATTCAAATATCCAGGAGATTCTATTTGCGGACTTAAAGAAGAGTAAAAACTATGCCATTGTACTGCAGCAAAATATTAAATGTAACCAGAAGCCTAATTGAGAAGTCTGCTATTCGGTTCTTCTATTGAGGCAGCTCACCATCAATTATTGCACTCATAAACCTAGTAATCGGAGGAGCTAATGTGTCTTGTAGGACTCTGGCAGACAGTATGGCCCCAATTGGGTATTACATTTAGTCATAGCCTGACTTCTTTTCATCTTGCACCCAATCTCTCATTTGGCCTCTTGAGCAGTTTAATCAGTGTCTGTTATGAATTCTCATTTACATTAAATGGCAAGTGTGGATTGCACACAGAATTTCTTGGCAAGCAATTTACCAATCATTAAAATAACCCTCACTGTTTTCGGCTTTATTGGGTTGACATATAGAGAGTATGAATAACAGCAGAATGTGCAAACAACTGCTGGATTGTGAGCAGACATGAAGATTCTGTAAGGACAGTTGTGAGAATGATTCAAAATAAAAAGAAAAAAGCTGCTTTGGACAAAGAGATACAGTTATGAGAGTAAACAGACCATCTTGGCAGTCTGTCATTTTAAATGGGGTGACTTCTGAGGCATATGACTTCCTATGATATGAATACATAGAAGTCCGAATTAAAGCAAAGGGTGCCCATTCATGTCATTTCATGTCATTGTGTTATTTCAAAGCTAAAAGACAAATGCAGAAACATTTCAAACCAGATTTAGTCATTAGCCAAAAGGTGAAAATCATTTGAAACTGTAGTAGTATAAAACTACTGCAGCAATCTATGGTATCTACTTAAAGCAGGTGTTTGCTTTGGGAAATGGACAGGGAAGGAGTCATTGGTGTGGTATAATGATTTTAACTATCTGTTTTTTCTATCTATCTACTATTTTGTCTTTGTTTTGTTACTCAGATTCTAAGCTGGGTCCAGCCGAGGTCTGGACATCCAGGCAGGCTCTGCAGGACCTGTACCAGAAAATGCTAGTTACTGATTTGGAATACGCTTTAGACAAGAAAGTAGAACAGGATCTGTAAGTATTATCATTTGGGATGTCCCTGTAAGATCAAGATATCACCAAGACTTTAGGATAGAAAAGAACAATTTGGTTATTTCTTCTTAACCTATAGTAAGCTCTTTCAATGAAAAAAAAAAATTCTTACACCTGTGGGTTTTTTGAACAAAACATTTAACCATTGGTATTACTTCAGATAGTCTTGGGTGTCAAGAGGAGAAATGCTTTGGAGTTGAATGTTTTTAAGGTCTCTTTAGGGCATATCATAAAAACAAATCTATATATATTTCAAGTACTAAGAGACGGTGTTTGGATTCTCTGTATGTGTTCAGTCCTGCATTTAAGCCATGACTAAAAAAAAAAGTTCAGTAGTAAGCTTTAGATAAATCTTCTTTGGTAAATGTGATTCTGTGAATTTCTCCTAAAGGAAAATATGTTTGCACTGTAAGGGAAGTTCTTCCTTTTATAAAATAAGTAGGTATTTCCTTTTTTTCCCCCCTAATAAGACTAAAGAAAGATTTTGTATATTTAGGCTATTCCACTTGTTCTTTCTATGAGAGGTGAAATGACAGATGACCAGATTCCCAAGTGAGTAAATAAATGCCTTTTGTGGAAGGCCTTGCCTTATAAATTGGAACAGGGATATTAGGCTGATGGAAAATTAAAAATCAGTTAAGAATATTCTCTTTAGCAATGGCTGTTACCCTAAGTTATGGTGAAAATTAGTTTTTCCTGTCTTTTACACCTTTCTTAGATACTTTATTTTTTTTAGGAGTTCTAGTAATAAAAGAGCTTAATCACAGCCACTCAAAACCCATTTCCATGATATTAGAGTCACGGATAAAATGTCATCAAAAAGGCTGAGGGAGTGATTGTCCTCATAAACCATTAAAAACACCCAGTGCTCTTGAGTCTCAAAGTTGACATTGATAAAGAATTAGTACTTTCCAGGTAGGTTGTGGACCTTTTATCTGTGTTTGCTTCCTTTAATTAAGGCAGTAATATTCTCCCTCCATCCTAGTTCTGTTTTCCCCCCTGTGGTTTACAAGTTAAGGAATGACCGTATTTCACCATAACTGAATTTAAAATGATTCTGTACAACTTGATTAATGAAAGACATTTTATAATAGGATTTTGGTATGCCATATTTCAGCATTGTATTTTTTCCTATTTTAAATAGCCAGAATTGAAATGTCAAAAAATGAGCTTATATTTCAAGCTCTCAAGAAAATATTAACCCCAAGAGAAATAAAAGTATTAAATAGAATTAGAACAGAGTACTGTGGGAAATAGATTTTATGGAAATAAGAGATATGGCTTAACATTTTTAAAAAATTTTCAAAAAGAATTATTTCTTCACATAATACATGGCAGTTCATTAATAGCTTACTTCTACTTTGGTCTTGCCACTGTAGTTCTGTTTTTGTACTGGGATTCTTAAATAGGCTCTAACTCTAGTAGCTCTAAAAGATTAATAACTGAAGCCACAGTCTGATTATTTGAACATTTGGTGTTTACTAAGGTCAGTTGGATTCTACTGCATGTCTAGTCTTGCTCAAAGAGGAGCACAAAGTTATTTAAATAAGTGAATAACTTTAATGCAGGTTTACTGTCTAGTTATAATTATAACAAACAGTTCTTTCTTGTTCTCAGGGGGACCAGTGTCTGCCCAGTGAGTCACTGCTATACCAAATAGAATTACATTTTGTTTTCAGCTGGAATCATGCCTTTAAGAATCAGATCACAACACTACAAGGCCAGGCAAAGAATCGAGCAAACCCGAATCGGAGTGAAGTTCAGGCAAACCTTTCTCTGTTCCTAGAGGCAGCTAGTGGCTTCTATACTCAGGTGAGTTCTGCATTGTATACCAATTCTTCTAGAAATAGTTGTGAATGTTCTTTGTACATGTCTTGTTCATATAAACGCTTTTTGTTACCACTATGTGCGCCATCCAGGAGTTGATCACCTATAATCTCACATAAATAAAAATATCCCAAATTGTTTACCATAAGACCTTTCAAACAATAAAGATTCAACCAAAAAAGGTTGATGTTTTGGCTTAAAGGTTGGAGGTATAACTGTGAGTAGAAAAAAGGTAATGAGTAGAAACACCATATCTTAGTGAAACAGCAGAAGTAATCAGTTATAAATGGTAATAGAGCAAATGTGAATTTATGCATATGGGTATAGTCATTATGAAGGTAACAGCTGTGTTGTACCGGGCAAGAAATTGTCAAAATTTGTGATAATCAAGTGAGTTTTCATAGTATTATGTGTTCAGTAGAATTTATCTGGGGCTTTAAATGCTATTAAGCTACTTAAGAAATGGAGTAGATTTTTCTCCATTTTAATAATAAGCCATTATTTATCATCCTCAGAGACTTATCTTGTCCTTGGTTACATCCTGCTATAGCTTCTAAGTCAGGCAAGGTAAAAGAATAAATAAATCTTCAGGGTGCGTTGGTGGCTCAGTCAGTTAAATGTCTGCCTTCGGCTCAGGTCATGATCTCGGGGTCCTGGGATCAAGCCCCACATAGGTCTTCCTGCTCAGTGGGAAGTCTGCTTCTCACTGTCTCTCCCCTTCCCCATCACTCATTCTCTCTCTCAAATAAATAAATAAAATCTTTAAAAAAAAAATAAATAAATCTTTTGAACAGTGAATTTTCTTTAAGCAGAATCTTTTAGAAAATTTCATCTTATCCATTTGTAGTAGCATTCATAATTTAATTAACAAAATGTGTATAACTTATGAGATGAGGTTTTGAAGATCTTGGATTAATGTTTGGCCATTCTCTCTGTGTTGCTTCTTGACCATTGCTACCTGTATTTTGGCTCTATTTTGGTTTTATCATTTCTTTGAATAAAGGAAAAGAAAAGACTTTGTGTTGGAAGTTGTCCCATAGCCAGCCATCGTCTTATAGAGATTATTTGTTTTACTTAAACTAAAACATTCTTCACAGTTCATTATTGAAAGAACTCAAGTGTGGTTCTTATTCTCAAAATTCATTTTCAAATGGATGCCAACTTCTAACAGTAGCAGTCAATACTTCTGGAGAGAGGGATTGTGGTATGCCACTAACTAGTCCTTAAAGCAGATGTTAGAGATTAATTCCACAAGTGGCTTTTAAAAGCCTACTATTTTGGGGAGCCTGGGTGGCTCAGATGGTTAAGCATCTGCCTTCAGCTCAGGTCACGATCTCCAGGTCCTGGGATCGAGCCCCATGTCCAGCTCCCAGCTCAGCAGGGAGTCTGCTTCTCCCTCTTCCTCTGCCTCTCCCTTTGCTTGTGCTCCTTCTGTCTCTCTCTTTCTCAAATGAATAAATAAAAATCTAAAAAAAAAAGTTAAAAAAAGAAAGCCTGCTATTTGTAACATACAGTACAAATACTGAGGATATGGAGGGAAAAGAGTCTTTTCCTTTAAGGGAGCATCCAGTCTAAATGAAGAGATGGCTACATTAATAGATACTCTTTTTGCTTTCTGATTATAAAAATAATGCATACTACTTTCAATAAATTTGGAAATTACACAAAAATAAAATATTTTTTAATTATCCCATTCAGGATAAATTACTACTTTAGTATATATCCTTCTGGTGTTTTAGTAATTTTGTACATAGTTGTACATATCCAGTCTTATATCTGCTTTATAAACATAATGTAAATTTTCCCTTATATTGTTAAACCGTTTGATAAACATCTTTGTGTATAAAGCATTTTCTCTAATATTGGATTATTTCATGATGACAGTTCTTCACTGGATGATGAATGAAATCATTGGATGAATGAAATTTTAAAACTGTTGATACACATTGTTGTCCCAAAAGATTATCATTTATATTTTTGTATGCAAGTGTCTGTCTTGATGCATGCTTGCCAGCATTAAGTGTTTTCAGTAAAAGTGAATGATTAAGTGAATAACTCCTATTTAATAAATGGAAAATAATTTTTCATTTAAAATTTAATGTCTGGGTTACTAGTGTTGAACTGTATTCATATTCTATTAGATATTTGTATTTTATATAAATCATCTATTTACTTTTCCTGTTCATTGTTTGGACCCTATTTTTTCCATGGTGATTTTTCTGAGCTCTTTATACATGAAAGATACTAATTTTTTCCATTATTTTTGGCAAATATCTCCAGTTTCTTCTTTTGTTTTTTCATTTTATTTAGAGCTTCCTAACGTTACCAGGTTTGTTGTTTTTTTTTGTAATATAGTTTTTTTCTTTGTCCATAGATCAGTGAATATTTAATAAGGACAATAATATTTATATGTAAAGGAACAAATAGATATAAATTATAATTTAAATCATAAAATTTGAAAATAACACTGATATCTTACAATAGAGTAATGATTAAATAAATTATGGCATATCTGTAAAATGGAAATTTATGAAACTATTATAAGTGATATTTATGAAGATTTTTTAAGATGATGAAAAAATTGTATTATCAGGTGAAAAATCATATAAAATTATGTATACAGTTTGACTCAATATGTTGAGAAATCTCAGTTAGAGCCAGATGCCCATAGACAGATGAATGGGTAAAAAAGATGTACATATATATACAATGGAATATTACTCATATATATACAATGGAATATTACTCATAACCCTGACTGTATAATTGTCCCTCCCTCCCTCCATCACTACTTCCAGCTGTGCTTTGTCGAGTTCCAGATTTCCATCATAACTTCTTAGAAAGATTCCCTAACATTCTGGTTGCCTTTCCGTTTTTGAAACCTAGTCTAGGTTTAAAACTCCAGTCTCATTCTGATTCAGATCTGTTTTCCTTCCGTTCCCTATGCAGTAGAACCTGGAATTGTGAATGAACACAGCTGAAGTAGGTGGAGCAGTAGGGGCTCCAAGTAGGGGCACTGGTGGGGGGCGAGGGAAGGCATCCCCATGTTGCGATGCATTTTTATAATAGCCATTGTATAGTTTGGTTTGTCACCTTGAAACATGATTTTTGACCTTTTTTAAGATGTAACATATATGTAACACATTTCCAGAGTTTTAATTGCACATTGATGAACCAAATCTGCAAGGAAGGAAAGCAAGAATCATCATTTTTATTGAGGGAGCATGGTATTTATAAAAAAAAATTATGGTTAGAGGAATAATAAAATCATTCAAATTATTTTATAAGGAAAATATATGAGTGATCTAATTTTGAAATTTATTTTTTCAAATTTTTATAGTCATTGATTTTTCTCCACCTGCTTTCTTTAGGCAGTGGTTGAGCAATTACAATAATGGTAGAATAAGCGTTAATAAACTTTTTCAGATATTAGCATTAATAGGACTTTTTACTTGCATTTTCATGTTGTCTTGGTTTGATCATTGAAAGAGTTAATGGTGTTGCTAACAGTAATGTTTTATACATTTTTCTTGATCACATGCAGTGCAGATTAAGCCACCAGATTGAGGGAATAGACGAAGTCCAGATCATTGTACAACCTTACGGGCCAAGATAAGTTTTGAATTTTAATCTTTAGGTGTAGTTGTAGACCATTGGAAAGGAGGCTAGGGAGTAACATAATAAAGTTTGCATTTTTAAAAGATTATCCTGGCTGTTGTATGGAGGTTGAATTAGTGGGGTTCAGGAATGGAAGCTAATTAGGATGCCCCTGTAATGGAAAGAAATTGATGGATTTTTGAAGAATAGCCAATAGACTTGCTGATGGACCAGATTGGATATGTGAAATCAGGGTGGGGGAAAAATTATCAGGTGACTTGAGTTATCAGATTGAGCAGCTAGATGACTGCTTGTTCCATTTATTGAGATGGGGAGTACTATAGAGAAAGCAACTATGTTTTTGTTAAATGAGATAGGCTATTTGAGATCTAAGTGCAGATGTCAGATAGGAAATTAGATAAACAAACTTGGAGTCAGTACAAAGGTCAGGGCTGGAGTAAATTTTATGATTACAATAAAGAACCCTGATTTAGTCTGAGATTAGTGTTTGGTATTTAAAACCACAGGACTAACAAACATAGTGATTTGAAGGGGCACATGTACCCCAGTGTTTATAGCAGCCATGTCTACAGTAGCCAAAATATGGAAAGAGCCAGATGCCCATCGACAGATGAATGGGTAAAGAAGATGTGGCATATATATACAATGGAATATTACTCAGCCATCAAAAAGAATATCTTGCCATTTGCAACGACGTGGATGTAACTAGAGGGTATTATGCTAAGCAAAGTAAGTCAGAGAAAAACAGATACCATATAATTTCACCTATATGTGGAATTTAAGAAACAAAACAGATGAACATAGGGGAAGGGAAGGAAAAATAAGATGAAAATTGAGAGGGAGGCAAACTATAAGAGACACTGAACTCTAGGAAACAAACTGAGGGTTGCTGGAGGGGTTGGGGGTGGGTAACTGGGTTATGGGCATTAAGGAGGACACATGATGTAATGAGCACTGGTTGTTATATGCAACTGATGAGTCACTAAATTCTACCTCTGAAACTAACCAACTAACTAACTAAATAAATTTTAAAAACCACAGGGCTAGGTGAGAACAAGTTAGCACAAGTGGAGCCACCATTGCAATAGTCTAAAATCAGACACTGGTGACTTAGAAGCCAGGAGAGAAGCATTTCAGTAAGGAGTAAGAGTGATCAACTCTGTTGAGTGCTACTGAGAAGTCAAGTAAGATGATTAAAAAGTGACCAATTAGATTTGACAACACGGAAGTCACTGGTGACATTAACAAATACTGTATTTCTTCATTTCTAAAATATTTTTCATATTTTAACATCTCTAAAACAGGGATAAGTTCACAAAAGATTGTAAGTCACTGTTCAGTTGGCAGTGTTTTTTTTTTTTCTCTCAATGTTGTGATAAATAATAGTTCATCTTATAATTTATGGTATCTTGGATTTGATGCAATGTGACTTTGGTAAAGTGGTGGGGATAGAAATCTAATTGAAGTGGATTGAGAAGAGACTGATACATGTCATCCTAAGTTGTATTTTCTGTGAAGATGGTTTTTACTTCTTAGCTGTCATTTTTTGAGCCATTTAAAGCATGGTACCTCAAGCCAGAATGAAATGCCCAAAGTAAAGATGTAACATTCTGCTACAGGTTTTTTGAAAACATGAAAGAACCAAACAAACAGTTGTTACTCTAAAAAAGTGAGAGCCAAAAGGAAAGTATTATTAAGTTTCTGTAGTAATTTAAAAGGTGATATTTTATACCTTCATCATTAGTTCTCCATTCTTGGCATAGGGTGAAGAGCTAAGGAGCAGTGGAATAGTTTAATACAGAGTTTTCACAGAATAATTGCCAAATATAGTTCTGCTCAACTTATGAAACATCTGTTTCTCTTCTTCAGTGCCACCTTGTTTCTGCCTCTAAACCCACTAGACATCTCTCACCCAGAATCTTTGAGTCAGCAGGAACTTTTCTGGTATCTTCATCTACAGCCCCTGGGTTCAGGCAAAAATTTTATTAGAAGACATTACACATGATGCTCCAGCCATGTTTGATTTACTTTTCATGAACATTCTTTTTTCTTCTTGATAGATGTTCAGTCTTGCCTAATTTTCTAGTCCTTTCAGTAGCTACTGAACTCCATTCTCCACCATCTGTCATGTTTCTTCTTGTCATCTTCTACAATCATATGGTTTGGGTGTGGGGGTTTTGTTTTTGTTTTTGTTTTGTTTCTTCCATTTTTTGTTCCTTTCCTGTTACTTCTTGGCCTTTTGTATTTCCTGACTGTAACCATTCTGGGCTTTAACTTGTTTACCTAATTTGATGTCAGCAAATTTCTTGCCCATAACAAATGTATAGGTATAAGTAAAGCTGAAATAGATAATTTCTATGCTTAGTAAGAAAGGGTATACAGAACTTGTATTTGGTTATGAAAGTGGTTTTTAACTTAGAAAAAGGTGGGACATTTCAAATCCTGAGGGGGGTCCTGAGGATGTCTTATTTTATATTTTGAATTCTGCACATGTTAGAAAGGGTGGTGATAGAATCAAGGTATTTCTAATTCTGTAACTTTAGTCAAATCACTTGATATTTCTGTTGCTTTCATATCCTCATCTGAAAAAATGGAGCTTTATAACTACATATACTGTATTGTTACTAGTTTATCACAAGGATAAGTGAGACAAATGTATCAAATAACCTAAGAAATAATATTGACTATAGATGTAGATTATTCTGTTGGCTTATACTAGCTATCATGTTTGATATCCCTTGCTGCTCCCTGCCTCTTCCCTTCCCCACCCCCACTTTATTTACCTATCTTGCTCATTTGGCTGTGAGCTCTTTAAGAAGGTAGATTTTCTTATCTCTGTTGCTTACCATGGTAACCAAATATTTGAATGAATATATTTGTAAGTAAATATTTGAATAAATGAGAGTAGAATGCAAAGAACTGTGTGGGAGCCAAGAATGAAACCCTTGGGGAGCAAGGTGGGGGAAGAAAAGCCTTTGAATAAAGGGGACTGAAAAGGAATGATTGGTAAGACAAAACAAAACAACTAGCAAAGCTCAGTGATCAGCCATAAGATCAACTGTTTTAAATGCAACAAAGAGGTCCAATAAGATGATGACTGAAAAGTGTCCATTGTATTTGTTTATTAGATAACTGGTTGTCATATGGACAACAGTTTTAGTAGAGTGGTGGTAGGTGGTGGGATGGGAAAAGAGTTTGTGTGGAAGGCAGATCATAATGGATTAAGGAGTGAATAGGAATTGAGAAAGCGGATAGCTTTTCCTTTGAAGGAGTTTGGTAAGAAGACGAAGAGACATTAGAAGGTTGCTGGAGAAGGAATCTAATGTCAAGGGGGAGAGTGTTTGGTTTGGGGGTTTTATTATTGTTTCCTGTAGATGATGCTTGATATTTGTAGGTCACAGCAAAGAAGCATGAGAAGCTGAAAGTAAATTTAAGAGTGAGAGGATGATAGGCAGGAGGCAGACAAGAATGAAATAGGTATGCTCAGACAGAGGAGTTAGTTCTGACCAGGAGGTGGTACGTTTAATAGACGAAAGGAGAAAGGAAAAAATGGGTGGTCTATATAATGTCAAAAGTCCCTTCCAGATCTGTAATACCATCAGATCTGTTATGTATGCAAAGATATGAACTGACCTAGGGCTTAAGAAAATAAATCTCAAGGGGGCATCTAGGTGGCTCAGTCAGTTAAGTGTCAGACTCTTAATCTTAGCTCAGGTCTTGATATCAGGGTTGTGAGTTCAAGCCCCATGTTGGGCATGGAACCTACTTAAAAAATCAATCTGTCAATCTGTCTATCTCAAGGAATTCCTAAAGTCTGACAGATATGTTGGCTTGCATTTAAGTCATATTTGTAACCACTCAATCTTTAATGTTTTGTGTGTGTGTGTTTAAGATTATTTATTTGAGAGAGAGAGGGAGGGAGAGTGTGTAAGCATAAGCAGGAGGGGCAGGGAGAGGGAGAGAGAATCTCTAGCATACTCTTCATTGACTGAGGAGCCTGAGGTGGGGCTCGATCTCATGACCTTGAGATCACTACCTGAGCTGAAACCAAGAGTCTGTCACTTAACCGACTGTGCCACCCAAGAGCCCTGGTTTTTATGTGTTCCTAAGAGGAATACTAGATAGATGATTTCTTAGAATTGCTTGTTGAATGTGAATGAATACCCTATTTAGGTAAAGTTTTTTAAATAATGTTTCTGTTCCTTTTATTTTTTTAAAGATTTATTTATTCATTATTTTAGAAAGGGGGTGGGACAGAGAGAGAGAGCGAGAGAATCCCAAGCAGACTTCCTGCTGAGGGCCGGGCCCACCATTGGGCCCATCTCAGGACCACTGAGATCACTACGTGGGTCAAAATCAAGAGCCAGATACTTAACTGACTGAGCCACCAAGGTGCCCTGCTGTTCCTTCTACTTATTTATTTATTTATTTTTATTATTTTAAAGATCTTATTTATTTATTTGAGAGAAAGAGGGAGGGACAGAGGGAGAGAAGCAGACTCCCTGCTGAGTGTGGAACCCAACTCATGGGCTTGATCCCAACGCCCTGAGAACATGACCTGAGCCAAAAGTCAGATGCTTAACCAACTGAGCCACCCAGGTGTCCCCCCTCTGTTCCTTTTAGATGCACATTCTAGATTGCTCTAATACTTGAGAATTTAAAAGATACGATTTATAATAAATGTAACCAATTATCCGATCCTATTTTCTTTGAGTCTTTGCTCAGGTCTCAATTGTATATGATATCAGGTACACATGTTAAAGTATACAAACTTTACTGTTAGATCACTTCTGCCTTACCAGTTCTGACTTATCACTAAATTTTGTTCATGTTTTCCTTGTAGTTATTACAAGAACTATGTACAGTGTTTAATGTAGATTTACCATGCCGTGTGAAGTCTTCCCAATTGGGAATTATCAGCAATAAACAGACGCATACCAGCGCCATAGTGAAGCCACAGTCTAGCTCCTGTTCCTATATCTGCCAGCACTGCCTCGTCCACCTTGGAGACATTGGTGAGCCTGTGGTGTGAAGGAATCGCTAATACAGTCATCTTTTTCTTTGGAGTAGTCATAGAAGGAAACTCTTTTCCTTCAAACTGATCATGCACACACAATTTAGATAGTTATAAGAGGAAACTGTCAAATGGATATTAAAGAACTTAAATTTTCTCAATATTTGGGGATTGGCGAAGGATCTTGAAGGTGTCAGCTTTCATGTTAAGATTTAAGTTTTATTCAGACTCATGCAGATGTAGGCAAGTGAATAGCAAAAGTGTAATTAAAGCTAAATTTTTCAAAGTGGTGCCATAATATCTTCTAAATTAAAAGTCTGTACTCTTGGAATTGCAGGGTTTATAAGTTACTCCTTCTGAAGCTAGATTGTCTTCTTTCCTTCCTATCAGTGTATTAAAACCTCTTTTTAAATTGTTTCCTTTTTACAGTGAAATTTGTATTTCTATTTTATATATTTTATCTGGGAGTATTCTGTAATTTATCCTTGTTCATCCCTTTAAGGCTAACCTAAAAAGGTTGTAAAACAAATTAACTATAGGATTATGTTTCAACTGTCCTAAAATAACAAGGAATGGAGAACATCACTGCTTTAAGTTCAAAGATTTTAGATTTCTTGATGTCATAAATCATTGACCTCCATGAGGGGTCTCATCAAAGTAAGCACCAAGTTCTGCACGGAGATTCGGTGAATAGTGTATTTAGGTTGTTTTTGCTTTCAGTGTATCCTGTGCACACACATACTTAATATTGCAGTAGGTATGAGGCATTTTTCAAAATCACTTTATAAGATATTGAAGAAATACATAACTTTCAGATCATATTGTATAGTGTTTTTTGTTTTGTTTTGTTTTTAAGTGCCATATAACTCACCCCTTCTTGTGGGCCGGCTCCAGGTCACCAGCATAGTCCATAGTGGGAGCTGGTGATGCATGACACTGGAGGACCTGAAAATGGGGGCTAGGTAAGCTTTAACGTTGGTTACATGCTGAATGTCCCAAATAGGGAAGGCCAGATGGACACTTCACACATAATCCTATAGTTAATTTGTTTTAAAGTATTTTCTGTCTTTAATTATCTTAAATTAATTTTAATGTGTTTGTTATCTTTAGAACTGAAACCTATAGTTGCTTTGGAAATATTAACCCTACTAGTTTTTTATTTGTTTGTTTGCTTGTTTTTAAAATAAATTTTCTTTTTTCTCCTCTCAGCTCGATACAGAAACCAGACCAGCCAGGCAGAATCCTACTATAGGCATGCAGCTCAGCTTGTCCCCTCTAATGGTGAGTGGGCCTCTTATGTCAACTTGTGGATGACTTTATAACAATATGGAAAATAACTCAAGGTTCATCTTCCAAGTTTTATAAAAGCAAAAGATTTTGGGGTTTTGGTATTGAGTTTTGGGGATTTGGTATTGATTGATTTGGAGTTGTGGTCATATTCTTTTAATTGTATATTCTATATAACCAGAAATGAATTTTTTTTAATAAGATTATTGTCAGTAAACCAGTATAAATAGAATATCTCCTAATGTGGTCTAAAATTGTTTCAACAACTCTGGCTTCCTTAACTACTTATAGAATCTCTTAATACCACCATTTCCTTACTAGAAAATTTATTTTTTTATTACCTAAAAGACAGGGCTTTTGTCTTTTGATGACCTCAGAATCGGAATTAGCGATGATTCTTGTGTTAAGTCACATGGAAATTCTTGATTCTGAAGGAGCCCCTTTGAAGCAGGGGTGGCGGTGCGTGCACGGCTTCCTATGGCCATGGCTGCTTTCCTGCGCCAGTGGCCATAGAGACTCTTAGGCCCAAAAAGCCAAAAAGATTTGCTGTCTAGCCCTTTCTAAAGTCTTATTTAAACTTAATAGTGCTCTCTTCCCTCATTATGTGCTTTTTAACCTAAACATAGTATGTGCTGTCGTGGGAGTGTGCTATTTTAAATTATGCCCATTTGTAATGAGGTAATCATGAGATTTACTTTATAAAATATTCCCCATTATTAATTTAACGGTTTAAAAACTGATCATCTGTATTCTGATGGCAAGATTGTACATCTTGGGTTACTTTAGAATCTTCACTTTCTCCTCTAGGTCAGCCTTATAATCAGTTGGCTATCTTAGCTTCTTCCAAAGGAGACCATCTGACCACAATTTTCTACTACTGCAGAAGCATCGCTGTGAAGTTTCCTTTCCCAGCTGCCTCCACTAATCTACAAAAAGCACTTTCTAAAGCACTGGAAAGGTAGGGTTGACTTTTCCAAGAGGAGTTGGTGTAATCTGGTAGCCTTCACCTGTCAAATTTGGGCATGCGAGAACTAATAGTTACTTGTGTTTCTCTTCTGTTTGCCTAATTTCTAAAAACACAGATATATTTTAATAGTGTTGCATGTAGTTGTTGCTTGAGTTTCAAGCAATCTGCATCTGATTTGTTCCTAGTAGAGGAGTACAGGCTGCTGAATACTGATGACTCATCTGAGTGCATTGCAGATGAAAAGTTAGATGCAGAATCCTCTCCTTGTGTATCAGGTGCTCAAATAATGTGTTTTTGCAGACTGAAACCTCTGTTAAGAGGTGTTAGCCATTTTGCTGCTTAAGATTCATGAAAATTTTTCTTTCATTTCAGCCGGGATGAAGTGAAAACCAAATGGGGTGTTTCTGACTTCATCAAGGCCTTTATTAAATTCCACGGTCATGTGTACCTGAGTAAGAGCTTGGAAAAGTTGAGCCCTCTTCGAGAGAAATTGGAAGAACAGTTTAAGGTTAGATTTTAAAAATAGAGAACTTTTTGTCTTGTCTGAATCAGGAAGCATAAGATTTGGGGGAAGCTGACTTCTAGTTTTTATGTCATTATTTAACTGTGAACTGTTGGGTAAAATTAAATTTGAAGCATATGGAATTCTTGCATACAGCATCCCCTCAATTTAAACAGAGATACCGTCTTTAGAGAAGCATCGCAGCAGTGTTTTCACTAAGTAGCTGCCATTTGGCAGAAGGTACCCAAGTGGGAAAAAACAACTCCTTCCTTCCTTCTCAGATCAAGCACCTTTCTTTCTCAGTTTTGAAAGTACTACTTTTGATGGTTTTTATATTCTTAGGTAGGCTTCTCGTACCTACTTTATAATATTTCCATTCTGTAAACCTAGTTCTTTATTCTCATTGTGCTTTGATCCATTGGGATTTGTGGTAGTTCGAAGGAAAGGAATGAGAATTTGATTCAACAGGACTATATTTTACTAATTTGTGTAAGGAGATAAAATTAAGTAACCTTTGTTCATATGAAAATGATCTTTTATTAGTATATTAAATTAACAGTTTAGATGTAGTATAATATGTAAAATATGGCAGGAGTCAAGATTAAATATTAACTTTATTTTTAATTCATTTATTCAACAAATAATTTGACTGCCTGTTGTGTCAGTCACTGTTTTAGTCACTGGGGTCAACAGCGAACAAGACAGTCTAAAGAACATTTTATATTAGTTGGTTACTTCTGGGTATCTAAACACTTAGGGAATTGTCTATAACTGCATTACAGTTTTATAAGTATTATAAAAGTAACACATTCCAGAGATTGTAGAACTTAGATACTTAAGAGACATAAATTAACCAAATATAGTCAACGCGAAGTAGTTTTTGCAGGTAATCATTTTTGCAGTTGACACTTTTTATGTATAAGAGATTGTACTAAATAACTATAAGAGAAATAGTTTGTTTTAAAATAAGCTTCTAGAGTCCCCTGTTGTTTTCTGCTTCTTTTGGTGGCCTATTTAAACTTTTAGCCCATGATTTATAGAGTCGGGTGCATGAAAGGAACAGCTAATTTTTATGTCCTAAGCTCTTCTGCCTGGACAGAACAAACAAATCTAAATAGTTTTATTTTAAGTGTTCAGATATATGAAGGATTATTTTAAAATAAATTATCTTTGTCTCTTCTGAGGTCAGAACTGAAATTAAATCTATCTTAAAAAAGAGATCCGTAGGGGGTTGTTGGGGATTCTCTCTTTTGAGGACTTAAAAGTCAGGTTGACAGCCATCTTTCTTGGATGGTTTAGGTACAGTTCTGTAAAATAGCAGGGGATTGGACCAGATGACCTCTTGAGATTGCTCCTGGCTCTGTGTCTATGAAAGATATACTTCCTAAGTGGGGAGAGAGGGGGAAACTACCTTAATGAAATCTTCTCTATGTAAGTTATTCTGGTCTAGAATCTAGTCATTTTGCATTCGATTCGACCTCAAACACTGATATTCTCTTCAAATATATATATATATTTAAGATTTTATGTATTTATTTGAGAGAGAGCATGCAATGCATGCACTTGAGCTGGGGGGAGGGGCAGGGACAAGCGACTCCACCCTGAGCAACTGAGGGCGGAGCCCAGTTTGGGACTCAATCTCAGGACCCTGAGATCATGATCTAAGCCAAAACCAAGAGTCCGACACTTAACTGACTGAGCCACATAGGTGCCCCTCAAATATGTATTTCTGTATATAAAGTTGCGGGGGTTATGTGGGCAGTTGTAAATACACTTTGAAGTATCATTCCAACACTCTGAAGTTAAACATAGTATGAGGCAGATCTATTTTAAACTTTACTCATTTCTGAAACATCAGAAGAACATTGTCGGAATGAAATTTTAGCATAGTTGAGCAAATATTCAAAAGTGTTTCTAAAGCATATGTAGATGATTAGTATCATCTACATGTAAACTTCAGTGTATCTGTCTAACTAGCAATCATTAGCTCCTAGGTTGAGGTTTATTGAAAGATTTAAGGCCTGGGGTTTAGGAAATGAGACTATGTGCTGTTTTTTCATGGTATTTAGCTCAGTATATTCCTCAACTGCTCTTGAAAGCATCTTTTTTTTTTTAAGATTTTTTATTTATTTATTCATGAAAAACAGAGAGAGAGAGAGGCAGAGGGAGAAGCAGGCTCCCCCCGGAGCAGGGAGCCCAGTGTGGGACTCGATCCCAGGACCCTGGGATCATGACCTGAGCTGAAGGCAGACGCTTAACCAACTGAGCCACCCAGGCGCCCCTATTGAAAGCATCTTTGAGTAACAGTGTGTCAGTTCTGATCTGATTTTGTTCCTGGTGAGGCGCTCTTCCTACTACAGTGCAATCTAAATTTTATGAAATTACAACCAAATAGTTACACATTTACTTACAAAGGTGTGGATTATGCCTTCACTAAGTACTTATTGAGTACCTACTGTGTACCATACACTTTTCTAGGCTCTTGGAGATAGAAGGGAGAGCAAGACAAAGTCTGTGCTTTGACAATCCCTTAAAGGGCTGTAATTGTCTTCTATTGGGTATTGCCACCTAAAATAAAATGCCTGTGGATTAGTAGATACATTGTTAAATTTTACTCATAAGAAAAAAATGCTTTTTGAAAAATACAAGCTAATATTCTCATTTTATGCCAATATTATGTATTTGTGTAAATGGTCAGTTTATCTAAAAGGTTGGATGTAGAGATTGAAGGAGAACTTCCATGGGAGAGATCTGAAGAAGAGATACGATTTCAGGATGTTTTACAAAAGAAAGGAAAGAAAAATGCTTGATGCCTTTGGAAAAGGAATAAGCATTCTAGATGTATATACTGGCATGGCAGATGGCAAGGAGGCTGAGAGAGAGAGTAGTTTAAGTGGAATTGAATTGTACTTTTCTGCCATGATAATGTAAAAGACCTTGCTAATAGAATCATAAAACTTACTCTGGATATTTCAGATTCTTTATATAAATAGAAAAAAAAATCTTTGGAGCTGGACAAAGGCAGCTCTAAATTTCTGAGATGGTAGGACCTCCTCACTGCTGGTAGAACTGTAATTAAGGTTATCTGTTTCCCACCATAAGGCTAGTGACAGTGAATCCCCTTTCAACTCTCAGCAGTTAGTTCACGTCACTGTCATTAATGTTGGCTATAGGTTAAATGTGAAGCCAGGATATCATCTCTAGTAGCTGTCAGTTTGGTTAGGACTTGCGTTTGAAAAATATTTTATATGGGAATAAGCTGAAATTACTGCGGATGCTAAAGGTAGAAGGGTGAGTAAGTTGAGGCCACAGCTGAGAGCATAGTTAGGTGATTTCTTTCTTATAATAACCTGTTTAGCAGGTTGCTATGAACAACACGTAGTTATTAAGTAAAAAAAATTTGATGGTGAAGATCATGCATGTGCTTTTCTAAAAGGGGAAAATGTCAGTGTTATAATTTGTAGAAGTTGCCTATAACACATTATTAATTGTTTTAGTATATTATTTACCCTGTGTTCCAAAGTAGGTTCTTGCTATCTAACTCATTTATAAATAAGTTTTTTTAAATGTGTCAAGCCTTTGAAAGAGTAAACTTTATGACAAATTTTGGAAGTCATACTTTATGTATAACTTACGTACGTATGATCAACAGTTCAAAAACATTTTTTAGTCTTTTAGTTTGAAATTTTCCTTTTTACTGTGTACATCTACTTTCTAGTCATTGATTCCAACTTAATATTTTACTATGTATGCATTTCTTATAAAACCGCTTCTGATGGATTAAGATGTATACATTTATTAACTGATGCCCAAAACTTTTTCCTCATCATATTAAAAAATACGCAGTTTCTCAGGGAAAAGTATTGTGAAAAACAGCTCAGAGAGCTCTGTGGTGTCTGGGCTAATTCCTTTCAAGGCAAAGAGTCAGCATGAGAAACATCAGACCACATCAGACTCGATTAAAATGCTGGGATTAAGGGTGGAGACATTTACTCATCCATAGCTCTGTTAGTCATGTGGCTAAATGCAGACCACCAGTTTAATTCTTGTGTGGAAAGTGGCTCCTGTTCTTGATAATATATGCAGTATTTCTGTTGTCTTTTACAGAGGCTGCTATTCCAAAAAGCTTTCAACTCTCAGCAGTTAGTTCACGTCACTGTCATTAACCTGTTTCAACTTCATCACCTTCGTGACTTTAGCAATGAAACGGAGCAGCATAGTTATAGCCAAGATGAGCAGCTGTGTTGGACACAATTGCTGGCCCTCTTTAGTAAGTATTAAATCATTTAATTTTCTGTGCTGTCTTCTTTGGAAAGCATAATCTTAGGCATTTTCATCATTGTAACAGAGTACTAGTGACATATGAAAATGTGTCCTATATTTCCTAATATTGAATCAGGAGGCCTAAACCCTAAGTTCTATCCTTTTATCTACTCACATTCCCCTCATCAACTATATCTGTAACATCTTTTATTTAAGATTTTATTTATTTATTTGACAGAGAGAGAGAGAGTGAGCACACAAGCAGGGGGAGCAGGAGAGGGAGAGAAGAAGGCTCCCGCTGAGCAGGGAGCCCGATGCGGGGCTCAATCCCAGGACCCTGGGATCATGACCTGAGCTGAAGGCAGATGCTTAACCAACTGAACCACCCAGGCACCCCTGTAACATTTTTAACATAGGAAAAAATGCCTTTTTAGAAAAAAGCTATGAGGTATTTGTGTTAAGAAGGCTTATAATGATAGTTTAATTTGGACTGGTACGTAGTTTCAAATATCTTATGCTTCCTAAATACATTTTTTCTTTAAGTGTCTTTTCTTGGCATCCTGTGCAAGTGTCCTCTCCAGAACAAGTCTCAGGAGGAGTCCTACAATGCGTATCCCCTTCCTGCAGTCAAGGTCTCCATGGACTGGCTGAGACTCAGACCCAGGGTCTTTCAGGAGGCAGTGGTGGATGAAAGACAGTAGTAAGTGTCTTACAATTTCATATTAGCTTATGTGCTTTGTTTGTTTGATATTCATAGATATGTAGAAACTGCTTCCTAACACACAGCATTTGAACAATGGAAGACTTTGTATTTTCCACCTACTCTCTGAAAATTGAACTGAAGACCTCTGCATGCTTTTCATTTATTTGTTTGAATTTCTCATGTGAGACACAATCTTAAGGATTTCTGGCTCCCTGTGTGTCCCGTCTCCTCTGCCCCTCCCCCGCCGATACCTGGCTGCCATCATGGGGAAAAAGCATTTTTCACATTTCAAAGTGAAATTGAATAAAACCAGTTTCTTACCTCTTACAATATGCTCCAATTTTCTGTTTATAAGATGAAGAGAAGTGATTTTTTACTTTTTCCATTATTTCTGTTTGATACTGTTGATACTGCCTTAGAGTAACACCCGATTTGAGTTATATTTGCTTGTTTTGAGCATAGAAGATTGGAAATTATTTTGGCTCTCACCGTTTTCTCTGTAATCTCTACTCAGAATAATTCTGATGTTTCTTAGGAGCTTTTGATTTTACAGTGACAAATGAAAGCTTTCAGTTTACCTTGATATTTTAACAGTATGTGGATTTTTTGGTATCATAAAGAAAAAGGCATATTCTGAATAGAGAATGTAATTTGTCTATGGTGTACCCTACCCATACCCTGTCACAGATTAAGAACTAGCAGTGGGTTCCATAACATAATGAATGTGACAGCTCTATCAAAACATAGTATGTTGTTTCTCTAGTCAGTGTGTTCTCAGTAAGTATCAATTATCAGTGTTTAAAACTAACAATTATTTTCACTAATTGTTACATTAGGAGCCTTGGAAATGATCTACAGTAGTAGGTCTCTGTTGTGCAAATTTGACCCTTCTTGTGTATCTTTTATCTAAACATCTTTGAAAATAGGTTTTAGGAAATCATACAGCCTTTAAAATGCTGAAGCAAGGGGAAAAATACATAAAGTCTAGGCCCTTAGATAACACTGTCATGGCTTATTGGTGTTCTGGTTTTCTCTATTTTAAACAAAGTCTGAAATGTCTCTTTAATTTACAGCATTTGGCCCTGGCTAATTTCTCTTCTAAATAGTTTCCATCCCCATGAAGAGGATCTTTCAAGTACTAATGGTAAGGGCTACCTTAATCTTATGTTGTTGACATTGTTCTGTATCACTAATACTAGGCTTAAGGCCAAAGAAAAAACAGGCTTTTGTTAAGTGTTTGACTTCAAGTTCAGTGTATCTCAGAAGTGACTTCGAACTCTGTACTCATCATGATTAAGAGGATAGAAGTAGAGGTAATGTTCTTCCAGTTCTTCCAGCAGCGTATTCTCCTGTTTAGCTATATTTGAATAGGAGTCCAAAGAGTGCAATACCTTTAAATTCTTTCTGTCTTCTTCCCTTCCTCCTTATTCTTACTATTTTTTTTTAAAGGAACTAATGTGAACAGCATTACTCTGTTAAAGTAATACTTGCTTATCATAGAACATCTTGGACATTCAAACATTAAGAACAGGAGTAACCCATGGTTCTGTCATACAAAGATACTTTGTGCTATTCACATGATAGTGTATTTCTTGGGACATTTTTCTTATGTGTACATACACCTGCCTGTGATTGATATCTGATAAGCTTTGGGCCTGCTTTTTATTTATTTATTTTTTTATTTTTTTATGTTTTTAAAGATTTTATTTATTTACTTGACAGAGAGAGACACAGCGAGAGAGGGAACACAAGCAGGGGGACTGGGAGAGGGAGAAGCAGGCTTCCCGCGGAGCAGGGAGCCCGATGCGAGGCTCGATCCCAGGACCCTGGGATCATGACCTGAGCCGAAGGCAGATGCTTAACAACTGAGCCACCCAGGCGCCCCTGGGCCTGCTTTTTAAAGTTAACATTATATTGCTAGCATTTTCCTTTGCCATTTGAACATTTTGAAACATGATTTTTACTGGCTGCATGATAATTCTGCCCTGTGGATATGCATCATGTATTTAATCATTGTCTATTTGCTTTAAAATTTTCCCCATATATAAATAATTCTGCACTGAACAATCTATAGTTTGACTCCTTTCTGATTATTTTACTCCCATCAGATCAGTGCTTCTCAAGCATTAATTTGCAAATGAATCACCTGGGATTTTGTTAAAATGCAGTTTATGATTCAGTAGGTTTGGAATAGTGCCTAAGATTCTGCATTTCTTACAAGCTCCTGGGTGATGTCGGTATTGTTATTCAACACTTTGAGTAACAAGGAGATAATCTAAACAATGGGATTACTGGATCTGAGGCTATGAATTTTTAAGGCTGCTAGGGAAAAAAAGGTCCCATCATCTCCATCCTCCTCAGCATTGAGTAGTGAGTAAGTAGCAGAGGACAATGTCAAGGGCCCAGAGGCAACCTGCAGGAATTTGATAGATGAGTTCTGTTACCAGGATTACTGTAGAGAAGAGCAGAGAACTCTGAGCATTATAGATAGCATTTTTTTTCTGTATAGAAGATTGTCATTTCCTTCATTTAGTGAACAGCATTCTGCTGAATAACAGTTTTTTAATTAAAATGTTTACAAATCTTTGCTTTCTGCCTTTCTGTAGCTACACCACTTCCAGAGGAGTTTGAGTTACAAGGATTCTTGGCTTTGAGACCTTCTTTCAGGTAGGTGGCAGCTGAATGAGGTTTATTTCATTACCAGTGATTACAGCATTAAAATGGAAATCAGGCTTGGGTGTAGAAGAAACTTTGATTTATCCCAACTTTGCCTTATTTTCCTAACAGCAACTAAAAGCAGAAGTTTTTGATATGAAATGGATTTGTATATGTCATCTGTTTACCTACTGTGTAATACAATACTAAGTGCTTTTACAAATATGGAGGAAAGGAAAGAAAAAGAAAATTGCTTCTCCCAAGTGATATTTATACACTGGATTTTTTTTTATAGTTTTATACTTTGTTGAAATTAGAGGGGAAGTCTCAAAAATGGGAACTAAATGTAAACCAAAGGATATTGCTTGACATTTTTCATATCAATAAAGATGATAAAACTGTTTTTATAGTCATTCTTGTCTCTTCTCCTTTCAGAGGAATAACTTTATTCCTTTTCAAGTGTAACTCTCTCATCTGTGTCCTTGATCCTACCCCTTCTTGCCTCCCTACCTGTTACCCTCTCTCTGTTCTATTTCCAGTATCTTTTTATTTTTTTAATAACCAGTTACTTCTTTTAGTAGCCTAGTAACATTCGGGTATACCTTTTCTTTTTAAAAATTCACAACCCCATCTTTCTCTGATGTTGCCCTTTCTCTTCATCATCAGACTTCTTAAAAGGGTATAGTTAGTGTGTGACCCTGCTTCACTCCCAGTCATTTCTCAGCCTCCTGCAACTTAAACTATTAGTGCCTTCCTGGTTACCAGACTCCATTGACTTTACAATTTTCATCCTGTTCAGTTTTCTCTAGCATTGAGTCTATTGATCCCATTCCTTCATGAAGCCTCCTTTTTCTCAGCTCTGCCATCATACTCCGTCTCTTTCACTTTCTCTGTACCACATGCCTCAGAGTATTATCCTCCAGAGGTCTTTCCTACCCTTCCCTTCCCACCTTCTGTATTCTCCCTGGTGATCAGATCCATCCTTTTGTCTTGAGCTTTCATCTCTTGGATAGTAAGTCCAAAATTTTCAGTTCTGACTTTTATTTTGGAGTTTGGACTCCTATTTTAACAATCTGATATCCCTTATACATTTCAGACTTTAATATGACCCAAAAGAGCTCTTATTTTCCTATCTGGTCAGCAAAAAATGATCTTTCTATATTTATCTGTGTGCCATTAACCACCTACATGAACTCTAAAAAAAAAGAAAAATCCTTATTTCCATTAATCTTTCTCACCAAGTCTTTGTAATTATGTGTTTAGATCCAACTCCTCCGATTTATTTCCCTTTAGTTCAGGGTTTTGTCACCATTAACCTGGAGTATAAAAAGCTTCCTAACCAACCTCCCTACGAAGAGTCCCTCTCCTTCTTTAGGTCATTTCTGCCATGCTTCCATGATTATATTTTAAAGATAGACCTGTTAATGTCCCATTACTGATGCAAAGACTTCAATTCAGTCACCCCCAGTGGTTCCAATATTTTTTTTAGCTTCATGTCCAAGTGCTTGATTTTTCAACCATATTTTCTGCCACCTCCACCCTCCTGTCCCCTAATACTTAACATACTATACATCCACTGTGTCCTGTTCTTAACTATTTTTATTCCTCCAAGACTTTGCCTGGAACAGTCCATTTTCCTCTTCTGCCCTTCCCTTACCAACCTGTATGTACTTAACCACACCTGTCAAAGTCTAGCTCTGGTAACACTCTGTGAAACCTTTTCAGAGCTTATCAGAAGGAACAAGCCCTCCTATTATTACTGTGCTTATTCTTTGCATAGTTTTTATTGTAATACTCATCAAATTGATTCATAGTCTCTTAATTTCATCCTTATGACAGAGACTCTTTCTCTTTCTCATTTATCTTTGTGTATTCGGCATCTAGCCTACTACCTGGCAATGTTTAGATGCTTTTATTTATTTATTTATTTTTTAAGATTTTATTTATTTGCGAGAGAGAGAATGAGAGACAGAGAGCATGAGAGGGAGGAGGGTCAGAGGGAGAAGCAGACTCCCTGCTGAGCAGGGAGTCCGATGTGGGACTCGATCCCGGGACTCCGGGATCATGACCTGAGCCGAAGGCAGTTGCTTAACCAACTGAGCCACCCAGGCGCCCCTGTTTAGATGCTTTTAAAAAAAATCATTTAATGAGGAGAAATCTGAAAAATCCTTATTTTTTTCAGGTTGATTTACCTTTCTAATATCAATGAGATTTTTGCTCTATATACTTTGTGATATGTATACATTTTTCTGATTTAGGGCCACCTGAAGTGCATAGATTAGCAGTTTGTTAGAATAGGCATACTCAGAGACCCCTAGCATTGCAATGGTCATTTCAAACAAATTACACAGAATACAAGGAAAGTGTTAATGAAAACTTTTATAGTAAAATTATCTTTCCTAATAAAATATTGTGATTTATTTGAGCTCCTCATTTAGAAAGTAAAATTTAAGTAAAAGTATGTTAATGTAATGAATTTGCATGTTCTTTTTTGCTTTGTTTCATTGTACTTCAAATCTTTGGGAGCTTATATTGAAGTGCAGTTGATTACATCAAGTAGCTAGCCTGTATAGAAAAATCTGAAACCATTGCAGTTAAATAGGTGAATTTGGTTGCCTGGGAAATATCTTTAGAAGTTTAATTTTGTATAATTTGCTTATATCAATTTTAGGAACTTGGATTTTTCCAAAGGCCACCAGGGTATTACAGGAGACAAAGAAGGTCAGCAACGACAAATACGGCAGCAGCGCTTGATCTCTATAGGCAAATGGATCGCCGATAATCAGCCAAGGTATTTCTAATCAGATACACTTACACACCCCACATGTGTTTCAGGCTCTGGCATAATGCTATTGATTATAAACTCTTAAGTCAAAATGTTGGTAACACAATATCAAATTATGACCCTGGTGATCCTAAGTATACTCCATTTAATCTCTGTTCTCCCTATTACACTGCCTAGTGTAGAGAAATAGGCTTTGTCTCCCTTGTTAATCATGAGCTTCTGCTCTAATTTATAAACATCTGTGTAAATCTAACTAAATGGTATGTTCACAGTTATGATGATTTGTATTGATGGGCATGGTGGTCAGTTTCAGTCAGGACAGCTCAGAGTCCGTTAAGTTTCTAGTTCTGCCACTTCCCTAGGTGTGTGTCCTTAGGATCTCCCCAGTTGATTATAACCTTTCCAAAGTCAATAACTGTTTCATATTAATTTCTATCAATCCTCATATTAAGTTCTATATTCAGGCTACTGTAAGCACTTAAATGGTTGCATGTTTGAATGAACTTAGTCCTTCTGAGCTCTGGTTTTTACACCTATAAATGAGGAATTACAGATTACCACTTCAAGGGCCTAGTCTAGTGCCTTGTACTTAAGACATGCTCAGTAAATGTAGCTGTAATTAGTAGAAGACATTAAAAGGGCATGGTAATGTGTTGTGGGGATGCTAAGTGATTATGAGAATCTAAATTTTTCTGTAAAACATTTTAGGTTATATAAAAATAGATATGTTATACTGTGATAACCCCACTGTCTCCAAGTCTTTGGGACCGGGGATGTACTGACTGTTGGGTCCAGACTCAGTTCCACTGTTAGTGTTTTTTAGGTTAATGGTTTTCATATATGGATTTATTTTTACTTTTTTAGGCTGATTCAGTGTGAAAATGAGGTAGGGAAATTGTTGTTTATCACAGAAATCCCAGAGTTAATACTGGAAGACCCCAGTGAAGCCAAAGAGAACCTCATTCTGCAAGAACCATCCATGATAGAGTCACTGGCTTCGGATGGGAACCCAGGACTGAAATCAGTGCTGTCCACGGGCCGTAATCTAAGCAACAACTGTGACCCAGGAGAGAAACCAATGGTCACCTTCAAAGAGAACATTAAGCCGCGAGAAGTGAACAGAGACCAAGGAAGAAGTTTTCCTCCCAAAGAGGTGAGAAGGGACTGTAGCAAAGGAATTACTGTAACTAAGAATGATGGAAAGAAGGACAACAGCAAGAGGAAAACAGAAACCAAGAAATGCATCTTAGAAAAGTTACAGGAAACAGGAAAGCAGAGTGTGGCAGTGCAGGTAAGCTGTATTTAAACTATAATGCAGGTAGAGGAAGGCTCACACAAAAGGCAAGATTTTCATTTTGTTCCTAAAGCCTTGAGAATTGGCTCTTCTGGAAGCTTGAATGCATTCTTTGAATGCTGCACAGTAAGGTCACGTAAGAGCTATGGTAGGTGGCTACTCCATCAGTTCTTGGAAACTGTAATGTGAGTAAAAAAAAAAAATCTCAACCTGATTTGACATTTTTATCAATCCTCTCCAATTTAAGTGATTTGAAATGACCGGTTGCAGACCTATTAACTACATGAAGAATTCTATTTTCTTTGGAAAGTATAACTGCCATTTGTTAATGTTATGTTGGGAAATTTGGGGTCTTTTATAGATCCAGTAGAACCAAGAATATATTAAGGCTTATAATTTTTTGGTTTTTTTTTAGTTCACTATAAGAAATAAACGATATTCTTGGAAAAAGGCGAGGCTCTTTTTCTTGGCATTTATACCTGTCCCAGCCAGTAGCGTTATATCACTTCAGTGTTATCCTCACTCATGGGAATTTGTAAAGTAAGAATTTAAGTCTCTTGCTGGGAAAAGGTAAACACTGCTCAATTATTTGTGACTTTGTTTTTCTTAAACCTTTCCAAAGAGATACAGACGATTACATATAAACGGAAAAGGTCTTTGCTCTGTGCTGGTTTGCATTTATACCATTAATGTTTGAACAAAGACCTAAGTAGCCATTTGATTTGTTAGTACATTTTGGCAAATGTATTTGTTTGCAGTAGGCATGAGGACCCTTATTGAAGCCTGCTTGCAAATTAATAGTGCCTTCAGGGTATTTCACCTACAGAGTTTTTTGGGGAAACAGAGAAATAACATAATAGTTGCATTTTAAGATTAATAGTAGGGGGAGAAACAGAGAAAAACATGGTAGAAAATGAGAAAAGGCATGGGGGGAGAGAGGTGCTGGGGAAAAGCAAAGAACAAACCAAATGAACTATAAAGCCAAAGGGCCAGTGTTTTAGGGATGAGTCCAGTATTTCCTGCCTGCTCTGCCTCCGTTCTCTGCAACTGCCTCCCAACAAGGGCCAGACTGAAAATCTCCTTTCTGGTCTCTCTTCCCTCTTAAATCTACTTCTAGATGATTAAAGAAAGCCTGACAGGAGTCAGTATATTACCACTCTCTGTACCTCATCCTAAGGTCTCTGTAAATGTCACCTGTTTTCCTTCATTTTACTCATTTTGAGCAACCCATATGACATCATATTCTCTGTGGCTCATTGTGTAGGATCTCGGGCCCTGCTCCTTACTGCTGAAAGTATCCTTATTTATTCTAAAGGGGTGTCAGCCTGGGGGGCGGATACCTGACTGGTATGCTTAAGGCTGCCCATATGAAATTAAACTGAGGACCAAAGTATCTCCCCTGTGGGTTAATAATCATCGTTATTAACTCATAATTCATGTATGTTGTTTAATGAATCCAAGTATAAAGGGCCCTGGGGTCCATAATAGGTGGCTTAAGATTATAGGCAAGTTTTTAACCTGTTGGCGAGATGTGTCTCATTTGTAAAACACATGAACTCTCAGGTCCTTTCCGTATTTAGTATTTTTATGATTTTGTGAAAGGAAAATAATTACACTAGTAAAACTAAGCCCTTATATCTTTTATTGACGATTAAATAATTTATTTCGATTTTCCCGTGTTTAATTTAGGTATATTTAAATACCTTCATATGCTTTTTTTTTTGGACATAATGGGGTTTTAAATACTTTCTTAGAGTAGGTGCTTCTTTCTGACACATTTGAGTTTCAGATTATTATAGTTTTGCTTCTATTGGTCATAGGTAAAATCCCAGACAGAACTAAGAAAGACTCCAGTGTCTGAAGCCAGGAAAACACCTGTAACTCAAACCCCAAGTCAAGCAAGTAACTCCCAGTTCATCCCCATTCATCACCCTGGAGCCTTCCCTCCTCTTCCCAGCCGGCCAGGTAAATATACATTTTATACTTTGTTCTACTTAATCTTATCTGTGTATGAGTTTCTGCTTGTTAATTGAATAATTTATAGTCTACTGGAGTTATATTACTAAACCATAATGTTAAAAGGTAGTTCTCTAATGCTTGTGAAGTTATTTTTGAGCCATTTCTCTAGTTTATATACAAATGCATGTTTGTTATCATGGCAGAATTCCCATCACTAAACTTGACATTTAAGACACCACCTTTAGAATACTCCAGTTGCTTCAGTGGATAGAAATAGCAGCCACTACTACTCTAATTTAATTCTTGAAATCAAGTTAAAGATTGATGCTTGATAAGTCTCACTTGATGGTTGATCCCTGTTTTTTATAATTTATTAGAGGACCTCCTCTCTACCCTACCCCATGTCCCCCTCAGATGACTTATTTTTGTCTTTCTTTTGCTAAGTACCTTTAGAACTAAAGCTGCTGTGTTCTTCTATTTTGAAGGGTTCCCGCCCCCCACATATGTTATTCCCCCTCCTGTGGCATTTTCTATGGGCTCAGGTTACACCTTCCCAGCTGGTGTTTCTGTCCCAGGAACCTTTCTTCAGCCTACAGCTCACTCTCCAGCAGGAAACCAGGTGCAAGCTGGGAAACAGTCCCACATTCCTTACAGCCAGCAACGGCCCTCTGGACCAGGGCCAATGAACCAGGGACCTCAACAACCACAGCCACCTTCCCAGCAACCCCTTACATCTTTACCAGCTCAGCCAACCGCACAGTCTACAAGCCAGTTGCAGGTTCAAGCTCTAGCTCAGCAACAGTCCCCCACAAAAGCTGTGCCGGCTTTGGGGAAAAGCCCTCCTCACCACTCTGGATTCCAGCAGGTAAGTTACAGTCGCGTGTACTGTGCAGCTGAAATAAGGAGGGAAGGCTGAAATTATTCAGTGTTTGATTCATTAGAAATACTGGTTAGGCTTTCAGATGCTTTTGCTGTGTAAGGATTATGGGAATGCAAAAATATTCTCTTTGCTGTTGAGGCAATTTCACATGTGTTCCTTTCTCTTGTAAAGGATAATAGATCTTAAGTACCATTCTTTGCTGCTACTTCTTGTCAACGTTGTAGAAAGGACTTTGTATAAAAATTCTCTCCTATTTGAACATTAACTACAGAAGGGAAATAGAATCATAATCTTAATGAGGTGTTAAGGATAGGACACCATTCTTAAATATATTGTCAACCCCACGGTACTTGAGGCAGGAAGGGGGAACACACACACACACTCATTTGTTCATTAAATCTCATAAATAATTGAATGGAAAGGGAACGTGAGTTCAGTGCCCATCATCTGTTCCCAGAAAGCTCTGTGTATTGAAAAACCTAAAGGGTAAAGGACTGCTGAGTTCCGTTGGTTGTAAAATCTCTCAGGTTCATTCTGTGATTTTCTGAGTATTGAATGTAACATTGCATTTTATCCTAGTCCTGATGACAGGCATCTCTGATTTTTCAGTATCAACAGGCAGATGCCTCCAAACAGCTGTGGAATCCCCCTCAGGTTCAAGGCCCATTAGGGAAAATCATGCCTGTGAAACAGCCCTACTACCTTCAGTCCCAAGACCCCATAAAACTGTTTGAGCCGTCACTGCAACCTCCTGTAATGCAGCAGCAGCCTCTAGAGAAAAAAATGAAGCCTTTTCCCATGGAGCCATATAACCATAATCCCTCAGAAGTCAAGGTCCCGGAATTCTACTGGGATTCTTCTTACAGCATGGCCGATAACAGAGCTGTAATGGCACAGCAAGCAAATATGGACCGCAGGGGCAAACGGTCGCCAGGAGTCTTCCGTCCAGAGCAGGATCCGGTGCCCAGGATGCCATTTGAGGTGTGTGTCCTTTCCTGTCACCAGGCATAGCGGAGAGAGGTCTGGGGCTGCAGATCTTTTGAATTTCTCAAGTAGATGTTTATAAAGGCCGCTCTGATCCATTAGTGCTACAGCGTGCTGATGACTAACTGGTGTGGCTCTTGGCCTCCTCCTCACAATTGCACAGCCCGATTGGATCTGGGGGAGCTGAGGAATCCCGTTACTGATGTGCAACTGTGATGGTCTGGCAGAGAGATGGTGCGGAAATCTCTTATCACAGCATGTTAGAGAATTCTGAAACAAAGCTCCTCTCAGTTGGGCTGAATCATCTAAGTTTAAAAATAGGTTTACTGCGTATTGAAACAAATTGCTTTCTGAGAGGAACAGAGTCAGCCAGTTATCTTTGATAGTGGAGTTCCCCTTCCTTTCTCTCTTTATTCATGAGAAACAGGTGTGTCTGTAATTTTCTAAAAGCGCTGTTTCTCTGTTAGCCCAGGATATGCTAACCCCTTTGCTCCACCACATTGTTTTACTCACAGGCCGCATTAACCTCTTATGTTCGGCTCCATGTTTGTCAGTGTTTCTTGCTGCTTTTGTTGTCTTGATCTTTTGCACCCTTGTCCTTGTGTCACTTTACTTGTGTTTCAGAGCCTTTTCTTCTTTGCTTAATACTGTCTGCTGTAATTCTTCTCCTTGACTTGAGTTGCTTTTATCCCCCTAATCATGCTACTTACCCCTTTGTGCTTTTGTCATCCCTTATTGCATCTCACTGTGATCCTTTCTGTCACTAGGACCCCAAGGGCTCCCCTCTGCTTCCTCCGGACCTGTTAAAGAGTCTGGCTGCCTTGGAGGAAGAGGAAGAGCTGATTTTTTCTAACCCTCCTGATCTTTACCCAGCTCTGCTGGGGCCTCTCGCCTCTCTTCCTGGACGGAACCTCTTTGTATGTATTTGACATAATTCTTCTTGCTCTAACCCCAGCTTCCCTGAGATTTTGGAGTCCTTGGAATAGAGGATTTCTTTTTTCTGGAGCTTTCCTTCTTTACAGAATTGTACCATTTATTTCCTTACTGCCCAGACTAACTGTCAAATGGTAGTAGAACATGGGAAAACATTTCTGACTCCATAGTTGTAAAGCTCAGAGTCATAGCTTTGTTATATGTGTTATCCAGAAGCATCCTTCAGGGCTGGTCACACAGGATGCAAACCTGGCAAATTAACTTACTTTTTAGGTGGCACTTCCGTCTAAACCAGGAATTTCAAAGATCGTTTGATCTTGCTTAGGAGCAGTGGATTTTTCTTCATGGACTCAAAATATGAAATAAAATACATTCTAGATTTTTTAGTGACACTATTGAACGGTATGTGGCTCTTTTCTGTTTGATTAACTGAGAGCCTGGATCTAAATTCAGAGCCAGATTCATAAACAGAATGAGTAAAAATGAAGAGAATTCTATTTATAAACATTGTTGGAGTGCCGTAGATGAGTGAATACAGAGATAAATAACTAGGATGACATGAAATAAAGTCTTAAGTATTGATTAGTGGTATCTTTTAAAAACAGCCTCTAGAAATCACTCTGCATTTCAGAGGATGGCCGTTTCATATTCTCTTCAATATTTATATTATATTTTGCTGAGGTGGGGGAACATGAAAAGACATATGCTGTGAAGTTTTCCCCTCCCTTTACTCCATCTTAACAAAGCATAAAACAATTCTGAATTTTACTTTTTTGCTGTTTCTTTCTCATAAGTATGAGACAAGGAAACATCCATAAGATTAGAATGCATTAATGTTAGTATTAGGAGAAATAAAACTGTATGGCTCTCATGACAGAAGCTGCCATCCCTGGCACTTGAAGTTCCCATCAGAATTTGCCTGGGTGAGTGGCCAGAGAGACGTCCTACTTTTTCACCCAAGTTAGAGAAATAAAAGATCCCCTAGAAACTTAAACTACAAGAGCACAGTGACAGCACCTCAGGGTTGTGGAAAACCTAACTGTGAAACTGTTGGCTCCCTGTGTTTGCCTTTCTTGCCGCTTCTCTACCCATGTGGCTTGATGGCTTGAGGGCCCGGGGGCAGTGCCCCTCTCTCCACTCCTTTCCTCCTCCCTGACTTCCTGCAGTGCTTGCCCCTCCTCCGTCTGGGTGGGACAAGTGGGCGTGGAGGGGAGTGGTTTAGGGGGTTTTTTTATGTTTACAAAAAAAACCTTAACTGTAATCCTTTCTGTATTTAACATTATTAATGATATAATGTGTGTGAAAGTGCTTTGCATGTAGTAGGTGTTTAGTAAATGCTTTGTTGACCAACTACTCAATGACAGTGAGCATCAGAGATTCAGCTTTTTTTCCTGGTAATTTTCTTAGGGCCAATAAATGTTAAGTTCAACTTCAGCAACTGTTTTAATATATACCACAAATAGAGCTGCTTAGGAATCACATTGACAAAACCAGTTCCATTGTCAAATGGATTTGAAAGGCTTTAAGTCATTAATGTGAGTGTTTTCAAAATTGGGGGAAAAAACTGCCAGATCAGCTCAGCATCTTGTTTTGAGAGTATTTTAAATGCAACTCTTGATAAGGGTATTCCTGAAGGTCCTGCTAGTAAACACTCAGAACTGCCATTTTCCAGGGTCCCTGGTCCCTACCAGGGTATCTGTGCTAGATGAGAAGTATTGATCCAGGAGCATTGTGTCTGACTTGCACTTAGCTGGTGTCATGGTATTAACATTTAATTCACATCTTCGAAGCCTTACCCATCACATTGTATATGATGGATACATACAAGTATGCTTAAATGGTGGTCTTCTACTTTTATTGTATAGTATCTTAAAGATTAATATTAAGAAAATGGAAGCCTTATTTAACTACCTTTTTTTCCGGGACTGTGAAGAAATCCTTGTTGGAGAAGCCCTCGGAGCTCATGTCCCATTCCTCCTCTTTCTTGTCCCTCACCGGATTCTCTCTCAATCAGGTGGGTAGACGGTGAAGAATCCTGCTTTGTGCTTTTATAGTAGGCTAGTATATCCATTTTATTTCCATACCCCTATTTTTCTCTTCCTTTCTCTTCCATATATTGGTGTCTTCCAGACATTTTATTTTATCCTCTGTCCCTCTGATTCGGGTATATGAGATACTTGTATGTTATAAGTTTGAACCCTTTAACTTCTCATTAGTATGGAAATCCTTAGGGCTCTGTTGTTCAGCCAAGTGGATTATTCATACTTCTAAATCTGGGTGGTTTACATAGATAGAGAAAATAAAGAGTGAAGGAAAGCAAATTAAGGGAAAATGAATTTAACAGGAAAACCAAAAGAAACTGAAATAAAAGCCTTCAAAAGTTTGTCTTGTTAAGAAAAGCTTGATACACTTAAGATGCTTAAGCATCTGAGAACATGAACATTACATTTTCTTAAATCTCTTTCCTTGGAGTGAGTTTATAACTTGGTTGTCATTGTCTTTCAGGAAAGATACCCTAATAACAGTGTGTTCAATGAGGTATATGGGAAAAACCTGACAACCAGCTCCAAAACAGAACTTAATCCTTCGCTGGCCCCCCAGGAGACATCACTGTACTCCCTCTTTGAAGGGACCCCCTGGTCTCCATCACTTCCTGCCAGTTCAGGTATTGACTAGTATTTAAATTACAGACCTTGCCTTTCCTATTCACTCAAATTGATGATGAATTAGTATGATTTTGTGATTATAAATATGGTAGTTTTTTTTTTAAAGTAGTTTCTGAAAGAAAATAGGAAAAAAGCCTGATGAGCCAGTTCACATAGTAAGTGCCACTAAAAAAGCTTTTTTACATCCTCAACAACCAGCAGAGTTGTAAGAGAGAAAAATGTGGGTTCTGTCTTAAGATTTGCAGCTGTTCCTTAGTTTTGTTTGTAGATACTCATTCTTTGCAGGGAAAGTTGCACTTTTTAAAATAGAGATTTTTTTTTAATCCCTGTTTTATAAATGGAGTTTGATTTAATAGTAATACCTAAGATTAGGCAGTTCTGTTTCTAGTAGAGAAGACCAGTAGATATTTACCTGAAACAGCAATGCCAAAATAGTGCATGCCCAGAATTGTCTGGTTTTCCTTTTTTTTTTTTTTTTTTAAAGCAAGGACCATGCCTTAGATATGTGCAGTAAGACTAGCACATGTGGCAGAGTCCCTTTGGGGGCCCTTATTCCGCCTTTCTCCCAAAGCTGCATGGTTATCTTTAGTAGAATTTAAGTGGAAACTTCAGTTCTTGGTTTGTTTGTGAAACATCTATTAATGTCTTGTGTTGTTGTGATTTAATAGATCATTCAACACCAGCCAGCCAATCTCCTCATTCCTCTAACCCAAGCAGCCTGCCAAGCTCCCCTCCAACACACAACCATAATTCTGTTCCATTCTCCAACTTTGGACCCATTGGAACTCCAGATAACAGGGATAGGAGAACTGCAGATCGGTGGAAAACTGATAAGCCAGGTGAGATCCAGATTTCATTGCCTAGTGAAAGTGAAATCACTTACTCTGTCCTTCTCTGGTGTTTGGTGTTTGACAATGACAGAACATCTTGAATTCTTCATATCTCTTTGCATCCTTAGCCATGGGTGGGTTTGGCATTGACTATCTCTCAGCGACATCATCCTCTGAGAGCAGTTGGCATCCAGCCAGCACTCCAAGTGGCACCTGGACAGGCCACGGCCCCTCCATGGAGGATTCCTCTGCTGTCCTCATGGAAAGCCTAAAGGTGAGTGGGTTTTAGTGGGTTTTAGGAACAAGAACCACGAGAGATGTGGTTCTGCTTTTGTTCCTATAAATAGCCAGGCTTATTCCTTAGGCCCTTAGAGTTGATCGATTCATAGCACATATCTAGCAAAGTCCTAGAAACATGGTCTACCTTATAAGATTCTTGAATAGGAATTTTGTTTTTTAATTTGTGAACTCACTAGTGATAAATCAGTTATCTTCAAGGGGGACAGAAACAAAGTTTTTAGTTGCATTGTAAGGTTAAGACAATTCTGATTCATTTTGGAATGTTTGATTTAAGCCTTTTGTGAACAAATAAAAGAAGGGTATCTAATTTTAGAGATGTTTTGTTTGCCTAAAATCTTTATAGTAAATACTCTGTGGTCCCACGTGGCCCTGAGTTTTAGTAAATATTTCACCTTTTCTGGTTTAAAATAATCCTAGTGGGAACTAACTGGTCTTGAAGACAGTCTTACAACGTTGTCTAATAGCTGGGTTTTTTAGGGGGCAGGGATCTTGGGACATATATGCCTTTATATTTGGCGAGGATTGAGAAGCAAATCCCTTTCAGACATCCAGGCATTTGACCCCTGCTGACAAGCTCTGGGCTGTTTTTCAGTCTATCTGGTCCAGTTCCATGATGCACCCTGGACCTTCCGCTCTGGAGCAGCTGTTAATGCAGCAGAAGCAGAAACAGCAGCGGGGACAAAGCACCATGAACCCTCCACATTGAGGCCAAAGTGGCAACCCTGGGAATGAAGGCTCCATAAACCATGGCATGTTGGGTTTGCAGGACTGGCCCATACAGTCCCCTGCAGGTGGCAGCCCTCTTTTCTGTTTCTTGCTGTCGAGAGGGTGTAAGCGTTCCACCGGCGCGCTGAGTGTGCACGAAATGTCCGCAGTGCAACAAAAAGAACAAAACCATCAGGAACGCTCAGTCCCCCTGGGGCCTTCCGGAGGGAGAGAGGAACTGCTGTTTGTCTCACTCAGTTACCTGATATCACCGCCTCTCACCTTCTCCATCGTGCATGTCCCCAGCCACAAGGGAAGTGAAAGCTGAGAAGGGGAGGCAGATGGGAGAAGCCAACGGGAACTTCTCAGTCCTTTTTTCCTCTTTGGGGAATAAAATAGGAATCCATTAATGATTGCTTTGCTGACTGAGAATGTAGTTGAAATTATTCCTGAACATCTTTTATTATTGTTATTACTCTCAGTAGTAAAATATCACACTGAATTCTTCCACACACAGATGTGCTTCTTCTAGTCAGTGTGCAGCAAGGAAAGCCCCGTTCACTGCTCCTGCGAGAGGTTGGTGGTGACAGGATGGGGAAGCTGACCTCTTCAGCCAGTGGACGTGTTCCATGAGGGAGAGTCCAAGGCCTCAACTTTCACTCAGAAGGTTCTGGCAGGCCCTCCTCTGGCCTGGAGACTCCAGCAGGAAATGCCCTTCACTCTGTAGGTGCTCGAGCCCCAATCGAGGATGCAGTGTGGGTGGTGGTGCTGGGCTGGACTGGCAGATGACTGCTGTAGGATTTTAAATTAATGTTTTTGATTCCTGTACATTTTCCAGTAGCATAGCAAGCAGTCTCACAGAAGGCAGGCTGGTCCGTTCGTGGCCTGACACGTTTTAATAGGTAGAAGCTTTCAGTGTGGTTATTTTTTGTTGGATTGGTTTTTGTGACCCCCATCCTGCTTACCACCCACCTCCTCTTATCCCTACCTCCATCCCTTTCCCACCCTATGCTGTCTGCCAGTAATTGTTTCTATTTCTAATGTGTACAACATCTCGCCAAGAAGCAACAGCATGGGGTCCAGCAGTTGGGGCCCGAAAGACAGTCTGACGAGGAAGGAAGCAGCGGCATCTGCATAGCGCACGACGGGCCAGGCCCCTGCCCAGCTGCGCCTCCCGACCTCCACTTTCAGAGTGAAATTCAAGGCAACACGGACGCGTGTGCATCATGCACAGAAGAAAACAACGAAGTCCATTCTGGAAAAGGCGAAAGAAAGGAAAATAAACTTTTATTTGGTATTTATTAGAAGGAAAGAGGACTGAAAATTTTCTTGTGTAGAAACAGAAGGACAGCATTTCTGTTAGTTCCTGGAAAAGTAATATTTTAAGGGGAAATTATGGAAACAGTCTAAATGTCCAATTGCTGTGCTAGTGGTAAGGTCTGTTTCTGGGAGGTCTCTCTCGTGTGTGTGTGTGTGTGTGTGTGTACATGTACGCACGCGTGCCCAGCTGCTCTCCCTGGGGGAGGGGGAGTGTGTGTGAATGTGTGGAGTCAGTGTGGGACTTACAAACTGGAAGACAGCTGCAGAGCAAAGCACATCCAGGAGCCCCGGTTGTCACTCGAGTCTGGGCAACCCCAGCAATGGAAGGGGTGAGATTAATGCTCATTGCTCTTCAGAGACAGTGGTTGGAGCCCCGTATGCTTACATTATTGCTCTTTAAGTTTGACATGGTGTTTGGGGTTTTTTGTTTTTGTTTTGTTTTGTTTTGTTGTTGTTGTTTTGAAAGGTCTGAAAGGGTGAAGCCCCCCGACCCAATGGCAATATGAAACCCTTTGTGCTTCTCTCCAGCCCCTTCCCTGTGTCCGCCTCTCTCCCATCCCCACCCTTCCAAGCCTTCTTCCCCACTACCTTGACCCACTTTGTGTGTTTGAGCTCTGCATTCAGGCAGCTGCAACATTCCAGTGTTTGAGCTGTCCCTGATTCTTGCACCCTAGACGAGCTAGCCAGGTTCACTGTCTCACTCCCTGTACTGCCCACATCCCATCTACAGCCCTGTTTCTGCATGAGAATTTGGTGTTTGGAATGTTTTCTGACTCTTGGGGCGGGGTTCCTCGCCTTATCATCCTCAATGTGGAGTAATGAGGAGGGAGAGGAAATCTTCATCAGAAACTGGTTTTGTGTAGTAAACTTTCTCTTGTGTTTTTTTGTTTTGTTTTGTTTTTTGTTTTGTTTTGTTCTGTTTCGGTCTGTCTGTGCAAGACCTGCAGCTGCTGAAATCAGCTTTGCCTTTAATTAAACCATGTTCTCTCCAACCAGATCTGTGTGTACGTTGTTTCTTTTCTAACCTAAAAGAATATCCTACTTAGAAAAACAAATATTTAAACTACTTAGAAGTCATCTAGGGGAAATCAGAGATGGTCAGAAATTGAATATGCTTCAGGGTTATTTATGCTTTCGGTAGCATTCCAAACCAGTGTGCATTATTATGGAAAGGGATGGGTGAAAGAAACTGTCAAAATTATTTTATCTAATGAATAAAGGTGGGCTTATGCAAAGAAGTCAACAGCCCTCCATTTTTATCCCTATTTTTACTGTCAGTGGGACAGTGCAGAGATGGTTTCTCTTTCTGGTCTATAAAAATCACGAAGTCTGATCAGCCCCAATGGTAATTAGTGTTCTTAGCTTTGAGGTTGCGTTTCTTTGAGTTGTGTCCAAAATTTCCAGTGGTAGCCTGCCGGGCCTGCAGCGGTGGGTTGGAGGTCAGTGCCACGGCATGCCGGTTTGTGTGTTCACTCTGGTCAGCAAGCCTCTCACTTCTGTGTTGATTCCATCTACACATCATTTCCTAACTGCTTTTCACAAGCACCTGCACACTTGAGTGGTTACAAAACCATACGTACTGTGCAAGGAGGAGAGAGGGAGGGAAATGAAGGTGAGTTTCTAAGGTCTAGTATTTGTTAACCCCAAGTTAACCCTAAAAAAATCAAGCCATTTGGTTAAATGATAACCAAAATAAAACCATAGCATTCTCATGTATATTAGCATAGTCCATATTATAAAATATGTTAACTAACAGGATAGTCCTGACTAAGTGGCTTCCTGAATGTGGCTTCTTTACATCACATACTCAGTATTGAACTCTTTTTTTTTTTTTTTAATTTATTTATTTATTTATTCATGAGAGACAGAGAGGCAGAGGGAGAAGCAGGCTCCCATGGGAGCCCGATGCGGGGCTCGATCCCAGGACCCTGAGATCATGACCTGAGCCGAAGGCAGACGCTTAACCATCTGAGCCACCCAGGCACCCCAATATTGAACTCTTAACAAATGTCCCTCCCTGAGAAGGCATGAACGGGTGAGATTCTAGTATTTTAATTCTCTATGGAATTGAAAACTAAGTCTAGGTTCTGTTTAAGCAATGAGACTTTTAATAGAGGAAAGTTATTTTTATGTGTGTCTGCCATCTGAATTACCTGTAAATTTACTTCAGGCTCGAGGAGTCTGTGACTGTCGTGGTACAGGAATAGGGGTATTTATAGTTCAGCCTTGGGCCTGTACTCTCGGTGTCTTGTTTTTGTAAGTTTTTTATTGAGGTATCACATATAGAAGTGCACCAATAGTAAGTGTACAGCTCAGTGAACTTTTTACAAAGTGAACACATTTGGGTAGGCACCACTCCGAGCAAGAAACATTATCAGCACCCTAGAAGACCCCCTCATGCCCTTCCAGATACTTCCACCCACTCACCCCACCCCACCCGCCAGGGTCATCATCATGATAAGTTCTCATATCATTGTGTAATGGGTTAAATTTTCAGTGGGAAAAGTAGACTAGTTAACACTTCCGAATAGTGATGTCTCCCTACAGTGTACTTCAGGGGCATGCTTAAACCTCACAAATGATTATAGTTACTTTTCTCCAACTTTGTAGGTTATGGAACATCCTAGACTCTTCTAGGAGAGCTTTCCAAATCTGTAGTTGCATGTTCTTCAACAAACGCTTTGGGGAAAATGCCAATCTTCCCTTTGCACTCTCCTTCCAGCCAGTCTTCATTCACTGATAAAAGGAAACGTATACATCGACTTTTAAAACCAGTATAGGAGAATTATCTCATCTGGATATGCCACACAGGTCTTTGGCAGTCCTTCACCCCCAATTGTGCTAACAGGGAAAAGTCCATATCGGAAAGTGATTTGAGGGAAAAGTGAACATACGACTTCTACCATCTTACTGGTTTCTGTCTTATATATGATAACAGAGGAGTAAAATACAGAAAATCAATTAGATTTTTCAAAAAACTGCCAGAACAAAAAAAAAAAAGATGAAAGAAATTGAACAATAAATCTTGAGATAGGATTTTTTTTATAACAGTTTTACCTGATCACTGTTAGTAATCTTTATTCTGACTACATGCCATTAATTAAATACCTTAATCTTTGGGGCACATGGGTGGCTCAGTCGGTTAAGCATCCGACTCTTGATTGCGGCTCAGGTCATAATCTCAGGGTTGTTAGATCGAGCCCTGCATTGGGCTCCATGCTGAATGTGGAGCCTGTTTAAGATTCTCTCTCTCCGGGACACCTGGGTGGCTCAGATGGTTAAGTGTTTGCCTTTGGCTTAGGTCATGATCCCAGCACCCTGGGATCAAGTCACACATCAGGCTCCCTGCTCAGCGGGGAGCCTGCTTCTCCCTCTGCTTGTCAGTCCCCCTGCTTGTGCTCTCTGACGAATAAATAAATACAATCTTTAAAAAAAAAAAAAGATTCTCTCCTCTCCCTCTGCACCTACTCCTGTTCACTCTCAAAAAAATTTAAAAAATAGTTGATCTTTGAACAACACAAGTTTGAACTGTGAGTGTCCACTTACAGATTCTTTGATACAGCACAGTGCTGTAAAAGTATTTTCCTTATGATTTTTTTTAAGATTGATTTATTTTAGAGAGAGCATGAGCCGGGGTAGGGGGGTGGGGGAGGGAGAGAAATCTAGGAGACTCCCCGCAGAGCCTGGAGCCCGAGACAGGGCTAGATCCCAGGACCCTGAGATAATGATCTGAGTTGAAATCAAGAGTCAGAAGGAATATGCCACCTTTTTTCTCTCCATATCTATCCAGAAGGTTTTTCTATGTGTGTTCTAGTTTTTATCTCATACCACCCACCCCCAAACAAACACCGGACAGTGTAGCTGGTTGGTTGATACTGACAAAAAGTGGTGCTGGGGGGCGCCTGGGTGGCTCAGTTGGTTAAGCGACTGCCTTCGGCTCAGGTCATGATCCTGGAGTCCCGGGATCGAGTCCCACATCGGGCTCCCTGCTCAGCAGGGAGTCTCCTTCTCCCTCTGACCCTCCTTTCTCTCATGCTCTCTGTCTCTCATTCTCTCTCTCTCAAATAAATAAAATCTTTAAAAAAAAAAAAAAGTGGTGCTGGGAGTTACTAAGCCCTATTGTCCCCTGTCAGAAGACAGGCACTGCCAGGGTACCCTGCTTCTTTATTTCATTACTCATATTTTGAGTTAATTGCCAGACAGTTGTATACTCTCTACCCCCATTAACTTTAAAATCTCATTTCTTCATCTGTTGGACGGTAATGGAATTTGTTGTCACTACTCTGCATTGCTAATGCACATTTCTGCTGTTTGAACAAAGCTTTTTTTTTTTTTTTTTAAGATTTTATTTATTAGAGCATGAGCAGGGGGAGAGGGAGAAGCAGACTCCTCGCTGAGCAGGGAGCCCAATGCGGGGCTCAATCCCAGGACCCCAGGATCATGGCCTGAGTGGAAGGCAGACACTTAACCAACTGAGCCAACCAGGTGCCCCTGAACAAAGCTTTTGATGGGACTCTTGTTTTGAAGAAGAGAAATAAGATTATGTCAAACTGAGTTAGAATTGGTGCTTCTCTCTCAGAAGATCAGCATCACACTGGAAGCCAAAAGATCAGCATCACACTGGAAGCTGTTAGAAATGCAAATTTGAGGCCCCACCCCAGACCTGAATCAGAATCTCTGGTTGCTGGGCCTGCAAATTTTATTTAACTCTCAAACGGGTGCTTGGGCATACTGAAGTTTGAGAAGCACTAAATTAGAACTCTACTTAAAATACTGTTTCAATTTGTAGTGTGTTTGATTCCTAACAGGATCAGGAAAGTCACCAGAGACACAAAGCAATGTCGAGTAGCTTCTTTTAAGGCAAAATTTACCCATTTCTTCCCTCATCTTCAAAAAGTACATCAGTTCAGAGAACTGTGGTTTATAGGAAAGTATCCTATGGCTTGGTGCAAAGGCAAAATGATTCCAGCCACCTTCCAATTGGCTCCCTCTGGGAATGAGAATGCATGCCTTCCAAAACACAGCCATTTTTAATGATCAAAACGTCAGCTGAGTCTGTCATTTGTTGGTTCCCTGCCATTGGAGAAACAGATGGAAAGGCTGAGCCCTCTGTTCTGCTCCCTCCAGCTGAAAGCTAGGAAGGAGATTGAAACCACTGGCAAAGTTTGGCTTGTAGGTTATTAATGTTTCTTCCTCTCTTCCCTTGAACTTATTGCTGCTCACATGGAAATTAGTTTCTATGATCCAGGAGTAGTACTTACCCATTGATATAATCTGGATTATGTCCCCTTCCTGAAACTCCAGATCTTCCGGCTGGGTGGCCTCGTAATTGAAGAGTGCTACCACTTGGCCTCCTTCCTTAAGCTGAGGTTCTGTTGTCTGGTTATTAGCTTCAGATTTTTCACTTTCCTTGGGTTCATCTGGAAAACCTTGGTCACCCTGAAATAATAAAAGGCCTGTTAGTTTCCTCAACTTTTTGGCCAGTGAACATTGAGCATCACTAAAGGAATCCGTGAAATGTCAGTGTAGCACCTGGGATATAAACTCACAAAGGCCAAGTCTGTGATCAGTCCCTAGCATAAACCTAATGTGTACTTTAGGAATACAGGATGGTTGGATAAGTGAACCCAAAAGGTCTGCAGGACCATAGATAGTCTTAAAATCTTACAGAAACCTTAGAGTAATCCTGAAAAAGGTAGAATAGGTACTACTGTTACTTCTTTGCAGATGGAAAAACAGAGATGGAGTCACAAGTAAGCGACAGAACCCAAAGTCAAACCTGGGTTTCTAACTCTGAATCCAACACCCTCTCCCCAGCACCCACAATACTGGGGACCTCGTTAGAAATGTAAATTTCTGGCACCATCCCAAACCTACTAAATCATAAACTCACTGCATGTGGGGCCCAGCAATCTGCATTTTAACAAGCCCTCTAGGTGAGTCTCATCCCTGCTAAAGTTTGAAAAACCCTGCAGAGCGCCATACCGTCTTTCTAAGGCCATGAAAAAAGGCCTTGCTTTCTGATATATGTAACTACACATCTTAGTTACCATTGTGGTCATTTTTCATCCACAAATGTTGAAAAGAAGAAGGGTACAGTTTCTAGAGATGTGAATCATGGGATTTAACAAACCCGCGTTAGAAACCCCGCGAGGGTAAGAGCTGTTCTGAGTGTTCAAAGTTCTCACTTCCTAATGTCGCTTGTTCCAGCCCTGGCAGATCCCTTTTATTGAAAGGCAGTACAGTGAGGTGGAAATGGTTGTAAGGAGTCTAAAGGCCTGGGTTTGTATCCCAGCTCCACTGCTCACTGGCTGTGTGTCCCTGAGCAAGTGGGGTAACCTCTCTGAACTTCAGTTTCCTCACCTTATGAAATAGAGGCTAGAAGAATGAAATGATATGATGTAGAATAGTAATAGCTGACAATTATTTTTTTTAGATTTTATTTATTTGAGAGAGAGCATGCATGTGTGCATGTGAGCAGGGGGAGGGGCAGAGAGAGAGGGAGAGGCAGAGAATCCTCAGCAAGCTCCACGCTGAGCCAGCGCGGGGAGCCTGACGCAGGGCTCCATCCCATGACCCTGAGATTGCAACCCCAGCCAAAACCAAGAGTCGGACGCTTAATTAACTGTACCACGCAAGCGCCCCTAGCTGACAATTATTAAACTCTCAGAGTACTAAATATATACATACATAGATTTAAACTTGATTAATGGTAAGCGTTCCTGCATAGAGTAGATGCTTAATAAATGATGGTTCATTTTCCTGCTCTTCTACTAAGTGAATGAGAACATCCTCACTTGCTGTCTCCAAGAGTAAGGGGTAGTGATAAAGAATGCTTGGCAATGACCTCTGAAGCTGAACTGAGTCCCAAAAAGACTGTGTTGGGAATTTGGGGAGAGTTAGCCACGTACAGCCACTAATTAGACTGAAGCTCTCTTCAAAGAACAAAAATTAACAACAATTAAAAACAATGAACCTTTTAAGGGAAGTAATTCACATTTAGAGCAGAACTGCTAGGCAAAATCCTTTTAAGACAATACTGAAAGGATTAGTCCCAACATAGACCATCGAAAACCTTAGGATGACCTTTCAGACTTCCACATGACCCCTTGCACTGGTTACCTATTCTACCCCATCCCCCACCCAGGGTCCTGGGGCGCCAGTGAGTCCAGGGGCTGTACTTCCTGAACGCAATCTTCTGAACCCTTAGATACCACCAACCTGGGGCTTACCATGGGGCCTTCCTCCAGGCCCACCCTCCTTACATTCCTCTCCCACTAATTTTTTTTTCCCAGCAAACATGTATCTGATTTCATTGCGAATCTGCCAAAGAGACCCTTCCCTAACTGAGCAGAAGCCCCTGCCCAGCTGTGGGGTTGAGGGTTTAGAGGAGGGACTCTGCCCCCACAGGGCCCACGGCCCCAGGCCAAGATGGTGTGGAAGAGCTTTGCCAGTGTGCTCATTTCCATGGTCTCAACATCCATTCAGAGGTGAAAAATAGTAGCTCTCCAAAAGATTCACATAGGACCTGTTGAATTTTATACCCCTTACTGATGTAACTGCAGATGCCCCACAGTCTAAACATGCTAAAGCAGGAAACGGGAGAACTGAAGATGTCAGAGGGACCCCAGCTGACAACGGCTTTAGTCAGTGGAGACTGCAATCTCCTTGATTGTGTCTTGTGACTCCCCAGTATCAGGACTGGATGGGGAGCTGAGCATTCAAAGAAAGCCCGCTGGCCGGCCAGCCTCCCAGAGCCTGCTGCCTTGCTCATAGGTCCCTGAATCATCCATCCCAAGCAATCATTCATCGTATTTTCTACCCAGCTCACAATCTCATCCGAGTGCAGCAGTGTGCAAGGCCTTCCATGACGTGGCCCTGTTGCCTTCCAGATTGTCTCTTTGTGTCTGTCACCCCTGCCAACTCTTAGGGTCTTCCCTCTGCTCTTCCATCTATATAAGTCACCTTAACCTCCTCCACCTTGCTAATTTCTATTTACCATTTTAAGGCTACTCTTCAAGACAATTTCAGCATCATTCTCTCTAGGAAGACTATTTTGACTATTGACTTGTCCCACCTTCCTTCAGCATTTTTGGGTGAGACACCCTCCCTTGTGCTTATAAAACACAGTACACCATTCGTGTGTCCATCAGTTCTTAACACACGCTTTATAATCATGTCTGCCCTTGTCTTTCCCCCAAGAAGAGCCTGTGTCTTGTGAGTGTTTATATTGCCAGTGCCTGTCAAGAGAGCAGTAAGTGCTCAGCAAATGTTTGCTGAAGAATTAATGTCACTAGACAAACACTGGAAACAATCCAGATGTCCACCAACAGGTGAATCAATCAGCAAACTGCAGTATTCATATTGTGGAATACCATTTAGGGATACCATTAGCGATCAAAAGAAATGAGACCATTACAACACAAAAATATATATAAAAATGGAAAAATATACATTGAAATGTACTATTAAAACAAAAGTTTATATGTACAGTATATATATTCACAGGAGTTCCTGTGAATATATATACTATATGTTCCCATTTATATGAAATTGATGGACTATTAAAAGTTTATATATACAGTATATATATAATATATACTTATATATTTTATATGATATATAAATATATACTGTACATGTAAACTTTTAATAGTCCATCAATTTCATATAAATGGATCATGTGAATTCACGTGAATATATATACTGTACGATCCATTTATATGATCCATTTATAAGAAATTACATAAACAGTGAAAAAACATATGTCGGTATGTTGACAGAATGCAGATGGATGGTTTTCAGGAGCCATGGTTGTGGGAGGGAATTAACCTCAACAACAAAAAGAAATGGCAACTTTTCCCTTGGAGATAAAGGGACAAAGTCAAGAGTATTAATGTGTAGCTACTACTTCTAGCCTTTAACTTTGCCCCTAACTCCCTTTACTCTTACTGGCCAGTCAGTTAACTCTGTTCTGGGCCCTGAGGTCTAGAAAAGGGTTCAAGAATACAGGCCCTGGAATCAAAATACTCACTGGGCCCCGGTTCCACTACCGACCTGCTGTGTAATCTTGGTCAAGCTGACCTCTCTTTGCCTTATTACCTAAACTGTGAAATGGGCTAACAATACCTCACGGAGTTGTGGGGTCTGTAAGAATGAATACGCAGCGTGAACTTAGCCCGGGACCTGGAACGGGGGAAGCTCTCAATAGATGCTGACTATTAGTGGGATGTTGTAATCCAAATCATCTCCCCGTGAAATAAATGCTCACTACTCTCTTCCACTCTCACATGTTCTTCCCCATGGGAACGGACCGTGAAGAATGGCTAGGAGCTCAGCCTCAAGCTCGGATTTCATTCCAACCTTGCTTGATAACGATGGGCCTACCCTGGGAACGGTAGGTGTGGCGGCAGACAGAAGGGACTCGGAGGCTTCTGTGCGTTGTTGGTTCTGCTCTTCCCTTGCGGGGAGCCCTCTCCTGGCTGCCCCCGGGGTGCAGGGCAAAGGGACGCAGAGCTCGTGACTCACCGGATCCTCAACACCAAGCACAGTGCCAGGCTCACGGACCGGGCTCGGTAAATGCTGGACTGTTGTTGAGGAAGTGGCTCGATAGACACAGGACCTTAAGTGCCCTTGGGCTCACTGCACTCACCACTGTGTTCTCACACCACAAAGTCAGGCTGTAGTTTTTCACTTGGCCCCAGGCAGCCTTCATGTTATCTTCTGAAAGGGGCACCAGCTCTTTGCTGTCCGGAGGCCGATAGCTGGGGAGAGACGAGTGAGAACCAAGCCAGAGAACATCAGTACAAAACCATTGCCTTCTCTCCTCCAGGCCAGCACCAGGTCCCCAGGGGTAGCCCCGCGACCTTCATGGACTCACCTCAGCTTAGTGTGTTCTGGCAAGAGCTCCAGTTTCTTAGCCACCATGTCGCGGACCTGGCTATAGGGGAGCCCGGGCTGAGTCTCCATGACCACCGTGTACTTGAAATGCACCTTGAGTGTGTAGGGCATGGGAACGCTGAGCTTTACTTCCTGAGGTGAGAGGAAGCAGAGGGAGCTCATGAGAGTCTGCGACCTCCTCTTAGCCCTATCCTGGATCACGGGGAGTGTTCTGTGCAGCAGGGAGAGGCCAAGAGCTAACCGGTTTCACAGTAACAGAAAGGGGCTTTCAGAGGGCCCATAGCCCCACTCCTGTCTGGATAGGAATTCCTACTGAGCCAGAAGAGGTGGCCCACACGCTCTAGGCCTGTAGGAAATGTGTGCACGGGGTGGGGGGGCCCTAGCCCGTGGACTGTGTGTATGGTGGTAACTGGTCCACCCTTCCTCTGGACTCCTTCTATAACCCAGGGACACATGCTCATGGTGGAGAGCCTCAGCTTTTCCTTTCTCTACCACTTGAAATAGTACAAGGGGGGCGCCTGTGTGGCTCAGTCGTTAAGCGTCTGGCTTCGGCTCGGGTCATGATCCCAGGGTCCTGGAATCGAGCCCCGCATCGGGCTCCCTGCTCCGCAGGAAGCCTGCTTCTCCCTCTCCCACTCCCCCTGCTTGTGTTCCCTCTCTCCCGTGTCTCTCTCTGTCAAATAAATAAATAAAAATCTTTAAAAAGAAAAAAATAGTACAAGAAAAAAGCTTACCTTGGGCTCTTCTTTTTCTTTTTGACCTAAACGGAGAAGGTAAGAAGCAAAACAAAAGAAGACGGTGAATAAACAGTCCTGGCCAGCCCCTGGCTTCCACAGAATGAAACCTCTTAGAATAGGACACCCAACGTCTTACCTTTAAATCTCTGGGGTGATTCTTAACCTTAATAAACTGTAGGGGAAATCGCACTCAGGGGAAATGTGCCCGGCAAAGCACAAACACACAGAGGAACCCAGTGCCTGGCTCAGGGGGAGCATACAGGCAAGTATCAAAGGACCATCACACCCCAGCAGTGCATGGGGTGAGCAGGGACCCCAAAGTCCAGCTAAACCAGTGGGCTCTGAGCAATGAAAACAAGGAGTGCCAGATGAACCAGGGGCCACAAGCAGCAATGTTAGAACCACTTATTTTTCCTTTGTCCTTTATTTTTGTGCATGTTTCCTAATGTGCATAATATATTAATATGACCGTATGCACCTAATTTACATAAGAGAAGTCTGCATAAAGATACTCACTATAGAGGGTGCACAATGGTCACTGATCTCATTCCCAGCTAATCATTAGAATCACTTGGAAGGTTTTTTCTAGAAATACAGATTCTGAGGCCCAATTCCAATCCTGAAGAATCAGAATCAAAGGCCTAGGAATCTATATTCATAAAATTTTCCTAGGTTAATATGTGATCCTTGATGGGCCCCTAGACAGAAAAAGTAAAAACAAAGCTATCAAGGATGTTTTGAGGGGTAATTGGAGAAATGTGAATATGAAATATACACTCTATAATATTATATTAACGTTCAATGTCCTAGATGTAACCACTGTGTTGTGGTTATGCGGGAGAATAGGAGATAATGCTCAAGTGTAGGGCAAAGGGTCATGAATCTGTAACTTCCTTTCAAGTGGCTCAGAGGGGAGGGAGGGGGAGCAGGGCAAGTCCTTGGTACAAAATGTTAACAGTTGGTGAATTGGCATTTATTGTACTACAGTTTCAACTTTCAATCTGTAGGTTTGACAGTTTTCAAAATAAAAATGGAAGTGTGGGGAGCATCCCAAAGGGTTCTGGTGATCTGGGAAGCCTAACAATCATGGATCTAGGATCTGGACAAACCACCTCTTCAATGCATCTCTACTGAGCACTTATCCAGAATCAGCTTAAACTGCATTCGTGACCAAAAACCCCTTACTTCCCAAGGCAACCCTCTCCAGACATCAGGAGAATGTCCTTTGACATCTGCCCTCGGTTCGTGGTCTATCCCTCGGGGCTCTGCAGAGCAGTTTCGTTTCCAGATAGAGCTCCTTGGACATTTGAAAAGAGCCACTCTGTCCCCCTCTGAGGTAAACGTGTGCAATGACTTCAACCTTTCCTCCCGGGACATGGTTTCCGTACCTCATGATGGAGGGGTCTGGTGACTACTTGAGTTGGAACACTCACTGCCCCCCCAGAAACCAGCTACATTTACCCACGCCCCGTGGGTGTTCTGGAGTAGGTAGGGAGAAAGAGCATCTATTTCCTATGTTTTGGGTGGGTGGGTGGTGCAAGAGAGAGGGGCCCTGGGGCTGTGGGCTCATAAGCTGAGCGGCATGCTGGGAGGAGAAGAAACCAGAATCTCCTGGAAAGCTGGGAGAGCAACGCTCTGTGAGGAAGCAGCCGGGAGCTTTCCTGCACCCAGGCCAAGGGTGTTGTTCCAGGGACACCAACCGGGTGGCAACTGGGGCCTTCCAGGAGCACTGGAACTGGGAGGAGCTGGGATATCAGACTCTGGGGAGGCTTCCTCCTGGAGGTGACAGAGATGGTGAGAGCCTTCATTCAGACAAAGTTTTTAAATAAGAGTGGGGGCGGGGGGGGGCCCCATGGAAAGGAGCCAGGGGAAATTGGCTTCCTAAAAGTTGGAGTGGTGGCAACATTCAGGGGAGACTAAGGAAAGTGCTGGTTAAAGGGGAGGTAGGGTTGGCCTGGTGGGAACAAATCACAGTAGAAACAAGAACCCTAAGCCCCACCTAAAAGGCCCTTGCTGCCTAACCACTCCTTTTAGCCACATTGGAAGTCTGCTGGAGCTGAGGGAGGACGCTGAGTCTTGTTGTCTCAGCTCACCCTCTCACTCCACATCCTGCCCCTTCAAAGGAAAAAGTCCACCTCTCATTGGTATGGCATTTAAAACATTTCAAGTCATCTGGGTAGAGCAACTCGGAGCAGGGAGGGCCAAGCCCCCCGAGCACAGCTGGTTGCCCAGGGTCCGGAGAGACAGGTCAGACGCCGCCAGTCCTCTGCACGGCAGCTCGGGTCCAACAAAGACCACCGGCAGAAGGGCCGGCCTCCGAGGAGTGAGGACGGGGCCGCGGCGGGCAAGGCCTACTCTGATTCCAGGCTCTAAAGTGGACTTCTCTTTGTTAATGGCACGTCACCAGCCAACACACTGACTGTTCTTCTAGGTGAAGAGGACATTTCCGGGAAGACCTAACCTTCCTATACTACAGGCTTTGGGTCCCAAGTCACCCCTGACCAGGGGGAATCAGAGAGATGGGGTGGGTGGGCCCAACAGGTCCCTCGGACGCCTCCACTCTGCACATCTGGGGGCTCTCCTTCCTCCCCAGGTTCAGTTTGGCTCTGGGCGGCTGGTGCCAACCCCAGGTGGACTCAGGACTAGTGTCCCTCCCGCACCTTTTCCACACAGCCCTTCCCCCCCTCTACGGAGAGGCCTGTCTGTGGTGGGACAGAGGAGGGAGGGAAGGGGTCAGGCCTCGGCACTATGTTACCTGGGGCTGCTGCTGAGCTTGGATCCGCAGCTCCACCGGCTCAAGGTAGTTGCAGGGAACGAGCCCCTTCTGCGGCGCCAGCATCACGGGATCAGAAAGGCAAAGACAGAGTTGTGCTCATCAGGCCCCGGCGGACCCCTGCCACCCAATGGCCCAGGGACGTGGGGGAGGGATGGCCGCACAGACGAAGGCGGGCAGCTGGTCTGCGAATGAGGCGGCAGGTGCTGCTCCTCAGAAAGCTTTGCCATTTGCTGCCAGGATCCCGTGGCCGAAACCCCCACCGCCTGGTCCTCTTAATACCTGCCCGTTGAATAAGACTGTTGCCCAGTTATCGTTGCCCTTCTTCAAGACAAAGACGATGTTCCCTGGCATGACCTGCAGCTCCTCTGGCGTCTCAGGCACAAACCCAAACAGCACACGGTGAGCTTCCCCTTCCAGAGCCCTGCGGGGGATAGACGCAAGAGTCCGACCTCTCTCTGGCCTGGACCACGTCCCGCCCGTGGCACCGTGGGACAAGCGACGGTGGCCCTGGGGCCAGGAGACCTGCTCCGGCACCCTCCAGCTTGGCGTCTAGCTGCCTTGGGGACCTGAGCGACACCAGGCAGGAAGCTGCGCGTGAACATGCTCCATAACCACGCAGGCCGCGGGACAGGAAGGAAAGACAGAAGCACACGAGACACCCAGGCCGTGCCCTCCAGCCCTCACTTCCCCTCTCAGGAGGAAGCTTCCTGGCTCCCTCTCACCCCGGCTCTGTCCCCTTCCCCTCAGCCCTGCTCTCTGTTTCCAAACAACGGGCTATTTGCGTGGGGGAGACAGACTCCTCCAGCAAGCAGAGTTAGCAATGAGCTCATCAGCCCCCTCATTTTTATAGTTGCTGTGGTGCTTTTTTCATTTTTTTAAAAAAACCTTCTGTATTGGGTGGGGGATCTGGGCTTGCTTCCTTGCTTAGAAGAAATTCTTAAGAAAGCTGCATGTTGTGTCATTCCTGGCTTCCCATCTTCTATAAGAATGGCTTCCTTTGCTTGTTCCTCTCACTTCTCCAGAGACCATGTGTCCAGAGGGAGTGAAAAATGCCCCCTCGGGAAAGGACACACCGTCTAGCTTCCCACTTTGCTCACCCGGCTCCAGAAAGCTCTGGCCTCCCCCTCTTCTGAAGAGGCTACAGTCAGGGCGAAACTGTGCTCCAGCCTCTGGTCAGAGGGGCGATGTTCCACAGACAGCGCTGCCCTTCAGAGGTGACCACCATGTGTGGGTGGCTGTGCACGGGGACCTGGGGACCCCGGTGATCAATCCTCCCATAGTCAAGACTCCCATCCCCCCTCCATCACTCCACTCTAACCTTGAAAACAGGGAGAGCCCACCCACGAGGCTACATTCCCCTGGACTCAGCCCCTGACCCCAGCTTCATCTTCTTCACCCCCATTATTGCCATAGTTCAGGCTTGGAGTTCGGATATTCTGCATCCTGCCCTAAATCGAACTTACCTGAAGATCTCCGGGGTCTTGGGTCTGGGTGGAGGTTCAGCGGCCTATTGAACATTCGGGAGGAATGAAGGGAAGGAGTGGGGGAGAGAACAGAATGTTAATGGTAATGTGAGCTTCTCCCAGACCCAAAAATCAAAGGATGCCTGTCAAGCGCCATGGGAACATTGTCGTCGTCAAGGGAGAGGGCACCTCGCACCCTGACTACCTGCTGGAAAATAACCCCTCCCACCAGCTCCCCGGGGCCAGGTGTCACTGGCACAGCAATTCATCTTGAGCCAGTCCTGGTGTCTGGAGAATTTTCGCTGTCACAGAGCCACATGGCATCACGAGGGTGCTTTTGACCTGGAGCGCTGTCCCTTTCCTAGGACAGTTTCCAAAAGCTCTGTTCTATAATTAATGTCTGCTGTATCACGTGACACTTGTGGGTATTTAAAACCCACTCAACGGCCCCTGACCAGGCAGAAATCTCCTTTCAGTGTGTTCCCTGCTCTACACGGAATGTCATGGAGTCCACTGATCTGGGCTGCTTCCGCCTTTTGGAGTCTCCGGCTGCTCTGAGGCCCCGAGGGGGGTGGGGGGGTCCTCCCCAAGGGTTTTCTTCAGCTTCATCGTGAAGACACAAAGCAAAGGATCCTGAATCTCTCGATCCTCCTTGACTCCCCTCACCCTCCAGAGCCCACCGTCGGTCCCATTCTGGGCTAGCGGCCGTCACTGCCCCTAGGGGGCTGTGGGCGCTGCTCTGGGCAGCCTGGAGGGGGTGCCACGCTCACAAGCCCCTCACCAGCACGGCCAGCGCGTGCGCAACGGCGCTCGGATTTTCCTCAGCCTGGCTTACCTTCTTCCCCTCACAAGGAGGGAAATGGCTTCACGTTTCTAGACCTACTGTCACCCAGTCTGCCTGGAAGCGTCTCTCTGAGCCCAGGCCGGGCAGAGCAACGGCTCACTGGGGGCACCCATCGTGTTCCCGAGGGGATCCCCTGCACGTGGGCAGGCCCCACGGAGGCCTCATCCAAACGCCTTCCATAGCTTGTGTTCCAGGTTCCGGAGAGACTAGGCCAGGCTTCAGGAGAGACCGTCCGTCAACAGAAGCAGAGGAATGAAGACTGGCATTTTGGGGGAAGCAGGAGGGTTGGTTTCTGGGAACTGGAGGTTAAGCCTGAAACTGCGTTTTTCTCCCAACAGTCGTGGAACCTTTGACCCAGAATGGCCAGGCAGACACCGTCAGCAGCCCCGAGAGGTCAGCTGAAGGAGCCCTTAAAATGAGGCAGCTCGGCACAAATACTCTCCCCAGCTGGATGATTCCAGAGAGCTCTGGAGACCTGGCTCCGGGGAGGAGGCCAGGACTGCCTCACCTGTGGCTGCAGAGGGGCAAACCCCGAGAAACTGTCCTGATCCACCACAGATGCCACCACCTGAAAGGGAGGAGGGAGCGTGTGAGGGCTCTGCCGGCCCTCCTTCCCCATGCTTCCTGGCCTTCCCCACGATCCCCCCCTTCCTCGCACCCTGGATCCATTCTGACAGGAGCGTGTCCCAGAGGTGGACAGCGGCTGAAGGATGGATGCTGAGCCTCCGGGTTAGAAGTTCCAGGAACTCAAGAAACCAGTACCTGCCCAGCCCTGCTGCTAACCTGGCAGGCTCTCTCTCTTTTTGTCCCTTTTTTTTTTTTCAGAGAGGAAGACAGATGGGGGTAGGGGCAGAGGGAGAGAGAGAGAGAGAATCCTAAGCAGGCTCCACCTCCATGCCCAGTGCAGAGCCCGACACGGGGCTCGATCTCACACCCCTGAGATCGGGACCCGAGCTGAAATCAAGAGTCAGACGTTTAACGGTCTGAGCCACCAAGGCGCCCCCGTACTTTATTGCTTTTTGTGGTCATGTCACTGTATGGCTACATCACGTGTTTATCCACTCATCCGCTGATGGGCTTTGGGGTGTTTCCCAGGGGAAAACCCCAGCCTGCCCACAGCTCTTGAACTCTGCTGTTCTGCCAGCCACCCAGTCAGTGGGCAGCGTTAGCCCTACGGATGTGTCAAAGTCAAGGGCAGTTTTGGAAAGGGGCTGCGGGCTCATGCTGGATCATCCCCGAGAGGACTTAAGACCTGGATTTAAAGGAGTCCAGTTTACAAAGGAGTCTAATCAGAGGGCTGTGGCAGTGGGGCTAGAAAGAGCAGCAGGCCAGGAGAATGCTGTGCCCGTCCGTTTCTCTAACATGTTTTCTCCCCATTTACTGAGTGCCCCGTAGCTGTGCTTTCTCCCCACTGGCTCAGCATCCGCGACTAACCCCGTGGCTCTCACCCAGGGTCAGGCAGGAAGGGAGGAGCGAGAGGAGCCAGAGACAAGAAGCTAGGAGCGTTTGCCCACCCCTCAGCAAGGGCTCCTCGGTGCCAACAGTCCCAGGCTGCCATCCCAGGGCAGCACCGCAAGGGGGGGGCGGTGGTCCTGTCCCAGGAGTTGGTCCCCACCCTGGTCCACACAGGGCCCACACCATAGGAGCCTCCGGGGAAGCTGAAGGAGCTACTTACTGTCGCCTTGCCCAGGTAATCCTTCTTAGCCAGCTGAGCCACTTGCCTCTCGTTTGGCCGAAACAGCCTGCCCACAGGGATCACCACTGGCTCATACAGCTTCTGTTTCTGTAACACAGAGGGCACGGCGTTTTCTTATCTGCAAAACAGGGGTCATGATGCGCGTCCCACCTCCCTCTCTGAATGGATGCAAAGGTTCACTGAGATGACCTCACAAAAGCAGGTTTCTACATGTGCAAAGACTGCACTTGTGATTATTTCCGAGGGTCTAAGGTGGGAACACTTGGTTTCAATATCGCCTTACTCTGGGGCTGTGTGGACATCTGTCCCTGTTATTCCCTAGGGGGCTGCCCCTCCCCCTCTCCACGTGGCTCGGGCGGGGCAGGCACTCAGCACAGGTTACACCATGACCACGAGGTGGCCGGGGTCCAAGCAAGGCCCGTGATGGTGCCACCCTGGGGCTGGCGGCGAGGACTCTGAGGTGGGCAAGCAGGCACAGCCTCTGCCCCCTCCCCCGCCACCCGTGCTGGGATCCAGCCTCCGGTCCCCTGCTCCCCGCACCCCCCCCAGCGCCACCGCAGAGGCCCCCGGACTCAGCACTGTCAGACTCAAGATCCGAACATGGAACTATACCCCAGGATCGGTGTTACCCAGAGCTCGGAGAAAGTACAAGCACCACGTCCACCGTTTCTCAATCCACCGAAACAAAGAGAACTCCAGTGGGGACCCTCTGGCCGCCCCACGTCATCAGTGCACTTACCCAAACACATTCCATGGCTTTGTCAATTTTAGTATGTCTCGGCTCAGACTTCATGCTCATAGCCAAAGCTAAGTGTTCTTCTGCCTGTTTCCACTCCTCCTTCTTGGCATACATGAAAGCAACATTATATAACACCTAGAAAAGCACAGGCCACAACACAAACCTTGAGGCTGCTCCAGATCTAGGCACCAGGGAAGAGCTCACCTGTCTGCTCCTGGAACGTTGCCCGCTGACATCCCTCCCTTCCTCAGCTTTCCCGGGAAGATCTCAAATGTAACACCATCAATCGCGCTACCAAGTTATGCCCAGCACACGGACGGTGTTAGGAAAACATCACGTGACGCAGAAATCCAGCATCGTGTGCGTTATTCTTTCAACAACCCAATAGGTCAGGAGGGGACCAAAACTCTTGTGTTGGCTGCCACCGAGCCTCGGCTGAAAGACCGGACAGGTGCAGGGTGGGGGGAGAGAAGGTTCCATATGCCTCAGCCTGCACCAGCAGCCGCAGCAGAACCCTGCCTGGAGTATGGTTACAGGTAACGAGACTGTGGTAATAGGAGGAAACTCTGCGGGCCGAGGTGCAGTGAAGCTAGGAAGGGACTCGGCACAAACCCAGGCCAGCGCTTCCCCGGGGACAAGCGAGAACAGCCCATTCGTCAAGAATCTCGATTTCCCAGGTCTCGAGTTGGGTGGTAGGTTCATGAGCGTCTGCTTTATCATTATGCCTTACAACGTATTCAGAGAATCAAATAATCTTTTGGATGCGTCGGCAAGATAAAAAAAACACACACACACAAGAAAACGACTCGACTAAGTGAAGTAAAAAGATTCTCAAGCAGAGATGGGAAGGCAATGGCGAGCGGAAGAAGATCAGGATGACAGCTAACGAAAAGGGTTTACTTTCCTTCTTTCTCACGACAGTGCAGGGGCCCCAGCACCCTGTGCGGAGGATGAGCTGAACAGCCAGGAGCTGCTACAAGCTTTTCTCAGATGTAAGTTATAGGACTCACAGCCTGATACCCTGGGCGCGTGGGGCTGCTTCTCCAGAACCTCAGAGAAGAGATACAGTTGGTCAGCTGAGGCCTAGTAGGGAAGGGGGTTGTTGGCCTTCTCTCCCCAGTGGAGGCTGTGCAGTGCAGGGGTGAAGGGCACGGGGACCCCTAATAGGTGACCTCAGCTTCACTGTAAAATGGTGGCAGGAACCGTTGCCTGCTTCCAGATTGTTCCAAGAAATAAATGAGATAATTCATATCAAGCACCAAGTTGGGGTTTGCTTGGCACAGGGTGGGTATTCAACACGTATTTACTACTACCACGACTGCTACTTGCCGTACTGTGTTGGGGCTTGCTGGGCGGCTGAGCAAAGAAGGGCTTTCATCCCCCAAGGGCCGCCTGCATGGTTTCAGGGCAGACTTTTGCAGAAGAAAGCCATCTGGGGACGCTTTGTGTTTATAATCTAAAGGCTAAAACTATGAAGGACAGTGTGCTCCTGGAAATCGGTGCTGCCTGTTGGAGGGGGTGTCACTGTCGTTCTCGTTGTCTTCCTCATCCTCGTCCTCACCGAGGCCGCCCACTGACCACCTATTATGGGCCACTTTATCTGCATGATCTCTAACCCCCACCCCCACCAGGTGAGCTGAGGCCTCACTTCTGTGCTTCCATGGTGTTTCCATTGCAATTCTCTTGTCCTGACCTCGCCACCTCACATTACCCGTGACCGTGAGCTTCTGGGTGCTGACACCTTGTGGACCCCTGGACCTCTGCTGCCTGACATCATAAAATACACGGAGTTATTAAAGAGTGTGTGTGAGGTAAGTCCTCAGCCCTTCTTTACAGATGATGAGGAGTCTGAGGCTCAGAAATGACATATAACTCACCTAGGATCACACAACTGCTAAGTGTTTGGCTGGGATTTGATCCCTGTCTGCCTGATTCTAAAGTCTCTGCTGTTGTGGCAGCCAGCTTCCAAGATGGCCCCCAGTGATTCTCACTTCTTGGCCCTCACCCCCCTATTCCCTCCCACATCCAATGGAGCTGACATGGATAGCCAATAGGATGTTATGGAAATGAGGGGCCGTGGCATTTGAGGCTAAGTTATAAAACACCTTGGTCGTCCATATTACTTTTTTTTGGATCATTATATTCTCTGGGGAAGCCAGCTGCCATGTCCTGACAAGACTCAGACAGTATTATGGAGACCTTCATGTGGCAAAGAATGGAGCCCTCCGGCCAACAAGTAACACTATCTTGCCAGACCCATAAATCATCTTAGAAGTAGACCCCCCAGCCCCAGTCAAGCTTTCAGATGATGGCAGCCCTGGCCGACATCTTGAGTGCAAGCCCTTGAGAGCCTGTGAGCCAGAACCCCCCAGCTAAGCCACTTTTGGATTCCTGACCCCAGAATATGTGAGATAATAAATGGTATTATTTTAAGCCACTGCATTTTAGAGTAATTTGGTATTTGACAATGGATAACCGATACACTTCTCCTCTATTACAATAGTCTGCCACCTACATCCGCAATTTGGCTCCGGGCCCCAGCCAGATAAAAAGAACAGTTTATCAAGGCAAGTACAGACGTGTGGCAGGACTGTGTTTCCATGGAGTGAGTTAGTGGCTGGTGCTGGGTGATGGCATGGGAGCAAGCCCAGAAGCAGAGGTCTAGATTCCCTTCCCAGGCTGTTTCTGAGCCTTTTGCGTGCACGCTTGGTCGGCCCGGCCCAGCCCTGGCCACGTGTGCAGGAAGGAAGGAGAACTCAGGTCCTTAAACATTCTTATTGGGTTCTCTGCTCCCTTCTCTTGAGACCTTTCCCCACAACAGGCTTTTGTGACTCCAAGACTGGAAAAGCCTAAGACTCTTCAAAAAGGACGGTGTGATTTCTCAGAGGCCAGGGTTGTACCCTGGTGGGAAGGAGGGGTGGCGTTATATGTAGGAAAATGACTGAGAGTCTCACGGGGAGTAAGGGCCTTAGACCGTGAAAACCCCAGCTTCACCTGCAGAGAGGCCCAGAAAGCCAGTATTTCCTGTCCCCGGGTCAGTTCAACTCCAACCATAGGGGAAATTTCTCCCATGGGATTCTGCTTGGATGCCAATGTTTTATGATCCTTTTTCTAGAGCTACTTGGTCCCCACAACCCTTTAGTCTGTGTAAGTGGTTCTCACTGCGGGGGTGGGGGTGACTGGCAATGTCTGGAAATATTATAGGTTGTCATGTGGCTGGGGGGGTGCTACAGGCATCTGGGGTGCATAGAACAGTCCCCTACACCAACAAGTTATCTGGCCCAGCATGCCAGTAGCGGTACGGTCGAGAAACCTCTCTCTAGAAGCTGGCCAAATGTCAACCAGTCCCCTGAAATTCCCAGAGCCTCATTTCCCGGACAGTGGGAAGTGAAGCAAGTTGCTAGCCTGCTGCAGGGTGGATGGGGGCCCTTGTCCCCAGGGGCCTGGGCAGCGGTGGACTCTATTATTAGCCCTGAGCAACCCTGGGAACGCTTGGCTGTCTCCTGCCTGAGAAACTAAAGCAAGGGGACCTTTTTATCAGCAATTCTTCTAAATAAAGATCCATGATATTTGCAGGGCTTTTCATTTTTCAAGCTAGTGGTGTATATTTGGAGTTTAGGAGGGGGGATGGGGAGTGTTGGTTGGAAAAAGCCCACAGGCCTGTGAAGTCAGCGCCGGTCATGTTTCTCCCTTTTGGTAATAGAGAAAGTCAGTTATCCTTCTATGGAAACCTTCCCTAAATGTGTGCTTTGAGCTGTTCTTTGAGCTAGGGAGGACAGATTGGTGCCAAATTATCCTCACTCTTTCTTTGGGTATCAACCAAGCACACGAAGCCATGAATAACAAAGAGCGTGGTCTGTAACTCAGGAACTGAGCAGGGTTACTGCGGGTCTGGCATGGATGGTGAACCCATGATTTTGGATTTGTTAGTATAATGCTGAGCAAAGAGCTTGTCAACTGGAATTATGCAAATCATTATGAATACTTTCACAGGCCAGCACAGTCGGGTCTAGCCTCCCTTCAGAGGGCCCAGCAGGTTCATTTCCAAGCGG
>NC_138374.1:98921288-98945844 GCF_054177405.1 Leptonychotes weddellii | reverse complement strand
GACCGTGCTTGGCACACACAGTAATTTACTATTATTATTATTATTTTAGCTCTAAAAATCTGGCAACTAAATTCATACACCAATCATTTATTACGTGCATAACACCCTACAGTGAATTAGGTATTATCCAGAGATAAAACCCCACGGTCGTCGCAGCTGGAAGCGCGATCTCAACGGGCTGACCAGCAGGGTGGGCTGGCCTGACCGTCCTGAGAACGCGTGCCCGGGGCGGCTGGGGCAGAACCTAGCTATTCTGTCATCATTGCTGTGAAGTCAGTTGCTTTAGCAGGGATGGGAGAAGACAGGCTGGATCTGAAACAGGAGAGTGGCTTTCTCTAACCACATCCTTGTTGTTAAGACAGCTGATTGTAGAACCTGTTAAGAGCATGCGGGCCACTCCTTAAGGAGCAAGAAACACGTCAAGTCATTTACCTGCGCTTACAGACACTGCCGGGAAGGGGGAGAGAGTAGGCATCCCCGTTTCTCCTTTCTAAGCTGGGAGATTGGGTGACTGGCTCCAGTTCACAGAGCCCAGAAGGACGGGCAGACGGAAACGCAGGTGTCCCGTTCCTCGGGCAGATGCGATTTCCACTGTGTTCCATCGCCTGCCCGGGAGGTAGCCGAAGGTCCCCAGAGGCCAGGCGCGGAGCACGGTCAGCATTCACCCTCACATGTGACCTCCTCCCTGGCCAGCTGGCCGAGCAGGTGAATTTTAGCTACGAAGTAACACTGACTGTGTCTACCTGGTAATGAGCCAGCCCAACAAAATCCTCAGAATTTCCCCCTCCATCAGGTTCTAAAGATCTGGACCCCTGGGAGGGAGACAGAAAGAGTTGACGAATTATTCAAAGTGCTCTCTTTGTGTTAAGAAACGGGGTGGGGGGGCCCCTGCTAAATGTCTGATTTAAAGCATTGCCCTGACCGCCTTCTGCCCCCTCCCTTGTTTACCTGGAGCTGCACCCCCGGGCATCGGCTTTGACACACAGCTCTGCTCCCCATTGTACAGGCTCTGAATAAGCTCAGTGTGAGATTCCCAAGTCGCATTCAGCCGGGTGTGCGGGTGGGCCGTGCAGCGGCAGCCCCCGCCACCCTCCAGCCCTTCTCCGAAAGTTCTCTGCGGTGCCATTTGGAGCCCACAGAGTCCCCTAGGAGGCCGGGATGCTGGCAGCTTCCTGCCGGGTTCTGCTGGGCGGGGGTGGGAGTGCTTTCTTCACATACCGTGCCCCCCGCCCCCGTGACACTCCCCCCCCCCACACCTCCTGGGGCCCCTGGCTGCCCTGGACCCAGAGCTCCCATTCCTCCAGGTTGGGGCTCTGAGCCCCAGAGGGTGTATAATCCCCATCTTTGCAGTACTCCCTGTAGAGGTTTCTCAGTAACCACTGCTGTTCCAGATTGTTCCTGCCCTACCAGTGCCCCCGCAGTCCAGAATCCTGCCGTGCACGAGCCTGTGTCCAGGACACTAGAGACTTCTAGCAAGCTGAAGGAAGTCAAAATGTCAGACCCCTCCAAGACGGGCCTGGGGCTCAGGCCCTTTGCTGTTGCAAAGACAGCAGAGAGAGGCTTTGCTGTGTTGCCTCCGTGGGCCAGGTCCGTCTAAAGGGTTTGCCGTTCCTATCCTGGCCCTAAGACTCCTAAGGCCCAGAATCGGAACCGCCACCACGTAGAGCTCCCTTCCCCTTCCAAAGGACAAGGCTGGGTCAGACAGGTGAGAGTCCGTCTTAGTCAGCACTGAGGCCCCACCTGCCGTCTCAGAAATGCACCCAGACTTTGTCCTGTGGAACTTCACAATGACGGGAGGGCCGCACAACAACACGTGAAAGCGGGGGGAAACTGAGAGGAAAAGCACGCATCACATCATCACCCTAAACAAGCCCCATTGCGATCCGGAGGGATTCCCAGCCCCCTCATTAAGAAGTAATCTTCCTACGTCCCCACGGCACTTATTTCAAAATAATCTCTCCTAGCACTTGCCCCTTTCTGCCTTGCACGATAGTTCCTAGCATTCGTGACCTGTTTCCCCCTTTTAATTTGTAAGTTCCTTAAAGTAGAGGGTGTATTTTGCTTGTTTTTGTTTAATTTGTTTAATTAATTCAATAAGCATTTATTAACTACTAGATTAGACACAGAAATATAAGAGTGAATAAGTAAAGATTTCTTCTCTAAAGAAACAGAGTAGTCAAGGAGACAAATATGTAAGCCAACACCTGTCACAGAGTAGACGTATTATTTTAAAAGGCACAGAAGAGAGTGGTCGCCGCCCTAGGGCAAATGCATGGGAGATAACTGAGCGGGTAGTCAGCTGCTGGACCACATAGGAACAGCCCAGGGAACTTTATCCTATAGTCCTGGGATCCACTGGAAGTTCTTAAGCGGATCACATTTATTATTTTTTTTAAAGAAGATCACTCTGGAATAAGGTAAGACTGGGGGCTGGAAAAGCAGTTTGGAAGTGATTTCAATAGTGCTGGTGAAAAGGAGGGTCTCAACCAGGGCAGGGCTGGTGGAGAAAAATGGGTGGATTTAAGAATATGAGAGGTCAACTTGACAAGGTTTGGGAAAAGAGACAATCTGGGTTGATCCCAGGGAGAGATTTAGCAGCTGGCTGGCTACACGTGGGGGTCAATGCTATGGGAGAGGGTGAGATCCCTCAGGGCTCACGTATGGATTTTCAGTGGACACTGAACCCCCTGAAATTGTATGTAGAAGGATGTATGCGCGTGTGTGTGCTCTTCTGGAAGGACAGCCCATACATTTTGCCATTAAACCACCACTGCTGGGGTGCCTGGATGGCTCAGTCCGTGAAGTGTCTGACTCCTCTCTTGATTTTGGCTCAGGTCATGATCTCAGGGTCCTGGGATCGAGCCCCGAGTCGAGCTCTGCATTCAGTGGGAAGTCTGCTTGAGATCCTCTCTCTCCCTCTGCCCCTCCCCTTCTTGCACATGTGCTCACTCTTCCTCTCTCTCAAATAAATGAAATAAGTCTGAAAAAAACCCCCCAAAAACTTAACCACTGCTGTTGTGACTAAAGGGGAAAAGAAAGAGCAGAGCCTTGGGAGATGGGGACACAAATGCGTATGGATGAGCAAGAGACAAAGAGGCAGTTCAGAGTCGAGAAAGTGCCTCATTTATATTATTCCCTCAATAGACAGTTGCTGAGTTGAAGATGAGCTTCGGTAGATTTTTCTCTCAGATTTAACTATTATCAACCACAATCCAATTGAATCCTAGGTCTCATTCCTAGATCTTTCTAAGATCTGTCTGCTTCACTCAAAATCTGAACCTTTCAGGTTCTGGGATTTGTGGGCATTTTTGTGTAGAAATGTCTTCTGGGAGCCTTCCCTCTTCGTCAGTTGTCTCCCCTCATCACAGGCTGTTAGAGCTAACTAAAGGATGACCTTAGAGCTTGTCTTTTGAGGTTTAAGATCAGCTGGAGGATTGGTGCTCAGGCCTCCCTGCATATTCCATCCATCTGGAGAATGTAAGGATGAGGGAAGGGGGAAGGAGAAGGAGACTAACGTTAAGAAGGGAGAGAGAGGCAGGACGCCATCAAAAGGTAAATGCTTGTATATAGCTTTCCTCCATCCCTGGCTTTCTCTCCCTTAGATAGCCTCTGTGTCTGTGGGTTTTCTCTGGGAAGACTTCACTCCTGCCCTTCCTCATTCAGGTGATTGCATCTACATCCTGCAAGTCCTCTGAGCTTCTTGTGGTTCTCCCTAGCAACAGCTGAGCTCAGCAGCTTTCCAGGCTGTTTCTGACTAGACCCTGGGATCCAAGCCTCTCAGGATTGCACAGGATGAGAGTCCTGTCCCTCCCCAGTGTGCAGATGTTCTCTGCCATCTCGCCTCTGCCCCATCAACGCCCCGCCTCACCTGCTGCTCATGCTCTCTCTCTCTCTCTCTCTCACACACACACACACACACCACGCCACCCACACCATGCCCCCACCACCATTTTCACTGTTTGAAAGTTTTTCTTTAGGCTGAGCCAAATTCTCCTTCCCTAGAACTTGTGCCCACTAATGGAACCATTTCTACAAAGGGAAGTTTGCCATCCCCTAAGGCATTTAAAATCAATGCTTAGAATATTTTTCCTTTGTTATTTGTATGTCTCTTTTTGGGGGTATTCTGGGGGAGGGGCGAGGAGTGGGAATTGAGATTAACTTTCATTTTCTATTTCTTTGGTTTTTTTTACTAATGATTTCATGTTGACTGTGAACACACCAGAAAATACAGATCGGCTGATGGAGGACAATTGAAATCCCTATAACATCACCACCCGGAAAGAACTACTGGCAACGTTTTGGCCTGTGGCCTTCCAGACCAATCTGTGAAACAGAAATGGGATTGTGTTATACACACAGTTTTGAAATCTGTGTTTTAAATTTAACATCTGCTATGAACTTTTTTCCGTATTAATACATATGCCACTTATTTATCTGGATTGGTATATCCTCATACATAGAATGTTAATAAGTTGTAGTCTCATTCTGGTGGCTAAATTATATTTCACCGAATGGATTAAAGCAGGCTTTTGAAAACACATCCTGTGGGAATGAAGGACGGTCTTGATGTGGTTTCCTGCTAATCCTCATAGTGTGATAGCTCCCTCCCTCCCAGCAGAAGACCCTCACGGGTGTTCCCTTGATGGCCAAAATGTTGACAACCGGCACTGCCCAAGCTATGACCCCTCAGGGATGCTGGGGGGGTGCCACACCAGCTGAAGGGAAGGCCTGTGGTGGTTCCGTAGGCTCCCTGTGTGCTATGACCCTGCTAATTTCTAACTGGGTGGCAGGTCTGCCTTCCCTCCCTCCTTCCCTGGGGAGGGCTTCTGCCTCGTGCTGACTTATTGCATAACCCACCCCCCCCCACCCCCCACCCCCGCCCAGGAAGGTCAGTCACACTTCCCAACAGAAGCTGAAAAGATAGTTCACAAACACCAAGCCTAGCAGCAGCAAGACCCCGTTCCGGACTTCTCTGCAAACTTCCCCGGCTTGCTCAAGGCTGGACCGCTTACTTCTCCATGTGGTAATAGAGCATCCCTCTTTGGAAGTAGGCCACCGCCAAGTGCTTGTCTCGGTTAATGCTTTTAGTGAAGGCCTGTGGAGAGAAGAAGGGTCCAGACGTGGTCCAGGAGCCAGGCAGTGAGGAAGGCGAGGGAGAGGCAAGAAGGGGTACGAGAAGGGTCAGTGTCTTGAAGGTGACAAGAGCCTTAGAGGTCAGGCGCCTCTGTAAGAGGGAGGTGTTAGTATCTGCCTTTCAAGATTACTGACTGGATTAAAATAATGAAAGCAACGAAACAGGAAAACAATTAAAATGCTAGGGGCGCCTGGGTGGTTCAGTCGTTAAGCGTCTGCCTTCGGCTCAGGTCATGATTCCAGGTCCTGGGATCGAGCCCCGCATCGGGCTCCCTGCTCGGCGGGAAGCCTGCTTCTCCCTCTCCCACTCCCCCTGCTTGTGTTCCCTCTCTCGCTGTCTCTCTCTGTCAAATAAATAAAATCTTTAAAAAAAAAAAAATCAAAATGCTATATACAGTATTATATCGATTTAGTAAATAAATATCATGCAATTAGAATAATAACCAGAACGCATATAAAATGCTGGGAGTAAGGCCTGATGCAGGGAACCAAAGAAAGGCGCAGTGACTGAGAGCCAGAAGCAGAGGAACGTGAGGACAAATCTCTCACAGCTCGAGGGAGGCAACAGCAAAGCTGTGCCCAGACTGGCTGCCGTGCTTGGCCCATCTCTCCCTCCCGACAATGTGCACTCTGTCTCCAGCAGCCCCTGGAATCTGGGGTGCTATTCGCTCAGCCTCTGGGGGGAGGTGGGGACTGCGGCCCTCCTCCTGCCAGACGTGAGGCCCTCGCCTGCTCCCGTCTGCCCACCGTGGGGCCTGACATGGACCACCTGCTTGGACCGTATTCTAAGTGGCTTCTCTCTTCCGTCTTTGCTCACTGGCTGGTCACGGCCACGGCCAGGATGCTGGCGAGTCAGTCATCTGTCCACACCCCCTTGCGAAGACTGGCAGTCGAGGGGGGAAATAAGAACTGACATCTACACAGTGGCATGAAGTGACACAGCATCTACTAGTTGGTGCCTCACTTCACCCTCACGATATTTGCCCCCCCTCAGGAAACTGAGGCCCACAAGTCTTCATGACTTGCCAGAGACCCAGGTCCAGAGACAGGCAGAGCTGCGATCTGATCCTCCATCTTCTGCTCCCAAACTCCAAACCCTGTCCGGCTTACCCTCGCCCAGCCAAAAAGTGATCACGGAGAGGGCTCAGCCCCATACTAGGGACTATGAGAGAGAGAAAATATTTGAAATAGATGCCGAGACACCCCGCAGTGTGCCCTTGGCAGACATCATTAATCAATCACGGTATGATTTCCTTGTGCCAGCCGAAGAATCCTAAAAAAAGTGCCCTGCCTGATTGATCTGCATTGTCCCATGAGAGGAAACCTATATTTCTTAAGTGCCTCCTCTTGATCGCTAGGGCAGGCAAAGCTCACACATATGAAATTTCCCTGAAAGCCCAAAAAGGGGCTTTCTTTCTTTTTTTTTTTTTAAAGATTTTATTTATTTGACAGAGAGAGACACAGCGAGAGAGGGAACACAAGCAGGGGGAGTGGGAGAGGGAGAAGCAGGCTTCCTGCGGAGCAGGGAGCCCGATGCGGGGCTCGATCCCAAGACCCTGGGACCATGACCTGAGCTGAAGGCAGACACTTAATGACTGAGCCACCCATGCGCCCCCAAAAAGGGGCTTTCTAATAGGTGTGCAGCAGTGAGATGGAGCTCCTGTAGCCAGCAGGAGTTCAGAGAAGAAAGCATAACGAGGGAAGTCTTCATAAAGGTGCTAAAGAACGATTCCAGAATGATTTGAATTGAATAGATGGAGAAGAAAAGAGCACATGGTTCCCAGCCAGTGGCCCCAGAACCACCTGGGGAACTTGTAAAAACTGAGGGCTGCTCAGGCCCCTCCCCAAGCCAATTCAATCAGGATCCCTGGGGGTGGGGCCTGGGCAAATTTGTTCTTTGAATGCTCGGGAGAGGTTTCTAAAGCACAGCCTGGGTGGAGACCCACTAATGACCAAAGCATAGAGGAGGAGGCTCCAGGGAGAGGCACCTCCACTCACCTTCTCCGCCTCAGGCATGTTTTCCAGGATTGTGTGCATGCAGCCGATGTTGAAGCAAATCCTGGAGTGGGGGTCCTGGACCGCAGTGAAGGCATCCAGGGCTTCCTTCCAGTCCTTCTTGTCGGCTGCCAGCACCCCTTCATTCCAGAGGCTGATGGCCTCGGCCAGGGACATGGTCAGGCGCACGCTTGGGGGCCGGGAGGCTGCCAGGACCCAGGGGGAGGGCGAGCAGGTGTCTCCCTCGGCAGGGCTGTGCCCAGCTGGGCCTGCACTTTCCAAGCGTGGTGCTCAGAGTGGGGTCCAACTTCCCTTAAGATAACTTCTCAGTGTTGCAAAGGCTCAGGAAATGTCCCCACCTTTTGGCAACTGCACAACCCTACCGTGAGAGAGAAAAGGAAAGAGACAGAGAGGGCAGGCGGCTGGGGGGCGGAGTGTGGGAGGAGGAAGTACATCAGATGCTGTCTGGATGGGTCACTTCCCCAAAACGCTTCTGCTCTGTCACCCAGCTGTCCTCTGACTTCCACCCCACCCCACCCCCCGCTTTGGGGCAGCTTTTGGTCAGGTCTCTGCCCCTCAGGTCTCAGCAGGTGGATGGATGCGCCTTCTTGGGCCTCCATTTCCACACCCTCATTAAGTGATGGTGTTGGAGGAGAGGCTAGTTCTTTCCAGTCTTACATGAATTCCCTGCTCACTTTCTCATTACCTCATAGACTATCTGGATGGAATTGTTTTTTTAATCTGGAGGTAAAATGAACAATTAACACATTGCTGATACAGGATGGTCTTGGGTGTCCACCTGGAACTGAGATAACTTTTATGAACACTTAGGAAGCTCAGAGGCGACCAATGTCCTGCAAACATCAAAATTAGGAGGCAGATATGACGGTGAATTAGGACTTCTCCTGACCTTCTCTGAGACACTGAAGATAGGAAGCATCTCGTGATAACCAATGCATGTCCTAGTCTCCACAAAAACGGATTTAAGGCTCCTTTCCTTGCTGCCCTGGAAAAGGAAGAATCAGTGAAACCTTCCCGACCAGTAATGGGAAGCAGAGGGTGTCACCAGTTTGACTTACTCAAATTCCTGACTTCTTGTTAATATTAGTTAAAATGCGTGTTGACGAGGATCAATTTTTATTCTGTAGCAACTGAAAGAACTCACCGGTTATCACCAAACATCCCCAAATAGCCTGAAAATAAATTTTAAAAATATACATGCCATAGGGCTTATAGGCCCGAAGGTGTGAGAATCGAGAAGATGCGCATGTGTCTACACAGATCATCCATCCCCTGTGTTTGGAAGCCCTTCCCGCCTTGCTTCTTTGCCTGGCAAACCCGTCCGCATCCTTAAGGCCCAGGGAAATGTCCCCGCCTCTCTGAAACCTAGCGCCATGCTCCAGCCACTGGGGAGACTTTTTCCCTCCTTTGGGCCACCTCTTCCCTAACACTTAGGTTGTATTTGTGGCAATTTATTTCTTCATCTGCTCAACTCTTAGATCCCCTGAGAGCCGGGCCCATGTCCTCTCGTTCTAGGATCCCCAGAACCAATACTCAATAAATGGTGAAGGGCTATCCCAAAAAGAAGTTAGAAATCATTGGCAAGTGACCCACAGGTGACAGTGATGCTAGAAAGTGATACTGTGACTCCATCCAGTGAATAAATAATCAAAACTTGGGGGCCTGGGTGGCTCAGTTGGTTAAGCGACTGCCTTCGGCTCAGGTCATGATCCTGGAGTCCCGGGATCACGTCCCGCATTCGGCTCCCTGCTCAGCGAGGAGTCTGCTTCTCCCTCTGACCCTCCCCCCCCTCATGCTCTCTCTCTCTCTCATTCTCTCTCTCTCAAATAAATAAATAAAATCTTTAAAAATAAATAAATAAATAAATAATCAAAACTTGATTAGCATGCTGACTATTCCTAGGAAAACCAAGTGGTTTTGGAGCTAAGCTAGATTTTTATTTAAACTGCTATTGTTGTTCCTTATTTTTTTATTTTATCATCCTAGCTGGCCACACAGAACTCTCCTTGAGCTGACCCCCATGGCTTTTCTAGCCTTATTTTCTGGATTGTCCCTTCACAAAGCCCTGCAAACTCTATTCCCTGTTCCCCTCCCTCTACGTCTGCATTTCCGGCCTCTTTGCTTTGGCCCAAGCTGCTTCCTCTCCCTGGGCTGCCCTTTTCATGTCTGCACCTTCAAACCCACCTTGCATAGCACCCGCTCCAAGATCACCTGCCTTCAGAAGCCACCGGGAAATCGGGCTCACGTGAAAGCCCCCAAACTGTGATCTCGCCTTCTTCTCCCATGGGGCGCTTCATCACTCTCCCCCAAAGTAGAGTTCTGTGTGTGCAGGTGCATCTTAGCCCCTCGAACAGACCGTACACTTCTGGGGGGAGGTCCTGGGACTGCCCCATCCTTGTAGACCCAGAACCCCAGCAATGCTGTCATACTCAGCTCTGTCCTCTTTTCCTCCACCCTCCAGTTGCCAAGCCACTGTCACTCTTCTCCCGCCTCGTCCCCTCTATCCATTCTGCATCCTGCAGCCAGACTGGGGTTTTAAAACACAAGTTGGATCACGCGCCTGTTTTGAAACCTTCAAGAGCCTTCGGGTTGCTCTTAGAAGACAAAGCAGACTCCGTCTCATGCTGCAGACAGGACTCCACAGGTTGCCGCATGCCCTTTCTGTGCCATTTTTCCTCCTCCCGTCCTCTCCCCCAGCCCCATTTCCTTCCTGGGTTCTCCAATGAGCCAGGCCCATTCCCTCTGCCTGGAATGTTCTTCTCCCAACCCCCCAACCCTCTGCCTGCTGGTTCTTATTCATCTTTCACTTCCTCTGAATGGCCTTTCTTGACCGTGACCTCGCTATGATCACCCTACGATGTCTCACAGCCATCGGTTCTCTCTGGTCATGGTGTGGTTTTGTTTTTGTTTCTTTGTTTTTTAAGTAAGCTCTACACCCAATGTGGGGTCTGAACTCATGACCCTGAGATCAAGAGTTGCATGTTCTACCGACTGAGCCAGACAGGCGTCCCTGGTCATGGTGTTTGTCCCAATTTGTAACTGCATATCATCTGTGAGATTGTTTCTGTGGCCCAATCCGGAGACAATCATTACTACCATCTTTAATTACAACAGTTATTGATACTGTTAGTGGATGGCCTGCCTTTTCAGCTGCTCTTCATTCCCCTTCCTCCTTTTGGTAGAACCCACTTTTGTTCAAGTCTCTGCTCTCCTGAAGCCATGTGCTTCAGGGAAGATAAACCCCCAACACTGGCCCAGGGACTGGTTTAGACACAAGCCTGAGATACAGTTCTGGTTAATATGACATTAGGGGAAGTCTACGAAGTGTTTCTGGGAAAGATTTTTTTCCCTCTCACTAATAATAATAATAATAAAAAAGACACATGGAAAGAACCAGTTGTTGTTTCTCCCCTAGACAGTACTGTGAAGATGTGCCTAGAACAGTGGCAGCTTTCTTGTGACTATGAGGAAAGCCAGCTAAGATTGTACAAGCCAGAATCTTGAGGAAAAGGAGATGGAGAACTAAAACAAAACAAAACAAATCCTGGATCTTCAATGATGTTGGTGAGCTCCTTCTTGTTCGGTGAGGTAATTAATATATTTGTTGTTTAAGTCACCTGAAGGGGCTTTTCTGTTATAGTTTTAAACATTCTGACAGAGGGGCACCTGGCTGACAGCCAGGAAGTGGGCAGGGAGACCTCATATATTATGTATAAACTTTGCCTGGATTTCACAGAGAGCATACAGAATACCCAGCATGGATCCCATTGTCCAGAAATGCTAGTTGAAAGCCTCAGTGTGAAAAGTCTTCCTTCTCCAAGAGCACATCATAAGATAGTCCTGTCTAATCTACCATCATATTAGTTTTCTATTGCTGCATAACAAATTACCACAAATTCAGTGGCTTGAAATAACACACATTTACTCTCTCAGTTTTCATGGGTATAGAGTGTGGGCACAACTTAGCTGGGTCCTCTGCTCAGGGTCTCACAAAGCTGAGATCAGGGTGTGGGCCAGGCAGCATTCTCATCTGAAGGCTTGACTGGGGAAGGATCTTCTTCCAAACTCCCTCATGTTATTGGCAGGATTGCAGCTGTAGAACACATGATCCTTGCTTCCTCAAGGCAGAAATGGAGAGAGAGTGTCTACTTCATTGAGTCTCTGACCACTAGATTCTCTTTTAAAGGACCTGTCTGATTAGGTCAGGCCCAACTGAATGCAATTGGTTTTTTTTTTTTTTTTAAAGATTTTATTTATTTATTTGAGAGAGAGAGAATGAGAGAGAGAGAGCAGGAGAGGGGGGAGGGTCAGAGGGAGAAGCAGACTCCCTGCCGAGCAGGGAGCCCGATGTGGGACTCGATCCAGGGACTCCAGGATCATGACCTGAGCCGAAGGCAGTCGCTTAACCAGCTGAGCCACCCAGGCGCCCTGCAATTGGTTTTTTCAATCCAGTGTCTTCTCCCCATAGTACCCATCCAGCAAATGTGATCTAACCACAAAGCCAGAGAGATGCGGTTTGTATTTTCCTTGGACAGGCTTAATACTCCAGGGCCTTTCTCTTGAGGAAGGGATAATTCATTTTGTGTTTCTTCAGCATATTTCCCCCAAGTATGCAGATTCCAAGTCAGTGGGTATCCAAGGGAAAATTCTGCTCTAAACAAGACAGTTACTGATATAGAAGGAGTAGAAATGGACCATGTCATAATACAAACAATGGGGATGTACAGAAGAGTTAGAAACGTACCTTGCATTTAGTGGAGTAGAATTTTTAAAGATGCTCTTGCTTTCCCTGTAGTGTCCTTAACAACTAAAACAGTGTCTGGACATATGATAAATATTTGCTGAATGAATGAGTGAGTAAAGAGTAGACACTTATTAGGTTGTGTTCCTCCCCTTGCTTCTCTCGGAACTGCCCCATCTAATCCATAGCAGGAGAGTAGGCCCTGTGGCCACATTTGAACAACATGATTTCTGGCTGGTTGGATTGTAGTGGGTGTCTGACTAAGCGGACCAGTTAGGTTCCATCTCTTGTGTTAGGACTGAGAGACAGCAGGCTCATCTCTTTGGGGAGCTGGACACATGACATGCGAACTTAATAGCTGTGGGTCTATGATGTTCTTCCATGAGGTCCAGGAAAGCAGAGAAAACCAGTCTGCATAGAAAAAGAATGAAGCAGATGCCCAATGAGAATCAGAGACAAGAGACAGAGACAGTGAAACCCAGTGACTTTCCAGCCACTGATTCCAGGATTTCCTGAGCCCCTCCTCAAATTCCTGCCCTTAGCCCCTAGGAGACATTGATAGGCCCTTATAATAAATGTCGGTGTTGGCTTAGGTTTGCTCTAGTTAGTTTTGTTGTATGTCAAAAAAAGAGACTGGGCAAATAAAAAACAAAAAATAGATATGCACCCATGGCCCAAGATCTAAAACAATCAATTGTAATGAGAGATGGGAGATCCTCAGAAACAAACATAACCACATAGTAATCAGGGATCCCAGTGATAAGAGAAATGGAGAGGCACTGGGGCTCCACTGGGGAACTCTCTCAGAGGCTAGACATGCACAAGTGATGGAGGACATGGCTCTTGGCCAAAGACAAATCTAAATGCTGTGCAAAGAGCACAGGAAGCTGAAACCCAGAGTGAGCTGAGGCTGCAAAAAATACTAGGGACAACACAAAGAGCTCCTTGGTGTCTGAGGAAGAGCAGGGAGGGTCACTGCTTGGTGCAGATGGCATCACATTAACAGATGTCAAAGAGAAAAAGAACTCCTCAGCTTCTACTTCGTTCCTGGGTTACACAGAGAATGAAGACCCAGACAGAGGAGAGTGAGAAAGCTGATAGCTGCTTTAAAGAAATTCCAGTTATCAATTTCAGATTCACTAAATCCCAGGAACCAAAAGATTTTGCAAATATGATCCCTAAAACCTTGTCACCAATTGAAACATGGCAAAGACCAGGATAGATGCTAGAAAGCCAGGATGGATGGGTAAGTGTGGTTCTAGATTTCCAAAAGCTGTGAATTCTAAAAACAACATCAAAGATTTACCAGCTGATCCTTGGAAAGAATTCTAAAATATAGATTATTAAACAGGGGCATTTAAAAACAAAAAGGGAGCTGGGACCTTTAGGAACTAGCTTGAGCTTATAAAAAAAGTCAGGTGAAAGCAAACTCTCCCTTTTTTGAAAAGACTTTCCTAATCAGTGGAAAAGTGCCAAAGACAAATATCAGAAACATATTTGGCCAAGGTACTCCTAAGACAAAACAATTTACATGATTTATTTGGCTAAATATTATGCCCATAGAACCTTCTTGAAGTATCAATGTCAACTTGTTTCTTTAACCTTTTAAAAAAATCTTGGATCAGATTTGCAAATGACTCAAACCTTGGAGAGAGAGAGTTAACATGTAAAATAACAGAATCAGGATTAAAATATTGCCTGACTTACACTGATTTACAAAAACTCCCAAGTTGAAATTTGATAGGAATAAACATAAAGTTTTACTCCTGACTTTAAGAACTCAACTGTCCAGGAGTGCCTGGGTGGCTCAGTCGGTTAGGTGACCAACTCTTGATTCCAGCTCAGGTCATGATCTCATGGTGGTGGGATCAAGTCTCATGTTCAGCAGGGAATCTGCTTGAGATTCTTTACCTCTCACTCTGCTCCATCCCCAGTGTGTGCTCTCTCTCTCTCAAATAAATAAATAAAACTTTAAAAAAGAAAGAACTCAACTGTCCAAAGATGGATAGAAGACACTTAAGAGCAATGTCTTGGAAGAAGCCCAAGCATTTGAGTTGACTTTAAACTCAATATGAGTCAACAGAATCATGTGGTTGCCAAATGAAATCGTAGGCTGCATTAACAGAAGTGCAACCAACTCTTGTGTCAGATGGTTCTTGACTCAACAGCTCACACAGAGACCTGAGTAATCTCTCTGTTGACCATTGTGGGAGATTGGCACCAACTTTCTAACTCAGAACGTATTTGCACACATCCTCTTCTATCTTCCATTGTCTGTCATCCAGGTCTCCCATCCTGACCTGGCTGGTGTTCACATCTCTTTCCTCAGAACTCTTGGCTGAGATGAGAAGACATTGGAAGGTCCTTATATCACTCCTTTTTCTCATCTGGTCACAGCTCATCTGCCAAAGCAGACATAGCTCATGTATTCTTCATAAAAGGACACAGCCCCTTTTCTTGGGGGCTCAGATTTTTTTCTGGGCTTCAGGGCAGTCAGCAACATGGACTCCATGAGCAGATAATAAGTCTAAAGAGCCGTTCTTAATGATAGGGTCTTCCACTTCCTTCTTATCTCTAGGGTTGGCCTACCTTATCCAGGACTTTCACCTGCTTGACAGTGCACACCCACGCATGTGAGCACTTGGGTGTAGAGTTGAACACATACCATCAATGGCTCACAAGATGATTTTAGGCAGTATGTAGATGAACATTTCTATCATAATAACTATTGTATTATTTTAATTCATTTGATTTTTTTGGATAAATAATACATTCACATAGTTCAAAATTAACAAATGTGGTGGGAGCGGCTGGGTGGCTCAGTCAGTTAAGTGTCCAACTCTTCTCTTGATTTCAGCTCAGGTCATTATCTCAGGGACGTGTGATCAAGCCTCATGTTGGGCTCCGTGCTCAGCTCAGGGTCTGCTTGTCCCTCTCCCTCTGCTCCTCTCTCTCTCTCTCAAATAAAATATTTTTTAAAAATTAATAAATATGGACAATTTTCTTCCCATCATGGCCAAACCCTTCCTACCCAATAAGAACCATTTGCATTAGTGTGTTGGCATTCTTCTCTCAGAAGAGATTTTAGGCATATGCAAATGTAGACCTCCTCCCCTTGTAAGCACATACCATTTGGTATACAATTCTGCACCTTGCTCTTTCTCTTAACACTAGTTCCTTCTCTGGACATAGAGAGCTTCCTCCTTCTTTGTTTATGGCTATATAGTGTTTCTTCACATAACCAGTTTTCTGTTGAGGGACAGGTTGTTTCCAATTATATGCCATCATAACAATGTCACAATGAATGTTCTTGCATATATGTCCTTTCACACTTCTGTGAACATATTCATAAGATAAATGTATAGAAGTGGAATAGGTGGGAGTGTTTTTTATTTTCATGTGTAATGAAAAAAATGTATAGCTACCAAATAACCAAACACAATTTCACAGTTATTATATTTTATAATGAGGCTAAACACTTTTAAGTGAATTAATGGAAGAGAAATACTAAGTAAATGACAGCATAGATGAATTGAAAATATCACTAAAATTTGAAAGTAATATATACGTAGGGCTGGAGTTTGAGAAATGCTGATCTAGTACGGAACTTTCATCTTCCCTGCTCGAAGCTCCTAAAATCTCCATTTTATGCAGCATTTGAAGGTGGAGAAAATGTGCAGAAGAAGGGAGAGCTTTGGAGTCCAGAAACCTGGGTTTGAATGTTGACTTTCCTCCAGCTGGCTGTGGGTCTTATAGCCTCTTGCAACCTCATAGTTCCCATGTGGGAAAGTAGGAGTAATAATACAGTCATGCACTTGGAACATAGAACCTACTTGTTGCATGGTGTTTATTATAATTCAGCTATTTGGGATGAATTGGGGGAAGATAGAGAAGTCAGAATCTTGGTTCTGCCTGGCACCTCTCCCTTTCAACATTCCTCCTCTAGACCAAAATACATATATATAATGGCAGCCAGGAGTCCCAGGCTTAGAAGGTCCCCATGCTTGGTTTCATTCCCTGCTGCCACCATTTTGAAATTCTTAGTAATTCTGAACAAGAGGCCACATTTTCATTTTGCAGAGGACTCTGCAAATTCTGTAACCAGTCCTGTATATAATGTCAGGCATGCATGGTCTCCTCCCTCCTGCTGCTACCCCAACAGACCCTATTACTCCTGAAAGCCCACTCCTTCGGTACCACCTATGAGGCTAACTGGGCCACCTGCGCTGTGGTCTGGGGCCCTTCTGCTGACCCATATTCTGTCATAGTCCTACATCTATCACAGAAATAGCATCACTCCAGGGGAGAGCCTTTGGGAGCCTTGTTCCAAGTTCTCCCTGGTTTCCCAGGGAGCCTTAACTAGTCAGAGCCAGGATTTGGACGTGGCTCAGTGACTTCTGTCCCCATGCATGCCCCTGAGTCCTGTTGAAGCACTTACCCACTCAAGGTCCTCTCTCATCCTATGTTTTAACCAAGAAAACATTGTGGGGTCAGAAATCCTGGATTCAAATCCTGGGTCTGTCATGTCCGACCTAAGCAAACTTTCATAAATCCCTCCAGTTCTCAAGAGCCTCTGCTTCCTCCTCTGCAAAATGGTTATAAGAACAGTGCCTAACTTGCTGGTTTGTCCTGAGACTGAAATGGAATGTCATATGAAAGCGCCAAGCAGCGGCTAATATGCAGTGGGTTCTTTCGGATTTCCAAATTTATAAGAGAAGAATGAAGAGTCTTTGTTTGCTTCGTGGAGTGCTGATCCTCAGTTCTGGCATTCCCACCCTCCTACTCCAGGCTGACTGGAGCCAAAGTCTCATAGCATGCTGGGCTCCACCTCCTCAGACGGACCCTTGGATACTCAATTCCACTTCCGTCCAAGCTCTGAGCAAATTTCTCTCAGCTTCTGGTTTGCCTGCTCTCGGCTCTGTAGCCATTTACCCCTCAGAATTCCTAGCATGTAAAAACTCTGCAGAATGGTTTATTACACTGAGATGCAATTAAAGCCATAACATGCACGACCCTCTGTCCAGGGTTATTGCTATGGAAGTTCCCTTTTACACAAAACACTGGACTTACTGCTTTAGAATTTATTACGATTTTCCATGAAATAGAGTTCTTCATACTTCCTTCTCTCCCTCTTTGGATGGTCCGCTTACAAGCTGTAAGTGAGGCATCTATTCCTTATGGCCAAGGGTCTTCCAGACCCTCTCTTGCCCTCTCCTTCCATCCCTATCTATTGGAGCATAGAATCCTGAAGATGGGGAAATAAGGTGTTTTGAAGGCTGGAGTAGTGGTTCCTAGCAGGGCAAGGAAGCGTATTAAGAAGTTACTGCAATGTTTCAGGCAAGAAATAATAATATTGAGGCAGCTGCAGGAAGACAGGAAGGGTGTGAAGCAATGCCAAAGACGATGTGGTCTTGCACAGGGAGATAAGGGAGAGGGAGGGATCAAAGATAAAGGAGTCCCTGGTGTTTCCAGCCGGAGAGGCTGCGAGGCTGCCACAGGAGTGGAGGAAATGGGCTGGCAATCTCCTGCATTCCCACGGCTTTATACAAATCACTCTCAAATGATGCTTCTGATCGTATTGTCTCTCCAGAGCCTAAGGCTGAGATGGGCTGATAAATGGCCTTAAGAAAACCAAGACTGAACTTTAGGGAATTCCTAGTTAAGGCAGGTGGAGCCGAGGAAGGTTGGTAAGAAAGTGTTCAGAGAGGGGGGCCTGGGTGGCTCAGTCTATGCGTCTGCCTTCAGCTCAGGTCATGATCCCAGGGTCCTGGGATCTAGCCCCGCATCAGGCTCCCTGCTTGGCGGGGAGCCTGCTTTTCCCTCTCCTTCTGTTGCTCCTCCTGCTTGAGCTTTGCCTCTCTGAGAAATAAATAAATAAAATCTTCAAAAAAAAAGTGTTCAGAGAGGAGAGGAGCAAGGGTGATGCTGACACACACGTCAGGAGATGGAACTCTTCAAGGAGGGAGGTGAGCAGTGTGGGATGCTGCCGAGGGGTGACGGAGGCTGGAGGCCAAGGTTGGGGTGTCAGCAGAGCTGGGCAGCGCACGGGGAGGCAGAAGTCAGGTCATGAGGAGCTGAGGAGACAGTGGGAGGTGAGGGAATAAAGGGGGGAGGCACTCTGAAAAGGAAGAAGGGGAGCCCCATCTGTAGTGGGTGTGATGTTCCCAGCAGGTGGGAGTGGCACAGGGGGAAGGGAGAGTGTCCTTGGACTGCAGCCCTCATCCCTTCGCCTCTATGTCTTCCTTCTGGTCTTGAACCCCATGCAGGCTCAGTAGTCTTTCTGAAACCTTGGTCAGTCTGTAGTAACACCTTTCCACTGATGAAATGCTTTTCTTCTCCTTTCTGCATAAACTCTAGCAGCCTTCTTCCTGAGCAAAACTGAGCAGCTAAATGAGGCTACCCCTCAACTCATTTCCACCAAGTTCACCAAATAAGCCAAAGAAATGGCTGGGTCCCCAAGAAGGGGTCGGCATCAGGTAGCAGGGACTCAGGTCTTCTCAAGGGTTGCCAAGGGTTGAGATTGGAGGCAGATGGTTTCCAGACATTTTCCACACACACTTCCCCTCCTCTGGACACAAAGTTTAGATGGCGGACATGTCTCAAAGGATGCAGAAGGAAGGGAAGTAATGACTACCGCAAACCAGTAAAAGGCCTCCCCTAGTAAGTGTACGTAAGTGAGGAGTACAGGGGGTCCACCCGGGTTCCCACTTTATCTTAGAGAAGGTTAGGGAACAGAGGGCTGAAACCAATGACCCACTGGGAGTATAGAGTTCTCAGACTGTCATCAAAAAGTAGCAGGACGGCCCAGCCCCTCCTCTTACAACCTCCTTTGGTGAGCCCTGGCTTTCCCGAGTCCATTTGCGAAGCGACAAATAAAGGATGGCTGAGGTCATTTGCCAACGTCACATGAAGATCACGCTCATGAACAACCAGATTTTCTCTGCCTGGGGAAGAAGCAGGTGAATCTTTGCTCCCTCGGGCTTTCATTTTAATTCTGGAAAAATCCATGTTGTCTGCTGAGGCTCCCAATGAGCTGTTTTCCAGCCTCAAGCCGAGACTCCTCCAACAACTGCTCACTCTGGATTCTGCTCCTAGGATCTCTATAGCAACCTGGGTGCAGCCGGAAGACCCAGAAACCCAGCAGGGCCCCGCTTACCAGGCCTGAGGCAGAGCACCCAACAGTCCACAAACAAGGAAGTGTCATTTTGCAGAGGGCTTTTTTTTTTAACCTCAAAACAGAGTTCTGAGGAATAACAAATGTATTTAGCTGACCATGAAGTAGCTTTAAAAATCAGATGCTTTCTGCTCCGTTCTAGGCAAATGATGAAAAGAAATTGGCTCTTTGCTATTGTCATTTGCTATTGTCAAGTGTGCATATTTTAAATTTATTTAAAATATTTATTTATTTATTTATTCAGGGTCCAGCAATTCTCTTTCATTCTGTTCAGGCAAAAAGTCACAATGCTGTTATCTCAGAACTCACTGTCTTCGAAACTACATTATAATCATGTTCTTATCTGTCTTCATACTTGTTGTCTTAACTGAGAAAAGGAAGAGGAGAACTGAAATCCAGGGTTGATGTCAAGCTTAATTAAGTTGTCCTCACATAATTACAAAGCCCTCAATCTGCATACTCTGTGGGCTCTGCAAACAGAGGCGAGGTCAAGATCCTTGCCCTGAAAACACTTCCATGCGGTTGGAGACATCATGAAGAGCTGGGGTAAGACAGTCAGGGCCAATACCAAGCCATAGGAAAATCAGCTTTCTGTTGTGTGGGCCAGACACCATTTCCAGAAGGTGAAAAAGATGTATACTTAAATTCTTAAGACTTTGAACATATATATTCAAATGAATTTTGCCTCCTTCCCAAATTAAAGTGTTCCAGCAGATTGGCTTTCCCGATGCGCCATCTTGGGTGAACCAAAGGGATTCCTTTTTCTTTTTTGGCTGTCTTTCAGCCACCTGGCTTTCGATAAGATTTTCAGTGCATCTTGCAATGTGTGAAACTGTAACACCTGTCTAGACCTTAAACCACTCTTCTGGGTCCAGTTTGCTAAATCTGGAGCCAGAATTTGATTGGTTGTCATAACTGCTCTTGCTTTAGAAACTATTTCCCCACCATTTAAGCACCCACATTGGGGTTTCTGCACTTCAGCTGATTACTCCATGCTTCCGTTCACCAGGCACCCATTTGGGGAGCTAAAACCATAGCATCTTAGATTCATTTGCTCTCTGGGAACTTAAAAAAAAAGCCAACCCACCTGTTACCTTTGGCCAATTGATCCCAGGGCTCAGCTGTTAGAACTGAATCACGCATGCCCAGAGTGAACAAGGGGAGCATTTCTTTCCCCTTCTGGGGGTAGGCCAAAGTGGGGCTGGGAGTGGGGAGAGGAGGGAGGTAAGTGGTCCAGGTGTCCACGTCGTGGATCCAGGCTTGAGGAAGCCTTTGTTCATAGCATCTCTTTCTGCTTGTGCCGTAGCAGGCCATCAGGTGGTAGTGGTTAAATACACTGGACCTTCCCTCCCTCACCCAGCCCTTGGGTATCTGCTGAGTCACATTCAGGGGTGGGGAAATACAAATGGCTGTGAAATGGGCCTCATCATGTGGTTTTCTTTTCCTAATTTGGGAAACAAATTAGGGCAGGCCTGGGCACAGAGGCCTGGGAAACAGTTTTTTTCTTGGCAAGGGTAAAGGGGAAATATAGTGCCTTCTCTTTTCCCGTTCAGTGTCTGAGCTGCCACTCTGGATGAAAATCTCCAGATGACAAGAGCTGAGCCATAACTTTCTCTCTTTCTCTCTCTTTTTTTTCTTTTCTTGGCTGTCCCAGTTAGGTCACATATGTGATTTCTAGGCTTGGAAAATGCATCTTTGTGCTAAGAGTGATGCAGAACACAAGCAAAAACATCCACTCCAGAGAATTGTGCTTTTGTGGCAAATGTGTATTTTCCCACTAATACAGATATGCAAAAAAAAAAAAAAGTCTGCATTTTTTTCCCAACTCTTTATTTTTAGTTCTCTTTTTTTTTTTTCTGGTGGCAGAAAACAATCTTATTCAGTTCCAAGCATACACAGACACTTCAGATTTAAACCCACTCTTGTTCCCTTACTCTGAAATTCCCAAACTTTCCTGGGGGCCGTTTTTTTCTCCCTTTGAAGCTAACAACTTGTGAGAGACCAAGGCCTTCAGCGCCTCTCCCATGAGTCCCCCATCCAGACTGGCTCTCTCCCTTGTTTATCTTCTCAGGGGTGGGGAGGGGGCAGCAGGGAAGAGGGCGGTTGGAAGAAGGGGGCTGGACAGTGCAGGAGACTGGCTTGGCCAACATTCTCCATTCCTCCATTTATCTTCAGTGTTACGTTGGAAGACTCCTTCTGAATTTAAAAGCCACCAATCTGTGCTCTCTTCTCTGGCTCCACCATGATAAGCCCCCTACGGGATAAATGGCAGCCTCTTGTTTCTCCACAGGAATGGGGGAAAGGTCACCAAGTCAAAGGGAGGGTGAGGAGAGGAATCATCCAGTAATACTTCCCAATATTACATCACCAAATGTTGTTATTGTGCAGACGCTCTTTCTCTGTTACTCCATCTCTTGTACTATTGACTATTAACAATGGACGCACCATTGTTGAGCAAAGGGCGCAGGGCCAACACTAGCGGCTCACTTGGTACAGGCTGGAACACAGGCCAGAAGGTCCACAGGTCCTTTGTTCTCTCATCATCCCGGGAAGAGGTGTGCTTGGGCGGTGACGGGACGCCCTGTGGGACCCTGTCCCCTCTGGACCCTCCTTTCCCTTCTCTTCCCTTTTTTCTTTCTCTTTTATGATCCCTCCCTCCCTCCTCTCTTTTGAAGTCTAATTTGCATGTAGTAAAATGCACACATCTGAAGTGTATGGCTCCGTGAATTATTCCCTGTGTTACACACCCATGTCATCACCACCAGAGAGCTTCCATTTTATGGGAGATCATGAGTTCCATCTTGTAACTAGGACAAAGAGAGCCTGAATTTGTGCACAAAATGGTCTGACTTTGGGTGCTAGCTGTTTATAGGTGTTTCTGGCCTTGAATTCCTCTGCTCCTCCCAGCCCAGCTCAGGTTGCTGGGTCAGGAAGGCTCTATCAAGGAACCTTCCCAACCCAGAGGCCCAGCAGGGTCCCCTCCACCACCGGTTGTCCTCTACTAAGCCTCCGATGGGAGGCTGATTAGTGAACCAGTCACATGAATGTCTGCTCCAGGTGAGCTGAGTCTTGTGGGGGCATCTCAGGGTCGCCCTGCATGTGATGTGGGCTCAGCTATGTGGGTGAGGCCCACACAGCCTCATTGCTTGGTCAACTACTAGCACAGAGAGAGGAAGCAGAGTCAGAACCAGAATCACTGAGAATTAATCCGGGTTTTTTTTGTTATTGTTGTTGCAGCCTTGGCCCTTGACAGAGGAGTTCTGCCTCTACTGCCTTTTAGCTATTTCCATAATTAACAGGGTCTTGGATCCCCTCGAAAGGCAATAGACCTGTTCCTCCAGGGACTTTACTCTGACAAATACCATCAGTTTTGGAAAAGTTGAAATTGGGACAACCTTTCTGAACAACATTTTGTAATACACTTGTAATATCCTTTGATTCAGCATTCCGCTTCTAGAAACCTGTTCTGCTGAAATATGAAAATGTGCAAATACACTCCTTCCCATACACACGTATACACACATTGCAGCAACGTTTATAACAGGTAAGAATTTTTTTTTTTTAGGATTTTATTTATTTATTTGACACAGAGAGAGAGATAGCAAGAGCAGGAAAACAAGCAGGGGGAGTGGGAGAGGGGGAAGCAGGCTTCCTGCTGAGCAGGGAGCCCGATGCGGGACTCGATCCCAGGATCCCGGGATCATGACCTGAGCCAAAGGCAGATGCTTAATGACTGAGCCACCCAGGTGCCCCAGGTATGAATTTTTTTAAAAAAAATCTAAGTGACTACCCATAAGGGAATTATTAAATAGATTATGCTATGTGTGTATAGGAATACAATGCTGTAGATCATATTAAAAGATGGCCAAACTACCCTGTTAAATAAAACAACACAAAGCAAAACAAAAACCTAAAGAAGCATTTGATACCTTTTTGGTAAATTAATAAGAATATGATATTAGCACATATATTGGAAAAAAGGATAGAAGTGTATAGCGCAGTATTAACATTGATAAGTTATCTCTGAGATGTGGGAAGAAGGCTAGGGAATTTTTATTTATAGTTTTATATTTTGGTATTGTCAGAATCTTACAATGAGCTTGTGTTACTTTAAAAAACTTTTTTAAAATTTTTTATTTTAAGTAAACTCCACACCACATGTGGGGCTCAAACTCATAACCCCAAGATCAAGAGTTGCATGCTCTACTGACTGAGCCAGCAAGGCACCCCAAGCTTTTGTTAGTTTTGAAATCAGAAAGCTATAGAGTTTTTTGTTTGTTTTCTTTAAAAAGAGACAAATTCTTGAAATTGCTGGGAATATAGAAAATTTTTTCCATGACTGCTTCCAGAAATCCTAGGTTAGGCTATCTATAGAGTGGGTCCCAAAAGGGAGGAAAATAGTAAAACCGGGGTGGAATGCTCAGCAGAAATCTGTGCTAAGCAGAGAGACCCTCCCTAACTAAGGGAGGTTACTGGGGGTGGTAGGAAGCCATGGGGCCTCAATGATCCCCACTTCCTAGTATTCACACCCTTGTAAGCCCCCTTCCTTGAATGCAAACTGGAACTACTGCCTTGCTTCAAATGAAGAGAAAACAGCAAATAAAATGAGAAAAAAAAAAAAACTAAAAGAAAGGAAAAAAATTAAAAATTTAGAAATAAAATAAATAAGTAAACTAAAAACACTTAAAAAAAAGAGAGAGAGAGAGAGAGAGTGGGGATGTTACTTCAAAAGTGATGGGATGTTACTTCCAAGATCAGGTAACAAAAGGTTGTGATTTCCATCTTCCTAGCATTCTCTCATTTCCTCTCCCTTGCTAACTTTGATGAAGTCAGCTGCCTCATTGTGAGCTACACTAGTGAGAGGCCGTGTGGCCGAGAGAGGGCAGCCTCTGGTGAACAGCCGGGGAGAAACTGAGGCCCTTAGTCTAACCACTGGTGCAAAAGTGATCCAGCCTCAGCCGAACCTTGAGATGAGTGTAGTTCCTGCCCCACACCATCATCACAGCCCTGAGAGAGACCCTGGGCCAGAGGGCACAGCTAAGTTATGCCCAAATTCTTGACCCATAGCAACTGTGAGATGATAAATGTGTGTTGTTTTAAGCCTCCAAGTTTTGTGGTAATTTGTTATGAAGAATACTAAGAAGGCCGACCGTGCTTCGGAATTGTAAGGAGTTCTGCCTCTACTGCTTATATTATAGTGATCACTTAGAATTTTGGTGTCTGGTTATAAAAAGACTTTTTCCACTACATGAAGGACTACAGATGGAGTCTTACAAGAGATGTAGGTGATATGGCATAATAAAATAAACTTTCACTTTGGAACAAACAGACCCAGCAAGCTCTATAGTCTTTGTCAAGTTGCTTTACCTTTCTGAGCCTGTATATTCATCTGTAAAGTGAAAATAATGTCATCTATAGCACAAAGTTGTTATGGAACATAAACCCATAAAGAATGTCAAATGTCGGGTGCCTGGGTGGCTCAGTCGGTTGGG
>NC_138374.1:98805028-98920788 GCF_054177405.1 Leptonychotes weddellii | reverse complement strand
ACTCCCCCTGCTTGTGTTCCCTCTCTCACTGTGTCTCTCTCTGTCAAATAAATAAATAAAATCTTTAAAAAAAAAAAAAAAAGAAAGGGTACAGGTAGACACAGCAGTTAAGGGTTTCTCCAGACCCATACGAACCCACCCCCGTGTGGTGGGGCCACGCGCAAAGAACGTGGTGGTCGCTGTTGTTGGCATCGAGCCTGGTGAGCGGTGCCTTGGTTCCTTATCCACACAGGTTTATGATTTTGATTCAGATTTCCTCAAGCCCAGAGTTACCTCAGAGATGTCCCATCTCCCAGGATTTCTCCTGCAAAAACTCTAACCCTCAACTGGCTTTGAAATCAGTATGAGGGCAACTCTGGGATCCTCTTCAGAGATAAGCTGCCAATTTGGGGTACCTCCAAAATGGGGCACCGGCCAATTACAGTGGAGGTGACCAAAGTGACTCTGAGGAATTCAGTTAGGCAAATAATTTTTAGTTATGACCAACCATGTATTGAGCTTGGCTAATATAATGAGGGATTGAGGCTCTGGTTCTTCCTAAATGGAATTAGGACAAAACTAATTAAAATAGAAGTTTATTAGTTAAAATACATCATCTGTGAAAACATGGAAAACAGAGAACATATTGAAAATACTGCATGAAGAGTGGGGTGCGTGGGTGGCTCAGCTGGTTAAGCGTCCCACTCGATTTCGGCTCACGTCATGATCTCAGGGTTGTGAGATTGAGCCCCGCCTTTCCTCGGGCTCTGCGCTGAGCTGAGCATGCAACCTGCTTAAGATCCTCTCACTTCCTCTCCCTCTGCCCCCCCCAAAAAACCCCCCAAAAACCCCCAAAACCAAAAAACTGCATAAAGAGCAAGACACAGAGAAATTACATGCTTTGAGTAGCCCTCAGCCACTTTTCTCTTTTCTAGTGGAGTTAGGCATGTTATGAGTGTTGAACTCTAACCTCACAACTTTAAAAATCATCAAAAGGCAAGTAAAACTCACAGTGAAGAAAGAGCTATGCTCTGTTTGCTGCCGGGTATACCTCCTCAAATCTTCTTCTGACCTCGGCACCTGTCAATCCTCACCTCTCTGAAGGGCTCCTGAGTGGATTTTTCCTTTCAGCGGTAGCCCCCGCGCATCCAGGGTTGAGATTTCTAGAGAAAGCCCCAGTCCTCACCTGTCCTGGAAATATCTGTATTCCCCAAGCACCAGACTTGAGAGAAAAGTGTGGTATAACCTTGGGAGTCAGGCAGACAGGGGTTGGAATTCTCGCTCTTGCCCCTACAAACCATGGGATCTTATATATATTCTCTAAGCTTCAGTTCTGAAGATAAAATATACAAGGGGTTGGACACATCCTAAGTACTCAATAGAGGGTGGCTTTTGTGTTTTAATCCACTTACTCTCTCACTCAGAATCTTGCTTTGGAAATTAAAAGCCGTGGTATGCTGGGGGTACTATGCCTTTGGTTCCCTGCTATTTGAGTTCTAACTATGTGGGTTAGGTTTCATTTCTTTTATAAAGCTCATGTAACCCTGCGCCACATGGACCCAGGCAGGATTACTGATGTCTCAGTGTTAAACAGACTCCTTCGAAATGAACTCTCTAAACACAACGGGCATTTTAAGAAATGCTCAAAAATATTTAGAGGATAAAATTATTCATACCTGTTTCTTCTAAGTGAAGTTATTACTAAATTACTATTACTCTTCTATTACGTCCTTCATGATCCTTGGGCACAGAGTAAACGCTTAAAAAATAAATCTTGGTTAATTTGCACCATCTACAGATTGATTGCACATACATGTCGCTGGGTTTCCTTAAGACATCAGCACACTTACTATCAAATGTGACTGTCGCCTACATGGTGCGTGCGGTCACCTAATGACCAAGAAAGGGGATGTGTGCCATTTCCCTCCCTTTAAAAATGGTAAGAGCAAAACAAACGAAAATGGCTACAATGAAACAAAAAAACCCAGAGATTCAAGTAGAAGGGAATGGAAGGGAAGGAACTGCTTTTGTGCCGAAAGTGCCCCTTAGCATCTGCATCTTTTTTCTGCCATCATCCTGACAGCCCACCCCCACCGCCCCCGCCGGTCCACGCATGGTCGGCACCGCCGGGGCTCACAGCCCAGAGGAATCAGGGAAGCCAGGGGTCTCCAGCCGGCATCTGCTCTGAGTCAGTCCCTATGTTGCCCTGAGGGTTAAATATTTTTACTCCCTCCTAGTGAAGCTGATAGGCTGACAGATCACGAACACACCCGTTTTGGGGACTATAAAATATGGAACTCCAGAACTTTCTCCAACAACATGATAGTCATGAAAATGACCTTAAGAAGTATTGCAGTATCACTTTTGTTTTCATTTTCAAGTTTGTAAGGGGTTATGCTGTACCTACTCGACTACCTATTGTTTTGCTTCTCTTAACTCACCGCCCTCTGAATTGCCCGTTTGGTTTCTAGGGCTTTAAAGCAGGAATCTAATCAGGGCTGGTGTGGAGACAAGAGAGGCTGCGCTGTGAGAAAGGGTGTACGGGCCGGGGGTAACGGACCACAGCTGCTAGGCTACTCGGCACATTCTAGTTTCGGTCTCTGGGCAGTGATACTCGGGTGCTCAGCTGGCATCCGGAGGGCTATGGAATCACTCATTCCAAAGGCTCTGGTGGTGCCCTGCCTTCATCCATGACTCTCTTTTACTCCACTCCTTTATATGTGAGTAAAGGAGTTTTAGAAACCTTCTGTACCAAATTACTTCTTGTCAAGAGTACCATAACCTGCTGGGAAAACAGGGAATCTTCTCTCTTAATTAACCACACGTTCGTAAGTATTAAAATAAGAGTTAGAAAAATAAATTATTCAACACTGACATTTTATTTTCCGAACTTTTATCATTTTTACAAAACAAAAAGCAGTTATCAAAAACAGCAAAGAGGTTATAGAATTTCTCCACCAGTTTTTACGTAAGACAGTGATTACGAAACTGGTGTCCAATGTAAATACTAAACACAAGCTGATTTCCCTCTTGGTCATATGCATTCAGGTGGTTTGTTTTGGAGTTACTGAATGATAACTTTTTATAAGCACCGGTCATTTTTTGAGAACCGATTTGGTTTGTCCAACAAAGTAAACACTTTTTGCTGTGTGGCATTTTCCTTTTTTTGAAAACCACTGAGCTAAAAATACAGAATGTGTATGTATCTGGATCTGAACCAAATCTTTTAAGATCCTAGTTACCCTGAAGAACACTGAAGACATTTATAGGGCATATTAAACACTAGTTATATACCTCATAATGTCTAAGGCAGCTATTATATTTCTAAAGAAAACAGCGTTTCATTCAGAGGCTGCCCAGAGTTTGAACTTCATCATTGTTTCCATGTCTTTTCTCATTTGGAGTAGTTTCCCCAAATTGGGTCATATTATTAGAACAAAGTTTTATGCCCATGCCAAACAGGCTCTGGCATTTCATAGATACATTTTTGTAGAGCAAGACTCCTTGCTCTGGACCCTGGAGACCACAAAGAAATCGAGAGGCCATGATTACTGGATGCAGAGAGGAAAAAGCGTACTTAAGCTCACATGATCTGGAGGTAAGCAGAAACAAAGCTGGAACTTGGGAGTGGTGTTCACCCACCACTTGTTCCAGAAACACATTTTGCTTAAATAAGGGAATTATGGTCCAGTTTTGCAACGTTAATAGCTGCCAGTTTCTCAAATATATTTTTTATAAAGACCATTTCCTGGCTAGGAAGGAGTTAGGAAACTGGCCTCAAATTCTGAACAAATTCCTCACTATTAGTCAAAAACAAAACAAAACACTTCAAAAAAAAAATGCAAAACAAAACAAAACCCCACCAGCCGATAGGGGTTAAAATTGCACAATTAAACTTGAAGGCAAATTATACTATATACAGACAGGTATACACCAAAATCGTTTTTGAGAGCATGAAACACTCCTGTTCATAAACATTTCCTCTCTATTATCCCAATTTTCATGAAAGGAAAACTGATATGTGATTTTGCTCTTTACGGATATGGAAAAGGAAGCAAGAAGGCAAAGCTGAGAGAAAGAGACGCTACCCAAAGGGCAGCGGTGGCATTTGGTTGTTTTGGTCTTTGTACCAGCAACTCCCACACCCACGGGCTGTCCAGTTCCCGCCGACTACACGGTTTTCCTTGCGGTCAGGACTCGAACAATGGACCCAACTCCTCCAGCAGCAAGTGCCTAAAAACGAACAAAAATGTAAATGCTGACGGAATCATAAAGAGTCAATTCTCATACCAAGTAAAACATTTTTCTTAAAGGAGGAATGTGTGCAGCTATCGGCTTTGGATTCATTAATTTTCATAAACATTTCTTGAACACCGATCATGCGCCAGGCACTGCTCTCGATACTGGGGACACAGCGACCCATACCACCTTCGGAGTCCCTGCCTCATGCACCCACATGCCAGTGAGACACTAGCTGACGTTCTAGTATGTTGTTTTCACATTATGGGATGTTCTTAAGGATTTACAGCATGAGCTTGCCTAAAACGGATGCTCACATGTCAATTTAGGACTTTGATTTTGCTCTCTTCTTAGCACTGTCAGGAAGAAATTCAAACTGGGATCAACTACCCAACTAAGTTCCATTTAGATTAGCCAGTTTGTCAGATTCTTTTTATTCCCCCCAAGCTAAGAATTTATTATTTGATAGCTAAGAACCAGAAACTTTAATTTTGACTTTACCTTCAAAACCTGCAAGTCCTGAGTACATTATCAGGAATTGAAAGCTCCGGCTTACTTACTGAATACTTTTGTGTACTGGGTACCGTGCTAGATGCCAGGGATATAGCACCTTCTGGTCTACCGGGAAGGGGCAAATATATAAGGAGAGCATGTTAATATAATGTATGCAATGACAGAGGTGCGCACTGGGGTGAGGAGGCACTCAGGCAGACAGAAAATCCTGTGCAAAGGTCAAGAGGTGTGGAACAGTACAGTGTATTCTGGGAAAGCATACTATTACGCTGCTCACTGCTGGAGCACGGGGGGAAGAACAACGTAGAAGAGGAGGGGCTAGACTTGGGAACTTGGGCTTCATTCTGCAGGTGACTGACATGGTAGATCTGGATTTAAGAGAGCATTCTGGTGATTGGGTGGAGAACAGATTCGAGGGAGACAGAACTGGTAGCTGGTGGCCTGTGTTGCAAGTTACAGCAACAGACTGGGAGAGAGGCTGCAAAGAGCCGCCATCAGAAGGGTATCTGTGTGCATGGCTGGAGAATTATTTAGCAGACAAGACTGGCAAAAACTGGTGACTGATGTTAGGAAGCAATGAAGACTTAACGTGGGCCTCAGTTTCCCCATCCACCAAAAGAGGAATGATAGCAAGCTTCTCCTCCTGGTATTTTTATGAGGATTAAAGGAGTTAATATTTATAAAGTGCTTGGGAGAGTGCTTGGAATACAGTAAGTGCTCCACCAATGTCTGCTATGATCCTGAGACTGGACAGGAACCAGGTTGCTTAGGTTTTTAAGTAGGCTCTTCATCTCTAAATTGAGGATGATAAAGATGTTTATATACCTCATAGGGTCATTATGAGGCCTAATGAAACATCAACTAATGGTACAGTGACTGACAAATGGTAAGTGTTCCTGAATAGGATGACCATATACATTATTCTCCAACTGTTACTGGAGAGTGAAAGGGAACTAGTCATAATTACGTTGGGACAACAGGCATAAACTGGGGCCGTCTTGGGAAAACAGGGAGGTCTGGTTACCCTGTCCATAAAAGTTAGCTCTCTTTATTTGACAGTGTATGAACCATCAAGTGACTTGACCAAGACGAGTTTTACTATGTCTGTAGTGTGTGTTTTCATCACTGAATGTGTGCTGCAAATCAGAATCTCTTAAGATCAAGGTTAGTAAGCATAAATCTAAACGTTCATTTTCATGCGTTTATTTGTAAAAACAAAGATGTACAGCCAAGAAATCAAAATAATTATTTAGGTGAGAGAATATAACTTACCTTTTCATGCCATTGCAATAACACAGCACTGCTATTGTCAGAGGGGCTCTCGAAGCCTTTATAAATATACTTCATTAGAAGATCCACACCATTCTTGTCCAGGGATTGAACTGCCTTTTCAATATCATTTGCTTTAAAAGAGATGAGCACCTTCAAGACAATGCTGCCGGCTCGATCCTGGGGATAAAGAAAGAACATTTAGACATATGGGTGTGGAGTGGTTGTTCTAGAAAGGCTACACTGAGGTGACATTTAAGACCTGAAGGACATGAAGCTCCCTGGGGGCCAGAGCAATATGGTGGAACAGTAGGACAGGAGGTCAGAAAGGTCGTGGGAAGACAGACCACATAAGCCCCACAGGCCATTGTGACGACTCTGGTTTTCATTAAGAGAAATGAGATGTTGGAAGGTTTTGAGAACAGTGATATAATCTGACTTGTATTTTAATGGGATCCTTTTGGCTGCCATGTTGAGAACAAGCTGATGTGGGGCTGGTGGGGGGCAGGGAACGAGGCAGAAGCTGGGAGACCAGTCTGGAAGGGACTGCAATAACACAGGCTGGCTTTGGCTACTAGCATGGGAGCAGTGGAGGGGGACAGATTCTTGACATGTCTGAAGGAGAGCTGAAAGGATTTGCTTACAAACAGATGTGATAACTTGACAATTTTCTTAAATCAATATTTAAATTTTACTTCTTGACCTCAAAAAAACCCTGAAGACAAAGAAAAAATGAAGTGCAGTTCTACCCCGAACCATCCTTCAAAAATAGTAAGAATAAGCTTTTAAGAAGACTTATTTTAAGTTTTATATCTACCGTCAAGATATAAGATATAGTGATCTTCACTTATGATTTTTTTCCTTTGATAAAAGGCTGTTCCAAGAGCAAAGTTATTTTTTCACCCATGAAGCCAAGCAAAGAGAACACTTAATTTACCCTTTCAACAATTTCACTTCGCCTTTTCAAGAAAGAGTGGTATCTTTGGCATTCCCACTGATCAGGAGTTTACAGAATGTTTCTACCACCTACTGTTGTCTTCAGTTTAAAGACTATGGAATTACCCAATTTAGAAAAATATTCTTAACAAACACAGCTATAACTTCCCACCCACAAACTGTGATAAAAACTCACCCATATAAAAGCAGAAGGTGGTAAAGTTGAAATTTCAATGACGTCCCTCGCCACTTTCAAAAACCAAAGAAAATGTTTCCTCTCATTGTTGCCTAGATAATTATTATGCATTTACCTAAATTATTACTAGTATTCAATTAAAGAGATCCTTAGGGCTCCTACAGACAATGGGTCCAGAGCTCTAGGCTTCATTTTAAATAATTAGTAAATACGTTCTCCAGAATTTCCGAAAAGACTGTTGCAGGGAATGTTAGTCATGTTTTTCTGAAGGGCAATTTGGCAATACCGCTTGTACCAAAAGCCTTAAAAAATGTGCATTCTAAAACCCAGCGATTCACTTCTAGGAATTCATTCAAAGGAAAAAATTAACAATTTACCCAAAATTGTTCATTTCAGTACTGTTTACAACAATAAAAGGTCAATAATCTAAATATACGACAAAAGGAGATTAGTTATATGTAAACTGCAGCATACGTATACGCAGCCATTAAACAAAGATCTTATAGAAATAAACTTAAGATGTTCATGCACATTGTAAAAAAAAAAAAAAAAAGCCAGTTATAAAACTCCATTTTTATTAAAAAACAAACAAACCAAAAACCCCCCAAAACAAAACACAACTAATACAAAAGCTCTATAAGCATATAGCAACACCAAAAAGTAATAACCGATTATCTCTGGGCAGTGGGATGATGATTATCCTTTTTGTCCCCTCACTTCTTTGAGTTTTCCATAAACATTTAATACTTGCATAATTTAGAAAGATTTCTAAAAAGCAACCAAATAGAATCTTGTTTATTTTGTACAATTTTTGTTTATTCTTCAGGCCTTTGTTTAAATTCAACCTGAGTGCCTCCATTAAACACACCAAAATGATCTCTCTTATATTCATAACTCAGTATTAGAGTGCTATTTTTAATATGTAAATTTTTACCTATCAAACTACATAGTAAGCTCGTCCATGTCAAAGACAATAAATGGTTAAAATATTTGTTGCTTTCATGACACTTCAGAGGATTTTGGTAAGAAAGCTAAGATACCAGCAGAGATCACTGTGTGTCTGACTTACCTTCACCGCCTGACTCTTGGTGTTGATAGGGGGATTTTTCAGAGCTGCCTGGAGGGCGGCTGTCATGTTTCCTGTGATGGAGGTTAAGGGGATAGCGGCATAGGGCAGCTCTCAGGAAAGCATTGTTTACCAGGTATCATTGATTCTTTTTTTTTAAAGATTTTATTTATTTATTTGAGAGAGAGAATGAGAGACAGAGAGCATGAGAGGGAGGAAGGTCAGAGGGAGAAGCAGACTCCCTGCCGAGCAGAGAGCCCGATGCGGGACTCGATCCCGGGACTCCAGGATCATGACCTGAGCCGAAGGCAGTCGCTTAACCAACTGAGCCACCCAGGCGCCCCTATCATTGATTCTTAAGACTTGATTTTATACACAGAAAGAAAAATTACTATAGTCACTATGTTCAATATTGGAAAACTCAGTATGTTGGTTTCAATGATGTCAATCAAATGTAAAATACTGAAAACACAGGAGCACGTAATAAGGCAAAGACCAGTTCTTGTCTGGCTCTAATTACTAAATGAACACTTTGATAGCCTTTTATTTTCCAGTAAGACACATATGCAAACATTATCCAGTAATATTTAAAAAAAATTATATGTATCTCAGAATTATTAGGTCCCAAAATGAAACAGCATATCCTCAACCAAAAGGTGTTTTTATGTGATTCTAACTGGAAAAACAAAGACCAAACTTTTGCTAGAATTATACTGTGTATGAATTGAATGCCGGCAGAAAATGCTGGTGATTATTCTAGCACTCTAAATGATATACATCAGCAATCTCTCAATATTAATGAAAAGAGGCATTACAAAAGATGTAATAATTCAATGACATTTAGGTAGAAGCTTAATTTTTGTTTTGCATATTTTCTCTTATATTTCATAAAGGTTATTAAAACTGTTTTAGGTCATACCTATTAAATTTAGTCTTTGAAAGCACCAGTGCGTTAGCAAGTACGAGACTCGGAAGGCCAATGAGACTGTCAGAATATACAGTCATTCCCCTAAAAGGAAAACCAGAGTTCACTTGTTCCTCCATCCGTAGGGCCTGACCCAGAGCTTGTCTCTTCTGGTTCCAACAAGAGAAGAGGAGACAATTATCTTTTTATTTTTAGATAAAGTGATTAAAAAGCAGATCCATTGTATGGATACAGCAGTACCAGTCAAGAGTCATCACCCATCAACCTAAAGTTAGTTCACATCATTTATCCATCACAAAGAATGTTTTCAGACAGAATAATGTTCACTGCTTATGTTTGAAAAAGAAAAAGAAAAAAAAGGTCTGACCAAAAAAACCCCCCAAAACAAAAAACCCCTATAGTTGGTGGTAAGCTGTTATTTTCAAGGGTTAACGAACTTCTAGGAAAGCACGCCTTCTGCAGACTGGCTCATTTTTAAGACCTAAAGCGTTTAAGTATTTAAATAATGCAAAATAGCAACAGCTGACTGTGAAAGTTGTGGAAATCAAAGAAACATCTGTATACTGATAAATGTTTAGTGCTGTATTTTAGGTGCCTTTAAGACTAGATATAGTTACAACCAATATTTTCGCTCATATTTCCCCATTATACTTTAATAGGACATTGATGAGGAAAGGGTTTAAAGAGTCTTCCTTACCTTATGAATACATTCAAGAATAATTAGAACTGAGTGAATTCAGTAACTGAGAATCTCTAAAACTACAGCATGAGTTGTTCCAACATTTACATTTTTCTAAAAAAGATGTGATGCAAATGCTCACTCGAATTTATGAATATTCAAATATGCAAAAACAAAAACCAGGAACTGACAGCCACATTTTAACTGAAATGGAAACGGTTTCAGGATTACAAAAATGATTCTGCTTTGTACAAATGACTCATCGTCTATTTTATTCATCGTCTATTTTATTCACTGGGGTTTATTTTAAATATTTCCAGGGATTCTCCATATGCCATCCCTGTCTCCTTTCCATTGTCCCCTGCTTAGCAGGTAAAAGCCTACAAGCTTCCTTCTTGGGAGTTGGTTTTTTGTACACACTCCCTTTCCCCCGGTTAACAAATTCTCTATCTTGCAACCTTTATCTTGCCAAATTCCTTTCTCTTTTTAAATAATGATTTTTTTAAAAAAAGGGCCAGGGGCTAAAAGGACAGACAGAGGGCCTCAATTCTGCAAACCGCCCCATCCCTCCCAGCAAGGAATAAACTCTCCTAATCCTGCCAAAACCAAACCGCCAAAACAGAAGCAGCCTGCTCCTCCCAATCACAAATTTCTGGAGCCGAGGTGACTCCGGAAATCACCGTCCTGGGGAGGACAACTTAAGCGCCCCCCGAGAGCCAGAGGGCAGCACCAGATGCCTCCCTCCGCGTCGGGAGCGCGCGGCCCGCCCCGCCAGTTCCCGGCGGCAGCAACTCCGGCCGCAACCTGAGGAATCGGGGCGGGGAAGGCGCGCCGGGAAGGGCAAGTTTCCGAGGCGGGACCCTGGGTTCTCGGGGCGACTCGGTTAGAAATGGGAGTGTCCCTTACCCTCTCAAGAGTGGGGGACCCCAGAGAGACAGACTTAAGTCATGGGCCGCTGGGGGCAGCTCCGCGCCCCTGCCCCGGGGTCGAAGGGGGTCCCGGGAGAGGGGCGGGTGGGGAAGGGAGGCCGGCAGACGCAAGGATATTGCCGCAGGCAGGAGTCCACCTCGCCTTCGTCAGGCCCGGCCTGCCCATCGCCCCCGTCTTCCTCGTCTACGAACTTGTTCTCGTCGTACTCATCCACATCCACCTTCCGGAACCGGGCCGACGACACTGTGTTCTTCGACATCCCCGATCCGGACCGGTGGCAGAAGCCTCCTCTCGGTTGCTGCCTCTACCTCGGTAAGCGTACCCCACCAGGAACCCGCAGCCTGGCGCCTTCACTTCCCTCTTCCGCTCTGGGGCGTCGCCGGCAGCCGGGGCTCGGGCGCTTCTGGGCCTGCGCGCAGGCGGCGCTCCTTCCTCCTCAGCTTCATGCTCTTCTCTAGCCTCCTACGCCGCCCCCACTCTTTCCCCGGGGAGCGCGCGCGAGGAAGGGAGCGCGCTGGACGCAGTGCGCAGGCGCGGGCTCTCTGCAGGAAAGGGGCGGGGCTGGGCGAAGGAGGCGGGGGCGGGAGGGGGTGGGGCCGGAGGGAGGGCCGAAAGCGGTGCCGCGGGCAGAGGTAAGAGGCAATTGGTCGTCCGAGGGCATCACGTGATGCTCAGGGGGTTTCCATAGCAACGCTTCTCTGCGGTCCAGCCTAGGGGGGTCTTAGGTTGGCGGCTATGGGCACTGGGGGCTGGTGGCTTTTGGTGCCGCCGCTGCTGCCAGCGACCTGTCCTCGGGGTCCTGCGTGAGGTCCGGCTGGCCCGGACTTGCCTCTGAGGTGTGATGGACCGGTTGCCGGACCAAGTCCCCTGCAGTTGGCAGGAGTATGGGGCGGAGTGATGCGCGCCCGGGCGCCCAGCGTCGTTCTAGTTGTCAGAGACATCACCTCGGACCGTGCGCTGCCGGTGGCTGCGTTCCAGAGCCGGGAGCCCCTTTTCCGGGGTTGGAACTGCGCTGCGCGGCTAGCGGGAGGTCCCCAAGGACGGAGTCGAAAGGTCATATCTTACCTGTCAGTGGTGTGTGACAGCATCCCGACGGCACCTGCAGAGCCTGAACTAGGTATCATATCCACTGGGAGGGAGGGGGAGGTCTGGGCAGGGGCTGGGGTGGCAAAACTGGGGCGAACCTGTGGAATTTGGGGTAGGGTCAGTCATTGACATCTTAAAATAAGTGCCTGTTTGGAGCAAGAATGCTAGAAAAGGATAGGGGCGAGTTACGCTCTCCGGTGCTGTGGGGAAGCAAAACGTGTGAGGATTAGTAGAAACCAGATCTTTAAGATTTATATTTGTGACTTCAGATTGTTATGATTCTGCTAGGCCAGCTTTTCGTTACATTTGACATCCTCATTTCTGAGAGCAAAGCTCTTACTGAAGAGGTAAAGGCACTAACACTAAAGAAATGGTAGTTGTGCTGTGTGTATAACCCTGAAGTAAAAATATTTGCAGAATAAAATTATTTTGGACATTCAGCTGGACGCTGCTCAGATAGCTTTACGTTTTCCTGACATCCTATCAGGTCTAGTTCGATTCCACCTCTAGCAGAAAGCCGGTTGTTGCCCTGTGAATACCCCAATCCTTGGTTTCCTGTGCTGTATTGAAAAGAGCACTGGAGTCAGAAAACCCTGGCTCAAGTCTTGACTTCCACTTGTAAATCATTTGACTGAGGCATGCCACTTAAAATTCTGAATTTCAGGCTCCTCGTTGCTAAAGTGGAGCTAATAATGTGTACTTCACAAGATTGTTCTGAGGAAAGTGTTCTGAAGCTCTAAAATTCTACATAAATGTAAAATGCATGTTACCTGTACCATTGATTTTGGCACTAGTCTTATGAATTACTTAATGGTTTTATCTTGCTCCTCCTGGAAGAGATCAGAAGATTCTGGAGGGCAAAGACTTGTCTTATATTTATTTTGTATTTTCCTTTACATCTGATATAATGCTAAGCATGCAGGCGGTACGTAATACATTCAGGTACTCAATTATTCACTGATGAATGAATAAAATGTGAAAGGCAGACAGTTTGAAAGTCACAGTGAACATAATGAATCAGTAAGAATAGGAAGAGAGATCTCAAAATCAAACATTTGTTGGACAGATATGCATACATATGTATATATGTATATATATCTACATTGACATGTATACATATGTATACATATATATATATATATGGAGAGACAGAAAGTTCACAGGAATGGAATACATCCTTTCTTCTTGGAAGGAAGAAGCAATGTGGCATTTTTCTCTTCTCAATTAAATCACCCTTCTAGAAAATATATCATTTAGGTAGTGGAAGTGACATTTCTTTAAGTTAAGATTCAAGTTATGAGCAAAAACATGGACACTCCCCCACGTTTTGTTTTCGTAGAGCAAAGGAAAATTTTCTACCTGTTGGTAATATTTATTTTAAAAAGTCATATACCAAAGTATCAGACCATTAATTACCATGGTGAGTGGCATTATATAAGTTACAATAAAAATTTATTTTAGTATTTCTTCCTCAGTTTCAATCTTTTGCTAACTTTGGTAAGAGCTAAACAGTATACTTGTTTTGATGTTAAAGATGATTGTACTCTTTTGTTCTTCTAAATCAAGATTTTCTTTGAAGAGAAAATTGAACATTAGAAGCGCTATTGAGAACAAACAGAAACAAGGATTTAAGACTAATGTATCCCTTCTCTTACATTTCTCTTCTTTTGTATTAGGCCTTATTTAGGAAATGTCTCTATTCTCTTATTTTAGAACTGGGAAAGAATCCTGGGGGTAGAAATCAACTTAAGCGAATAATAAGAGGAATTTAAAAAATCGAGTTGCTCAAGGGTATAATTGATTTGATTACTCAGAATTTTGTTCTATATGTAGAATGTGTTAAATATAATTAATTAATTTTCAGTTGCATAATGCATAATACATTTGAGATGTAATAATGTCAAAAAGGTCTTTTGCCAATGTGGTATTTTTTATTGTCTTACAACGATAAGTACCTAGTACATAGTAAGTATGCAAAACATTTCTATCCAATGAATTAATAATCTGACAATTTTGCAATCATATTTAGAGATTGAGTATTTCTTAATGGACACATTAATTTCCTCCCTACCCCAATCAACTAACAGTTAAATCTATAAAGCTTTAGGGAAATGTGTGTGTGTGTGGAAACCTGTCCTTAATTATGCTTTAATTAGATAATACACATTATTGCACTTTTTTGCGAATTACAAATTTTTATGTTAATCATAGTACTTAATTCATTTTAGATAATATTATTCTCCCTATTTAATTTTCCAAATGAGTGTTTATCCCTGGAATAACAGATCCATAAGGTTTTAAGACATCTTATTTACTGTGCAGATAACCTGGTTTGGTTGAATACTAAAGTAAGACTAAGTCTGAATTTTCTCAAGGTTAATGCTGTGTGATAGTATATAGCTCCTTTTTATTATCTGTGATAATGCAAAGAGTGAAGGATCTTTTTAATTAGAAAGTATTTTGATAAAACTATTTTATAATAGGTCTTTCTTTTCAGATATTTTAAGCTGAGTACTCCACCTACCATGTGCTTCTTTTACCCAGCTTTGCCACTAAATACTTAACAAACGAAGACTTTGATTGAATCCCACAGCAATGAAATGGAAGTGAGGCCAGTGTTAATCAAATATATCAGACGTGTTATAAATATAAAATAAATAAGTAAGATTCACTTCTGGTAATGGTGATGTAATACCACTGTTCTCTAGCAATATAATTACTACAATAGAAAATGATTTTTTAGCATGTTACCTAGACTATAGTATGGTCTCATGCTTGTACATAATATCCAAATGAACTGGTTCTATGTTGAACCACCAGCCTTCCAAACTTTCAATTTTTGCTTTGTGATTTATTTTAGCTTTATATAACTTTATGATTACACACTAAGGTAGGGTAGTTAGGGTGAACTATTTTACAATGGGACCTGTATTTATTTATATGTTAGTGCTTCTAAGATTAAAAATTTTTAATCTGTACTCTTGTCTCAGGGAAAACGTTTAGTGCTAAATGGAACAATAAACCTTGTTTGTTAAACATTGTTTTGAATGGGGCTCTTTTATTTATTTTTTTTACCTGCTTATGATAATATAAAGAGAAGCTACGGATTTAAAAATTTATTTATTCTGTATTCTTTCCCATTGCTGGGATCTCTTATTAATGCTAACAGTTTTTTTAAGGTTGCATTTCTTGTCATAGTATATAATCACAATATTTGAGGTAAGGATAGCTTACATTTTCTTTTCTAATATTTATATCACTTTCATTTATTTTTTTTTTCTTATTGCATTAGTTGGACTATCAAAAACAGTGTGAAAAACTGGGTGATATTAGGCATCTCTTTTTTTTTTTTTTTAAGATTTTTTATTTATTTATTTGAGAGAGAGAGAATGAGAGAGAGAGCACATGAGAGCGGGGAGGGTCAGAGGGAGAAGCAGACTCCCCGCCGAGCAGGGAGCCCGATGTGGGACTCGATCCAGGGACTCCAGGATCATGACCCGAGCCGAAGGTCACTTAACCAACTGAGCCACCCAGGCGCCCTCTTTTTTGTTTCTATTTTAATGGAAATAGTGTTGGTATTTTACTGGTTTATATTTCCTATTGTTTTAGGATATTTAGGAATGACTGCTAAAATTATCAAATGCTTTTTTTGAGGGACCTATTAACAAAAACCATATTATTTTTCATCTTTTAATTTACAAATATAATGGATTATATATATATATGTTTTAAAGATTTTATTTATTTATTTGAGAGAGAGCAAGCATTGAGGGTGTTTGGGAGGGGCAGAGGGAGAGAGAGAAGTTGGATCCCTGCAGGGAGCCTGATGCGGGGCTCCATGAGGGGCTTAATCCTAGGACCCTGGGATGGTGACCTGAGCCAGAAGGCAGACGCTTAACTGACTGGCCCACGCAGGCGCCCCTATTTATATATATATTTTTGCACTGAACCATTCCCACATTTCTAGAATAAATTGTGGTTACTATTTTAATTACTTGATAGATTGGATTAGTTTATATTTTCTTTATGTGATTTCAGAATCAATATGTATAAGTGAGATTGACCCATGGTATTTCTTTATGCCATCTCTATTCAATTTTGATATTAGGATTAGTATAGCTTTGTAAGATGAATTGAGATTTCCACCTTCTTTCCTATGCTCTGGAAAAGTTTGAAAATTTCTATGCTATTTTTTCTTTGAGAGTTATAAAATATGCTTGCAAAATTATCTGGACTTGCTCATATTTTTAGGGTTAGATCTTTGATCATCTCTATCTTCTGTGGTTATTGACTTGTTTGATTTTTCTCTTTTTGAGTCAATTTTAGAATTTATATTTTCATAATAGATCATGCATTCTATCTAGATTGCCAATTTTTTGGCAAAAAGTTGCACAAAATATTTTCTCACAATTATTTTAATATCTTGCATGACCATGGACTTATTGCTTTTCTTGTTGCTTTAAGTAAAATATTAAAATCAAACTTCTTTTCTCCCCCTAACCTTATTGTTACAAATGCTAGTAATAGATCTTTACTTCTTACAGAAAATAAAATTTAGTTTTGATAAAATTTGAAAGATCCTGCAATTCCTATTTTTCTACTGTCTATCCTTATTCTATTAATATTTTATTAATAATAGCAACTGCTTGATGTTTGTTTTGTGTTAGACTTAGTAAACAATCTCTTTATTTACATTATTTAATCCTCAGAGTAGCTCTAGGGCTTAGGAGTTAGTGTGTCCATTTTATGGATGAGGAAACAAAGACTGAGAGCGGTTATGTGACTCAGCCAATGATACTCAACTAGCATATGGCAGACTGGTATGGTAATTAGGTATGTCACATTCCAAAGCTCGTGCTTTTAATCACCACTGTCTACTCAGTAAGTCTTTCTCATTATTCCCAACTGTACTGTTTACCTTTGTGCTAAAAATAAGGATATAACTAAGTATCAGGGTCCACATAAACCTACACAGGGCTTTTCATAGCTTGAAATGAACTCTAAACTGTGAACTTAAAAAATCTTGTTATTGTAATGATTTTTTAAAAGACATTTGTTCTTCAGGTACTTGTGAGCTTTCCCCACCTTATCTCAGTATTTTGAGATAGACAGAGAGCCTGTTACCTAATATTTAGTCTATCACAAAAGATGTCACTTTTTTTAGTATATGAAGAGATCAGTAGGTGTTGATGAATAATTCCACTTAATTTTTTTTAAGTCGTAGCAAAATACACATAACATACAATTTACTGTCTTAACCATTTTTAAGTGTACCTTTAAGTAATATTACGTTCGCATTATTGTACAACCATCCCTACTATCCATATCCAGACCTTTTTTTATCTTGCAGATCTGAGACCCTGTACCATTAAACAATAACTCCCCATTCCCCACTCCTCTCCCAGCCCCCAAAGACAACCATTTTACTTTCTGTCTCTATAAATTTGATAGCTCTAGGTACCACATATTAGTGGATTCATATAGTACCTGTTTTTTTTTGTTTTGTTTTGTTTTTTGTTTTTTGTTTTGTGGCTGGCTTATTTCACTTAGTTTGATTTCCTCAAGATTCATTCACAACTCTAGCATGTGTCAGGATGTCGTTCTTTTTTAAGGCCAAATAGTATTCCATTGTATGTATATTCTACATTCTCTTTATCCATTCATCTACTGATGGACACTTGGATTACTTATGGCTATTATGAATAATGTTGCTATGAATATGGGTATACAGATATCTGAGACCCCATTTTTAATTCTTTTGGTTATATACTCAGAAGCAGAATTGCTGGATCACATAATTCTCTTTTTAATTTTTTGAGGCACCAATTCCACTTAATTAACTAAATAGAGTAATAAAGCAATGTTCCATTGCCTCAGGTCTGTGATTTTGTACATCCCTGAGAGTCAGAGACATCAAGTTAAGGTAATCTCAGGACGTATGTTTGGTATGAGGCTCTAGCTAAAACAAGGAGTAGGGGATGAGGAGGGTGCCAAAACTCTGGGATCTAGAGCTACTTAAGTTCTCCAGCCCAGCCCACCCAACCTCCCTAGCTCCCATAGTCTACAGGATGCCTATTGATGCAATAGTCTGAGCAGAACTACAGAAAGGCCTCAGTGTGGGTAAAAATGGGTATTGATTTTCCCAGGCTTTGTAGTGAGTCCATGCTGTTGCTATTTTGAGAGCCATTAAAGCATAGTGATTAAGAACTGGGATTCTGGAGCTAGAGCTCCTGGGTTTGATCTTAGCTCAACCTTTACTACATGAGTTCTCTGTGCTGCAATTTCCTTATTTGAAAATAGATATTATGATAATACCTACCTCATAGGATTATGGGGAGCATTAAATGAGTTAATACATGTAACTGTTTAGAAAAGTGCCTGACATATAGTTCTCACTAAATGTTAGGCAGTCATAATATTATTTTTAATTAGTATAAGTTACCATGTAGTTTTCCTTAAAACCTTTGGAAATAAGATGCATAACATGATATTGTTTGAGCTAAACTTTTTGGATTTCATGTGCTTTGAATCAAAAAAGATATGTAACAGCTGTTTAAAGAGATAGGATTTGCTCCCAGACCAGCAGGATTAGATGGTAGCTTGATAAAACATTAACATCTATAGAGAATCGATACTAGTCATGACAGGAGTTGGTTATAAAGGTTTCTGTGGTCTCCTGTAGTCTCCCCCAACTTAAACACTGTCCGGGGGTCAGGTGCCCTTGGACAGAGCCCACCATTTTAGGCACAGTGTCCCTGGTAAGCAGACTGTGATAGCATTAAACATTTGATTCAAATAATGAACTCCCCTAATCCACAAAGCAACCTTCTGATTATAATTTGGCTTCTCAGGTAGCTTCTCTGCATGGAGAGGCTATATAGGTGAGACCACTTGAATTATCTGGTTGCATATCCCGTTGTAAGTCTCACTGGAAATCAGTACACAGCCTTCCGTTTTTACATGTCAGTCTTGGGAGCTTTATTAATCCAGGTCTGCCCTGGTTAATAGATTCATTCTCTCTGTATTGACTAAGTAGGTAGTTGAACCTACAAAACTGAGAGGCAAACCTGCATCATGGTAGATTCATAAAGGTAGGGTTCCCCTTCCTCTACCCTCATCAGTTTCTTGGGACATACCCCTTGCCTCTTTTAGATCACCACACCACTAGCTGCTTAATTTATTGGCTTGTGTTTCCTTTATTGGAATTTCCATAAGTGTGGCTGCAGTGATAATTCTTCACTATCACTAATGCCAGTTTGCTGAAGAGAGGTGGAACATTCCAACTTTTACTCTTCCCTAAGTCCCTGGGCCAGCCTGATGTGACCAAGAATCCATTGTGTGGTGAGTAAGAAGTGTGGTCACTGCACAGTAAAAGCTTGCTCCATGGATCTATTGTTCTGATCCAAGCCATCTTAGAACGGATAGAGCTGAAAGGACCTTATTATGAACTAGTCTTATCTCTTGTTTTACCAAAGGGGAAAGAGAGACTACATACCTAGGGCCATATATCTTTATGCTCTCTTAACAGTCTTTTGAAGACTTGACTATATTGGCCAGGGACTCATGACCTGTCAGTGACATTCTTCCTAGCTCCAGACATGTCTAACTAGTACAAAAATTTAACTGCCAAAAGGCGCTTTTCTTTCCTGTAGTTCAGGCAACATTTCTCCCTTTGTTATATACCATTGAAATACAAATTCATCTTAGATTTCAGACGATGGTTTTTTTTTTAATGTTTCTTTTAAAGATTTATTTATTTATTTTTAAAGAGAGAGGGGGAGAGAGAGCGAGTCGGGGGAGGGCCAGAGGGAGAGAGAAAAAGAATCCCAAGCAGACTCCCTGCTGAGTATGGAGCCCAACTTTTTTTTTTTTTTTAAAGATTTATTTATTTATTTGAGAGAGCGAGAATGAGAGAGAGTACATGAGAGTGGGGAGGGTCAGAGGGAGAAGCAGGCTCCTCGCTGAGCAGGGAGCCCGATGAGGGACTCGATCCCGGGACTCCAGGATCATGACCTGAGCCGAAGGCAGTCGCTTAACCAACTGAGCCACCCAGGCGCCCCTATGGAGCCCAACTTGGGGCTCGATCCCAGGACCCTGAGATCATGATCTGAGCTGAAATCATGAGTTGGACTCTTAACTGACTAAGCCCCCCAGGCACCCCTTCAGACTATGTTTTTAACTGAATTCTTTGTAGCCTGATTGTTATGTCTTTTTGACCACTTTGTAGATAGATTTCATGGCAACTGTTTGAATCTACTTTTTTTCTTTTTTTTTTTTTTTTAAGAAACCTATAAGGTGGGTAGATCCTTCCCAACTGCTGCAGGACATCACCAGCCAACCTGGCAGAAGCTTCAGAGCTGTTTCTCCAAACCCCTCAGATTTGCCAGCGCTCTTAGCTCAGTTGCCCACCTGGATAGAGATGCTGAATTTGTCGCATTGGGTCTTTTTTATTTTTTTTGACTCTACATCCCAGATTGCAGACATATGATTTCATGATCTAATAATAAACTTCAGTACTTTTTAAAATAATAATCACTGTATACTACAATGTAATTATATTCCAATAATTCTATAAAATTTTTCATGTTAACAATAGAATATTCTTTTAAAAATTTTAGTGATGTTTATTTTAATCACAATAGAAATTTCTTTTCTAAACATTTTTCTTTTCTTTCTTTTCATCTTCCTCCTCCACTTCCTCTTTTGACATGGAGTACTATGTGCTTTAAGCTTTTTATTTTTAATTAAAAAAATTTTTTTTCCTTTTTTAATTTAAATTCAATTACTTAACATATAATCTATTATTTGTTTCAGGGTTACAGGTCTGTGATTCATCAGTCTTATATAATACCCAGTGCCCATTACAACACATACCCTCCCCAATGTCCATCACCCAGTTACCCCATCTGCTTTAAGCTTTTTTTAATGGCAAAACTATCTTATTTTAGCTTGGCGTTACTTTTTACATACATTAAGAAAAAATTTGGGGTGCCTGGGTGGCTCAGTTGGTTGAGCATCCAACTCTTGATTTTGGCTCATGTCATGATCTCAGGGTTGTGAGATGGAGCCCACATTAGGCTCCCTGCTCAGCAGGGAGTCTGTTTGAGGTTCTCTCTCCCTCTGCCCCTCCCCACAGTGGGCATGCTCTCTCTCTCTAAAAATAAATAAATCTTTTTTTTAAAAGAAAAAATTTAGTAGCAAGTTACAAATGGATATACATTTTTCTTGTAATATATTTTTACATACTTCTAAGAGGAAAGTGAGGCAGCAAATGTAAATGAATTAAACACAAAGTGCTTTAATGTACATGCTCAGATGGTTATTCAAGGAACACTTCCTAGAAGTGTGTTTTGAACAAGATTTTGAGAGACTGTATAGATATACATTGCTGAAAAGAGAAAACGTTTGGAAAAAGAGAAGTAAAACAAATTATGCATTGGGGAGCTATATCAGAAGAAGGGGGAATGGATGCTAACAACAAAAAAAATGATGTCCATTGCAGGATGGTTAAGCGAGCCCTTTGTTGGAATGGGTATGGAGTGTTGGGAAACAGTGATTGGTAAAGTTATTGAGATGTAGATTCACAACCTTGCTACCCACATTTTGCCTGGATACTTGGCTAGATTCTAAGGGAAAACCAAAGAGGGAGAGAGACAGTGTTTGACCTGTGGGAACTTACAATCTTGCTGATGAGACTAGGCAACTGGAAGGTAAAGGAGGAACCTTGACAGCCAGCAAGAGCAGCTTGGATTTTATATGGTGTGTGATGGAAGGAGCCTTTGCAGGGTCTCATGTATCATCCTGCCTCTATCGTCTGCTCAGGAAGGAGAGACCTGAGCTGGGAAAATCACATTGAGCAGGTGACTAGGTTTCAAAAATCAATTTTTGTAGCTGTATATAATCAATTAGCAAAATAACTTCTTTTTCTCACACAGAACTATTTTGAACCACTTTAGAAAAAAAAAAATGGGCTGCCTAAAGTCTTCTGTCCATGATTAACAATTAATGGAAAATCACTGGTTTGCTTTTGCGAACAGCACTTAATGTCAGTAACTGCAGGCTGTTTTCCAATTTTACAGTAAATTTTTATACTGAAATCAATTTAAGAAGCTGTTTAGTCCATGGGCTTTTTTGGTGGAAAGATGATGTGGGTAGACTAGAATAATGACATTTCCTTTTCCACACCAAAATATTAGCAAGGTACTAATGGCTCCATTTTGATAATGTCATTTTCAAAATAAAGGAGAGAGGTCAAGTTGCTTATGGAAACATCTTGGATTATGTTAAAAGTAGTGTAGCTTTATAGTAGTTGAGATAGCAAATAATTCAGGTTTTGCTTTTAGTGTATCCGTTCATCTCCCATCTTGGATCAGACAGAAGAGAGAAAGTTTCCAGATTTTTGTTTGCTATCAAATTAGTCCTCTGGTAGTTGTTTGGTCTCACATTGTAGAAATAATAGATTTTATTTTTTTCCTTTCTTCTTCTTCTTCTTCTTTTTCTTTTCATCCATCTCTTTGCTACTTGCAAGCTGCTCCGTGATTTCCATTCTCTCGACTGGCATTCCCATGGGAGGCCTTCCGAGGTCCTTGGTTTCCTGGAATGACATTTGAGGCATATTTAAGTGCCTCACGATATTCCTGGGTTTATGTGGGTTTTGACCCACGTGGATTGGTGGTAGGTCTCTGAAAGGCACCAGCACAAAAATGACAGGAACCCTGAGGTCTGGGGTCGGATTGGGTTGCGGTCGTCCCCTTGTCACTTGCAAAGACTGTCCAGGAAAGACCTTGTTTAAGGGGTAGCTCTCTAAAGCTGCCTGAGCTTTTATGTTCTGATTCTCTTTGGTCTGGGGAAGAACATCGGTAAAGTAAGGTTTCACCCCCATTACGGCTTTGATCTCATATGCGTTCTGCCTATCAGCCAGTGCTCTCCCAGTTAAGATGGGCTGGAAAACAGTTGATCCCGAGACACCGCTCGCAAAGCTGTTGAGGAGAAAATGCCAAATTCCGCCACTTATTGGGCTCAGAGTGACCTGTGGCCATAAACTGGCCAGGCTCCGGAGAGCCTCCCGGTTCCACGCCGAGGCAGGAAATTCGGTCTCAGTATGATAGAGCTGAGAAAAGTAAATGCTGAGAGTAACGTCTGGATACATTATTAAGAAATTGTACATTTTGCTGATGCAGCAGTGGTTGGCTTCATTACAAGGGGAGTTGTTGGAATACAGAATGATATGCCTGATAGCGTTGTTATTGTGTAGGGCTGAGTCAAAATAACCATTCATCTCGAATAGCATTGATTCTGGGTGGGTATTATTCCCAGTGCAACTGCTAGCATGGCCCTTTTGCACCAGGCTTCCAGAAGAAGTTTTTAGTTCATAAAATGTGAGGTGCTTTGTTTGAGGATACGCTGGCCCATAAGGGAATCCAAAAATCTGATAAAATTCTGTATAGGGAACTCTTGCTTCTTCACCTGTCCGAATATGGTAAGGACAGTTCGAGCAATCTAGAGAGAAGCTTAGCCAGTAGTAAGGTTTTACTATTGTTCCACGATTTGCTAGGTATTCTTCATATAAGGGCTCCATTGCTAGTTTTATGGTCTTCTAGCTGCCACCCTAAACAAGGGAGAGAAATTATACATAAAACCAGTGCAGGAAAAACTAAAGAAAATGCATTACTTTATTGAACCATACTCTTCTTTAAAGGAGGTAGCACAACCACTATAGCGTCTTTGATTGTAAAAGACAGTGATATATATCCATAGATTAGAAGGCTCAGGATTCATCTTTCTTCAATTGAGACTCTTGGGGCCTGGGGAGGAGACGAAAAAGAAAGGTATAATGCACGTTTACCTCTTTCACAGATTGTGGGGCAATACAGCAAATGGGTTAACAGTGCAAGTTCTGGAAACAGACTACCTTGTCAAATCTGGGCCCCGCCACTTACCAGCTCAGTGACTTTCTGCAAGTTGTTTAAAATCTGGGAGTCACAGCTTCCTTGTCTGTAAAAGGAGGATAAGAATAGTACATTATCTTGAGGATTGAACGATGAAATACATATAAAATGCTTTATTATGTGCCTGACTCATATTAAGGGCTCAATAAAGATGAGCTCTTAGTAGTGATAGTACAAATCCCAGGATTATCTAAATGATTCTTGTTTTTGAAAGTCTAAACAAACAAGCAGGGATTTTGCAGTTTTGTTTGTAATGTTCTTCCTTTGTCCCTTTTCTGAATGATATTGTCTAATTATCTGCATAGGTTTTGAGTGTGCTTGCATTTAAAATCAGTTATTTCTTCAGATCAGTGGCAGTAAATTGGAGGTAATTATCCTTTTGGGAAAAGGATCATGGTTAATGGTGGAGACTTCTCGTAGGAATGCCACTTGAGTTTTCTTTGGGTCGTGGACACTTTGCTGTTTGAGAGTTTTATTTCCAGTGGGTGGGTCTTGTTAGAACATTTTGGAAACTTTACCATTCTGGAAAGCACATATGGTTCTTTAGTTTATTTCAAATAAATAGTTTCTGGGATGTTAAACCACAAAAGTTGAGGTCTTTAAGTAATGATTTTTTTTTCCTTTAAACAAAAATTACTCAGTTATCATTGTTCCCAAGCAGCAGCCTAGGGCATTCTAATATAGTTTTAAGAACATTTTTAAATAACCTTTTATTATTCAAGTATTATGTATTTCTTGTAGGATATTTTTAAAAATACTAATACATAAAGGGAAAAATAAAAACTCATACCGGTTTATCTCAGTTTACGTTCCCATAACTGTTAACATGTCTCTTCCCTCTAGTCTTTTTGCTATGTGTGTTTGTTATGTACAACATAAATAAAATCATGTTTTATACTTCGCTTCTCACTTAGTATTAGGTCATGAGTATTTCCCCATGTTATTAAAAATTCTTCAAAAAACAATATTCATGGCTAATTAGTATTTTATTATGCAACAAATATGTAATCAAATATTCACATTCTTGCCTCTTTTTATTATTATAAATAATGCTTTGATGAGCATTTCTATAAATAAATTTGTATTTTTTTCTTTTAATGTAGATCACTAAAAATTGTATTATTAGCTCAAACTTTGTCAGATTGCTTCTTTTTTTTTTTTTTTAAAGATTTTATTTATTACTTGACAGAGAGAGACACAGCGAGAGAGGGAACACAAGCAGGGGGAGTGGGAGAGGGAGAAGCAGGCTTCCCACAGAACAGGGAGCCCAATGCGGGGCTCGATGTGGGGCTCGTTGCGGGGCCCAATCCCAGGACCCTGGGATCATGACCTGAGCCAAAGGCAGACACTTAACGACTGAGCCACCCAGGCGCCCCTGTCAGATTGCTTTTTAGGGAGGTGTCCCAATTCTATCTCATTCTCCCAGTGATGTTTATCACCTCCTTTGCCCATTTGAGAAGTGAGCATTAGTATCCCTTTGTGGCTATAATTTGGACCTTTTCAATTCCTAGTGAGGTTGAACACATTTTCACATGCTTATTGGTCTGTAGTATTTATTCTTCTGTGAAATATGTTTGATCCCCTATCTCTCCCCCCTTCCCCCCCGTGCTTTGTTGAGGTTTTCCTTACTGATTTGCAAGAACTCTTTATGTATTAAGAAGATTAGCTGTCATACTTTTTGCAAGTATTTTACCTGGTTTATGAAGCCATTTAATTATGCTGATGGCATTTTTAATTATACTGATTTTTACATTTTATATGGTCTCATCTTTGCCCTTAAGATTTATTTTTTATTATTGTATTTAGAAAAGACTTCCCCATCAAAGAGGAGTTAAGTATTCCCCATATTTTTTTCTAGTATGTACGGTTTTATCTTTTACATTTAACTCTTTGTCCAGGCAACAACACAGATAAAGTAGAAAATTTAAGAGAGATAAACTGACCATTACAAAACAAAACAAAATATATTTCTCACTTTCCAAAATCTAATTTGTCGTACAGGAATATTTATTACAGCCTTTCATATGGAAGCACTTTGATCAGCTTCTTTCTTCCTCAACCCCAATCACCTCCGTCCCTGCTGTGTTTGGTACAGCTGAAACCTGCAGAGTTTCTTTGCTAACCTGTCCTGGGCATAAAATATTTTAGGAGCTTCCGTCCTGCTATAGAGGGAATGTGACTTTACTCAAGACACCATTCTCCTAATGGCTGATATCTCTGCAGTAATTCTGGACACCACAAACCCATCCCATTCCAGGTTTCTCCTAACCTCTGTCATGTCCATTTAGTCCATAGGATCAGGTGTTTGCCTCAGTGTCCTCCTTAGTTCTGCATTTTCCTGATGTGACTGAATTCATGCCCCGAGGCTTCCCAGACCTTGCCTATCTTTTTCTCTGGGTCCTGCACTTTCCTGCTTCACCTTTGGCAATGAATCCATTACTTGGAGCCTCACACCATCTCGGGCTTGATCCTGGGCATTGTTTTCTCCCTGGATTTCCTACTCTTTCAGCCCTACTCATCAGACTAGATAGAGCTCTCTGAATATCAAAACTTGCTGAAACCAAGCCCAGAGTCTCACTTACCTTTCAGTCTTGAGCCCTGGATGTGGTTGGCTGTTGCGTGGCACACCTGATGTCCAAGTGACTGCTCAAATCGCAATTTCGAGTCCCCCATGATTTGCCTGAAATGTTACAGAAGCCATACCATGAGGCCTTTCTCTGCCTTTCTGTTTTTTTTTGGGGGGGGTGGATGGATGGAGTTAACTATATTAATGGTCCCCCTGTTACCCTATGGGAAGCAGAAGTCTTTGTATCTTTCCAAATAAAGGCAGTATGGAAAGTCCTGACTGTTTTCCTAAGTACTCCTCTCTTTGCACTCCGTCTCCTATTTTAGCTGGGAAGGATGCATCCTTACTGCCTCTAAGGAGATCTTGAGGACTAGTGGCCTCCATAGGTCACGGAGGGAGCTCTGGAGGTTCACTCTTGCTAATGGCTTTTCACTGTCTGTCGGCTGTGGTCCCCCATTGGTGAAGCTTCCACTTTTTCAGAGGGCCTTTCGGAGACTATTCTTTGATCACCTTCATCTGAAGGGGAAGCAGGAAAGACCTCCCGCCCGCTTTGAACTCTTAGAGAATTTGTGGTTTATATCATCAGTTTCCCATTGATCACAGACTCTCTTGTATCATTCACTTTTGCTTATCTGCCCTTTCATTCTGCCCCTACCCAGGCAAGCGGCATGCCCTGTTCAGCCCAGGGCCTACCTCGGGGAATCTTAGTTGGTTCACAGGCCAGGTTGGCTGAGTCTTGTCTTCCCAGCATCCTGTGTCCCTACAACCTTGTCCTTTCCCCTGTGCTTTGGCTGTGCTTGGGAAAGGCGTGCTGCCCTCAGTAGAGCAGATCTACTAGCAGTAAGAAGCAGAGATCTACAGAACCTGGCTCCTTGCTTCCGGTTGTGAGTAGCCCCTGGACTGCAGCCCTGGGACGACAGCCTTTCTTCCTTTAACATAAATGAGGCATACATGAGGACAATCTGCTCTCTTTTCACCCCCAGCTAGGATTTAGTGAGTACTGGTAAAGCACAGTTTGCACTGGAGTAGTTGGAGAATGGAGTTTGCCCTTCCCAATCTGTGCACAATCTGTTAGCAGCTAAAAACAAATGTTAGCAGTTATAATTACCATCATTTTGTCTCCAGGCTTGGATCACATTCCAGGTGTTCTAGAAGATGGTCTGTTCCCTTTTTTCCCTCCTTTAAGTACCATGCCCTGTTTCAAGGGGCTTCAGAGGCCAGTCGTGCTGAAAGCTTCGCCTCCCTAATTGGTTCAGGACTCTTCCACAGCTTATGTCTCTTAGTTCCTTTGAACTTTGCTGTCCCAAGTTAGAAAGACCTTGTTGAGGTGTGGCTGCCTCTAAGAACACTGTTGAATTGGTGCCATGGTAACGTTTGCAAAGTAGCTACTGCTAGGATACGGCTCTGACACTTATTACTTTATTTGCATTTCCAACCACCTGTTCCGAAGATGAAAATATACATGAATGCATATTCCAGTCTGGATGAAAGCATACTATCTGACTATTTAAGTGGACATGTTGGGGTTTTTCTCCCTCTGGCTGTAAGAATCAAACTCTGAGGTCCTGCTCTTCAGTGTCTTTGTCCTGATTTAGAACAGGTGCCAGGCCTGGTGTGTGGACACGATTCATTGGTTCTGTTGCCTGTGGAGGCAACAGGAACCTTTCTTAGGAGGTTTGCCCTTCTGGGAGAGGGAGGCACCTATGAAAGGGAGCAGAGACTTGATCTCCCCCAAGGGAGGCACTTTCTATTAATAGTTCCACAGCCCCTGAAAGGAGAGCTCTTCAGTTTGTCCAAATCTGGGTTCCTGGGAGACTCTAGCTATTGGTATGTATCTGTTTCCCTCCAGTTTCAGGCAAACCCTCCCCCTGGATCAGTTGTGGCCCCTTGTCCATAGCTAACAGAAGAGCCGTTCTGCCTTCTCCACTCTGTTCCCTTGCCCCCTTCAACTCCACGTCATCTCCTAGGACATTGGACATGTCAATGGTTGATTCATTGTGCTCACTCCCGATTATTCCCTCTTTCCTCTTCCTCAGGCCACTTGAAGGAGCAAGTGGTGGTCACTACTGTGTATTCCCATTAGTTACCACCAAAAGTTTTTAAGCACATTTACTTTGCTGAAAATAGCCCATCAGGGACAGGGGAAGCACCTAGAAGGCTTCCTGCAGCAGCCTTAGGGCTCTTAACTAGTTTCTCAGTCAAACTCCCAGTCTGTACAACAGCAACCATCCTTTCTCCTCAAGGGGACTCCTTCTGGTTTAGATGTTTCATGTTGATCTGTGCCTTTTAAGGGTCTCAGGTGTATTCACCAACTCCTCAGCTAGTTATTTTTCAGTTACATTTTCTTTCATGCTTGCTTCCGTGAGCGCTCATGATTGGTCCCTTCCCCACCGTTTGCCACTGATCATGCCTTTGTCGTCCTCACTTCCTGCCTCCATTTTCCTAGCATCTCCTAGCTCAATGAACTTGTAAATATAAGACCAAGATTTCATCTTTTATTTAACATTAATAAATGGCATCCCATTTAAAAATGTTCCCTTAAGGGGTGTCCAGGTGGCTCAGTTGGTTAAGCATCCGACTCTGGATTTCCGCTCAGGTCATGATCTCCGGGTCCTGGGATCCAGCTGTGTCAGGCTCTGCACTGAGTATGGAGCCTGCTCAAGATTCTCTCTCTCCCTCTGCCCTTTCCCCAGGCTCTCTCTCAAATAAATAAATAAATCTTAAAGAAAATATTCCCTTAAAAATGAGCTTCTATCCACTAGCATATTTACCAATTGCATTTTAGGGTCATTTCAGGGATAGGCAATCCCAGGTAGCCACCAGTTTTAAAAAAACAGCTCTACTGAGGCTTAATTGACAAATAAAAATTGTGTATATTTAGGGTGTACAGCTTGAACTTTTGATATATTTATACATTGTGAAATGGTTACAGCAATCAAGGTAATTAACATATTTATAACCACATATAGTTATCTTTCTGGGGGTTTGTGTGAGAACATTTAAGATCTGCCCTCTTAGCAAATTTCAAGTATACAATATGGTATTGTTCACTGTAGTCACCGTGCTGTCCAGAATTTAGTCATCTTGCATAACTGAAACTGTGTACCTGTTGACCAACATTACTCCATTTCCCCCTTGCCCCAGCCCCTGGCAGACAACATTTTACTCTATGCTTCTATGAGTGTATTTTAGATTCCACATATAAATGACATTAGGCAATATGTGTCTTTCTGTTTCTGGTTTATTTCATATAATATAATGTCCTTCAGGTTCATCCATGCTGTGGCAAATGCCAGGATTTTTTTTTTAAGGCTGAATAATATATCATTTTATGTATATACCACATCTTTATTCATTCATCTGTCTATGGACATTTAGGTTGTTTCCATATCTTGACTATTGTGAATAATACTGCAATGAAAATGGGTATGCAGATACCATCTCTTTGAGATAATCATCTCTTCGATTCCAGTTCTTTTGGATAAATACCCAGAAGTGGGATTGCCAGATCACGTGGTAGTTTTATTTTTAATTTCTTGAGGAACTGCCATATTGTTTTCCATAATGGCTCTACCAATTTACATTCCGACTAACAGCTCCCTTTGCTGTGCCATCAGCAACCCTCGTTATCTTTTGTCTTTTTGATTATAGCCACCCAAACGAGTGTGAGGTGATAATCTCATTGTGGTTTGGATTCACATTTCCCTAATGATTAGAGATGTTTGAACACCTTTTCATATACCTGTTGGCTGTTTGTATGTCTTTTGAGAAATGTCTGTTCAGGTCCTTTGCCCGTTTTAAAATCAGATTATTTGGTTTCTTTTGCTATTACATGCATGCCTTATGTATTTTGGATATTAGCCCCTCATCAGATATGTTGTTTGCAAATGCTTTCCACCATCTGTAGGTTGCCTTTACGCTTTGTTGATTAAGTTTCTTCAGCTGTGCAGAAGCTTTTTAGTATCACATAGTCCCATTTGTCTATTTTTGCTTTTTTAAAAAAAGATTTTATTTATTTGAGAGAGAGAGAGAAATCGAGCACAAGCGGGGTGGGGGGAGGGGCAGAGGGAGAGGGAGAAGCAGGCTCCCCGTGGAGCAGGGATCCCTATGTGGGGCTCCATCCCAGGACACTGGGATCATGACCTGAGCTGAAGGCAGCTGACCGAGCCACCCAAGTACCCCTATTTTTGCTTTTTTTTTTTTTAAGATTTTATTTATTAATTTAGAGGGAGAGAGAGAGAGCGAGAGCAGGGGGAGGGGCAGATGGAGAGGGAGAGGCAGAGAGTCTTAAGGAGACTGGCGCTGAGCGCAGAACCCTACGTGGGGCGCAATCCCACAACTCTGAGATCATGACCTGAGCCAAAACCAAGAGTCAGATGCTTAATTGACTGAGCCACCCAGGCACCCTTATTTTTGCTTTCGATGCCTACATTTTTTGTGTCATATTCAAAAATTCATCACCACAACCAATGTCAAGAACCTTTTCCTCATGTGTTCTTTTAGTAGTTTTACAATTTCAGCTTTTACTTTTGTCTTTAATTTGTATTGGTTTTTGTATATGGTGTGAGACAAAGGTCCAATTTTATTGTTTTGCATGAGCCACCATTTTTTTACATATCTTAGGTGTAGGAAAATTCCAAAGGAAGATCGACTTTGCAAAGCTTCATTTAGGTTGCACATAATGATTTTTAAAATTTTATTTATTTTATTTCGGGGGGGGGCAGTGAGCCCATGAGCAGGGGGAGGGGCAGAGGGAGAGGGAGAAACAGACTCCCCGCTGAGCTTGGAGAGGCTTGATCCAGGACCCTGAGATCATGACCTGAGCCAAAGGCAGATGCTCAACTGACTGAGCCATCCAGGCGCCCACACAAAATGATTTTTAAAACAGAATTTAGCCACAAGGAAATGAAGAACCTTGATCATGCGGTTCCTGCTCACAATTCTTATTGCTAAATTGACATGTACAGGAAGGGAGGAACTTTGAAGAAACATCTATTTCCCCAAACAGACTCCTTTCTTCTGTCTTCCTTTGTTACCTTGCCATGCTTCATCTTCACCCAGATGAGTTACAATGAATATTATCTCTATCAAAGTAATATGACATTATAATGAAAAAGCTTTACAAAGGCAAAACTGTCTTACACTGATACATATATATATATACATATAAAAAAAATATATATATATTTTTAAAGACCTTTACTCAGTTTAACACTCCAAAATATATTTTCTAATCTGTGTTCTGGCATCCCAATTTGGGATATATCTAAGATGGCTTGTGTGTTGCTAGTTGCTGCCTATAAAGTAACTTTAATAACTTTTATTGCTATTTTTTTTTACTTTTATTTGAAGGTATGTGCCCAATTAATTATATAATTCACTGCTTTCATAGCAGTTTGGTTGACACTGAATAATAACGCCCACATTCACGTTGCAGTAAGAAACTACCTAAACTGAAGAAAAAAAGCAAGCATGAAATAAAGGAGAGCAGAGAATTCAGTAGATTTCGTGGGGCTCATTAAGGAATTAGGTAGGAAAGATGGGACAAGGAAAGTGTTAGGGTTGAGAGGAAAAGACAAAAAAGCAAAGGATGGAGGTCCTAGCTTGGGATCATTAACGGCAAGGCCACAGGGTGGCAGCATAGTCTTACCAGCAGGAAACTTTCTGTTGCACCACAATTCATTTGCTAAATCCACACATTTGCAGAATTCCTCCATGTTGGTTTCTCCCATTGTCCCAGGTAAATACCAACAAATGTTTAGAATCAGAGGTAACTCCTACAACTTAAGCTGAGGCAAAGTGCAGAGTGAAGGCACCATCTTTACTCCCAGAATCTGTGCAGATGCTCTAAAAAAGGTTTCAAACCGTCTGTGGGGAAGGACAAATTTAAGTTTACAAACCATCATACTGATCATTTTGTAAAATTCAGTGAAAGTGATTTTATAGAAAAATGAACAAAAAAATACATAGACATCATAAGCTCATTTTACAAATAACTAAAAGATATAAACAGATCAAAAGATATAGAAATTTTAAATCATATTTCAATAAATGTAAATGGAACACTCGTCTATTTTTGCTTTTGTTGCTTGTGATTTTGATGTCATATTCAAGAAATCATTGCTCAGACGAGTGCTAGAAAGCTTTCCTGTGTGTTTTCTTCTAGGAGTTTTATGGTTTCAGGTCTTATGTTTAAATCTTTAATCCATTTTGAGTTTGTGTGTGTGTGTGTGTGTGTGTGTGTGCGTGTGTGTGCGTGTGCGCACAGTGTAGTTTAAGGGTCCAATTTCATTCTTTTGCCTATGGATATCCAGTTTTCTGACCACCATTTGTTGAAGAGGCTGTCCTTTCCCTATTGTGTAGTCTTGGCACCTTGGCACTTATCAAAGATCACTTGGTGTGGGTTTATATTATTTTTGTCCCATTTGTCTCTATGTCTGTTGTTATGGAAATATAAACAGAACAAACATAACATAGAAAAAAAGAAAAAAGAATTAACAAAACTATACATGTTGTTTATTGAATATTATGTATAGATGGCTAGTATAGAGAATCACTGTTGCTGTTATTATATTCTACAATTATATTAACAAAATGTGTCTGAAGGATATATCTATATTCAGTGTCCTCTATATGCACAGTTTATGTAGAGTTTATCATTTATATCAACTTACAAAATTTTTATTGTGACCAACAAACTTGCTTCTTGCTTGTTATTCCATTGAATCTAGGTCCAACTGATGATAACACTATTTGCAGGATATAACATATATCCAAACGGATTCTGTGTTTGTTGTGATAGCATTAGAATAGGGAAGGTCGGTTGTAAGAGGTATGCTGATAGGAATAGAGGAAGAGATTTTAAAGCAATTTCACAAGCTCAAGGTATTCATTTTTAACAATTTAAAAAAATAAAGCAAGTGATACTCTATTTTCAAAATTCATCAGTAGCCAGTTACAACAATTTGTCCTGTAGTTATATTAAATTTATCTTTCAATGAAAGGACTAGTTTATGGTTCCATGAAATTCCTATGCATAGAATTCTCTATCAAAATTATTATCTATTGCATTGATAATAGTTGTTAAAATTATGAAACATGACATAACCATCTCTGGAAACTCTGTTCTTCCACACTTCTAATATTTATTTTGACTTTTCAGTCATCTGCTATTGAAAAACATGTTGAATTTCTTCCTTGTTTGGAAATACTAAGATTATTAACATATCAAAGATTTCAGACAAATAGGCAAATCTGACTGTCTAATATACTTTATCTTTAAAAGGTTGGGCCCAAACTGGTTTCTTATCCAGCAGTAATTCTGAGAGTTTATTCAACAGTTCCAACATTCGCTACAGAACTTTTTCCCTAAGTAACCGTAGTACCTAACATGTAAAGCAATTGTTTATGATCAACTTCCATATTATCACTTAAACATAATGATTTCAAATGTAATGCATTAGGCTTTATGTAATTCAAAGTTTTTATTGTGTCACTAAGCACAATGATTAGTTTGGTTGACTTTTTTTCATAGTAAGGTTTTCTCAATGAAGGAAATAGTGTGTGGTTTTGCATTCTGGCTCAAGATCCTTAATCTGAGCAATTATCCTAGAACTTTCTCCCATGCAAGATTTAAACTTTAAATCACTTTTCTCATATAAATCATACAGGGTCATATCAAATTTCTATAAAAGTTTCTAAATACGTACTCTCGATTTCTGTACTTACCTTGTTGACATTGGTAACAGTTTATGGTTCACAGACTCAGCTTTGAGTGACACTGCTTTCATGCACTTCTTCCATTTCACTTAAGTCACTATTAGGTAGTGATTCTACTTAACTAAGTTCACTAAATTTTATTTAATTCCTCTGGCTATCTTATAATATAAATGATAAAGAATTTAAATGAAGGGGCGCCTGGGTGGCTCAGTCGTTAAGCGTCTGCCTTCCGCTCAGGTCATGATCCCAGGGTCCTGGGATCGAGCCCCGCATCGGGCTCCCTGCTCCGCGGGAAGCCTGCTTCTCCCTCTCCCACTCCCCCTGCTTGTGTTCCCTCTCTCGCTGTGTCTCTCTCTGTCAAATAAATAAATAAAATCTTAAAAAAAAAAAGAATTTAAATGAAAATATCATTTGTTGAACAGAGAAGAACATTTACTGAATGCCTCCTTTGTGCCAAAAAGTTTACATGCCTTACATCCCTAAGAGGTGCGTATTACAATTTCCACTTTACAGATAACAAAACTGAGGTTCAAAGTGTCTAATGCTAAGATAACATAGCTAGAAACTGGTAGAGCTGGGATTTGAACTCAGAGCACTCTAAAACTCTTTTTTTGATACCATAATCCCTCCATCACGTCCTACATTTTGAGCAAAAAGAAAATAATTTCAAATTTATGACCTAGTCTTAAAATAAATGGGAAAAATTAAATTTCAAAGGCGAGAAAATGATGTAGTCAAGAAAGACAGGCAGACATAGGAAAACTGTCATAGTGAGATAATAAGTGTGGGAAAACAGCTGAAAATGTTTCTGTCAGGAGGAAAGAAAGTTTTTTTTAAAAACCAACTTCATCGAGGTATAATTTATACAATAAAATGCACCCATTCTGTGTGTGCAGTGATATGAGTTTTGACATATGGATATACTCATGTTACCACCGTTACAATAAAAATATAAAACATTTACATCAACCCCAAATTTTCCCTGGGTCCCTTCCTTCCCCATCAATCACCCTCCTTCATGGATCTAGGGAAGTATTATCTTTTTGCTGTTACTATCGGTTAGATATGTTTTGTCCCCAAGTTTCACATACATGGAATCATAAAATATGAATTCTGGTGTCCTTCACTTGTTGCTCAGCATAATGTTTTTGAGATTCATCCATGTGATTGTGTATATCAGTACCTTGTTACTTTTTAATTTTGAGTAATATTCCATTACAGATATGCTATAATTTATTCATCTGTTGATGGACATTTGTGTTGTTTCTAGTTTGGGGCTCTTATGAAAAAGGTGCTCTGAACATTCACGTCCAAGTCTTTGTGTGGACGTGTTTCTATTCCTCTTGGACAAACACTTAAGAATGGAATTGCTGGGTTGTATGGTAAATGCATCTCAACTTTCAAAGAACTGCCAAACTGTTTTCCAAAGTAGTTTATTAATTTATATTCCCACTAGCAACATATGAGCATTCCGGTTACTCTACATCCTTGACAACACTTGCTATTGTCAGTGAAAGCAAGTATTTGTCATAGCAATTCTGAATGACTGGTTTCTCTTAAGCTTGTCATTTGACAGGATGGGAGTAAACAGGGGATGGGATTCTGTAGTACTTCTGTTTCTTCATTTGCATAATCAACCCCCAGTAAATCTCCAAGAGCACCACGCTTATCAAGAAATTTGATATTTAGCATCTCACTACTTTCAACTCCTCTTATACCAGTCTCTTCCAAATGAAGTCACTGATAATGCTGAGCTGAGCTCAGTCCAATCTCATCCTTCAGTTATGACGAGAGTATGTGGAAGCTGAGAGAAAATATTATGGCCATAGACTCAGTGTGGAGAGGATATGGTTAGCTCTGAAAATCCTCTAAGTAATCCTGTCAAGAAATCTGTTGTCAGTCTAATTGTTTCGTTGTAAATATTACCTTTTCTTTTAACACAATTCCTTGCCTTTCATGTTTTATAGTTTTAATATGACATGTTTAGGTGTGGATTTAGTTTTCTTTATCCTGCTTGAAATCCAAATTTGGTGATTCTTATTTTTCATTAGTTCTGGAAAATACTCAGCCATTATCTCTTGAAATATTTGTCTCCTCTAGTCTCTCTTTTCTCTTCTTTTGGAACATTGATAAGGTATATGTTGAACCTTCTTACATGACCCTTAGTTTTATGCTGTCATTCCTATTATTCATCGGTCACTCCCCCATTCTAGGTACTTTCTCCAGATCGATCATCTAGTTCTCCACTTTTCTCTACACATCTGTCAATTTGCTGTTTAATCCACTTATTGAGTTTTTTTTTTTAAGTCACTGAATATATATATTTAGTGTCTGTATTTTTCTTCATTTTCATATTTTTTAATCTTTAATTATTTTAAGTGTTCTTATTATGTAGTCTCTAACAAATAATTCTATTATCTAATGTTCTTGGGAATTTAACTGTGCTTTTTGTTATTTCTGCCTACTCTTGCTTATGGTGAATTGTTCCTTTGGGTGTTGTAATATTTTGTTTTTTAAGTCATGCTTGGTGGGGATCCTGTGTGGTCTGCACTAAAGATATGCTCCACAGCAGTGGTTCTCAATCTTTGCTGCACGTTAGAATCACCTAGTGAGACTTTAAAAGTTAGAATGGCAGCTTGAACCCCAGACCATTTAACTCAGATACTACGAGTATGAGACTTACACGTTAGTGTTTTTAAAGTTCCATGGTCATTAAAAAAGAAAAAAAGAAAGAAAGAAAAAAAAAAACTCTCCCCAGTTATGGTTGAGAACCACTGCTCCAGAAGAATTTGCCTTTAATTTTTATAGGCACTAGAAGTGTGTTTCTAGCCCTGGATCACTTTAATATCAATTTCTCATCTCTGGGTTCCTGAACTATATAGGTAGTATAAATTTTTTTTTAACAGTAGAAAAACATTTTATTTTATTTTTTTAAAGAGTTTATTTATTTATTTGACAGAGAGAGACACAGCGAGAGAGGGAACACAAGCGGGGGAGTGGGAGAGAGAGAAGCAGGCTCCCCGCAGAGCAGGGAGCCCGATGCGGGACTCGATCCCAGGACCCTGGGATCATGACCTGAGCTGAAGGCAGTCGCTTAACCAACTGAGCCACCCAGGCGCCCAGAAAACCTTTTTAAATACAGAGTATCAACAAAGCCAATTTGATTATTTTTGTTATTTGCTTTTGGATTTTCCCCCCAACTTCATTGAGGAATAATTGACAAATATAATTGTATATATTTAAAGTGTAAAATGTGATGATTTTATATACATATGCATTGTGGAATGATTACCAAGATCAAGGTAACTAACACTTTCATCAACTAACATAGTTAACTCTGGGGTTTTGTTTATTTGTTTGTTTTTGTGGCAAGAATACTTAAGGCCTACTTTCAGCAACTTTCAAGAATATAAGTATGCAAATAACATATAACAATACTATATTATTAACTACGGTAACCATGCCGTACATTAGATCCTCAGAACTTATTCATCTTATAACTAAAAGTTTGTGCCCTTTGACCTACATCTTCCCAGTTACCCCTACCCCCATCCTTGGTAACTACCAGTTTATTCTATTTCTATGAAACCAGGTTTTTCTTTCCTTTCTTTTCTTTTTTTAAAAAGATTCCACATATAAGTAATACCATACAGTGTTGGTCTTTGGCTTATTTCACTTAGCATGATGCCCTCAAGTTCCATTCATATTGTTGGCAAATGGCAGGATTTCCTTTTTTTAATGGCTGAATAATATACCATTGAATATATACTCCATGTTTTTTTTATCCATTTATCTATTGATGGACATTAAGTTGTTTCCTTATCTTGGCTATTGTAAATAATGCTGCAGTGAACCTGGGAGTGCAGATAGCTCTTCAAGATACTGATTTTGGGGTTTGTCTGCTTGTTTGTTTTGATATATATCCAGGAATGGGATTGCTGGATCATGTGGTAGTTCTATTTTTAATTTCTTGAGGAATTGCTATACTGTTTTCTGTAATGGCTGTACCAGTTTGCATTCCCACCAATACATTCCCATAATGGATACACCAGTTAACATTTCCACCAACAGTGCAAAAGGATTCCCTTTTCTCCCCATCCTTATCAACATTTGTTGTCTTTTGTCTTTTTGAGAATAGCTATCTTAATAGGTGTGAGGTCGTATTTTAATGTGGGTTTGATTTGCATCTCCCTGATGATTAGTGATGTTGAACACCTTTTCATGTACTTATTAGTCATTTGTTCGTCTTTGGAAAAATGTCTCTTCAGATCTTTTGTCCATTATTAAGTTGGATTATATGCTTTTATGCTATAGAATTCTATACATTCTTTATATATTTTGGATATTAACTCTTTGTCAGGTATATAGTTTGTGAATAATTTCTTCCATCCTGTAGGTACCTTTTTAATTTATTGATTGTTGTTTTTGCTGTACAGAAGGCTTTTAGTTTGTTGTAGTTCCACTTATTTATTTTAGCTTTTGTTGCCTGTTCTTTTGGTGTCTTATCCAAGAAGATCATTGCTAAGGCCAATGTCAAGGAGTTTTTCCCCTATGTTTTCTTTTAGGGGTTTAATGGTTTCAGGTTTACATTTAAGTCTTGAATCCATCTCAAATTAACTTTTATGAGTAGAGTAAGATAGTGATCCCGTTTCATGTGGCTGTCTAGTTTTCCCAACACCATTTGTTGAAGAGACTGTCCTTCCCATTTGTGTGTTTTGGTGCCCTTGGCAAAGATTACTTGACTGTATATACATACGCTAATTTCTAAGAATTTTTATTCTGTTCCATTGGTCTCTGTACCAATACCATACTCTTTGGATTACTATAGCTTTGTAATTTAGATTAAAATCAAGAAGTGTGATGCCTCCAGCTTTATTCTTCTTTCACAAGATTGCTTTGGTTATTCAGAGTCTTTGTGGTTTCATGTAAATTTTAGGAATAGTTTTTTCTATTTCTGTGCAACATGTTTTGGAATTTTGATAGGGATTGCATTGAATTTGTAGACCACTTTGGGTAGTATGGACATTTTAACAATATTAATTTTTCCAATGCAAGAACACAGAGTATCCATTTATTTGTGTTTTCTTCAATTTCTTTAATCAATGTCTTATAGTTTACAGTGTACAGGTCTTTCACCTTTTTGGTTAAATTTATTCCTAAGTAGGGGCGCCTGGGTGGCTCAGTCAGTTCAGTATTTGAGTATTGATTTCAGCTCAGATCTTGATCTCAGGGTTGTGAGTTCAAGCCCTACATTGGGCTCCATGCTGGGCATGGAGCCTACTTAAAAATAAATAAATAAATTTATTCCTAAGTATTTTATTGTTTTTGATGCTATTTTAAATGAGGTTGCTTTCTTAATTTTATTCAGATACCTTGTTGTCAGTGTATAGAAATGCAAATGGCTTTTGTATGTTGATTTTGTATGTTGATCCTGCAGCTTTACTGAATTCATTTTTTAGTTCTAACAGATTTTTTTTTTTTTTTTGGTGGAGTCTTTAGGGTTTTTTACATATAACATTATGTCATCTGCAAACAGAGATAATTTTACTTCTTCATTTCTAATGTGGATGTCTTTTATTTCTTTTTCTTGCTTAATTGCTGTGGCTAGAATTTGCAGAGCTATGTTGAATAGAAGTGGTGAGAGTGGGCAAGCTTGTCTTCTTTCTGATCTTAGAGGAAAGGCTTTTAACTTCACCACTGAGTATGATGTTAGCTGTGGATTTGTCATATGTGGACTTTATTTTGTTGAGATGTATTCTTCTATACCTAATTTGTTGAGATGTATTCTTCTATACCTAATTTGTTGAGATGTATTCTTCTATACCTGATTTGTTCATCCATCATGAAAGGATGTTGAATTTTGTCAAATGCCTTTCTGCATCTGTTGAGATGATCACATAATTTTTATTATTATTTATTAAGATTCTATTTATTTATTTGATAGAGAGCACAAGTAGGCAGAGTGGCAGGCAGAGGGAGAGGGAGAAGCAGGCTCCCTACTAAGCAGAGAGCCCGATGTGGGGCTCAATCCCAGGACCCCGAAGGCAGATGCTTAACTGACTGAGCCACCCAGATGCCCCTAATTTTTATTCTTTATTCTGTTAATGTGGTGTATCACATTGATCTATGTATGTTGAAGCATTCATACATTCCAGGGATAAATCCCACTTGATCACGGTGCATGACCCTTTTAATGTGCTCTTGAATTCAATTTGCTAGTATTTTGTTATGAATATTCACATCTATGTTCATCAGGGTTATTGGCCTGTAATTTTTTTTTCTTGTAGTGTCCTTGTCTTTCTTTGGTATCAGGGTAGTGCTGGCCTCATAAAATGAGTTTGAAAATGTTTCTTCCTCCTGCCTTGGTTAGGTAAATAAATTTGAACCTTGTGTTTGGGAATGCTGGAGAGTCTATGCTGAGATAGAGAGGTTCCTTGTCATCTCTTTTTATTGAGAAAGCAGCCCTTTGAGAGCTTATGGGGGGCAGGGAGGGGCTCTGTTCCACTTCTTCACATTAAGCAAACCTAAGGCTTTATCATCTATTTCTATATGGCTATAAAACCCCAAACTCATTGCTTATCAGCATCAACAAATAGTCTCTGGACAGTCAGTGTAATATATCTATATTTATGTTCTTCCCTTGCTCGGTTCTATAATTTACCTTACTTCCTTGAGACTTTAGACTTCCTTGTGCATTTAGAATCTTTGTTTTGTTTTATCCAACAATTCTAGATTTTTTTGTGTACTTAGATCACAATATTACTGGAAATAGAAGTTTTGCTATGACTGCGAGTCTATACCTCCATGGCCATGCCCTGTCCTTCAGTTCATCCTCCTGTTCACAGTGTCTTTCTGAATCAAGAGGGAATTTGCTGTGTCTTTGGACATGATACATTGGTTTCACAAGTGTCCACCTGGTGACAAACCTCTGGAGCTTGTATGTGTTTCCCTAGACTGTGCCTGGCCTGGTTTTGGCTTCATCTTGCTCCAGCTGGCCTGTGTTGCCAAGGTCCCAGCATGTTTGAATTCCAACCTACCTGAATTATGTCAACCACTATTCTTTTTCTTCTGTTTCCAAGTCTCTGTCTTCACTGGCTTGCCAATTTGAAGTCTGGTTTCAGTTTATTTCCTGGACTCATCTTTCTACAAAGGACTCTATTCCTGATTTGAGAGTTTATAGCATAGTTTATAGCAACGTGGGAGTGGATCCAACTCAGGATTCAGAATTCTAAGATGTCCAGATGGTCTTAACAAAAAGCTTCTAACTTTCCACTTCATTTTTAAAACACTTAATTTATTGAGTGTGTAAATTCCGAAGACACTCTATTACATGTTGATAATATATGTACCCATAGTATTAATTGAAGATAAATACTGAATTACTCATTTTGTCAGAAGGAGTTTACAGTTGAGGTTACCCTTTGATTTAATCTTATTTGTTTAATTCACGAGTAGCCATCTCCTTGTATACCAAACACAGCCAGCTGTGGTTGGATTGTGGCTGTTCTAGTCCATGTACTCTTTTGCTCTGAAACCTTGTAAGGAAATTGAGTTTGGCAAAAAGCATCCAGAGAACTCCTGGCAGTATTGGATGGATCATTTACCCCAATTTGGGCTTTCTTATTTCTTTTAGGGAGCCCTGGCAAGATCACCACCAAGACATCTGTCTTACTCAGAGAACAACCCCTAGCTCTGTGCCAGTGGTGTTAGCCTTGGATTATGGACAATGGCTTTGAAGATGAAACAAGGTATCTGGTGGCAAGAGAGCACTATGTGCTCATAACAAGTCCACAGAAATTATGAGTTGAATGGTTGGTCAGTAGTCTAGTAGAATGTTTAATTTTTATTAGTTGTATCCATTGGGCTTCACGTTGGTATCCTTCTTTCACTCATTTTGTCCTTATTTAGATTTCTCTTAATACTTTCTCTCTTGCTTTTCTTGGCAGTATCTTCAAAAGGAGTTAGGAGGCTCTTCCATAAGTTGCCTTTGAAGATTGTTGCGATGTGTATACTTGTCAAAAAGGATTGGCCAAATCCTGTGGAAAGCTATTTCACACATCAAGTCCTGAGTCAGTCTCAGCTCCTCTGTTCTGATCTGATCATCCAGAATGATCTAAAAGAAAACCATCAGAGCTCATTATAGAGCCTGGAGTGATTTTCAGATGTCTTTTTAATTTCTTTTTCTCATGCAGGGTACTCAGGAATCTTGTACTCTGGATGAACCCAATTTACATTTTTGTTGGAATTGGGGAAGTAGGGGCTTAGAATTCATTTTGAAGGAAACTTCTTTAATTTATGTAGGAAACACTTAAGTTCTACATGGTTTTCTTTCTTTCACTCTCTTTGTTCCCTTTTTTCTTTTCTCCCATTCCTCCTTACCTCCTTCTTTCCTTTTCTTCCTTCCAATCTTCCTTCTTTCCTTATGTCTTGGTAGGTTGGAACATACCTAAATATTTTGGAAAATGGATACTGTTGAAGGGAAAGTATTATTTTTATTACAAAAATGTGATTTAGAATAATGAGATCTTGGGTTTGGAAAGAAAACTTCGTGTTCTTCTATTTCAGCCGTTTAACTAATATTTGAATCTTTTCTATTCTACCCACAGTCTATTATGGGATAGATACCTACATTACCTACAGTGAGAGGGAACTCCCTCTGTTCCGAAGTAGCCCATTGCAACTTTGAACAGCCCTGACAGTTACGTAGTTATTGTTTTGTTGACTTGGAATGTACTTTTCTGTAACATCTATCTGTCACTTTTTAGTTTCTCTTTTTGGAAGCATATAGAGCAGTATTTTTCAAATTTTAGGCTGAAATCCGGGGGTTGTGGAATAATTTTATTTGGACATGACCAGCATTAAAAGAGATTAAGAAAGGGGTGCCTGGGTGGCTCAGTCATTAAGCATCTGACTTCGGCTCAGGTCATTATCCCAGGGTCCTGGGATCGAGCCCCGTATTGGGCTCCCTGCTCAGTGGGAAGCCTGCTTCTCCCTCTCCCACTCCCCCTGCTTGTGTTCCCTCTCTCCCTGTGTCTCTCTCTGTCAAATAAATAAATAAAATCTTAAAAAAAAGAGAGAGAAGAAGAAGAAATAGAGTAGAACGGAAATAGAATAGAATAGAAAATATCAGAATGTATCATAAGTAGTAAGGTTTTCATGAAACCTTTGTCTCGATTACATAATTAAGTTATTTAATCATATAATTAACTACAGAGGTGAACTGAATCTCAATGATTAAAAAAAAGTCTGAAAGCTGCTGAATAGAGTCTGACTTTTCCTCCCCATGGCCATCCATGTAGTTGAGCTGTTCTCATGCCACACCAAGTCTCTTCTCTAAGCTGAACAGATCCTTTTGCTCATCCCTGGGTATTATGGTCTCACATGTCCTTGCCTTCCTTAATACACCCTAGCGTGCCTAGTTGGTATGGACCTCGAATCAAAACCATGTTTCTAGCTGTAACTCTGATTGAAACAGAAGCAAGCAGGACTATTCTTTGCCTGGTTAGCAGAATGCAATTCAGTGCATTTCATTGCAGCCCGAGGCTGTATGTTGTAATGGTTAAATGCACAGACTCAGGGGCGACTGGTTTTGGAGTCTATCTGTTCAGTTAGTGTAAGCCTTGAAGTAAGCTGAGTAGTTAACTTTGGGCAAGTTATTTAAACTCTCTGTGCCTCAGTTTTTTCATGGTATGTAGGATAATAAGACTTTAGAATACTTTCGTGAGTATCCAATGAGCTAATACATGTAATGGATTTAGAACAGTGCCAGGCATATGGTAAGCACTTAGTGAACGAATATATTTCTAAACCAGTTACAGCAAATTGTTGATCCACTTAACTTTTCATCAACTCAAATGTCTAGAGCTTTTGGTGTGTCCCATACATAGTGTAATCATGTGTCCTGGTTTGCCGAGGGCAACACCACTTTTCACCTGTTGTCCTCGCATAATTAACAGTGTCTCCTTTTACTCTCAAATGTGGCCCAGATAGAAACTCATGTTTGATTATTCCGAACTATATTTTTGTAGTTGGAATTTCTCCAGTTACATCCCCCCTCCCCCAGCTAAAAACCACATCTTCTCTAAGTACTTGATCAATTTTGGACTTACGTGGAGGATCTTACTTTTTTTTCCTCTGGAAACTTCGCCTCAATTCTCTGCCCACAAACTCTTTCCCTCCTTGACAAGTGGCAGAATCAAGATTGAAAACAGAGTCCCCCTGACTCTCAAGGCTAGCCTTTCCTCACTCTGGGAAATTACCTGGGTTTCATTTGACCCATTATTCTGTTCTGTGAAGACCTTTTGGATTCTGATTAAGTTATTCAGAGTATTTATTCATTCTCTCAACTTTACATTATTTACACATTTTTTATTAATTCAACAAGTATTTAATGAACTTTCACGGGACACCAGGTCCTGTTCTAAGAGCCAGGGATGGAGCAGGGGACCAGCCGACAAATTCCTTCTCCTAGGGAACTGATGTTCTTTGAAGGTTGCTTCAGGTCTTAATCTAAGTAAATTGGGTTTACCTGAGTAGGATTTACATAAAGCCCTGGGACTGGTCACTAGATACTTCCTTCTGGATTAAAAAAATGTATCCCTTAAAAGTAGCATTTGGCAATCATTTAACAATGAATCTGTTTGTATTATCACTCAATCTGTATTTCTTCTTGTCCAAAGGATAGTATAAGCCTACTGCCAAAGGCCTTTTTCTTGCTATACTGTATCTCTCATATTTTCTAGATTTATTAGTCTGCTGTGAGAGCAAGGAAATGGTTTAGACTAACTCATTGCTAATGGCAGCCCTGTAGCATTCTTTAAGTGACCATATATTTTAATGGTCTATTCTAGAGTGTTGTTGTGGTCAACAGTTCTGTAGTTTGCAGAACTTGCATTCTCTGTTATTTTGAAAATTAGGACTTTCTTTCATTTAACCACTTCCTCTCATTTGCTAAGATTCCTTAAAGATACCCACTGTTGGCCCAGTGATCTCATTTGCTAAATTCTTTCCATATCCTACAATGTAGTTTGGCCAAGCCAGGAGATTAAAGCTTCTTTAGAGAAGCTAGATGCTCTCTTAAAATCTGACTCATCTTTGATTTCAGATCCCTCTAATGAATATATTAATGAAATTCTTCACTGAAATTTGGATATTATAACAATGGCTATTTATCAAGTACTTACTATGTGCAAAGCATTGTTGTAAGCATTTTACGGGCATATTTCCCTTAGTCATGTTGTATCACCACCACATAACTATTACCTCTATTTGAGAGATGAGGAAAGCAAAGTCACACAGGTAGTAAGGTGTGTAGAGTAGGAACTTGAACCCAGTCTGTAATGTCAGGATAACTGGAGACCGGGGTACCTTCAGGACTAAAATCTGGACAGAGATTCTTGATCAAATAGCCTTCTACAATGGAAGACTTTCTTCTTCTTCTTCTTCTTCCTTCTTTTCTTCTTCTTCTTCTTCTTTCTTCTTCTCCTTCAGAGGAAGAGAGAAGGGGAGGGGCACAAGGAGAGGAAGAGAGAGTCTTTAAGCAGACTACTTGCTGAGCATGGAGCCCAACAGGGGGCTCGGTTGGAGAGAGAGAATCTCAAGCAGCCTCCATGCCCAGCACAGAGCCCAAGGCAGGGCTTGATCTCATGACCCTGGGATCACGATCTGAGCCAAAATCAAGAGTCGGATGCCCAACCGACTGAGTCACCCAGGCACCATTGGAAGACTTTCTTCTAATGTGATAAAATTAAGTGTGCATTTGTAATTTATAATTTTGTTGATGACTCATAGTCCTTACTTAAGATATTTTACTTCCACAAAGATGAAGCTATTAAAGCAGGTGTAGATGAGGTGGAACTTTGGGGGGAAAGGGGAAATAATCTAAGGAAAACTGTCTAAGCATCCACAATGTCTATTCATTTGCTTTTCTTCATAAAAATGAATAAAAATGAATATGCAGCTCTGTGTGACCTCCTAGGCAGTGAAACACAGTTTGCTTTCTGTGAAATAGACTGGTATGCCAAAGACCAAAATAGGTTCTTTTGAATTATTTTCTCTCCATAGATTCACATTCTTCCCTCCTGTGATACATGATCAGTAAGTTTCATTTTCATTAGTTCCTATCAGGCTTACTTTCTAAAAGGCTTTGAGGTGATTGGCTTATTAGCAACATTAAAGCAATTATTTCTATATTACTAACATTACATTACTACTGAACAGGAGGCTCTGTAAAGACAGGGACCCAACTCTTCTCTGTTCGCTGCCACATTATTTGCTCTGACTACCATTCATGGCAAATTGCCACATTAATTGAGTAAATGAATGAATTGGCGAATGGCAATCTCCATGTTAGCTTTAAGAAATTTTCTCTATCACTTGTATTTATTTTATTGTTGGTGAGTTGAGAAGTTACTTTGTATCTCTTTTTTAAAGAGCGAGATTCTTTAAAAAAAATGTCATGTTTGAAAGAACAAGATTACTTTTTAAGACTTTCCCTCTTGGAGAAGTTTTGTTAGCTTGGTGAATTTCAGTCCTGGCACTGGCTACTTGTGGGACCCACAGGAGGAATAGAGCAGAGCATTTGCAAGGGTGAGGCAAGAGACCTCTCAGTGTCGTTGTCAACCCCCCTTTATAAGCCCAAATAGTCCCAGAAACTGCTGGGGGTGGGGCACTTGCTGTATTGATACGGCTGGTTTTTATGTGGAAAGACCAGGAGACTTCAGTCCCAAAGTGGACAGAAGAGCCTTTATAAATGAGTCCTAAGCACACCATAGAGGTGAAGGCCCAAACCCATAATTTGTTTCCTCCTTGCCCCTCCTGCCCTTAGGATGTTAGTGGCAAGTTGCTTTAGCAGAGCCGAAGACTGAGTTTTTTCCTTTGGAGAACCTTACTTCTTTCCACTTAAGTTATAATTATCATCTGAAAGTACACCAATGTTTGATTTCAGTATTTTTATATTTACATTTATAGGTCATTATATATTTAAAAACCTCATGTAGAGAATGCAATTTAGGGTAATAGCAATTAGGGAAAGGTATAATAGTGTCAAGAAGAGAACACCCTAAATTGGCTTGGAGGTTTTTTTTTTCATGTTTGAAATGTTTAAAATTTCTTTAGTTATTCAAGAACTTTAACTTTGTTAACAACAAAGATTTTCAAGTTCAGCCTAAGACGTGGGGAAAAAAAAAAAAAAAAGCAATCAGTTGCCTAGTTATGAATCAGCAATGCCATCTAGTGCTTGCTACCTTGAATTTCAATTGGGAGCACCAGCAGGGGACGTGAGAGACTAACTTCTACTACGCTATGTTCAATGACTTACATAGCATTGTAAAATGTATTTCTCCCCAGGTTGAGATTTTAGCTTTATATAATCAGAAGGGGTTTTCCGTTTAGTTCAAACATGGCAAAGACTATGGTTTCCTCCAAGGTATCCTTAGTATTAAATTTTTTAAAACACACAGTAACCATTAAAAACAGTAGTTATAATTTCAGAAAGAATATACGAAATCTTTTCTGTTGCAGCAACTCTTTAGGTATTCTAATAAAACCTTGTGTGATAGGTTAAGTTGGATAAATCTAGAAGATACATAGGGTAATTAGATAAAATAAGCAAAAATGTGGCAAGAATGTGATCAGATAATAATCTTGCTTCCTCTCTACTTATTGTATACAATACAGTAGTTTTGTAATCCTTAATTTGTCTGCTGCTTTTAAAAACTCTTTCCAGGGGTGCCTGGGTGGCTCAGTTGTTGAGCGTCTGCCTTCGGCTCAGGTCATGATCACAGGATCCTGGGATCGAGCCCTGCATCGGGCTCCCTGCTCAGAGGGGAGCCTGCTTCTCCCTCTCCCACTCCCCCTGCTTCTGTTCCTGCTCTCCCTATCTCTCTTTCTGTCAAGTAAATAAATAAAATCTTAAAAAAAAATTCTTTCCAGCAGTTAACACATGTCAATGCATTCAATCAGAAAAAAAAGTCTAACTTTTTAAGTTTATAATAGGCTAGGTAAATGTATGGGATCTTTGAAATTTCTAGAATAATTGTACTTTAAAACCTCAGCATTTGTAACCTCACCAACACACATTAGAGTTTAGCAAGAACATCATCCAGGTCAGTTTATCAGTCATTTGGTGATTGGTGAAAGGTTGTAGAAAGGTTAAAGACTTTGCCTAAGTTAATGATTTGAACCCCTTCTGATTACACATATCCTGAGGTGAACTCATCTGGTCCCATGACTTTAAGTGCTATGTGAATTCTGTTGAATCTCAAATTTTTATTTCTAACCCTGAGTTCTCCTCTGAGCTTTGTACTTGTATATTCAATTGTCTTTTTTTTTTTAAAGAATTTATTTATTTATTTGAGAGAGAGCGAGAGAGAGAGAGAGCAGGGGGAGGAGCAGAGGGAGGATGGAGAGAGATAAGCAGACTCTGCACTAAGCACAGAGGCTGATGCGGGGCTTGATCTCATGACACCAAGATCATGACCTGAACTGAAACCAAGAGTTGGACGCTTAACCCACTGAGCCACCCAGGTGCCCCTCAACTGTCTTTTAATTTTTTTAAATAACATCTCCACTTCAATGGCACCTCAAACTTGTCTCAGCAATAAAGAGGATCCTTGATGTTCCTACCCTCGTCCTGTTTCTCTCTAGGTCTCTTCCATCTTAGCCAAGGCACCACTGGTAAGCAACTCATGCAAAAATCTTGGAATAATCCTCAGTTTCTCTCTTCTTCAAACTTGACATCAAATCTATCAGCAAATGTTAATCTATTTTTCATCGGCCTACTTTCATCTCTTACCTGGGCTCCCATAATCACTTCTCAGCTGCTTTCCCTGCTTCCACTCTGTTCCCCATGACCTGGTTTTATTTTTTCATTATACTTAACAATATATGATACTATTTGTTTATGGGTTTATTGCCTTTCTTACTACCTCTAGAATGTAAGCTCTACAAGGGAGAAACTTGGCTGGTTTCCACTGAAACCCTGGGGCCTAGAGCACCGCTGGCAATATGAAACTCCTTGTTGAATGAATGCATGAGTGACCCAACCAATGAATGAATGAAAGGAAGAAATCTGCTGTTCTTTCAGTGGTTGCGGATTCAAGAAAAATTACTCTGTGGCTGGTTTTCTTAGGGCTCTTTTGTAAAGTGTTGAAAGAATGGAAAGACTTTTACTTCATAATGTGTTTTTGAAATTGATATTAGAATCTTATACTCTTAAATATATGGTATCATTTGGGCCTTGTTGCTTGCATCCTGTGGTCCCTGCAATCTTTCTGAGAGGTTTTCTGTGGAAACCTGAAAAGGAAACCAATTATGGTGTTTTCTGGGAGAGGCCTGGCCCAATAAATGAATGGGAAGAAATTTTACTGGCTGAGAGAGGCACTCATTATGTGCTCCAACAGTGATGTAAAAGAGGAAAAAGAGAAGTGAATGCAGAACATCGTTATTTGCTTTAGACTGCCCTTCTTCCAGGAAGGTTAACTGTGAATAAAGAGGAAATCGATATTGGGCTGATTAATACATTTTTAAAACTGGAAACTCAAAATGAAGGTCTGAGGATCCTGAAATACTATATTTAAAACCAGTCAATGAGTCTATTAAGAAATGCAAAACAAAATGAGGGAAAGATGGGGAAAGAGATTGATTGGTCATTCTATATCTGGTGCAATGGAAAAGATTGTTTTGTACCAGCAAGTTCTGGGCTTTGATTCTACTCTTGCCACTAGCTGGCCTTATGTCCTTGGGCATGTCACTTCTGGAACCTAGGTTTGTTATCTCTGTTGGAGGTTTAGGATTAACACATGAGGTGAATCTGTGGAAAGAATTCTTTTAGGTATAAAGCATGATACAAATATAATGTATCATCCTGATCGTCATGATGAGGATAATCGCCCTTCTCATATGAGGATCCAGGTCTTCATTGTCTTATCGTTTTCAACGTTGGGGTCCTAGAGCTCTAATGGCAATGAAGAGGCCAATGAAGATCTGAACTCAGAGTTTTGTGAAACAACTCAAAATAATTTTAAGTGACTTTCCTAGGAAATTTCTGCTTGCTTATTTAGTTGATTGTTTATTGTGTATCCGAGATTAGTAACAACCATAAAAGCACCTTTTGCATAACACCATCAGTGAGGCTTTGTGTCTTTATTATAAATTTCTGCGCATCCTCTAGTATCTCAGATATGAAGTCTGCTTTGGATATATTGGGGGAGAGAGAACGAAGGCTCTCGTGTCTTTAAAAGCAATTACAGGCTCAGGTCTCTGAAAAAGTCCTAAGTGCCAGGAATAGCACCTCTGCAACCATTTCTTCTTGACTTTTTTCTTTCCAGCTTTTTTTTTTTTTTAAAGCCAGACTATTGATGCATTTTAATATCATTAGTATTTTTAAAATAAAATTAGTTTAGCAGTGTTACTAATCTTTCTTTTTAGAGTACAAGGCAGGAAAGTGAGCCTGAAGCAGTTTATTGCCTGTGTTATTAAGTGAGTCCTATTTCCAGATATTGGAAGGCATGTTTTTAAGTGTTCTGGAGAAAAGTAATTTTTTTTTAAAGTTCAAGCAGATTGTTTTGTTTTAGAAAAATACTGAAGATGCAATATGTGAATCATATTTGGATTTTAAAGCAGGATATTAAACTTCACAGTAAAAGTGATTCCATGGTTGTTAAAGCCCAAAGAGAGGTTTATAAAGCCAGCAGACAGAGAAACTGAAACGCACTTGGAGAAGTAAATGATACAGGAATGGAAAAGTTGAATAAATAACTTTAAAACCATTTTTTTTCTTGATGTTATTTTATCCCTTGAAGGCAGACAGATCATTATAATTAAAATTGTATTAAAAATCCTCTCTATAAAAATATGGATCCTAATAAAACTAATGTTGAGTCAGTCACATGTATGTCATTACAAATCTATAACTTGGACTTGGGTTGGATTTCCAAATCCAAAATACAATATTTACTTAGTATTATGAAATTCATATTTGCTAGGCAATGCACCTTAGTCCATCTTTAAAAATAAATCCCTATTCAGGCAAAAAATCTGGAAGGTGAGATGAGTTGGCCTTATTGAAATGTGGACTCATTCCGGGGCTGACGAGGGAGAGTTGAGGAGGGGATTAAAGAGACATGTTATTTCCATGCTTTTGGCCTTTGCATTTGCTCTTACCCTCCTGGGATGTCTTTCCCATTGTAGTTCATCTCATACTGATTCTTTCAACATCCATTTCAAGGATCCTGTTCTCAGTAACAACTTTACTAACATCTCTAGATAGATAGTTGCCTGCTCCTCTTTCCCTGGTGCCTTGTGCACCCATTACTGCATGTAGCATACCATAGTTCATCATTTTGTATTTCCAGAGCCTCGCTTAGTGCCTGACACATAGTGGGAACTCCATAAATGATTGCTAACTGATGAACAAAATCGTGTAGTGTGATAGCCACTGAGCTCTGTATAACCTAGATTTTGCTCAAAAAGACGTGGGTCCTAGGGTGCCTGGATGGCTCAGTCGGTTAAGCATCTGACTCTTGATTTCAGCTCAGGTCATGATCTCAGAGTCCTGAGACTGAGCCCCGAGTCAGGCTCCACACTCAGTAGGGAGTCCGCTTGAGATTTTTCTCCTTCTCCCTCTCCCCCCACCCCTCCCACCAATCTCTCATTCTCTCTCTCTCTAAAATAAGTAAAATAGGGGTGCCTGGATGGCTCAGTTGCTTAAGCGTCTGGCTTCAGCTCAGGTCATGATCCCAGGGTGCTGGGATCAAGTCCCACATCAGGCTCCCTGCTCAGCGGGGAGTCTGCTTCTCCCTCTTCCTCTGCTGCTCCCCCTGCTTGTGCTCTCTCTCTCTCTGTCAAATAAATAAATAAAATCCTTAAAAAAAAAGAATTAAAAAAATAAAATAAGTAAAATAAATCTTAAAAAAATGTGGGTCTTGGCCTCATCCTTCTCCTTGGGTCAAGTAGCGGTGATGGGACAGAAGTTACCTAGACGATAAGTTAGATGAGTGCGTTGATCATTCAGTAAATATTCACTGGCACTGTGCCAGGTGCTGTGGAGGGAGCTGCAGAGATGTCAGGTATATGTATCTGCTTTCAGGGATTTACCAATTAGATTTTGAGGTATAACTTTCCTGTATGAATTATCTAGAGGGAAATTGAATGCTAAGTTTTAAGACTTGACTCTGTGGGTATCAGGAAGCCTGGAAAGGCAGAAAGTGGAGATGAATTGAAGGAGTTGGGGAAGGCTTCATAGGAGATGCACAAGTTAATTTGGGCTCAGCAGTATTGACCAAAGGAAGGACTGAGGAGATGGCAAGCCCTGGGCCAGAGTTGAATGGTTGACTTGTGAGAATCAGCTTGGAACAGGTTTACTCTGAGGACTACAGACCCTCTGTGCACCCACGAATAGGCTTTAGAGCGACTTTGAACCCCTGGAGTTATTTGCAAACTGTTGTTTGTATATGTATATGGACAGTTTTCTATGGATAGGGTTCAGCTTTTAAAAATGTAGATGTAGAATTTTAAAAGAATGCTAAATTTTGTAATTTTAATCAAAAATAGGTAACATTTTAATGATTTGTCTTTTCAGGAGGTCTTATAGAGAGATAAAAAGAAGAATTCAGGGACTGGGGAGGGAAAGGAAAGAGAGAGAGAGGAAGGAGATTTAGGCTAATCCTTGAAAAGGCAAAATAACAATATAGGTATTAATATTAATGATCTTTCCCTGAAAATGTGTCAGTAACCATGAGGCATCTTTAACTTATTACCAAAAGAGATCATCTAAGCAATGAAGGCCAGAATTCTGGAGCCAATACCACTGATTTCAGAGAAAGAAAATACACTTGACCCTTGAACAACATGAGTTTGAACTGTGTGGGTCCACTTGTATGGGGTGTTTTTATAGTACAGTGCTGGAAATGTATTTACTCTCCCTTATGATTTTCTTAATAACATTTTCTTTTCTCTAGCTTACTCTACTGTAAGAATACAGTATTTAATACATATAACCTACAAAATATGTGTGAATTGACTGTTTATGTTATTGGTAAGGATTCTGGTCAACAGTAGGCTAAGAGTAGGTAAGTTTTTGGGGAGTCAAAAGTTATGCACAGATTTTTGACTGAGCAGGGGTTGGCGCCCCAATCCCCACATTATTTAAGCGTCAATTGCGCTCTACTAGACGTGAATGAAAATTTATCCCATTGGTATCCAAATGAAAAAATACTACATTCCAAGGCAGACAGTTCTATAGGACTTGGGATTTATTTTCTTTTATTTGTTGGTGTCTTTAATCAAGTAAAATTGTTGTTAAGGATTATCCTATTTAACCTTTTGAATTTAAGGACTTATATCTAAAAATCAGTATTTCATATTAAAAATTGAACATAATGAACTTGACTTGGTTATTTGCCATAGATGAGGGTTCTTTTAATATTAGATGCTCAATATAAATAGAAAACTTTCATATTGAAATCCTTTATCAGCCCATTGCCAACTGGAGGTTAACATATTAACATTTCACCAACAGGAATGATGGATTTCCATTCTGGTTTAGTGAGCATTTCACTATTAGAAACATGCTTTGAAGTGATAGCTCTGTATGCTGTAAGTGTGAGTTAATGCGAAAGGAAAGTGTCAGAAGAGAAGAATAAGTCTGTTCATTTGTTTTTTGGCTTGTTCTGAAAAGGATTGCAATGAAGAAGTATTTCATATCATTGGTTTATGGGATTGATAAGAGCTCAATAGTTGAGGAGCAAAGAAGCTGTATATTTATACAAACAAATAATGCAACAGGGGATGTTTCTATAATTCTTTTTTTTAGGAAATTAATAATAGTTAAAGAAGATAGTAATGTTGAGAGAGGGTGTGGACATATAAACCTCAATTGTATCAAACATCAGTAGGCCATATTTTTATATAGAATTCAGTTTAATTGGAAGAGCGGAGCAATTTGATGATGCTGGAAACGTTTTGGTTTAAGTTTATAAATCTAAAGAATGCATAACCAGTGTTAACTTAATAATGTTGGATTTTAATAGCCTTAAAGTCAAGTATTAAGAAAGATGTAAATTTGGGTGCCTGGGTGGCTCAGATGGTTAAGCGTCTGCCTTCGGCTCAGGTCATGATCCCAGGGTCCTGGGATCGAGTCCCGCATCGGGCTCCCTGCACCGCGGGGAAGCCTGCTTCTCCCTCTCCCACTCCCCCTGCTTGTGTTCCCTCTCTTGCTAGGTCTCTCTCTGTCAAATAAATAAATAAAATCTTAAAAAAAAAAAAAAAAGAAAGATGTAAATTCTCAGATCATATAATTTTATAAGAAATAGAGTGTTGAGCCCATTAAGATTCAGCATCAAGTGCCACTTTAGCAGATGTTCAAAATGTATTATCATTTCTATGTGGTCTAATCTCATTTTTTGAATCTGATAATTATATGTATATATAAACATATATACATATACACATATATGTATATACATGTATATGCAATGTTAGAATCATAATTTAATATATATTTAATATGGTATTATTATATATTACAATATATAATATATAGTAATACAACATATATACAGTATATATTATATTATATATATTATATATTGTAATATATAATATGCTTTTTTAGTTCTTAATATCTTATATTTTTTAAAAAGTCATATACATGGCACATATGTATATGCAACATTTCAGATGACTGTACTACAAGCTGGAGAATGTAGTGTCTTCAGAGCTTGCCCCTTGCTCATTGACCAAGTTGGATCAAGAGAGTGTGTTGGCCTTGTGGGCCATCCATGGGACTTGGGCTTGAAGGTGTGAGGTTGGCCCAGGTGAAGTAATTAGAGAATCCAGAAGTGCAGAGTGTGCAGGAGTCCAAGGGGGAGCAGTGGGTCAGAACTAGATCAACCAGACACATTGTCAGTTCTGAATTGAGGCTGTTTAAAGGGCAGTCAAGAGCAGGGTGAAGGAAGGTTCCCAGGGGAGTGAGAGAAGCTCCAGGCCTCTGTGAACAGTGAACGGGGTTGGTTTTCTGGACTGCCTGTTCCCAGGTTGATGTTGGCTAGAATTAAAGGTGTAGTTTCAGATGGTTCACCTTTTTTAGTTTCATGCTTATTAACATAAATTTATATTTTATCTTGAGTAAATTTTTATATGAGTTAAAATAACTACCATAACAAGATGCTTAACTTTCAAGCTATAAACAATAGCATTTCTAGTTTGGGAATGTGGAACAAAGAAAAAAATTTTTTTTTTTTGAGAGAGAGAGGGAGATCACATGCACAAGTGGTGGGGAGTGGGGACAGAGGGAGAGGGAGAGAGAGAATCTTAAGCAGGCTCCATGCTCAGTGGGGAGCCCAACAGAGCCCAACATGGGGCTTGATCTCACAACCCTGAGATCAAGACCTGAGCTGAAATCAAGAGTCAGACTCCCAACTGACTGAGCCACCCAGGCGCCCTGGAACAAAGTAACTATTAATGATCTATTTGTCAAGAACAGATCAGTGGTTGCTGAGGTTAGGAGTGGGGAGACAGTCTTACTGCAAAGGGATAGGCCCAGGAAGTTTTTTGGGGTCATGGTTTTATTCCATATGCTGATGGTGGTGGTGTTTACACAAATCTGTATTTGTGTTAAAAATTCATAGAACTGTATACCATTAAAAGTCCATTTTACTGCATGATAATTTAAAAAATACAAAATAGAGCACAAAATGCCTACAGGGAAATAAAAAGATCTTTTATTATATAAGAGACAAATGATGGAGAAAAGTACACCAAAATAGTCTCAGAAGGCCATGGGAAAGCAGAGGTCCTAAATGTGTATGATTTGCATGTTTCTTAGCTCTTTAGGTTGGAGAAGTGCACCCTTCAAGATTGTTATATGGAAGTTGAAAATTATTTGATTTACTAAGATTCCTTTTATCTCTCTCTTTTTAAATAGACCTTTCTCGCTCCCTCTTTCCTTCCCTCCCTCCCTTCCTCCTTCTCTTCCTCCCTCCCTCCCTCCCTTCCAATCTTTCTGGAGTTAAATTCTGACATGATGAAGTGGCATCCTAGATTACATGGAAGGGACATGAAATGAAGGGGGATGAGGAGCTGGTCTGTCCAGTTCTGCTCCAATCCTGGACAGCTGAGCCAGAATAAAACCAAAACTAGAAGCTTGCTGCTCTCCAGAACACATTTGTGATATCCGACCTAACCTGTAGGCCTCCCTAGTTCTGACAACATTAAGTGTTGTTCTGGAGCTGAGCCTATGGTTTGTGTTAGAATGGAGCCAGGCTCCAGCAGCTGGGCACAGGCCAGAAGTAGCCAGAGGGCCCTTGGAGTAGCCATAAGGTGATCTTGACCTTTTAGTGTTCTTTGGGCTGGATATCCCAGGATGACACCTGTCCGAAGTTAGCTTTCTATCCCTTTGAAAGAATAACTTTGTGTCTCGGGCCTGAACCAAATTTGAACCAGTCTTCGCCGGATTTTGAAGGGCTATTAAGGCAAGGCTTAGAACACATGGCCTCTTCCCTCAATACTGTCACTTTAGCTTCTCAATTCCTTGGCAACCTGATTTCTGGTTTTCTGAATGGGTGTTCCTCTGGTCATTTGCCCAGGAAACAGCTCTGGATGAGGGACCAAAGGAGAAAGTTTTGTATCCCTTGGGAAGGGAAAGGTTAATGTTTCTTTCCAAGAGTACTGGCTGCATGAATTTTTGGATGCCGGAGTTCCCAGGAGAGCGCGGTGTGCCCAGCTGTGGTGTGTGCATAGCTCCACACAGGCGGGAGGGGGCTGGGCGGTGCTGTGTCCAACAGCGTCCTGAGTCTGCTAATTCCAGACTGAGTGAATGAAAGATTAGTTTGAAGTTCTCGATTCATATTCTTTACATGAAACATTGGTAATCTCTTTTTCCTTCCATTGTTCCCTGAGTTGTTCTGGATTTTAAAATGCTACCTATGAGATAATGTCAACTGAAATTCTTGACATTTGCCAACCCCAACCATAATCCTTGCTTAAGATCATTTCGAAATAAAGCATTTGTCTTTTAGCTAGTCTGAAAATATATTGGAGTGTGTTGCTGGTAATAGATTTCTTGGAGTCGAATCTCTGGGTATAAGGTTTGTGATTTGCATTCACCATCTGATTTATATATCCCCTGGTCCTATAATAACTCAGATTTGCAAATCGGGGTACCACTAGGACTGTGGGGCTATTGTACCTGACTTAACTGAATATTTAAATATAAGGCTAGAGCTAAAGTTAAAAAAGCAGATGGATTTGGAAGAGGAGCTTGTCCTGTTTTGAGGTCATGTGGAAAGCCAAGAAATTGCTGGAGCAGTTCTGACAGGGATTTCAGGAAAATAGGCTTGTAATGTATTTCCACTTCTCTTGGCTTGCAGTCTGGCTGGAAATGCGGTAAGATCAGCCTCTTTCCCAAAGGTCTGGGTATTTCTGCAGCTGTTTTCAGAAAGCCTGGAAAATGAAAAGCAAAGTAGTCCACAGAATCTCAAGTATCCATGCCCCCATCACCAAAGTTTTTGGATGATCTAAGTGGGAAAGAGTTGAAGCCACGTAAATGAAGGTGTGCGTGACAGAATATGTGTGTGGAGGCTGCCTTTTCAGATACGACATCATGCCGATGGCACCCCCCCTCCATACCCCCACCGCAGGGAGCACTGGCTCAACAGCGAGCATGCCAGAGAGGCCTTTACAGGAGCTCTGCATGTTATAGTTCTACCTTCTATTATTTTAGGTCCTTTTTGTTCCATTCACTTGAGTCAGCTGAGCCATCTGTCTAGGTCAGTAAACGACCCAAACTTCCCAGTTGGTCCAGTCAGCTCAGTCTTAATGTATCATGTACTCTCACTACTGAGAAACTGTGTTTGCTAGCACTTTCAAAGCCTATTTAATGAATGCTTCCAGCATTACCATTCTGGGTCTCCAGGAAAAGAAATGAGGGCTCAGAGAATTTATCTGATTGGGCAAATCATAGAAACAGACTGCTGGATCATAAGAACTGTAGGGCAGTAAATTTTATACTGTTAGCTGCCAGCTTTCAAGTGGTTGAAGCTCTCAACCACTTGAAATATATAATATAATAACACATTATATTATATATAATGTGTGTAATGAAGTTTAAAACAATAGGAATGATCGGATTGCATTGGATTCTTAAATATTTTTGGTAAATGGAACTTATGTGAAAGCCCAATACATTAAGCCATAGGTTCTATTTTTAGCATAAATTTGTAAGTGCAGTTTTCTAATCACTACCTATTTTCTAGTTAACCAGTAACACCAACAGACTATTTATGATGAACACAAATATTTGAAATCTGGATTTATGTAGTCAGTCAGAGCCTCAATATCTGGATATATTTTAAGTTTTGTTGATTGCCCAACATTGAAAAAAATTCTAAGAGATAAATTCTTGCCATTGGGCATGATTTTCTTAACAGTTAAGCTGACTCAGAATAACCTCCTATCCGATTGATCCAGAAGTTTGAAAGATGATTGATAGGAAGTTTCTGGTCCAATTTTAGTCACCATATAACTCTAACCTAAGAAGGCTCACTCTTCCCGTTCTCTCTTAAACCCAGTACAATGCAAGCTATTGAAATGGCACTTGTCGAGGTTCTTAGACCTCCATGTCTGTCCGAAAGTTCTCAGAGACCGCCTCAGGGGACCCATCAGCTGCATTCGCTCCCCCAGATCACTCTCTCCTTCTCTTAGCTTCCAGGTCTTCTCCTCTCTGCTGGCTTTCTTCCCACCTCACTGGCCATTGTTAGTTTTCTTCCTGCTCGCTCCTCATCATCCTGACTAGTTTGGAGTCCCCAGTCAGCCTATCCCAACTGTGGTTTCTCATCTGAACCACACAACACATGTAACAATTTGAAGGACTATTTTCTCAGTGTTCCCAAGATAAATAACTAGCACCCTTCTAGATGCATAGGAGGGAAGTTTATTTGTTACGTACAAGGAGTGTCTTAGGAAATTGCCTTAAGTGTCTCACAGACCCTCCGTTGAGAACGGTTGCCAGGCTCAGTCCACAGATGTTGGGAATCCGATCCACTTTCATGGCTTTAAATTACATCTGTATGTTGACAACTGTCTGATTGATACCTCCAGCCCAGAACTCTACTGGGTAGAGACCAAGGTAGATTCTTCTATCCAACATCTATTCAACGTCTTGTCTTAAATTTCTAACTGACATCCAAACTTAGCATGTTTAAATACAAAAGCTGATCCTTCTCCCCAAAGCTGGTCCACACATAGTTGTCATCCGTCAGGCTCTGCATTTTAGAGTCATCTCTGACCTTCTCTCTTTCTATCACACCTTACATACAGTCTTCTGCAAATTTTATTATATCTCCCTTCTCCATTCTGTGTTGTTGGGGGAGGGGAGCTTCTCCTTGGGCATCCTTCTGTCTGGGTTGAGCCAAGAGGAGTGACTAGTAGATGATGGAGGGAAGCGGGAGGGAAAAGCCAACATTTTCCTCCTCCCTCTCTGCTTCTGTGAGCTCCATGGGCAGCGGCAGTGAGTCCATTGCCATGGCGGCAGCCCCTATCATGTGAGTCCAGCCTGGTGTTTTGCAGGAGCCAGCTCATACCAGCTCATGAGGGACAATGCTGTTCATTTTTTCCCAACTTAATGTTTACTGATATCGTGTTGATGACTTAAAATAAGCCACGATGGGAGTATTTCCACCTCAGAAATTGCAAACATTACACGTGGGGGCTTTCCCCCATTAGCCATTGTTAAACATTTACCAGGGCACTCCTGTTAGCCCAGCTGCTGGGTTCTGGTAAGCTCGAATTTCTCCTTTTCTCTCTCAGATCTTGGAGCTGTTGCTCATCTCTGGATTCTACTCCTATGTAAGGAACTGTGGAGGCACCAGTTCCTTGATCACTTTTGTGAGGAATTCCCTGGGCTAAATTTCTTCCTTTGTAGAAGCAGGAAACGATGTCTGTTTTCCTGTGAAGTGACTGATAGAATCCATGCGCTAGGGCAGCAATGCTGTATTTGAGTGAACTCAGGGAGGATCTTTAGTAGCACAAAAGATCAGCTGCATTTGCTCCCCCAGATCACTCTGTCCTCTTAGCTTCCAGGTCTTCTCCTCTCTGCTGGCTTTCTTCCTACCTCACCGGCCATTGTTAGTTTTCTTCCTGCTCCCTCCTCATCGTCCTGACTAGTTTGGAGTCCCCAGTCAGCCTTTCCCAGCTGTGGTTTCTCACAAAAATTTGTCTTATCTGAGGTATTTGTACTGTTGCCTTGCTTGGAAATAGGAAGAACTATAACATCCATACCCTTATTTGGTTGAATTGTAAGGATTTTAGCCTTCTTATTCATCATATATGCTGTGTGCCCATTTTTGGATACTGTGAGCTGTGATATCTGGCCAATGGTACCAATATTTCTAAGGCAAGGTGGCCTGGTCATCTAACACACTCACTGCAAGGTCAATAGCCCAGAATTTAATAGGTTCACTCAATGTGTTTCCCCTCACATGTGTTGGTATGATTTGCCCTGAATGATAGTATAAAATTCATTTTCATTTTTTTTTTTTAAAGATTTTATTTATTTTGACAGAGAGAGAGAGAGAGAGACAGCAAGAGAGGGAACATAAGCAGGGGGAGTGGGAGAGGGAGAAGCAGGCTTCCCGCCGAGCAGGGAGCCCAATGCGGGGCTCGATCCCAGGACCCTGGGATCGTGACCTGAGCCGAAGGCAGGCGCTTAATGACTGAGCCACCCAGGCGCCCCCATTTTCATTATTTGAATGCTATGGCTCCAGACTGATTAAGCATCCTTAAAACTATATTGTACCCTCATCTTTGGTACTGCATCTAGGGCCTGTTCCAAAATTGCTCCAGGCCCATGGACTTGAACTATAATTCCATGTTTTATTTCAATGCCCACCTTACAAAGTCCCTAAGGAGTATTCTAGAGAGCCCATATTTCTGTATTGATCAACATACTTTATTCTGAGTGGAGCAAGGAGGGGATATAATGAGAAAAGTCCATTGCTTTTAATACTGTTCCATCCTCTTAATATTCTCCTCAAGTCTGATGTAAATTGTATTAGGCCCAACTTGGTTTTTCCTATCCAGGGTTCCTCCTCACCCCACTAGATTCGATGTGCAGGCTTACCTGGCTTCATATCCCTCACTGCTATTGGTCTGCCTCTGCCCTTTAGACCTTGTCTGAACATCTGAATGTTTGCTTTGTTCTCACATGCAATCCCCGTACTTTATTTTTTATAACTGGCTTTCTATCTTAATTCCCCATCTTGGTTCCAATTTACCTGCTTATTCATCTGTTCCTTCCTTGTTCTTAATTTTCCATTTCCCAGAGCCTACAGATCTGTCCCAAAGTCCCACCTAAAGCCTGGGCTCTATCATCTGTTGAGAGACTTACTTGAAGCTTATGGTCTGCATCCTGTCCTTTCTCTGGAATGTCTGCCTCCCATCTCTCTGATGTTGTGTTGTGCCCACCTGTTGAGACGGTGCTACCTCATCTCGTTTGCCTTTGCCCTTGCCATCTGGACCATTGTAGACTGGATGTGGTGCTTTGCCTGCCAGACTGAACCTCCACTTATTCATGGGGCAATACCAATTCTCTTAGTGGCTGTAGCCAGGCTAATTCTGTGTTCTGATCCCTCTCCTCACTCCCACCCCGAACCTGCTCAGACCTGTACAAAGTAAGAGGAAATTACCCACCCAGTTAAGTCCCCTGATAAACCAAACTCTATCACCTACCACTGGCCTTTTCAACCATGAGGAGCGGCCATATGGGAAGAAAGTCATTGCAAGCCTATGGTGGTGGCTTTGTCAAGTTAGTACCTCCGGGTCCAACCCTCGAGGGGAGGGTTATGTCCAGATTTCAGCTTTGCAGTACTAAATTGGGAACATCTGTCTAATACTATTAACACAGGTCTTATGTGAAGTCTTTCCACGTCCCAGGAAAATGGACAGAAAGCAGGTTTCAAGGCTCTTAGGCAACAGATGGGGAAATTAAGATCTGGATGAATCAGGGGCATCCCCTGACGCCACATAGGGATTTGTTGAACAGATTCCAGGCTTTAGTTTTGGGGACTGCCAATCCACTAAACCAGGGGTTCCCAACCTTTTGATGAAGAAAGGATGATTTTCAGTTCTCTGAAGACTTAAAGTAATTTAATATAAGAGCTGGCCTGGAACTGAACTTGGAGATCACCTGGTTATTTGTGTAAACCCTCAATTTTGAGGTGCTGCTGAAGTTCGTGAGAGAAAAGATGGTGTGCTCCATTTCCCTACAGTGCTTCCTCACCCCATATCATGTGGTTGGGAGAAATGGATGGGGCATGGTCTATCAGGAAAGGCCTCAAGATCTACCTGAACCTATTGTGCAACCAGGTTTATTAAATGGACACAAGTCAATGGGAATTGAGGCAAGAAACAGTTTCCTGCCCCTCCCTGCACGCCCTCTGTTGCCTTCAGTAATGTGCTCTTCCACTTCATTTTTCCATCTCCTGTTTTTTCTGGGTCTTTTCTAGGATCAGTGGTGGAGGTGGACAACTAGAAGGAAAGGGACAAAAGTCTTTTGCGTATCTGGATGCTGCTTATCCAGCTCTCTCTTGGTCCTTGCTGTTCTGTCTGTGTGACATGCTTACATACATCATCTCTCTGTGGGCCACTCTCCTGGGTTCCTTGGAGGCCTTTCATCAGGGACGACTCTGCTTCATTGTTCATTGACTTCCTCCTGTGCTCCTGCTCCTGGAGGTTTACCCCATACAATCTATTACTGAGTCAGCCTTTTTAGACGGAGGTCCCTTCCATATGTCTCAAGCCTGGGCATGCTTTGCAATGCCCACTTGGATCCTAGGAAACTCAAACGTCTTCATGTTGAGTGTAGCCTGCTGCCCTCTCTCTGCACTCTGCTTTTTTAGTTTGGCTCCAGTAGATCTCTTCAGTGGGACGCAGGCCCAGGCTCTGTGTCCACAGACACCCATATTCCAGGGAATGGCCATCAGTTTCTCCCCTGAACTGTCCCTGGATGCAGTTCAGTGAACATTGTCAGTGGGGTATGCAGTCACTCCCAGCCTCAGTGAACAGTTTTCTGGGAGCCCTCCAAACTACCCTTATCCCCTACTGTACTAAATGGGCATGTAGGGTGTGTGTGTAGGAATGACAGAGGAATACCACAGAGAGGAGTGAAATATTAGAGACCCTTCTTACTGGGTCTCTCCAACTCCCTTGTATGGTTACTAAGGTTTAATGGTGATAGTCTAGGGGCTCCTTAGACTTCCCCTTGGCAAGCCTTGGAAGGGAATCCATTACATGTTCTTTTATAATTATCTGGGGAATCCTGCTCTACTGTTCAGTTGAACCTGTGATGCTCAGTGGATTCAACAACCATCTTGAGCTTTGCCCTGAGGGGCTTTCTCAGGTCATTCATTAGGTATCTCTCAGCTATCTGCGGTGTTCCCAGAACTCTGGGAATAAGTGGAGGAGGGAGATGGCAGCAGAGGAGAAGCAGAAGACATTCATAATTGACATCTCTGATAGCAAATAGATACTGTTACAAGCCACTTTATCCATGAACTAAATGGTTAGTCACAGATGTGAAATACTGTGTGGTCTTGTGTAAGTCTCTCGCTTTTCCCATCTCTAAAACCAGAATATCAGTTCAGATTTACTTGGCAGGGCTTTTCTGAGGATTAAAGTATCCTAAGTCATGTAATTAAAGTGATCATAAGGTATTTTCCAAATTTGGAGAGCTGTGGAAATGAGAAAAAATACTTACCAAGAGACCAAGTCCGGAGCTATACTTGGGCTATCAGCCTCTCCTTGGGCAGTGGCCATTTCCTGGCAGGAACTGGCTTGGGAGGGGCTTTGACAGACATTGCACAGAGCTAGTTTAAGAAGGCCTGACTGACACATAGTTATTATTTTATCTTTGTAAAGCTGCAGTGTGAGGCCTGAGACAGCGGGAGGAGGCCGTGAGTTATTCACTTGACAGCCTGCCATTGTCAGCTCTTACGGGAGGGAAACGTCAGTGCCTAGAAGGATAGCCTTGGGTTGTAAGTGGTTCATTTTTTTTTTTTTTTTTTTTTAGTTTAGCTGCAATAATTCCTGCTGGTGATTTAACACTGTGATTTTGGAACTCTCCACATGTGCTTGAGTGAGTGAGTGTGTGTGCACGCACATGTATTCATGTGAACAATTCCTACTTACTCACTCTGTGATTACCAGTGGGCCACATTCTTCACTGGTTTCTGAGGCTTGGTATAAAACACATTTTACGAGGATGACCTGGTTTTTTGGACAAGGAAGCCAACACAATAAGTCTTATAATAGTTTAGTTTATGTCTCGCTGGTGTGGTTGTTGGCTGGTAGCAAGGCCAGTGGGGCTCTGATATGCACCTGAATCCCAGTTCCTAAGGTCGAATAACGTTGTGGAAATCAAGTTTTCTGATGCTATAATAAAGAAGTGTTTTGTGGAATTCTTATAAAAGGAAAAAATTGGGAAATCCTTGTTGAACCTTGATTTTTTGGCTGCAAATTATGAAAGATCCCAGGTTCCCAGCATTAGAGATATTTGTCCTGGCTAAGCAGACCAGCTAGGAGGAGGTCATTTTTATCAGTTGACATGGACAGTCTGCAGCACAGCGGTGACCTGCATGGCCTTCCTTTACCTTTGATGATTGGATGCCAGTGGGATGGATGGAGGTTTTTAAAAGATACTTTATTGCCTTTTTTTTTTTATAAATCTAGAAGCATAGGGCCCCATTTTTAAATGACCCTTTTGTTGGAAACATTATCTTACACATTCCAGGACCAGAGGGAAATTAGTCACTAGAATGTGATTTAAATGAATGCAGGGATTTTGTATATTTTATTCACCAATGGATCCCCAGGCCCTGAACCTGAGCCTGGTATATAGAAAGTGCTCAATAAATGTTTAATGAATGAACCAATCAAAAAAGGCATATGGCCTACCATTGGGAGTGACTTCTGGGTCTTGGTTAGTCCTTACCCTTTGGGGTTCCCTGCATGGGTGCCATAAGTACAAACATCTTAGGCCACAAGAAATAGGGCATTTGTTTCCACCACAGTGATTTTCTGTGAAAATGCTACCCAAAGTTTCTCTCCCCCTTTCTGTAAATATTCCTTCAGTGAATGCATATCATAGGTGAGGGATTTTTCCTCTTTTTGGGCAGACATTCATTTCTTTCCTTGCTTCATTTATTATTTCATACAGATGTCCCTGCGATGTTTAACTTAACCTAGCTACTGGGTTTTTCCTTTTTTTGGTATCTGAGTCACATTCAATCCCGTGCCAGAGAATAATGCAGTTCAGCTTTCTGATGGCCATGTACAGTGTCTGAAAGGTGGCTTACCTTACTCTTTTTAAAGTTGAGGACCACCTCAGTATAAAAGATCAGATAAACAACCCATTCCCCACCTCCTTCTGCTTTGCTGGCATACACGGAAACAATGCTGCAAAATCACAGGGACAAGCACTACACTCCAGAGTTAAGGCAAGATGAAGCATTTGATGAGACATCAATGAACAAATAAAATTTTAGAATCAATAATAATCTTAGCTTAGTTATGTAATTTATGCCCCTGGGTTTCCACCTGAGGAAGCCAAAGCCCCAAGGGACATAGAGCAGGGACGTTATAGGAACCAGGGTAAAGACGGAAGCCCTGACTGGCACTAAGTTTATTCTGCAATACTGTTACAACAAGCCACAGGGAGCCAATGTCTCTTACGTTTTTTTATTTTTTAATTTATTTTTATTTATTTATTATTATTATTTTTTAAAGATTTTATTTATTTATTTTTTAGAGAGCGAGCGAGAGAGAAACAGCATGAGAGGGGAGAGGGTCAGAGGGAGAAGCAGGCTCCCCGCTGAGCCAGGAGCCCTATGTGGGACTCGATCCCAGGACCCTGGGATCATGACCTGAGCCGAAGGCAGACGCTTAACCATCTGAGCCACCCAGGCGCCCTCTTATGTTTTTTTAATAACTATATGTCAAATGATTGATTAAAACCAGAAACGAGTACAGATGCTAACTGTTTTTATATTTGTACTACCCAGCCCCCAGGCCACCTGGAAGAGCCTCGTGGGCCTCAGTGAGTCTTGAAAAGCTGGGAATTAGGAGTTGGAGGCAGTCTGGTGGCGTTGGGAAGGGACCGAACTGGGGCAGCGTCAGGAAGCTTGGGTTTGGATTCTGATTTTGTTGCAGGAAAGAAACCAACATTTATTGGCCCACTGCTATGTTACCCACTTTTTATCTCGTTTAATCCTAATTACCGCCTTTGCTAGGTGGGCATGTTTATTCTTATCTTAAGAAGGAGGAAACTGAGGCTTAGAAAGTTTAGGAAGCCTACCTAAATTGAAGTCATACAGCCAAGGATTGGCAGAGACACATCTGAACCCTGGTCTGCATCGTACTACCCTGGTCTGCATAGTACTATCGTACTACGCTCAGTTTCTCCTTCCGGGTCTCACTGTGAAGAGGAGGTATTTGTGATAGGGAAAAAATCTGTGTTCTAAGGTGGCCCACCAAGCCAGCATGGGAGTCCCAGTCCCTGCCCCAGGGCTTTTCCGGGTTCTTCTTCCTGCTCCGCTTCCCGTGCGCCAAAGTGCCAAGTATGCGGAAGTAGAGTGTATAAATTACCTGCTCTGACTGGGTGTTATGCACAAACAATGAATCATGGAATACTTCATCTAAAACTAATGATGTAATGTATGGGGATTAACATAAGAATAAAAAAAATATTTAATTAAAAAAAAAAATTACCCGCTCTGTCTGTGCTCGGGGCTCAGACCTTTGGAGATCGTTCTCTTCTGAGCCCGTGGCGTTAAATAAACCTCCTGTCCTCCAAGATCTCTGAGTGCCGCTTGGTTCTTCCTTCGGGCGATCCAGTCCAGGTTCCGTAACATTTGGGCAACCTCTGAGATTCCTCCTAGGTCCCCAATTCTGGAGATTCTATACTTTGTCCTGTTCTTTTTACTAATGTTTGACTTTGAAGATTTAATTTACCAGCTTTCCACCCCCTCTCCCCCCCTGTACCCCCTGGACTGTGAGCTGATTTAGAGATTTTCGCATGTGCAGCTCTCAGGAGAGTGTGGTGGGGGGACCACTGGAAACCGCAGGACTCTCCTTCCCTGCGGTGTAAGCCTTGTTTCTCAGGCTGCTCTGACATCACTAGCATCTTACGGATTACGGGCTGGGTGTGATTAACACTTTATTTGCACATTTCAACACTGCAAAGCTAAGAATTGCTACTATTTTACCAGTTCTTCCATGCAACCTTTAGCTCATGGACCAAACTGTTATCTCCATATACTGGAACTTTTGCATTCTTACATTTTAAGACAGGTTGAAGTTACTCATCAGACTAAAGGAAAGGAAGGGTGGAATGCTATATAAAACCTTGTGTAGGCTGTTATAACAAATGGATTCCAAAATGTATAATGGCAAAAGCATGACAGAAGTTTATTTCTTGTTCATAAGAAAGTACTGGGGAAATTAACAAGTCAGCAGGGACCCCAGTTCAAAGAGGCTCTTTCATCTGCAGTATTCAGCTCCTGAGGTCAACCTAGGGGTTGTCTCCATTGCAGCCAGTTGGAAGAGAAAAGAGCATGGGAAAGTGCCACATGGGAGGATTTTATGAGCCGGCTAGGAACTAGGAATGGCACACAGCGTTTTCATCAAATTCCTTTGCCGGACTCCATTACATGGCGGCACCTAACCGCTAGGGGTCTGGGAAATGTAGTCTCTGGGAAGAGACCCCACACAATAGATGGAGGGACATACATTTATAGCCTTCTGTCACACCCTGTACCAAGATCAGAAGATCTGTATTCTGGTACTGGTTTTCTTGGTAACTGGCTGGTAATCTTTTCTTATCTGTAACGGGAGAGTTAAACAGTTGACATCCACGGTATCTTTTTGCTTTAGAAGTCTGTGTTCCCTCTCTCGCTGTCTCTCTCTGTCAAATAAATAAATAAAATCTTAAAAAAAAAAGAAGTCTATGGCTTTCTATTGCTTTTTAAAAAAAAAAACCAAAACAGTCTTATTCCATGGGAAGGCTGCTAGTTCTTTGGCTGGATGCAGTGAAGATCCTGGCTTAATGTGGCAGAACTTCTCTCATGCTGAACTTCCATCCTGGCAAAGCTGGCAGCCAAGTTTAGGGGCTCATTTGATCCCATACTGGGATATTCTTCATGGAGCACTGTTGGCTTTGGTCTGTGGGAGGCAGTTCACTGTGCCACAGGGATCTTCTAACTGGGATGTGTGTGCCCCCCAGCATGCATGAAGATTTTCCAAGGGGTAAGGTGTTACAGTTTTAAGGGAATCAGTTGTCTATAACTTTTAATGTTTATATGTTCTTAAAACTGATCAAAGAATATCTACAGTTAAAGTGTCTTATCAGTTCTCCCTTCTTCCCCTTATAAAGAAAGGTCTCTTGCTTACTCATGCTGATTCTTGCGTAGCTCACTGTTCCAAGTGGAAAAACGTCAAGGGCACCAAAGTGGTTTTTTGAAATAATTGGCATCACTTATATTCAAGATATTAAACATGCTTCCTCCATCTATCTCAGTAGGAGATACATTTCTAATAAAAATTTTGCTTTATATGTTTAAGAAAAATGTGCATGAATTTATGTTCTTTTGATCAATGATGTACTATTAATCATTGTAAAGACAAGTAAGAATATATTATTTAACGTATAACCTTGTAGTCACAGAAATAAAATTTATATTTTATTTATATACAAAATAATTTGAAATTTAAAACTATTTTACATTAAGATAAAACTCTATAGCGAAGGTGAAACAAACACAATTTCAAGGAGATAAAGGAACAATTATGTGCTTGAAATATAGTGATAATTGAGACAGACTCTGCTTTCATGGATGAATCTTCCACTGGGGGAGGCAGAATGTAAGTGAATACATTAGTAAATGTGCAAGACAATTTCAAGTCATGATAGGTACTATGAAGATATAAACAGGGTGGTCCGTCCAGGAAAGCCTCTCAGAAGAGGTGACATTTGGTGCATGTACAGAAGATGTGGTCTCTGTTTTTGAACAGATGTATCCTTCCAGTTGCAGGGAAGGAGCAGTGGGAAGGAGGGCACAGCTCCTTTCCATTAAAGAAGATCTTGTGCACATATATTTTAAATGGATGCTGTTGAGGATCAAATTGCTGTGGTATTTACATTCCACTGGATACATTTAAAAGAGTGATCTCAGTTTTGTTTTAAAATATTTCAAATATTTCTAAGCTTACCATGTACCAGATATTACATCATCTGAAACTATTTAGATTTACAATGAAATGTTTTTATATCAATTTAAAATGTATAAGTGGCAGGGCACCTGGGTGGCTCAGTCAGTTAAGTGTCTGCCTTTGGCTGAGGTCCTGATCCCAGGGTCCTGGGATTGAGCCCCGCATCCGGCTCCCTGCTCAGCAGGGGAGTCTCCCTCTGCTCGTGTGCTCTCTCTTGCTCACTCTCTCTCTCTCTCAAATAAATAAATAAAATCTTAAAAGAAATAAAATGTATAAGTGGCAAAATAGTTTATCACGATTTTTTGAGGGATACATGAGCAAAGAATTTTAAGACCTTTGGGTAGTGGCTTAGAATATGGGCTTTGAGTTCAGGCCACTGGGGTTGGAATCGTGGATCCACTATTGTGGTTGTAGAAATAAAAAGTCAGTTCTGTAAGCCACAGTGTCTGCATCTATAAAACAGTACCTTCCTGGGGGCGCCTGGGTGGCTCAGTCGGTTGAACATCCAACTCTTGGTTTCGGCTCAGGTCATGATCTCAGGGTCAGGGGATCGAGCCCCACCTCAGTCTCCGCACTCAGCATTGGAGCTGGCTTGTCCCTCTCCCTCTGCTCCTCCCCCCGTGCTTTCTCTTTCTCTCTCTCTTTCAAATAAATAACAGATAAAATCTTTAAAACCAAAAACCAAAAACAAAACAGTACCTTCCTTGCATAGAGGAAAATTTGAAGTTTAAGTGAATCATGCATGTAAAGTGCTTAGCTTAGAACAAGGACTCAATATATTATCAATATTATAGCTTTACTATCAACTAGGTAGGGCTGATCCAACTCTCATATGGTTGCAGAGCAAGCTGAAAGGCACACCATCGCACCTAGTTGTTTGCTGAACCGGGGTAGCAGCCCTGGAGGCAAACTCTACCATTCATGCAGTTCTTTCCTAATTGTTTCATGTGTCATGATCCAATGCAAGTTATTATTTTTCCTGTTTTACGGATATGGAGGCTGATGCTTGAAGGGTTGAATAACATCGAAAATCACTCAGCTGGAAAAGGTAGGGCTTGTAATGATGGAGCTGCGATTATAACCAAGTCTTTATAATTCTAAAACATATTCTTTTATTGATATACTATACTGCCTCTGTGATGGTATGCGCTTCTCTGCTTTACCCCGAGCTCTGAGCTCAAAGACCATATTGTGTTTCTATTCTAAATGCTAGTGCTGCTGGCCCAGTAGTTGGTATTTATTGTTCAACAGTCCAAGCAGAACATATGTTGAGACACTTGCCGAGAGGGCCTGCACGTCTGCTGGCCTGGCTCTGACTACCTGTGGTCTCTACTCCTTAAAAGTGAGGAGAGAAGTCCAAGGAAATTAGATTTTTCCTTCTCTCTTCTTCAGTGCACATGGATCCCTCTCTAGGGCATAGTGAGGTACAATCACCAGGAGAGTAGCCTCTCCCTGAGGAAGAAGCTGATGGCTTTATCTCCTGATGCCCCCGCGTGGCTTTATCTTTTGTTTTTCTTTGTCTCTTTTAAGGCTGGGGGGGGGGGGCTTTATGCAACACACCCAAGGTTATTAGGGAAGAAGTTAATGTTTGCAAAGGGAAGGAGACCTTACAAGCCAGCTCACAGGGTCTGGCAGGGTGGAGAGAGGAGAAGCTGAATGAAGATGGTGTTAGAAGAAGAGAAGATTTAGAATAGCCTCGGGGAAGGGGTAAGAAAAGAAACTGGAGGATGAATATAAAGTATGGTAGAAAAATTCACCTTAAAAAAATAGTCTACCAGAAGCAAAAGGAAAGATTCACTAAGATATATAGCAGAAGAGAAAATGTGAAATGAAGGGAAAAATACAGCTGATAAATCACCAGGGAGATACAGCAAGGCCCTTAAAAATCATTAATGGAAAATTTAATACCAAAATATTAGAGTAAAAAAAAAAATACTTGCAAGTACAGAGGTTGCCTGTGTGTGGCTCATAAAAAATTTACCCCAGAAAAACCAACTCCTTTACCTCTGGCACCCACACAAACACGTGTGCCCTGAAATGAAATCTTTCATGCTCCCTGGTGCTCCCACTTCAAACACAAGCTTTGTTGTCATTCTTCTGTTTCATTCCCACTGGCCCCAAACCACATATGCCCCTGTAAGAACTGACCCAGAGGGACTGCCAACATGCCAAGATTGCATCCTGGGGTTGCCTTCTTCTGGCAAAGGATCAGTTTGCTTCAGCTGTCCATTTCCCCCATCATACTACTGATGTGTCTGTATTACAAGTATTTAATTGGCAATCTCCCTTCCTTCATTTGAAGGCCCTTCAAGTCAGGGACTGTGACTGTTTTGCTTATGTAATATTCCCAGGACCTAGTGTGTGGAGAATGGATTGGATAGGGAGGAAGTAGGAGTTTTTATAGTGATTCTAAGGAAGAAGTCTTGGTAGGTGTGAAAGGTGCCTTGCTTTGGGAGTAGGAAGGTGCAGCATAGGAAAGTGTTTGAGACTTTCAAGACATATGTTGCAATGACAGAGCAGGGCTCAGTGATTGGATGTGGGTACCAAGCAAGGCGGAGGTGTCAAGGATGATCGGGACAGGGCTCTGAATGGGTGGTGGTGTATTTGTCTATAACAGAGGACACAAGAGGAGGAGGAAGCTTAGGAAGGAAATTAAATAGCTGACATGTCCAAGTGAAGAGGTTGAGTTGGCAGTTGAGTTGGACATCAAATCGGTGTCCCCTTACCCCAGTTCTCTAGACCTGACTTTTTTCCTGATTCCACATCTCTATTTCCAGCTGGAAGAGCTACAGGCTGCTCACACTCAGCATGTCCAAATTCAGTTTATCATCTTCCTCTAAAGCCTGGTTCTTTTCCTGTAATCCCAGTCATTCAGCAGGAATAACTGTTTCCTGCTTCCTCTGTCTCTTTCTGACCTGCAAATCCAAAACACCCATGCTGTGTCAATCTCTTTGGTTTGTATAGTTCTTGGTTCTCTTCTCTCATTTCCATTTCTACTGCTTTACAAATGCTCATTTTACCCCTGCCCATTTTAATAGCTTCAAATTTGTCTCCCTGACACTAAATAAGCATAAATTTTAAACTCCATCTTATGTCAGCAAATGTCCTTTCCCTTCCAGCCTCTGCATATCTGCATATACCAATCTTACCTTCTTCCCTCTACCACACAGCAACCCAACTTTTGGACAACATACCGTTATCCAAATGTGTGATACTCTCTAATTTGTGCACCTTACACATGTTGTTACCTCTCTTCAGAATGAACTTTCTCCACCCAGCTACCTTGCCTGCAATTTTCTCAGCTTTCTCAGCTTGTCCCTCCCACCCCATTCTTTGGTCCATTTAATGTTACCTTTAATGAAAAGATAACATACTGAATGGGAGATGATATTTGCAAATCATATATCTGATAAAAGATTAATATCAAAATATATAAAGAACTCATACAACTCAAGAGCACAAAAAAATCTGATTTAAAAATGGGCAGAGGATCTAAATAGACATTTTTCCAAAGAAGACATACAGGTGGTGAACAAGCACATGAAAAGATGCTTAACATCACTAATGATCAGGGAAATGCAAATTGAAACCACAATGAGATATCACTCCATACCTGTTAGAATAGTTATTATCAAAAAGACAAGAAATAACAAGTGTTGGTGAGGATGTGGAGAAAGGGGAACCCTCTTGTACTGTCAGTGGGAATGTAAATTGGTACAGCCAATTTGTTTGAGGTTCCTCTAACAATTAAAAATAGAACTTCTGGGCATTTATCTGAAGAAAATGAAAATACTAACTTAAAAAGATATATGCACCCCATATTCTTTGTAGCATTGTTTATAATAGCCAACATATGGAAACATAAGTGTCCATCATTAATGGATGAATAAATAAAGAATGTTTATATATGTGTGTGTGTGAAAGAGAGAGAGAGAATGGAATATTATTTAGTCATAAAAAGCAGGAAATCTTGCCATTTGTAACAACATGGATAGACCTTGAGGACATTATGTTAATAAGTGAAATAAGTCAAACAGAGAAAAACAAATACCATATGATTCCACTTATATGTAGGATCTAAATACATAGATACAGATGACAGATTGGTGGTTGTGAGAGGCAGGGGCCTGGGGGTGGGTGAAATGGGTAAAGAAGGTCAAAAGTTACAAACTTGCAGTTATAAAATAAATAAGTCATGGGGATGTAGTGTACAGCATGGTGACTATAGTTAATAATACTGTATTTTATATTTGAGGGTTGCTAGGAGAGTTGATTTTAAAAGTTCTCATCACAAAAAAAAAAAACTATGCATGGTGACATGTTAATTAGACTTATTGTGATGATCATTTTGCAATATATGCAAATATTGTACACCTGAAACTAATGTTATATGTCAATTATACCTCAACTAAATAAAAGAAGATGATGATACTATGAAACCAGAATGAACTTTAAATGGCAGGATTAATTTTATTCCTGGTTTACCCGGTCTTTTACCCATTCTTTTTTGAGATTTATAATTTAACTTGAAAGGATCATGGATGTTGGAAAGTTCTACCTGTGAAAAGCCCAATTTGGACTTAGCGAACTAACCCTGTAATTAAGAACATGTTTGGCTGTTAGATGAACCTAGCCTTGAATTTTCGCTCTATCACTACAACCTTTTATGTGACCTCGGGTACTGTATTTAATCTTTCTAAAGTTTACTTTCCATAATGAAAAGTGGGAGTACAAATACCTGCTTTGCAGGTTTGTGGAGATTGTATGAGGCAACATATGTTCAATACTCAATAATGAGATTTTTAAATTAGAAGCATGACGAGGGTTTCCTCCCCATAATGATACCCGATTACTCTGGAAGGGGATTTCTTTCAAGCTTCTGAGACAACAGTGCAATAAATAAGCTCTGCATCCTCAGGGCAATCAGATGCTAAGTAAGCACCAAGAAGCCTATAGCACTGCATGAAGTTCATTGAGTATGGCAGGGATGTTGAGTAGAATCAGTGGAAAATCTGGCTTGTGCTTTTGCCCTTCAGCCAACTGGTGGAACAACTGGCTAGCAATTTGCTGAGATGCCACTTTTTTGGAGATGCCACCAAATCCAGGATTACCATGGTTTTCATGCTCATGAGGTAGCCCCTCAATATTTGTGGGAAACAGAGGACAGGTGGAATGGAATCCACAGCAATTAAGCTGGCTGAGAACATGCTTAGCTATTTTCTCTTTAAAAAGATTTCTCCCTGAATTGGTATGGATCCTGCGCAGAATCTCTAACATATAACAAAGCATCTCAAAAAGTCTCTAACATGTCTAAAAAATCCATTTCACATTCTAATCAACCAGTGTTATAAAAAGAGTTTGTATATTAACCTATGTGCAGGCTGGGACTAGCTGTATAGTAGTGGTAGTGATGGGTCTTGTTGAAGGAGTGTGGGGCATAGAGGATTAGAAGAAGAATCTCCATCTCCAATAAAAATAAAGACAGTGTAGAATATTTTTTCTTGATTATTATGAGTCTTGAAGGAGAAGTCTGTTTTCTAGAAAGACATCTAGTGTCATAGGAGATCTTCTATTTAGGACCCTAGTATGAAAGCTGTCTTTACATTTCAGAGAAGTGGAAACAGCCAAAAAGAGAAGAGGCGGGGTACAAGGAGAAAAGACCAGCAATGATGATGAAATACCAGAGAAATTGGGACTGATGGTCAGAAAAATTTCCCAAGAGCAAAAAACACCAGGTAGTTGAATACTATCAGATGAAGTGTTGACAAAAACTACCAAACAGAACCCTGCATTTTGCAGAATTGATAAGACAGAGATTAGATTTCAGGCGGGTTGAGACAGCCAGACTTTATGAGACAGAATACTGGAAGGGAGGGAGCTATGCTAAGAAAGAGCATCAGAAATCTCCATGGGTCCCCTTGAGTCTTTGACTAAATAGAAATTTGTACAAGTGTAGGGTGAAACTTCTGGCAAAGAAAAAAATTTTTAGGTGTATGTAAGCTGAACAATTCTAAAGGTCAAACAAGACCAAGAATAATTTAAGTTTTTACCAACACGAGAGAGAGAGAGAGAAAGAGAGATCTCATTCCACATGTAGAACATTTAATAGAGACCTTGTAAGGCTTGAACATTAGTTGGGGGGCTAAAATAGCCCTAGAGTAAAGAATAACCTAGACCCACACTTTTACAAAGCTTAAAAATAAGCATGAGGAGAATCAAACTAATCCACAAGAGACTTAATTTCCTGTCAGAGCAATGTCCAACATTTTTTAAAGGAGTTAAACAAAACCTAGCACTTAACGATGCAAAATTTACAATATTTAGCATCTAAGAAAAAATTGTAAGACATGCAAAAAAAGCAGGAAAATGTGACCCAAAGCCAGGAGAAAAAAATCAGTCAATATCAACAAGCTTAAAGATGATAGAGATAATAAAACTAGCAGACAAAAACATGAAAATAGGTATTATAAATACACTCATTAGGATCAATTATTAAATTGAAAATATGGACAGGATGAGATGAGAAAAGGAAAACATACAAAGAAACTAAAGGGGACTTTTTATCTGGAATGAAAATTTTACTTGATAAAAGGGATTAACAATAGAACAGACATGACATTAAAAGAAAGATAAATGAAAGTTGAAGATAAAACAATAGAACCTTTTGACAGCATAGCAATAGGATCTATCCAAAATGAAGCTAACACAAAGAGACAAAAGAATTAAGAAAAATAGACCTGTGGGGAGATATCAAATTGACTAACATGTAACTAGAATCTTTAGAAGTAGGAGAGAGAGAAAAAGAGAACAGAAATAATATCTAAAGAAATAATGACCAAAGATTTTCCCAATTTTATGAAAAATATAAACTCAGATTGAAGGAACTCAGCAAACATACATAAGCCAAATACATACTACAAAAACCACACACCAAGAACCTCATAATCAAACCACAGAAAGCTACTGTTTCTGAGAAAAATCTTAAGGGTAGATAGAGGGAAAAAAGGGATGGACATATGCAGAGGAACAAAAGATAAGAATTACAGTAGACTTTTCTTCAGAAACTATGCAAGTCAAAAGATAGTAGTATATCCTTAAAGTGCTAGATAAAAGTTTGTCAACCTAGAATTCTAGACTCAGTGAAAATACCTTTAAAACATGAAGATAAAATAAAAGCTTTTTTCATACAAAAAAAGCTATAGGAGTTTGTGGCCAGCAGACCTGCACTACAAGATCTATAGTTCTTCAGGTAGAAGGAAAATGATACCTGCAGAAAATGTGGATCTACATAAAGGGATAAAGAGCTCTGAAAACATGAGGAAGAAGTTCTCATTATTTTAAAATTTCTTAAAAGATAATTGGCTGCTTAAACCAATAATAATAATATATTGAGAGATTTACAACATAGGAAAAAGCAAAATGTATGACAACAATAGCATAAAGGACAAGATAGGGAAATGGAGGTATATTATCCCAGTATTCTCACATTGTATGTGAAGCAGCATAATCTTATTTTAAGATAGACAGATATAAGATAAAGATGCATATTGTAAATCCTAGATGAACCTTTAGAAATTAAGAGATATAGTTAAACAAACCAATGGTTGTGATAAAATGGAATTAAAAAAGTACTCAATCAAAAAGAAAGCAGGAAAATAGGGAGAAAAACAAAGAATAGATGAGATAAATAGCTAAACAATAGCAAGATGGTAGGTTTAAACACAACCCTGTCAGTAATTTCATTAAATGTAAATGGTCTAAACTCTGCACCAAAAAGCCAGAGGTTGTTAGATTAGATTGTAAAAATCCCAATTGTATGTGGTCTGTAAAAATTTCTGTCTATACGACCGTGAGAGACTGTGGACTCTGAGAAACAAACTGAGGGTTCTAGAGGGGAGGGGGATGGGGTGAAGGGTTAGCCTGGTGATGGGTATTAAAGAGGGCACATACTGCATGGAGCACTGGGTGTTATACACAAACAATGACTCATGGAACACTACATCAAAAACTAATGATGTAATGCATGGTGACTAACATAACATAAAATAAAATCAAAAATTTTTTTCTGTCTATATATAAACATACAAATTAAAAGGGAGAGGTTGGGAAAAGATAAAGGTGTTTTAACTAAATTAATAGAAAAAGTAGACTTCAGAATAGGAATATTACCAGGAATAAACAGGGATATTTCACAATGATAAAGGGGTCAATAAATCAAGAAAGCATAGCAATTCTAAATATGTATGCACCTATTAACTGACTTCAAAATGTATGAAGCACCAACAGATCTGAAAAGAGGAAAAGAGGAATCTACAATTATAGTTGCAGTTTTCAGAACTCTTTTCAGTAATTGGTAGAACAGGCAGACAGAAAATAAATAGGGATGTGGAAGATTTAAATGACATTTCAATCAGCATGGACTAATCGACATTTATAGAACATTCCATGCAGCAAATGCAAAATACAGATTCTTTTCTAATATCTAGGGAACATCTACCAAGATAGACCACATGCTTAGTCATTAAAAAGTTTTATTTATTTATTTATTTATTTATTTATCTTTAACGATTTTATTTATTTATTTGACAGAGAGAGAGCACAAGCAGAGGGAGCAGCAGGCAGAGGGAGAGGGAGAAGCAGACTCCCCGCTGAGTAGGGAGCCTGACACAGGCGGGGGCTCGATCCCAGGACCCTGGGATCATGACCTGAGCCGAAGGCAGATGCTTAACTGACTGAGCCACCCAGGTGTCCCTCTCCAGGAATTTTAAATGATTAAAGTCATATGTAGTATGTTCTCTGATCACAATAAATTAAATTAGAAATAAGTAATAGAAAGATACCCAAAAAAATCCCAAAACATTTGGACATTAGGCAGCATAGTTCTAAATGATGTATAGTTCAAAGAAGAAATTACACAAAAGTTGGAAATATTTTGGGCTGAATGTAAAGAAAGCTCACATTACCAAAATTTGTGAAATGCAATTTAAAGGGAAATGTATAGGTTTAAAGCTTATATTACAAAAGGATAAATCTCTACATGCATCAGTCTAAGCTTCAACCTTAAGCTAGAAATACAGGAGAAAATTAAACCCCAAATCAGTAGGGAACAAATAATAAATCAATGAAATAAAACACAGAAAAATAATAAAGAACATCAATGAAATCAAAAGCTGATTCTTTGAAAAGACCAATATAATAAATAAACCTCTAATTGTATTAATCAAGAAACAAAAAGGATACATATATTACCAATATCAGTAATGAAAAGGGGGCTATCTCTAAGATTCTACACACATTGAAAGGGTAACCAATGGAATGTTACAAACAACTTGATGCCAGTGAACTCCGCAGCCTGTATGAAATACACAAATTCTTTGAAAGAATTTATATTCTATTCTATTTCAGAAATCAATAGGAAATCTAAATATCAATTAAAGACATTAATTCACAATTAGAAACCTTCCTACAAAGAAATTTGTGGGCCCAGATGTCTTAACTGGTGAATTGCATCAAACACTCAAGGAAGACAGGAGCCTAGGTGGTGCAATCGGTTAAGCATCTGACTCTTGGTTGCTCTCACCCTTTTCCTCTGCAGCTTATGCTCTCTTTCTCTCTAAAACAAATAAATAAATCTTTAAAAAAAACCCACTCAAGGTAGAAAAACCACCAATCCTACATAAACTTGTTTTGAGAATATAGCAGGAGAAACGCTTCTCATCTCATTTTATGAGGCCTGCGTTATCCTGATATCAATGTCAGACAAAAATATTATAAGAAAACTACAGCCCAACATCCCTCGTGAAAATGAATCACTAGGGGTGCCTGGGTGGCTCAGCTGGTTAAGCGCCTGCCTTCGGCTCAGGTCATGATCCCAGGGTCCTGGGATCGAGCCCCACATCAGGCTCCCTGCTCAGTGGGGAGTCTGTTTTTGTCTCTCCCTCTGCCACTTTCTGGCACACTCTCTCTCAAATAAATAAAATCTTAAAAAAAAAAGAAAATGAATAAATGAATCATAAATCTTTAGCAAAATATTAGCAAACCAAAAATGAAATATATAAAAAGCATAATACATCATGATTAAATAGTGCTTGTCCCAGGAATATAAGGTTGATTAACAATAAAAAGTAATTAATGTAGTTCATCTTATTACTACAATAGAGGAGAAAAACTATATGGTCATTTTGATTGAAGCAAGAAAAGCTTTTGAAAAAAATCAACATCCATTCATAATAATAATCTCCCATCAAACCAGGAATAGAAGGGAACCTCCACAATCTGATAAAAGGCTGATGATTGCACACCTCTATGAATATACTAAAGCCACTGAATTGTGTACTTTAAATGGTTGAATTTTGTGGCATGTGAATTATATCTCAATAAAGCCATTTAAAAAAAAAATACAAACTATTACTAAATATCACTGGTGGACCTGAATGATTTTGCCCTAAGCTCAAGAACAAGACAAGGATGTTCATTCACTCTCTTCACTTCTAATCAAAATTCTACTGGACATTCTCACCAGTACAGTAAGACAAGGAAAAGAAATAAAGGGTATACAAATTAGAAAGCTACAAGTAAAATCATCTCTATTCACAGATGACATGATCAAGCATGCTGCAAATCCTTCCTATCTACAAAAAAACCTGCTAGAACTAGTAATAATTTTAGAAAGATCTCAGGGTACAAAATCAATATGCAAAAATCAGTTGCATTTCTGTATATTAGCAATAAACAAATAGAAATTGGAATAAAAAATAAGACAGTATTATTTGCAGTAGCATCCCCAAAACATGAAATACATGAAACCTCTACCCTGAGAACTAGAGATATTTCTATGAGAAATTAAAGAAAACCTAGGTGAATTGATTTACTAAGTTTACAGCTGAGAAAACAGTATTGTCATAATTTCAGTTCTCTCCAAATTGATTTCTAGATTCAATGAAATCCCAATAAAGTCGGTATTGCTATTGAATCAGTATTATTAAAACGTTACTTCTCTCAAGTTGAGTTATAGATTCAATGAGATCTCAATAAAAATTCTAGCAAGCTTTCTTGTAGAACTTTCCAAGCTGGTTCTAGAACTTGTTTGAAAATTTAAATGCCTAGAATAACCAAAACAGTTTTGCAAAAGAATAAAGTTAGAGGAGTTACACTTACTGATTTTGACACTTACTACAAAGCTGCAGTTAATCAAGATAGTGAGCTATTGGTGTAAATTCGGGTACATAGATCAATGAAACACAACAGAAAGTTCAAAAATAAATCCATGTATGTATGTATGGTCAACTGATTGTCAACAAAGATGCCAAGGTAATTCAATACGGAAAGGATTACATTTTCAACAAATGGTCTGAAGCCAACTTATTATCAACATAAAAAAAATGAACCTCAACTCTTTATCACACACAAAGATTAACTTGAACTGGATCATAATCCTAAATGTAAATGCTAAAACTATAAAACTTCTAGAAGAAACTTTGTAACCTTTGTGTAGGCAAAGATTTCTTAGGACACAAAAAGTTTAAACATAAAACGTTTGAGTTGGGCTACATCAAAATTGAAAATTTTTGCTGCTCATAAGGCAGGGTAAGAAAATGTAAAAGCAAACTTCAGACTGGGAGGAAATATTATCAATATATATATCTGACAAAGGACTGCTTCCCAGAATATATAAAGAACTCTTAAAATTTGCTAATAGAATCAATAAAAAGTCTCTAAAAATGGACAAATTTGAATAAACTCTTTACCAAAGAAGATATACAGGCAGCCAGTATATCCATGAAAAGATGCTCAATATCACTTATCATTAGGGAAAGAACATTAAAATCACAAATGTGATATTACTGTACATCCATTAGAACATTAGAGTGGGATCACCTGGGTGGTGCAATCAGTTGAGCGGGTGACTCTTAGTTCCAGCTCAGGTTGTGATCTCAGGATTGTAGGATTGAGCCCCTTGTTAGGCTCTGTGCTCAGTGCGGAGTCTGCTTAAGACTCTCTCTGCCCCTCCCCACTGAGCTCTCTCTCTCTCTCTCAAAAAAGAAAAAAAGAACATTAGAGTGAAGAAAATTAAAATGACTGAAAATGCCAATTGTTGGTGAGGTTATGATGCAACTGGAACTCTCATACACTGTTGATGGGAATATAAAATTTTATAACCATTTTGGAAAAGAATTTTGACAATTTCTCATAAAGTTAAACACACACTTATCCCATGATCAAACAATTCCACACTTAGGTATTTAAGAGACAGGAAGGCATATGACCACAAAAAGGTTGTACACAAATGTTCCTCGACTTTTATCTAAAGTAACCCAAACTGGAAACAACACAAATGTCCACCGACAGGTAAATGTATAAATAAAATATTGAACAGTATATTATTCAGCAGTATAAGTGAAGGAACTACTTAGACCACAACAATGTGGATCAATCTCAAAATAGGTATGATAAGGGAAAGAAGTAAGTTAAAAAGGTGTAGATATTGTATGATATTCAATGACATGAAACTCCAAAAGAAAAATGTACCATGTATTTACAGAAGGCAGATCTATGGTTGCCTGGGTACAGTGATGGGGTGAGATCAGCTTGGAAAAGGCCTAAAGGAATGACCTTTTGTGGTGAGGGAAATGTTCTATATTTTGATTTTGGAATAACGGGGTATATACATTTGTCAAAAGTCATAGAATACACCTTTAACATGAGACAGGTAAATTATACCTCATTAAAACTGTTCTTGTGTGTATTGGTTGCTTTGTTTTTGAGGACAAGTTCTTGTAGGGAAACTTTATAATGGTGTTGACAATTTCATCATTGTATAAAGCCTTTTTCTGTATTGAGTAGTGTCAGACATTCCTGTGCCTTTTGCATTTATATTTAAGCCGTGATGGGGCATAGTGGATTGAGGGGGGAAAAGTAAGGATTGAGGAGGGACCAAAGATTTGTAAGTTGATTTATTCAACAAATATTTATTGAACCCCTCATATGGGCCAGCATGCACTAGGTACTCAACATATGAAGGGCAGTACAAATAGTCCTTGACCTCTAAGAGCTCAGTCTCCTAGGGTACAAACTAAAATACAGTATTGTAAATGCTGTGATAAAACTATGAACAACTTACACAGGGAGAGTCATTAACTCTCCCCAGTGGGTTTGGGGGTGATATTTACATTTGCTTTAAATTTAATGCCCAGTGGTTAAAATCATGTACCTTAGAACAAGAGAGATAGAGATTGGAATCATGGCTCTCTTACTTACTCTCTCTATCAAAACAGAGTGCCATGAATAATGTGTCACAGTATCAGGCATGTGTATGCCGAACAATTAAAAGCATTATATTAGAAGGATATAGATTCAGCTGCTATAACAAAGACAAAGAGAAGGGGACAGGGTAGGGGGGTGGAATATTCTGAGTTGAAGTTACCATATAACAAAGGTATGAAAGGGCCCTATTTGGAGAACAGTGGTATGAGAGAGTAGGGAACTGGGGTTGGGCCAAGGTGAAGATACGACTTGAAGGTCAGGATACAGCCATATGACAAACTGGAATAGGAGCCTTGAACTCTCTCCTATTGGTGCATTCCTATTGCAAGTTCCTAAGCAGGGCAATTTTCTAAAAGAGATTTTTAGGAAAACTACTCTGGTGATAGCATGGAGAATGACCAGGAAGAGTCAAGGTGCAGAGAGTCTAGTAACTTGGCTCTTTCACTGGTTCAACCCAGAGATAATGGAAGTATACATCAAGGAGGGTGGCTGGCATATAGAGGAGGTTCTAGCCTGAGATGCCTCAAAGAAGTCATCAATAGGATTTGGTGACCCCTTGGATATGGAGCATTTGAGGATGACTCTGAGATTCCTAGCTTGGGTATTTGGGTGGATGGTATTGCCATTGGTAGAGATAAGGAGCTTCATGAGGAAGAGAAAGTTTCTGTAGTGAGTTAAGAGGTATGGAAGTGGATGCTTTATTTGTGGAAGGCAGTAATTTTGAAAATGTTTTGGTGGAGTAGTCTACTCAGTACAATATTTTTGAGTATCCTTCAGTAGATACACAATTACTTATAAATTGCATACATGCACTATTATTCTAACATTTATAAATATTATAAAATGTATACAAAATGGAAAAAAAGATGAGATGAGATAAACATATAAATCAAAGTAGTTATTTTTTTCCTGCACATCAGTACATCGTCTTGGGTAATAAGTGGGGTGTGTTCAGCCTGCTTTGGACTCACTGGAGTAGGACACCAATTGTTGGGACCTGCCCGCAGCTTTGTGGAGTGGAGACGTGGTGGATCTTTCTCCCCTGGTGGGAATCTCACTGACCCGTCTTTCCTTCTTTCTTTCTGGATCGTTTTTTTTTCTTGGAACAGGTATACAAGTCATGACCCACTGGGAGCAACACGTGCGAAACTTTCTTAACATCTGTGGTGCATGGCCCTAGAAGGTCATTATAATTCAAATGAAGCAAGATTTTAACTGTTTGGCCTGTGATACAAAGTAGCTTCCCCCTTACACACTGGCTGAGACCAAGAGACAGGGGCCCTCCACTGGAAGTCCCAAGCTGGACCCAGAGGAAAGTGTGCCCATGGTCTGGCCCAGCAAAGAGGATCGTGAAGAAGTTTATTGACTTCACTACCACTCCCTGAGATAAAGGTGGAGAAAAGGAGAGTGTGTTAGATTGGCTCAGTGGCTCAGACTAAAACATCAGGGACTCTTATATTTAAAATTGATGTCCCTGCGAATGTGCTGCTTGAGTGTATGCGAAGTCCTGCCTTTCTATTTCAATTTCCTTTTTGGTTACGTGAGACCAGCTATGACAGCCTGTTATTCATGGAAGGCTAGTGTTGCCAGCTTCTAACTTGGAGAATACAGCACTTATTCTTGACGAATTGGTCCAGTAGGAAATGGAGTAGAATCTAAACAACTCTGGAGGTCTGTGGCAAGGAGACAGAAGGAGAGAGAGAGTTAATCAACCTTCACCCAGGCAGCCTGTTGACAGATTTCTAGGCCAACTTAATCGATGCACTTAGTTCTCAAGGAAGACCTGAAAATTATTTGGACTGATTTCACCATACTTCATCCTTCTTGTGATGTTATAGCTATAAAGTAACTAGCTTGAGATTCCTTTTTAGGGCACACAAAAGAATAAAAGAAGAAAGCCCCATATTTTCTTGTGGTCCAGACTGCAGTGCAGAAATGGACTGAGCATATAGAAGTTGAGATTCTGAGCCAGCTTAAGCTTCACTAGCATGTAAATCACTTTTCAGTCTACAATAAAGTTAACAATTAAAATCTCCCTGGTATCCAGAATCAATGTCAACCGCAATCAAACTGGGGCAATGAACCCAAGAACTGCATTCACTTGAGCTGTAAATCATAAACCCATCACCCTCCAGAGCAGAAGCAAAAGTGAAGAAGTCAGTACTGTAATAGGTTCCATATGTTGTTTTAAAGAGAGTCTTAAAAAAAACAACTTGGACTACAGATCACCATACTTTTGTAGCAAAAATTTACATATGTGAATGAGAAGTGAAAGAAATGACAAAGTCAATTTTTTGCTTCTGTTTTCTGCCACTTTTTAAAAATAGGGAAATAGTTGTTTAAGTCTGGAAGGGCAGGGCTGGGGGAGCATGTTCGGCACCCGAGAAAGTGGAAGAGGCGGCAGAGGGGACTGGAAAGGAGGGAGGAAGAAGCTGACTCTCAGCTTTGGCAGATAAGGAAGCATAGATAAGGAAACAAATTCTAATAACCCTCTTGGCTTTTCCCCTGCAACCTGAGGGCAAAGAGGTAGTGTTTCTCTTTAAGCATTAAAGTTACAAAGCTAAAAGTTAACATGGCCGCAATTCTGTGAAATTTGGGAAGCGCCAAGACTGAATGGAAAGGGCAGCTGTGTTCGGAGTCAGACAGATCTGTTTTCAAATTTGCATTCTGCTGTGTGATCCTGGGCAGTTCCCTTAACTCTGTGGGGCTTCAGTGTCTTCTAATGGGGAATTAATACTTGGCTCACAGAGCTCTCACTGTAATGCATTTGCGCATATCTAACACTTATCCAGCATTTGGAATTGTATCTGTGAGATGTATCCTATCCTTTTGAAATCTTTCTTTTTCTCTTCCTGTGATTACGGACTTCGCAGTGATTTGGATTCAGAACTGCAAGCATGTAGGCTGGTAAAAGGAGTTCCTAGGTTTATTGATCTTTTGTGTCCCTGCCTCATATACACCTGGCCCAATGATTAGGCTCTAGCCAAGTAAAGTGCTACGGACTTCCCTTCCCTCCTGCGCATAGCACGGTGCTGAGTGGGGTCGAAGCAACCTGACCATCATATTCCCTGGAAGTTGCCACTTGCTGTGGTAAGTCATATCGGCCCATCGACCCCTCAGCTAGGAAATTGGGGATGCTGAGTGGTATATTTGCACAATTGCTATCATGCTAAGAGGTCTGAATCCAAGACACCATCTCATTCAGTTTCTACTTTGGTTTATTGGAAATAGCAAGGTCAAGCTGTGGTCAATGCAAACACCAGGGGAAGTGGAAAGTCCTGTGAAAGTTTAAGAAAGGAAAAATAAAAGAAAGAGAAAAGAAACTACAACCCAGTTGGAATGGAACAGTGATACAGAAGGAAATGACCCTATTTCTCCTCAGACAGATGCTGTGGTGGATTCAGTGCCTCTGAAACTAGAACCATACTGAACAGAGTTCTCAAGCCCCACATTCCATCCAACCCTCATTTACTGCTCTCAAAATGGAGACATTTCACAAATTCGGCTCTGAAATACCGTATGTGTCCGTAAAAGGGCAGATAAAATGGGCCAATCAGACCACGACTACATCTGTCAAAGCTCTAACCCTTCCTTGGCCTTAGTGAAAACGTAACCTCGGACCAAACGCAGAAACCCGGCAGAGGTACACAAGGCATTTAGTGCAGCCTTTGAAAAGTCGGTGACGGATGGCTGGTGCTGTTCTGAAGGCCTGATGAGAAATCCAGGCTTGGCTCTGCTGGGAATGGTTGCAATTTTAAAGAAAAAGTAGGCTCAACTTCAGTAACTATTTAATCTATCCCAGCAAGGCCTTCCCCACAAGCTGAGTTAAAAACACTCCTGACTCTTGCCGTGCAAATTAGTTTTCAAATATGTTTTGGAAATTTGTTTGGGATTTGGGAATAGAATTTGGTTTTAGGTTTGTCTCATTTAGGCTTCAGATCTTTTGGTTCACTCCAAAATAATGTGAGGGTTTTATCCTTAGTGACTATTTTTATCCTTAGTGACTACTATATAGAGGGTAAGTTCTATAGCAGCCTTGAAACCAATACACATACCCACAAATGCAGGACCATTCGTCTGTGGCACGTGGGTACAGAGCTTGACATGAGACAAAACAAACATGGAAGAAACAGAGAAGTTGAGCGTCCTCACCGAGTTCACTAAAAGACTGAAAACAGTTGAATATATTGAATAAAAATATTTGAAAATAATGATTGCATCTTTTCCAATGTACATGAAACATGACCAACATTGCTGCCTTTCCTGATAAAAATGTCATTATGCTACAGCAAGCTCAAGTCTTTGGGAGGGTTTCTTGGAATTCCAGAAGATAATGGCTTCGACTTTTTGTTGCGTTCGCTCAGGACACGCAGATCACCAGGGGACAAGCCCACTAGATCTATGCAAGAGTCAAGAGTCAGGAAGCAGCATCTCTAGGGGTTCCTCCTCCATTTCGTTGTCTCTTTAATGTTTCTGTGTCCATTTGGGTCATTGAGTTTTTGATCCCATATGGGATAAGTTTACCATGTTACATCGTGGGTACAGACCAAAAAAGCTGAGAAGAAAGTAAACAATGTGAGCCAATGGGAGAAGTCTCCCTAACACAACACACAGAGATCCCTCCCTCCCCCATGCTGGATGAATATTGGACCCGTTCCTTCGGCCTTAGCCTCACTTACGGGCATTTATGCTTTTAGAGGTCAAGATCAGGGAAGAAACAACATAGATGAAAATGAAGATGCTGCCCTCATTATAAAGCTTCCTGTACCTAGTTAGTCTAGCAAATTGGTGTCTGGGTATTTAGCAGTACCAACGAGATTTAATCATTACTATATGAAACTAATCAGAGTCGTTCATGTGGGGCAAGATGTTATCTGATCTAATGAAAGAAGAGTTGTAATTAAGAATATATGGGGGGTGGAGAATACATTGTATTTGGAAAAGTCATGGTGTCCTAGCTGCTTAGAGACTAAGAAAGAGAATAAGGATTGGCCTAGTGCCAGGTCACTGTCCATGCTTCTCCCAGAAGTGTTTTCTTAAAAGAGATCCCCGCCCCCCCAGGACCTGCTGTTATCCTATAGCCTAGTAAAGTGACTGTAATTAAGTAGATTAGACTTCTGTTTTTAGTCAAGTAAAAGATTGAGAACAGACTGCTCTTTAACCCGAGATGTGGAAAGGCCAGTCTCCTTGGAAGTTAGTTAAAATGATCTTGTGTGTTAACTGATAAACTCGACAGACTTCCTTCCCTGAATGTAATATTTTCAGCTTTTGGCATTGCTCTTATGAGAAGCCCACCTCCGAATCCTTTCAAGAGCTCAGATTCCTGCGAATTCAGATTTTTCACCTTTTGTAAGTGGAACACAGGCGATTATGGTACGGCACCATGTGTCTCGGTAAAGACCTAGCTCTGGGGTCCGGAGGGCTCGACAAAAACTCTAGGCTTGTTCCTTCATTTCTCTTGATCTGAGCTTTTCCTAGGCTGCTGTGAGGATGCACTGATGCTCGTGATGGGCAAGTCCAGTGCCTGGCACTGTGAATGCTACCTCGCCACGGCATTGCTGTGGTTATTGTTGGTACCTAAAGAATGACTCCGACCTGAGTCAGCTTGACTTCCTTCAACTCGAAGATAAAGATTAGCCTGTGGTTATTGAACTGTGTGATGCTCCCCTGATGGTTTTTGCATTTTGCCCTCATTCAGCCAGTTAAAGCTGGAGTCCACAGAATTGTGAAACATTTGAGCCTGGGACGGTCATGTGATTTACGGTTTCATCTCCTTAGCTTTTCAAGCAACAGAATCGCTGAGCTTTTTATTGTAGTAAAAATGCAGATCATAAAAAAATTCAGTTCCTTAGAATTCTTTCTGTCTCTCTACAACGCTGAAGGATTCTTCCTGATCTCGGGCTCTATTCTGTTTAGGTATCGTCCCTCTCCCTCCCCCACGTCTGCTTTTGCAGATCTGTTTCCAGACTGCCCACTCTGATCGGGGAACCAGGAAGGGAGCCCAGCTGTTTTCCTTGTGTTAGCTTTCTGTGCTGAGCAGGAATTGCTGAGCAAAGAGCAGCATTTCTCCAGGGAGGTTCACAAGGGTAGTACAAACTCAGTCTGGGTTTTTCTTTTTTTGAATTATTATTAAAAACTTCTGCCAAGTACTATCAGTTGGGGGAGGGGGGGAGGCGGGGGGTTGGTATCGCATAAAGTCTGCAGTGCAGATGGACCAGCCTTTAAAAACTATCAACTCGAGTGAAGCAGGAATGTCTTGCACTCCTTCAATGTTCTACATTTAACAGGAGACAGTTGCTCTCAGAGAAAGTCATTCTGATTCCATAGCCTCTATTGTGCAACCTTGCTCAGTGGTCAGTAAGACGGGACATAATTAAAATTCCTTTGAAAATGGTTGCCCAATGATTGACATTTGTTCCAAAATACATCATAATAGTAAATGCTTAAACTGTTATTCCAGTGAAGTATTTTTCTTTTTTAGTGGAAGGAAAATAAAATCATTTTTTTTAAAGGATGATTGAGCTTTTTTAAAAAAATTGAAGGAATAGGATACGTTTAGGTTCAGTCTCTCAAAGACCTGGCAGTCCAGCGGGGGAGGCCAGAGTAAATCGAGAGGAGCAAAAGAAGCCAATATGCAGACTCTAAGTGAATTGCCTTATAGAGACTAGAGTGCTGGTGGGTTTCCAAAGAGGAGGAGAAAATGACAATCCATTTCCCTCCTAATACGTTGATATCAACTGTCACTTCAAACACAGCCGACTTTTCAGTATTGCTCTGAAGCAATCTGATGTGCTTGTTTTTCCAGGAGGAAAGCTGCTCAGCGCTAGAAATCTATGCCACGACTCCCTGGAGTTCTTCCTGTCTGGTGTCTGTCCGTGCTCCAGTCTCCATTTCTGGGCAGAAATCTTAGATTCTGGACAGCTGCTTCTGTCTCTGTTTTCAGAAGGAAGAGACCACTATGATGCACCCCAAAACTGGGAAGGCTGTATCTTCAGACTTCCTTGGATGCCCCAGTTTATGAATACCACAGTAGCAATCATGAGTAGAGATGTCTACCCCCGAACCAGGATTTGGATGCTAAGGATCATTGAGCTCATCCAAACACCAGCCTTACAAAGCCTCTGCAGATTTACACATAAGAGAATTTTGAATTGTTCCTGAAGAGTCACAACTCAGGTGTTCAATCCATGAATGCCAAGGGGCTATCATAATTTCCTGCTGTTTGGCTTTTGAGTCGTGAATGCATGCATCATTTGGGAATAAGTACAATATGTGAGGGACCCATAGAAATCACAGCTTTTTACTGTTGTGTTTGGTAATATAAATCCCTCAGTTCTGCTAGAAAAATACTTCAGTGCACATTAGTTTTGCTTTCTATATTTGGCGGGGAGAGGTGAGTACTTTATTTTATTATATCTGTAAGGGGGCTTAGCGGTGTTATGGTCTATTTATTCATATTAAAGATGAGGAACCTGAGGCTGAGAACAGTGAAATGGTTTGCCCAAGCGTTACATAGAGAACTTACTGCAGTCTTATGATTTGAACCCAGGTCTTCTGACTGGTATTCCAGTGCTCTCTGTACCATGCCATTCTCAACCCTGTAAATAAAACTAAAATGCAAAGACTGTTCTTGATACATAGACATTCGGGTGAAAGAGTTGAAGATAACCAGAGGTAAGGAAGCCTGTCTCATCTGCACAGAAGCTGAGCTCATTAGGAAGCAGAATGAGGATGAGAAAAGGTAGGATGAAAGAAATGGCAGAAACACTAGTAATCGTGGGAAAAGACTGGAACAGGGCAAATACCAGACATTTGCAAGATGAGAAGAAATCTGAGTTGAGGTAAAAAATAAAAAGTTTTTTTTTTTTTTTTTAGGCAGAAGCAAGAGTGTATGTGTAAGGGAATCAAATAGAAATGCTGTATTATCAGTGCATACGATGGAATCTGTAGGGTCAGAAGAGAAGCATGGCTTTACTAGACAAAGGCTAGAAATACCAAACCCATCCCAGTAAGGTTCTGAATATTAAATAGATTCTGAATATTTCCTTCTGAAAAAATGGAAAGGGGAGAGGGAGGGAAAAAAGATAATGATACAGAGGGATGTCTCATATATTATTTACTAAGATAGAAGGGAAAGTCAAATTCAATAAAGTCAAGACTGACTTGTCAAACCAAGGCCAACATGGGGATTAATAAAATAAATACAGATTTCAGTGAAATTGTACCCTAGCACTTATTTTTAAAGCCATACTTCAAAAAGGTTGCATTCATGAGAATTATAATTTTTATCAAATCACAGGAACAGACACTAGTAATGTCAAATGTTTATGTTCTTAGATTATCACTTAATACTTATGTTTTTAAGATTAGCCCCTGGGTCGCCTTGGTGGCTGAGTCAGTTAAGCCTCCAACTCTTGATTTCGGCTCATGCGGCATCAGGCTCCTCTCTGGGTGTGGAGCCTGCTTAAGATTCTCTCTCTCCCTCTCCCTCTGTCCCTCCCCCACCATCCCACTCATGTGCTCTCTCTCTCCCTCTTAAAAAAAAAAAAAAAAGACGATGGTCTTTGGATTTAACCAAACTGAAAAAAAAAAACATAAACCTTTAAGCTTTCGTGGGAATGGTAGGGCTCTAGGATTTGGAGCAAAGTGATCTTAAGAACCCTCACATGGCTTTTCTTACCTGCAGGTTGTTTCTCAGTGTCAAGTGAAAGCATCTGTCTTCCATTCCAGCAGACTTGTCTTCCCTGTTCTTATTTTACTTTTCTGTTTCATGAAGTAGAGACAGTATACAGTCATGACCCTCTTAAAATTGGAAAAGGCATTTCTCCAGCAATTTTCTTTTTACAATTTTGAGCTAAATTTTGCTTCTGTGTTCTCTGATCAGATATTTGCCTTTCTCTACATACAGGTTCTTTTCTCTACCCCACCTCTAACTTAACGGTGATCTCACCATCTAGGAGATGCTTTGTTTTGTTTTGGGTATTAGGTATTTTAGGATGACAGTTCTTCAAAACTGATTCCCAAAAAAAGCTCATAGGCTTATGATATCTTAGACCAATTATTAAGTGGAATTGAAGATTCTGCCTTTAGGTTTATAGTGATTTCATCTTATTCATTGAATGGGCTTATATTAGTGGTATATGCTTGGAAGTTGGCTTGTGAGCCTTGACCACATGTTTTAAGAAAGAAGGCAGGAGTTCAACTCTAAGATATGCAGTGTATCAGAGGTAGAAGAAGGTCTACATATGCCTCTTGTTTTAATTCTAACGAAAAATGGCCCCACTATATAGACTTCTAGCTCATTTTAGGGAAATGAGAAACCTATAAATAAATGTATGAATTGTTTAAAGTAGGTATGGAGTAGAACTTTAGATGTGAAGAGGAAAAAGGTGGGTCAGCAGCAGGATTGGCTATATAATTTGGTGGCTCAGTGCAAAATGAAATGTAGGGCTTTTTGTGCAAAAATTAAGAAGTTCAGGACAATGATGGAGCAGTCAACCAAACCTGGGGCACTTCTGAGCATGCGGTGCTGTGTGACTGTGCAGGTTACACCTATAAAGGCAGCCCTGGTCAGAAGTTGAGATGGGGGTGGGGCACCTGGCTGGCTCAGTCGGTGGAGCATGGGACTCTTGATCTCGGGGTTGTGTGTTCAAGCCCCACATTGGGGTAGAGCGTACTTAAAAAAAAAAAAATAGAAAAAAAGAAAAGAAGTTGAGATGGGAATAAAAAGGAAAAGGAATGATCTATTTTCCCAGGATGTTTCCCTCTCTGTATCTATCCCACTCTTCCCTGTATACTCATCAGATGTGACCGCCTCTCAAGTGGGCACTACTGGGCCAGTTGGCTAAGACACTGACACTTTAACTCTAATCCATGGGGGAGAGAGCAGGAGAGGGTGGTCTCATTCTACCAGTGATGGGGTCGGGGGTGTGGGGTTGAAGTTCTGCTGACCTGACATAGAGAAAGCATAAACTTGGGACCTCTACTGCTTTCCAGCAGCATATTAAAGTTACTTAGCTGCCTCGCATCTAATTTGTCATAGCTGTAAAATGGTGAAGTCTACCTTACAGGATCATTGTATGGTGTAGAGATAATGTGGAAAATCTTAGCATGGTGGCTGGTATGCAATGAGAGCTCAATATATGTTGCATATATGGTTTTTGTGTGTGTGAGTGAGGAGAGGTACTGAGGATGGGTGAAAAGACCTCAAGTCTCAGATGGGGTGGCGGATCTCAAAATGCTTGAAGGGCGTCCTAGGAGCTGGCTATCTGTCTGCTTCCATCCTTAGTTCCCAAGGACCTTGTAATGGTTTACAACTCATTCAATTGCATCTTCTTCCCAAACAGGGCAAGGAACAATTTGTGGGAAGTCAGTACACACTAGAGTTCAGTCTCCGATAGTGAAAATTTGCCAACTCTCACCCACACTGTAGCGATGAGAAAGCAGCTGTGGGCAGCAGTGGAGTGAAAGCCATGGGGTCACCGGGATACATTACACTTACAGATGTTCCATTGTTTGCCCTGAGATTTTGTAGTTCGCCTGTTTTGTCCAGTTAGGTTTCCCTGATTGGCAGAGGATAGAGCCCAAACCCTTTTCTGTAGTTTTTCCACTTTGTTTTGATTTATTATTTGTTGTTTACAGTATTATCTCCAATAACAATGATGGAATTTCCTTCCCTACTAATCTGGCGGGTTTCCATTGTGCCTGTTTATTTTAATTTCCTTTTTTTGGACTGAAACCTCCACATGACTTTGCTTTGTTTATTTCCTTGCCTGTATGTGTCAGCATCATTTATTAACATATCCTCTCACATGAACTTTGTTCATTAATTATGAAGGTTTTGTTTCCTGCTTCCTAGTAGGATTGTATTCAGTGCTGCATGTGTGTAGGGACTGTGGCGTGGTTTTGGTTAGCAGTTTCCTCATCATGGCTCTCTGCAAGCAGATGGCTTTCTCTCCACGGTTTCCAGATGGAACGCGTGAGGCAGAGAAGGAAGTCTGCTGCCGAAGAGGCTTTTCTCAAATCCTCTGACCAACCAACGCTGCTCCGCTTATCAATACTCATTTCTGTTTACTTTTACTTGGGCAGTAGGTTATGTGAGCATAAGACCTGCTTTTTTGCAGATGTGCTCCATTCCTTGAAGACATTTCCATGAAAACTAGTCTGTTGTTAACTAATGAGCAATTAGCAGCTTGGGGATGCATGATGAACGTTAGACTTGGCTCTTTCTCATGAAGACCTTACAGCCCACTAAATAAATCAATAAAAAGGTGAAGGAGAAGAGGTAATTTGACTTTTACATCTGTTATTTGAATATATTGGATCTGCTGCCCCATTTTCACCGGATTCTCATGATTTACTGAATTAACTAATTCATCAAACATTTGTTTAGTACTTACTCTGTATATGATGCCATCTCTAGTGTCAAGATGCTTAAAAGACCAGAAGGTGGAAATAGAGTTGGAAGCAAATAAATATAATGAAGTGTTACAGGTGGCACAATAGACATCTTTCCAGAGTATCTAGAGGGAGTAACAAAGGAGGAGGGGGGCTTTATTCCCATGGAGTGGGGGGTAGGAGGTGATGTCACAAACAAAGCCTAAAGGTACTGGATGTATTTGAGATGCATATGTACCTTCAGAAGGCTGAAACAGTGGCTGAGGAGGCAGCAGGGTGTGGTGGAGGAAGGGAGGGCTGTGGTTGCCATTTTGAGGAGTTAGGATTTTATTCTCTAGGGAAAGTTTTAGGTAGGTGGGACATCATTATCAGATTTACTTTTTTTAAAAAAAAATTACCTTGAGAAGGATAGATTCAGGCGGACTTGAATGGAGGCAAGGAGATTCCTTAGGACAAGATGGTGCGGAGCAGGCACCATGTGATTTCAAACAAGCCAGGGGCGGATGGAAAGATGTCAAAGAAAGGGGCGCCTGGGTGGCTCAGTTGGTTAAGCGACTGCCTTCGGCTCAGGTCATGATCCTGGAGTCCCGGGATCGAGTCCCGCATCGGGCTCCCTGTTCGGCAGGGAGTCTGCTTCTCCCTCTCCCACTCCCCGTTTGTGTTCCCTCTCTCGCTGTGTCTTTCTCTGTCAAATAAATAAATAAAATCTTTAAAAAAAAAAAAAGATGTCAAGGAAGTAGACTTTATGGAATTGGTATCAATTCTAAAATATTGTCTTTACAGCAACTGCTGCTGAAACTAAGGCTCAGGAAAGTAACACACCTAATCAAATGTCTAAGGGACTATTTCTCTGTGTTTCCATTGCAGTTTGACAAAAATGATGATTGTGGCATTGAGCACACAATGCAGTAATATACCATATTGTGATTACTTGTTTATAACCCTTTCTGCCCGAGACATTACACTTCTTAAGGTTAAGAGCCAAACTACCAAATGATTTATGTATGCCTAGCATGGAGCCTCGAATAAACAAGTACCCAATAGGTGTTTGAAGAGGAAGACTCCTGATGCCAATACTTCTTCCACATGCAACACACGGCATGGAAATACGAAGAAACTTCACTCAGGCTTCTCTTACATCCACCCATTTCCATCTCGCCTCCTGAGGGGGCCAGTGACAAATAGGGATAATAGGCAGATGATGCTTCTTCCTTTGCTGTAAAATTTCTATCACCTCATCAGAATGCACCCCTGCCTCCAGAAGCCTGCATTAAAATAACAATAATGAATATTTAAAATATAAAAAGGGGCCATGAAAGTTGATGTCTGTTGTGACACCTTCCTCAGTGGTCTCATTATCCACAAATCAAGCATGAGAATTTGCTTTCATATCTTTTTTTTTTTTTGGTAATTAATGTTTTAACCTGGATCACACTTTATTCTTCCTCACAGATCCGTAATGCCTCCTGTCTGGCTCTTTCAAGATGGAGGATAAACCTGTGGGAGAGCCGATGCAAGTGGTGTCCAAATTCAAACTTTCCAACAAGGTAGAGAGCACAGGACACTGGTTGGTGGAAGATCATGCTCGGATATGGGAAGTTTTAAAGACAGAGGAGGTAAGACAACTCTAAATGACTCAGTTGGTACAATGATGGATTTTCTTTGACTTGAGACTCTAGTTCTTAGTGTAGTGAGCACCACAGGCCAGCTTGGCAAATTTTTAATTCAGGGGCCAACCATGAATGGAGAACAGTAAGTTAGGAGTGTATTCCTTGGACATTAATAACTCCGCAGTGATTTAACCAAAAGAGGTGGCACTGACAGGTAGGGCTTAAAACATACAGGTAGACATTCTCCTTGTAGAATCCTGCCAATCCTAAATGGGAAACAAAATCATGGTGAGAAAGTTAATTCCTAAGGATCAATCATAACAAGTGGAATTATAGAGATTCATTGTTTGACAGCATGAGGCTCAGTGTATCATTAGGGCTCTTTGGTTGCAAGGAACAGAAATTGATTCTGACTAATTTAAGCAAAATGGGAAATTATTGGAGGATATTGGGAGGCTCACAGAATTGATGGGATGCTTTGAAAACTAGGCTTGGAAAGAAGACAGGAGCCAAATCAGTAAGAACTGCTCAGGGCACTACCCCTGGTATAAATTCCAATCTTTCCCCCACCCTCTCTTTATTCTCACAGGTATCTGCTCAAGATGCAAAGCCATGGGAGAGGGGGGCTCACTGCCAAGCTCAGTCACATGTCTTTTTCCTGGTTATTCTGTAAAGAGAAAAAGAATCTTCCATGAGAGATCATTATAGCAAGTCCTCACAGCACTTGTGTTTGGAGTCCAAATGTCTAATATCCACATGTTGTGACAATTCCAGTTCAAGAAAGTAACTTAACAAGTGCAGTCTTAAACATGAGAATACTGCCCAAGCAAATGTAAACCCTCTCTGTAGAGATACTTGCCCAACAGATTTTTTTTTTTTTTAAAGGAATAAAATTCCACAGAGAGCAGTTGAAGTCTCTACATAACCCATCTAATAGGACCAAGACTCAGGTCAGATAAGTGAGGTGCCGAGGGCACAAAATTTAAGGAAGCATTCACTCTTAGGTTTATGTCCTGCATTTGCACGAACTTGAGAGTTAATGCATCCTTATATTTTGAAGTGCCTTGCTTGCCTCACCCTTGTGCTGGTTCTGCCACCCAATTTTATTCTTCTCCCTCTTTCCCCCAGGTTATCCCTTTCCTGAATTAGGCATTCACCATTCTTATGCATATTTCAATATATATGGTACATACCTGTTATCCACATATCCAATATATAGTATTGATTTACATCTTTTCAATTTTGTATAAGTTTTGTACTATATATCTACTTCTATAGCTTCCTTTTTTTTTTTTAACATTTGGTTTCTACCTTATCTGTTTTCTGTGGTTGATACATGTAGTTCTAGCTTATTCACATTTTACTGTTCTTTATATTCTGTTCATTGAATCAGATTTGTTTATCTGTTCTCTTACTAACTTTTAGTTTTTTTTCAGTACAAGGTAGTGTAGTACATTTCTTTAGCATAGACACCTGGAAGTGGCCTGCTGGATTATAAAGTATGAAAACCTTCAGTTTTACTAGTTATTATCAGATTGGTTTCCAAGATGAGGACATGAGTTTATATCCCCACTAGCAGCATATGAGAATAACCCCTGCTCTGTATCTTCATCAGTTACTGATTTTGTCAGACCTTTAAATATTGGCTGATCTGATTGTTTTGAAGTAGGATCTTATTGTTTTAACATGAATTTTCCCATATGGATAATCAATTATCCCAGCACCATTTTTGAATGTCCATAATTTCTTCTTTAGTTGGTAATGTTCTCATGTATCATATTTCTTTACATACTCTCTCTGTTGATGTAATACTCCCTCAACTGTTTTAGCTTTAAAGGAAACATGGGTATCTAATTGGGCATGTCTCTCCACTGAATTATTGCTCTTCAAAATTGTTTTGGCTGTTATTGGAACTTATATTTTTGATATGAATTTAGGATGAGCTTGTTAGGTTCCATGAATATGAAGAAAAAGCAAAGTCTGCTGGAAATTTGATTGGGATTGAAATACGTTTGTTGATTAATTTGGGGAGTATCAACATCTTTATGCTATTCAGTGAATATCTTGTCTAATTATTGACTTTAATGGGCATGCTTCAATAGTTCACCCTCACTATTTCACCAATATTTTATCCTATACGCCTTTGCTGTAAGATTTTCGTTAACTAAGATCAAGGAAGTTTTTCCTTTTCCTTTTCTTTTTTGTTAAATGTTAATTTCTTTACATTATAATATTTGATATCTACAAAATAATATACATATAAGTTATAGAGTATAATATTAAAACAGATACTTGTGAGTTCACAGCGAACTTAAGAACTACAACTTTACCAATTTGTTGAATACATATGTGGACTCTTCCACATCCTATCCTCTTGACTCCTTTCCCTGCAAAGTTAACCATTTTCTTGAAGTCTGTGTTTGATCATTCTTTACCTTTTTAAAAGTTTTTGTAGAATATATATGTATCCCCAAACAATATTGTTTAGTTAAATAAACTAGTTATTTGGTCTTATATGTATGACATAGATCTGATTTCTTTGGTGACTCACTTCTTTCACTCAACATGTTTCTAAGATTTTTAGTAGTAATTCATTAATTTTTACTGTTGAATAATATGCCATTATGTGGTTATGCCATGATTTATTTATTCATATTTATGTTCATGGACATTTTAATTATTTAGTTTTTTGCCATAATAAGCAATCTGCTAAGAAATCCTTATACATGTCTGTGCCCTGGTATAAGTGTTCCATGCATAAGAATCTTTCTAGGTTAATACCTATTAGGTGAATTTTGTAGTTGGGTATGTGCAAGTTACGTTCTGCATGTTATTGCCGTATTGCCTTCCAAAACAGTACCAATTTACACTCCCACCAGCAGGGCATAACATTTATCTTATTCTATATCCTTGCCAACTTTTGTAATTGTCAGATTTCTTAATTTTTTCAATCTAGTTGGTAAAAAATAAAATCTCATTCTTTACTAATCAATTCTTGATGTATATCACTCCATCTTAGATAATTTCTCTCTCTCTCTCTTTTTAGAATTTACTTTTCTGAGGGTCTAACTAGAGCAAGAGTCTTTCTTTTCTTTTTTCTTTTTGTCTGAAGATGCCTTTATTTTGAGCCTACTCTTAGAATGATAGTTTAGGTGGGTTACTTTCTAGGTTACTTTCTTTCAGTACATTAAAAATATTCCATTGTTCTCTGCCTTCCATTGTTTTTGTTGTAAACTAGCTAAAAGTCTAATTTTTTATTCCTTTGGATATAATGTCTTTTCTAACTAGCTAGATCTTCTCTACATTTTTGCTGTTTTGTAGTTTCATTCTTCTGTGTTGAGGTGTGGGTTTCTTTTTATTTAACCTTTTGGAATTCATAGGGCTTCCCAAATATATGAATGCTGTCTTCCATCAGTCTGGAAACATATCTGTAATTTTCTTTTCAAATAATTGCTTTTGCTTCATTTTACTTCTGTAACTCGAACAAGATTTATGTTTGTTTTTCACACTCTTTGCTTATGTCCCTTAACCTCTCTTTTGGAGGTTATATTTTTTTTCCTCTCTGTGTTGTATTTGGATTAATTTTAGATCTCTTTTACAATTCACTAATTCTTTCTTCAGTTCTATCTAATCTGCTCTTTAACCCAACCATTGAGTTTTAAATTTCAATTATTCTATTTTTTACTTCTAGAAGTTCTATTTCGTTCTTTCTAAAATTTTCTAGTCATTTTTTAATGTCTTGCTTTCTATTCCTATTTTTTATTTTTGAAGGCGATTTGTCAAGAACTGTGAAGGCTATGAGATCTTAGGCTATTTGCAAGTTAGCTTGCCAAAGTTATAGATACTGAAAGAAGACATGAGATTCCTCTGTCTCAGAGACAGAAGAAATAGTAGCCAGAGTGTCAGCATGTTTTTATTGGTTCCTTATGTCACAGTTCCTCCAGGGCCTAGATACCTGCCTGCACAGGAAAGGATCAGTGACTTTGGGAAACTTCCCAGTTTATAGTAGACAGTAAGTAAGCCTGCACTTTCTCCTAATGGGAGATATTACCTTATCCTTTAAGGTTAACAATAGGCTGCAAATACAGGCCTGAAAAATGATCTGGGTAAAGATCAGCCAGGCCTTGATCTTTTGGCACAGAAATCAAGACATACAGAAACAAGAGAGACTCATGGAGGAGTGTTTCTCAACAATATTAAATATAATAGTCTTATATTCTGAGTTGGCAATTCTAATAACTGTGGATCTTGTTTTGCTATTTGTTCTTTCTGTTGCCTTTTGCACATGATGTTTTGTTTCTTTGTGGTTTTATGATTTTTGACTGTGGGTTCATTTTTCTTGAAATGAAGGGAGATTTCTCTGTTGAGAATTTGCATTTACTTCTGGGAGCACTACCAACTGGAAGTGACTTTAAAGTAAATTCTTAGATTGAAGTTTTTCAGACTACTCAGTGTGAATACAGGTTGAAAGCCTGTGGATGGGTGTATTTGTGATAATTAGTTCCGAGGGGAATTGACTCCTCCCTTCCCAACCCACCCCTGCTCCTGTTCAGCACCATATTTTAAGATAAGCAACTTTCCTGGTATTGTTGTGGAGGGCATGTCATTCTTGGTTCATCTTAATGCAGAGGGAATAACATTTTGGGGTCCTAGTTTTATGCAGTGGGGATTCCCTGTAGATTCTCTCGCTTGAGCCAGTCCCCCGTTTTGTCTGTTAGTCCCTGTGTCATTTAAAGTAATAACCTATATTAAAGTAACACTAATGCTGTCTCAAATATAGTCAAAAATTTAAGTGGCTTAACACAATAAAAGTTGATTTCTTAATCACATAATAGTCTAACACTTGAGTTCATTCTTAAAGGAAAAGCATACATTAGCCCAGCAAATGGGATTTCAGAAGAAGAATGAGAGAAAAAATATTCTTGGAAGAGGGAAAACTGTGTAAAGGTATATTAGAGAGAATGTTCTGCAGTTTGGAGCATTTATAGCAGAAAAGGAATGGCAAGAGATGAAGCTGAGAGGAACCAAATAATGAAAAGTCTTATGTGCTCCACGCAGAATTTCAGAAATTATCCTGTGGGTCTTGAGGAATCAATGTAGGGTTTTAGGTGGGGCTAGTGACATGGTTGTATTTGTTTTTTAGAAATGTTACTTGAGGGGCACCTGGGTGTCTCAGATGGTTAAGTATCTGCCTTCGGCTCGGGTCATGATCCCAGGGTCCTGGGATCGAGCCCCACGTCTGGCTCCTGGCTCAGCGGGGAGTCTGCTTCTCCCTCTGCCTCTCCCCCTGCTCCTGCTCTCCCTGTCTCTCTGTATCTCTGTGTCTCGAATGAATAAATAAAATCTTAAAAAAAAAAAAAAAGAAATGTTACTTGAACACTTCAAAACCTTCTAGCCCACTTTGGTCTCTTTCTTTTCCATCTACATTGTGCTGCTCAGTGCTCAATGGGGAATTATTCGGGATGGGAATTCTCTCTCTTCAACTAGACCCTCTGTCCTTGAGATCATATTCTTTAGTTTTAATTCTACTCCACTATAAACCCAAGGCACGGGCATACTGCTGGACACAGGTTGAAATAAAAACCTGATGATTGATTGCCAAACATTTTCATAGTCTTTATGTAATCATATAGTCATTATTTTACAGTAATATGTTGTTTATCTAAGTTGTTACGTCCACCAATATTGTACAAAGGTGATTCATTTGATTCACCATAAGATAGCACTTATTGGTGGTGACTTTTTTTTTGTCATTGCTGATTGAATTTGCATTGAGTCATCTGCCATGCCACTGGACTTATATGTGTTCAATGTTTTACATTTGTGAGGAGGCTGCCAAGATAAGCAAACCAGACAACGGAACAGGGATGCTCTCTGTGTGAAATTAAACTAGTGAATGCCTGTATGGAGACTGGACATATGACCTCTTCCTGTCTATCCAGCCCAGGAATGGGGCCCCACATTGTAACATCACATTCTTGGAGGAGGAAATAGTAATGTGTTCATCATGCATGCTTTGGAGATTAAATCACTCTCATCATGAAATGAGTAAAGTAGATGTATCATCAGTAGTGAGAAATGGAATTTTGAGACTAAATAATATTCAATTGGGGTCTGTAAGTGAGGGAAAAAATCATTTATCAAGCACCTTCTCTGGGTCAAGAACTGTATTTAGTTGGCACTTTCATATTCATCGATATATTTGTCACAGCCAAAGGTATATTTTTCATCAGGATTTTGAAGATTAGAGGCTAAGGCACATACCCAAAGATACATAGCTGGTAAGTGGCAGAGTAACGTTCAAACTCAGGTTTGTCTCTCTTCATTTTTATACTCTTATTTCCTCACAAAGTTGTCTTCCAGAATTATTTAAATCAATCTGATTCTACATTTGGTTTCCTTGCCCAGACTTTAACTAATCCTGGCCAGGGCAGGACCCTCAGCTTGATAAACGGTACCAGTCTTGCTTTCATAGAGCTTGGCTCTACAGTGTCTGGCATGAGTAAACACCAATGTGCCCACTGAGTCACAACTTTCTTCCATTCCTCAAAGCGTTGTCCCAGGGTGTGTGACTAGACTTCCATCTCAGCTCTCTCATATAGTACCCCAGTATCTCATGGAAACAGCACCCTCCCCTTAACTCTGTCCTATTTAAATGGAGCCCTAAAACTCTGCTAAACTCTTTGTAGCTCTCTTTTCTGTATAGCTGAACTCTGCTCCACATCCCCTAAGCTGTTGATTGGGGTCCAGTTGTGAACAGTCTGATTGTTTAGGACCTGGATATTTTCACCCATTTCCTGAACTCTTGTTGCTTCCTTGGACATTAAAACCTGCCAGAATCACAGTGTTTTCCTATGCCCATGAGACACTGCTCACCAAACAATCTGCTATTACCACGGGGCACACACTTGTCATCAGGGAGTCTCTCTAGCTCCAGTCGGGCAACTTTATATCTTCTTATTTTTATCCATTGGCTCTTGTCACCAGAATCCCAAGTTGCCCAGTGTAAGACCATTTGAGTTATGGCCTGACATTTTTAATAAGTTTCACAGTCTAAACCAAAGGGGGATTTTCTGGATATCAGATCTTTCATTATGGTTACATTTCAGTGTTGATGTGAAAAGGTGCTTGTGTACCACCTCTTCAAAGAAGACATCCTTGACCCCTCTGGTTGGGGTTAGTGACCACACTGTGTGATCTCATAATACCTCTGCTTATCTATCTTATAAGACTCACCACATGAGTGAGACTTGTATGTTTATATATTGCTGTCTCCCAAACTAGAATGTAAGCTCCTCAAGGCCTCTGTCCTATTTATCTGTATATTTCCAATAATATTCACAGTGTTTGGCACATAGTGGGTACTTGATAGGTATTTATTGAATATAGAAAATATACAGAGCGGGCGCCTGGGTGGCTCAGTCGGTTAAGTGACTGCCTTTGGCTCAGGTCATGATCCTGGAGTCCCGGGATCGAGTCCCACATCAGGCTCCCTGCTCAGCACAGAGTCTGCTTCTCCCTCTGACCCTCACCCCTCTCATGCTCTCTGTCTCTCATTCTCTCTCTCTCAAATAAATAAATAAAATCTTTAAAAAAAAAAAGAAAAAAAAATATACAGAGCAACTAAGAGCATGGACTCTGGAACCAGACTTGCTGTGTGAACTTGTCAAATTTCTTAACCTCTCTGTACTTCAGTTTCCTCATCTATAAAAATGGTATACTAATAGGGTTGTTGTGAGAATTCATTGAGTTATAATGTGTAAAGTGCTCAGAACAGTACCTTCTACATAATAAGCAATAGATGTAGACTTTTATTATTGTTGAACAAAGCTGTGACAAGGGAAGAGTACAAAATGGCACACCATATTGGCCTATCCATTGTACAGCAGCTGCTTTTAATCCCTGCTATCTGAATTTAGGATTTCCCCTACCTTCTGGAAGGCCCCACACTCTAGGATCCTTTCTATGTTTTAAATAGAATTTGAACTGATGGACACAAATGCCTGACTGTAATGAGACTACCCTCACTAAAGTTCCCGTAGAGAATCCCTCAGGCAGGAAGACAGTCAACCCCAACTAAACAGCACTGTGTTGAGATACACAAATGATTTTGGTGTAGTGGCCAAATGTGGGTGTTTCAGAACCACTCAACTCTACTCCCCCTTTACCCTGTGTGTGAGGTAGGGTGACACGTTAGCAGTGTGCTTGCTTGCTCCTCAGGGGCAGTGTGCATGGATCAGAGTGGACGGGCTGGGTTCTAAACCTTGTGTTATGCTGGCTGCTGATGCAGGTGGCTCAGGTGATGATTTGAATGGGACGGCAAACCCTTCTAGAGGATAAAATAAGACAGGATTGATATATCTTAGACTTTTGTAATCAATTTAGCCTGCTCTGTTTGGTTCCTAGTTCTAGAATAAACCCTGCTTTTACCATACCAGACATCAACATTTCTTTATATTTTGATACAGACAGTAAAGGAGATGCCAGGTAAACTTAGGAAAAAAGGAAGGAAGGAAGGAAGGGAAGGAAGGAAGGAAGGAAAGGAAGGAAGGATGGAAGGAAAGGAAGGAAGGAAGGGAAGGAAGGAAGGAAAGGAAGGAAGGAAGGGAAGGAAGGAAGGAAAGGAAGGAAGGAAAGGAAGGAAGGAAGGGAAGGAAGGGAAGGGAAGGAAGGAAGGAAGGAAGGAAGGAAGAAAGAACACAAGTTTCTTGAGGGCTTGGAAGTCATTCATTCATGGGGCTTGCATTGGGGGATGTTAAGTCTCCAAGAAAAAGTTTGCAAAGCAGTTCTGTTTCAGCCCATTGTTTTCCACAGTGTGTTCACTGTAAACCTCAGGATCCCTTTTTGTTCCCTTGAAACCCCCATTATGTCAGGAAAAGCATGGCATGAGGCAGTAAAGGGTCAGGGGATGGGGGAGAAGAGCTTACAAATGGAAATCGTTCCCATGAAAGGTAAAGGAGGTGTCTTCAGTCCTTTAAGCTTGTCTCTCCTTCAAGGGGGCACATGTGAGGAAGAAATGACATTATTTACATTTGTTCTTGGATTACAAATGCAGGGTATTTGGGAGAGGTTGCATGTCTTCCCACAGCAGTGAGTAGCTATTTTAAAGGCCCATCCTTTCTCAGGGGCCAAGGAGAGGAAATAGTTGAAAATCTTCACTACAAACTTTTCCTCTATGACCTGGCATCTGAGAAATTCACCTGATTTACATAATGGGAAACCCTGATCTAGGAATCTCAGGAAATTTGATAGATGAAGAAAATTTCAGTGAGGTAAAGATTGGGGGAGGGGTTGGCATTGCTGTTTGGAAAGGGTTGGCATTCTTTTTTTTTTCCCCCTCTTTTAAAAAAGATTTATCCATCTATTTTAGAGAGAGAGAGATCAAGAGTGTGAGTGTATGAGTGAGGGAGGGGCAGAGGGAGAGAGTCCTAAGCAGACTCCCCGATGAGCGGAGAGCCCTACACGGGGCTCAATCTCATGACCCATGAGACCATGACCTGAGCCAAAATCATGATTTGGAGGCTCAACTGACTGAGCCACCCAGGCGCCCCAAGGGTATTCTTTAAAAATTGCACTCCCATGTCAGTAGCCCCAGTGTCTGTGTATCATGCTGTTCTATTTAGGATGCCCTTCCTTAGCTAACATTTACTCATCACTCAGACTCTGGAAATTTTCCTTGATCTCCACACGCTATGTTATGTGCCCTTGTCATTTTCCCCTTACTCTTTTTTTTTTTTTTTTTGAAAAGCACTTTGTGTCTTCTTTATGTATATTTATCACATTATATGGTAAATTTTATCATCTTTTATCATCTTTTCGAGCGTACTGTGAGCTCCTAACACGAGGAACTATGTCTGTCTTATCCAAAGTTATATCACTACACTGTTGAGGTGTTTGTTGAATGAATGAAAGAATGAATGAATGAACAAATGAACAAAGGAACAGACAGATAAACAACCATTTTCGTATGTTGATAAGAAGACCTGAGAACACTCAAGTGACAGAATTGGGGGGAGCGGTTTAGTGGTGTTTTCTCTGCCATCATAAAGGGGCAGACCCAAGGCCCAGAACTATATGTTTTCTTCTGTGGCTTGTATTGCCACGAAGAGGAACCATTACAATTTTATTGGATTTCTGAGAAATCACCAACATATGTGTATAGTAAAAATATAGTGACGAGAAAAGCAAAATTGCCTGATGAAAAGAATCCTCAGTAAGCAGAATAACCTCTCCACCCACTCTTATTTACCCTTATGGTCAAATCATACTTACAAACTAACTCATTGTTGCCTCAAAACTTTCATTTTAAGTAGGATGAATGCTGGGAGAAAACAAATCTTAATTGTTTCAAAGTAAAAATGTTGATCAAGGGAGCTAAAAATGGCCGAGACTTGAAACATTGTGATGGAAGAATCCTGCCCTCTCAAGGTAGGATCAGAAGTTATTTTTAAGGAATAACTGAGGGTGGTAGATCTGTGAAAGCAAGACAGAGCCAGGATCTCAAATGGGGGTCCAGAAGTATTATAATTTACTACGGGAAATGCAAACTGCTGACAATACGGTCACAGAAAGTGAGTGATTCCCAAATGCGCAGGACTTCTTGGAAGAAATGTAGCAAGCCCCTTGATACAAAGTATACATACAAGGACATGCCACCCCTTTTGGGCGGGGATCAAGGTGTCACCCCTTTTCTGAAAGGAGGCAGGGACCACAAGGAAGAAGATGCAGAGGCTTAACTAAACCAGACTTGAACTGTAGAGCCACACAGGAGTGACCATTAAACAACCGTTGGGATTTGAACTGAGAGCTGAGATCTATGGAGAAAAGAGCCAAATTGTTCACCCCTCAGTTTCATTTTTTTTTTTTTATTGTGAAAACAAAAACACGGGATACTGTAGAAATCATAAGTGACAGCCCATTTTTCAATATGACACTTAAATATCTAGTCACCTTGTAAAATCTTTTCACACCACAACTGCAACATTGTAGTCATTGCAGGACCGGGAGAAACCTTCAGGGGCCAATCTAGTCAGAATGTAGCTTGTCCGTTTGTCATCCTTAACCTTTGATGCTATTTTCTCATTGCTTCCACGGTTGGATGTTTCTTTTGTGGTGGACAAACATTCATGGCATTAGCCCACCACTTAATTCTTATTCTTTAGCTAAATTAACCAGAATGCTTGTGAATACAGTGCCCTGGTTAACTTAATTTTTTGCGCATTTATGAGATAACGGACATGACCCATAGTAAGCCCTTAATTGACATTTTTCAATGAGTGGATACATAATATATGTGAAAGTACATTTCTCGCTCAAAAAGTGCAAGTTCCTTCCAGACATGATAGGATTTGAGGATGTAGGCCATAAAGGGGAAAGCCTCCATGGATTTTGGATTTAGCTAGAATTTGTTTGAACAGGGGAGTGATGTTTACTAGATGTGTTATCCCGGGCAGTAGTTAATCCTCTAAGCTTCAGTTTCTTGGTCTGTAAAGTGTGGATAATAATATTCTTTTGGGGAAGGTTGGGTATGCAATGTATATAAACCACCTAGGACAATGATTGACCCATAGCAAGTGCTTGATAATATTATTTCCATTTTTCTCTCTCTAGTTAACAGGATTAATCACAAAACCACTGGAGTTTTGGCCCTTTGAAAAGTCTTGAATAGAGTGAAAGTAATATGCAAAACTGTTAACATTTGTCAATTATAGATAGTGGTAATAATGAACATGATTATATATGTTTGTGTTTCTGTGTGTGTTTTACAATTCTAAAAATTAAACGTGTCAAAAGTAAAAAAATAAAAGTAAATCAAATGACAGATATCATTAAATGAGCCATCTAAAATAAATCCATTTCTACCGTAGTAAATATAGAAGAGTGAAATTGACTCATTTCGCAATCAATATTTGTTGAGTAACTACTAGGAACTAGGACTGATACAACCCCTGCCTCGTGGAGCTTACAGTCCAGCGAGGAATACAGTTTAAAACAAACAAACATAAAGGCATCACACATGTGATCAGAGCAGTTAAAGGAAATACAAGGTTGTAAGGCAGCACATATGAGTCACATCTTTACCTGAATTTTGGGAGGTGAGGAAAAGCTGAGGGTGATTAGTGATGTGTGGGAGGACGTGATGTATAGGATAAGACATGGAGAATGAACAGGGTGAACAACACCAAGAGATGTGGGTAGGGAGGGAAGTCCTTGGCACGTGCGGAGGGAAAAGCATGTGCCAAAGCGTAGTGCCTAGAGGGATGGGGAATGAAGATAGTTCAATATGGGTGGAAGACAGGCTTCAAAGTGGAAGGTGTAGGGGGAGATGAGTCTTGAAAGGAGGGCAGATCATGAAGGGCCGGAGTAGTTTCATGCTTCTTAGGGAGAGTTCGCCCACCAAAATATCAAGACCTTTGTCTGCCCCTGTTGGTGGACTCTCGTTTTTGTGCTAATACTGTTGGTACTTAGGAACTGATAATTCAGTGCTTCAAGTTTGATGGAAGCTGTGTTTTCTGGGGAGCCTGAAATCATGTCGCTTGCTATTTTTAGTGGACAGAAACTTAGTCTAACTACTTCCGATGAATAAAATGAGTATGGAAGTTCTGTTTCTTACAAATTTTCAATGTAACAACTTTCACTGATGGACTGAGGCTGTCCTGAGCTGCAGTACGTTTCTGCCTGCCATCAACAGATTACTGGCAGTGGCTTGTTTAATGTCCTCTTGGACTTAACAGAAAAACAGACTCGAAGATAGCCTTTGGGAACCTAACTTGTAAGCAGATGAGTTTTGTAATAAAAAGTTAGCTCTATCATATTTTTCGTAGCCTGCTGGTATCCTCTCACATCAGATGGATCAATGTTTGTGTCCTCAATCTTGAGGTTAACTAGAGTTTTTGAAACCAATAAACGATTTTACAATCTGCAAGATTTTTCTTTAACAAAACCAATAGCATTTATCCATTATCTTATGGAGCTTGGACAAATAGCATTTGGTTTGGAGAGTCTGGAACACAGTTGCACTGGGGCAGAGATGAAGAAGGGTGATTACATTCTAATGACAGTCATTCACAATATCTGATCATGTTCAAACACAGGACCATTACACATGGTTTCATAATGGAAAATAAACGGGCCAGACAATTCAGTATACACAAACCATCTGGTGACCTTGCCAGTGACTCCTCAGGGAGGGAGTTGATAGGAAAACTGATGATCTGAGATTGTGATTTTCCCAAAGTTGGAGAATAACATCATTATCCTCTAATTCCCAACGGTTGCTCCCTGCACTTTGTTTTCCACAATTGTCTAAGATTCTCAAACATCCTAAGCTTTGCAAACTCTAGTTACACGATAAAGCTCCTGGCTACTCTATTTTAATTTGGGAGTATACTTTTTATTGTCACTTGAATTCTTCATGATGACAGTCTTCCCTTCCTTCACTCTCTGCCCTGACCTGCCTCTTTCCCTCATTAATATTGAGAGAATTAACATTAAATTTAGAAGTGGGATGTTTGAAGGAGTAGATCATCTTTATGGTTTGTTATACGTATCCAAGAAAAGTCTTTAAGCTACAACTCTGGGTAGCATTTTTCTTTCCTCCAGTTGCATTTTTTTTTTTCTTATTTAATGTGAGTAGTAGTTCAAAGCAGAATCTGTTTATTCTTGGCTCGGTTTCCACCCCACTAGTTATGACTTTTAGATGTATATGTGGAATCTTGTTCTCGGAGGAAGATCTAAGGAGACCCTGTTATAAGTATGGGGTTAACCACCATAAGGCACAGCTGGTGCAAATCAGCATGATACAGCAATAGCTCAGGGTTATTGGCAGAGCCTGTGTTTAGGATTTAATAGTAAAGAAAAGGGGCTCTGTACTGTAGGATAGAGAAGAAGGGAAAAGCTGGGGAGGGAGGAGTGGAAGATATCAAAGATAAACAGGAGAGGGAAGACATTAAAAGAATGGTGGTTTTCCTAGTGCCCTCATAAACCAGTAGTAAGGGGGAGGAACCATATAGTATGGAAAGTTTATTAAATAAAATGATGTTCATATGTTCATGGTTTGGAGAGATTTGGGGGCACCTTATTTTATATACAATGTTCCAGTCCTTTAGGAGGGTAAACAGAGGCACTGTGGGGTAACTTGATAGCCTATGAAGAGCTGGGAGAGATTTTTTTTTTAAAGATTTTATTTATTTATTTATTTATTTATTTGTTAGAGAGAGAGAGTGAAAGAGAGTGCACAAGCAGGGGGAGTGGCAGAGGGAGAGAGAGAAGCAGTCTTCCGGCTGAGCAAGGAGCTCGATGCGAGACTCGATCACAGGACCCCGGGATCATGACCTGAGCCGAAGGCAGATGCCTACTGACTGAGCCGCCCAGGTGCCCCAAACTGGGAGAGATTCTTGAAAGAGATTGGGAAGAATAGAAATTCTAGAATGGGAAGAGGGTACAAATTCGACAGCCCAGATTCTCTGTCCATAGTCTGATTTGATGTATGTCATCTCTAGTTCAACCATGTCTCAGATTTTGAATAAAGATATACATGGTCAGCATAAATCTGAGTAGGGTAACATACTTTCTTAGATCATTAAAAATAGGCTCAACCTCCAGAGAATTATCTGTATCCTTCCCTGAGGCCTGGCTTCAGTGCCTCTGAAGACAAATGAGCAGTGATAGGTGGAGCAGTTTTCGAAAAAGAAGGTCCTATTCTAGCCTCCTGGCAGAATTATACACCTGGCCCTGTGGCTCCGAGAGCCTCCTGTATGCTCTTTTCTCCGTCTTTCAGGGGACATCTGTAGGTGGCTGAGAGGAACAGAGAAGGCAAGACTCCTTCCTCCCCTAGCGGACAGACTCATACTAGTAAGGGAGCAGCGTAGCCGCCCATTTTCTGGAATCAGGGATTCAAAGTGGAGATTCTTATTTGTGGTGTTGCGAACTTTGATTATCTTGAGATCAGAGAGCTTCCAGTTGCAGATGTGCTCAGATGTGAAGGTATGTCAGATGGCCCCCAAGGCTAATTCTGGGTCTACGTGAGTGTTCGACATAGTCCCCAAGGTGAATTCTGGGTCTTCATATGACTATGGATTCCGTTGGAAACTTCAAAAGCAAGGAGATAGATAAAAGCATGAGGAAAGATCATTTGTAAGTTTGTTTCTTTTTATGAATGCTGGAAAAGTATCAGCGTTGGGTTCTGTGACCCAGCTAGAAAAAAAAAAGGTATTTTATGTATAGTATGTGGGTGAAAGAACATATTTGTGAGGGGAGGACTGGGGCAATTTGAAGAACTATCAATTTATAGAAGAAAAGAATCAGTTTCTAATTAGCATGAAAAATGCTCGTACCAAATAGTGACTAAAATGTTCATCTGATTTAGTTTTTACATAAAATACTTAATGAGTTATAAAGGGTATAGAATTTGGTTCCACTGTCCTCCCTAGGGGAATACCTGTAAAGAAGTAGCATATTGTTAACATGCTAAAAGAAATAATTTTCTTTCTTTTTTTTAAAGATATTATTTATTTATCTGAGAGAGAGAGAAAGAGAGAGCATGTGCTGGGGGGGAGGGGCAGAGGGAGAGGGAGAAGCCGACTCCCCACTGAGTGGGGAGCCCAGCTATGGGGCTTGATCCCAGAACCCTGAGATCGTGACCTGAGCTGAAGTCAGACAGTTAATCCACTGAGCCACCCAGGTGCCCCAAGAAATAATTTTCTTTAAAGAATTATCTTAGTGGAAAAATGGGTTCATAGTTAGTAGGATAGCCTTCTTAAGAAGAAATGGGATCTCTCTGAATATGTAGCTCTTTTCTATCTGATGACCAGTCTAGCAGTTGTGCAGGTCATTGAAGTCTGATTGGTGTTATTATTCGTGATCTCTTTGGAACAAATACTAGGTGATGTCATTTTAATGTTTTTAATATGTTTTGTGTTGTTTTTCCAGGAGCATGAAAATTTGAATTAACACATCTGTTTTACTTTGGATCAGTACTCCTTGCTATCAAGGGCATCCATTTTTGAAACAGCTGTTTGGGTTGAGGGATATAGAATATGACCATGAAACAGATCAAAGCTAATTGGCCCTCAGGGTAAATAAGCTCATGACCTCGGCCTCATTAGCCCTGTGCTGTAACTAGCTGAAGTAACCTGCCCTGGGGGAAAGTTCACTTCCCTGAAGAAGTTCCAGCATTTGGAAATTATCCAAGAAGGCTTGTCATGTTGCTGACCCCACCTTTTCTGACCTAATGATGAAATGACTGGATGGTTGAGGGAGAAAAGGGGAAAATTCTGTGCTTAGCCTGGGCTTGGTGATCCTGGGGTCAGCATCAGGTAGAAAATAATGCTAGAGTTGGGCTATTTTGTAGGATTTGTATCTAGGCCAGTGCCAGTGGATATTTTACTCAGACAAATGTTGATGAACTTGCTCCGGAATGAAAGCCACTGAGGTGGGTTTTGACCAATAGAAAACCTCCATGTGTGTGACAAACATTGTGTGACAGGTGAGACTTTCTGTGCAGTAGACTCTTTTGAGTCTTCGTCTTGCCTTATCTCTTCACGCAGCTGGGATAAACAATTGCGTGTACCACACCAACCGGGACCATGGAATGGATTGATAAATACAACCTCCAGACCATATGCAGAAGCCAAAGGTTTTCCCAGGCCCCGGAAAACAAAGGAGTCATGCTGTTCAGTAGCTACAGCAGCTCTTGAAGGTCTGTTCTCTGAGGCTGGTTTATATTCCTCTTCCTTTAAGGCCTATTGCTAAGTAGCTTTGTCAATATTCCCTCCTAACACCTCCCTTCTAGCCTTCTGATTGGCCAGTGGGGTGGGGAAGGGGGATAAGAGTGCTCCTTCTGACTCTTTCTGTAGAGCTGAGACAACATTTTGGTCCCTCATATTCTCAGGCTAGTTCCTCTTAACCAAAGTCCCTTTTCTAACGTACAATAAGAAAAAATGAAATTCAATGAAAAATCCAGATGAGGCAGTGATTACTCTTCTTCTTTCCACTTCCCCTCCATTCTAACACACAGTGAACACTTTCTGCAGGGGCTATCCTCCTCCTCTGTGTGGACTAGAGAGCTTCCTCTTCAGGTCATCTGGCTAGGGTATTATCGATCGCTCTGCCGACAGTCTCTTTTTTCTGCCCTCATTGGCCACACACCCAATTGCTATTGAAGACGTGAATTTAGAAACCATGTAAAATAATAATAGAATATTTATTATATTTTTAGTAGTGGGGGGTACAAATAAGAAACCCAAACTGGTCTCTGATCTCTCTCTCAAATGGTCCCCTACCCCGGGAAGCCATCTCTCCACCCCATCTCAAAGCCTTTTCCTAAGTTAACCACTGCTAACCATTTCTGCCCGAATGTAACCAACTATGTGCCCATCTCCACATATGTGTGTGTATACTAACACATAAGGGATCACACTATACACAATATTCTATAGCTGGCTTTTTCTCCTTAATGATGTATCTTAGAAATCTTTCCACATTGACACACACAGATCCATCCCATTCTTTTAACCAGTCCATAGTAATCCATTGTATGGATGTGCCTTTTTTATCTAACCAGTCCTTGTATTGATGGACATATTGATGTATTTTTAAAACCATGACGAGTAACACTTCGGTGACCATCTTTGTCCATATGTTTTGTTGAAATATTCCTTAGATATCCACAGGATAAATTCCTAGCAGTGACATTACTTGTTCAAAGGGAATGTATGTTTTTAATATTGGTAAGTATTGCCAAATTATGCTCTAAAGAGGTTATGTCTGCTCATACTCTCAAGATAATAAATATCTATTTTTGGTACAAAGAGAAGTAATGTTTTCTCAGACTTGCGTAGCTGGTTTCTGTTTCTATTCTTAAAGTGCTCTCTATGTTTTAGCTTCTGGACATCGGATACATAAAGTAATGATGCTCACGTCATTTCTCTTCCCCACCCCTCCCCTAGAGGATCCATCCAGCACTGAAGCCTATTAATAGAGTATTTTTGTCCTACACCTTAAGAATGTGCTGGGCCAGAGAAGGATATGGGTTCTAATTGTGAGGACTCTCCACTGATAGCACTACACCTCCAAGTACCTGCCGCAAAGGACACCAGGGCTTCAATTCCAGCGAAGCATCTGGAAAATAAGGCTTGGCCATTTCACGTCAACCCAGGCACATAGCATTTTGAGAGGTTATCACCAACTCTGCTCCCCATCAAGGGGCAAGAGAGAATCTCTGATACTTCTAAAGGAAACTCAGTGCCTATAGCTTCAACGGGGAAATGGAACTCATCACCCAGATGGGGAAGCAGGGAAGAATGATTAAGCACTTGAAAGCGCTGTGAAGCATGTTTAATCATAGTTAAATGCTTCTTCATAAAACCTGATATTTTGATGTCTGTCTAGCATCATAGGAATCCTGACCATGGCCTAGGATTTGACACTTTGTATTTTTACAGTAGAACAGGAAAATTAGACATGAAAGCCACTCAGATGTCCAATATTAGAGAATAATGCAGGTAGTACAGACATTGTGGTGGGTGGATTATAATTACCTTATTTTTGTTGGTAATGCGCTCTCATTGCATACAGGGATTTGGTGAGATTGTTGTCATATTTTCTAAAGTATCTGGAGCTCCGAGGAGGAAAACTGGAAAATGAGTACAAATAATGATGCTCAGTCTGCTTAACTCATCCCCATCACGCTGTGGCATAGACCCTGGCAAAATAAGAAGACAGTAGGATCTCCAGGTATAGATGTACTGGTATATAGGGAACAAGAGGCTGAGTTTTCTACAGAGTGCTAGAGGCCACTTGGCCCACCTTAATCATAAACGGGAACACCCACTTGTCAGTCTGGTTTTCCTACCATTGAATTTTTAAAAGATAGCCCGGGGAGGGTGTAGCTGTGTTCCCTAGGTCCTTGAGTTGCCTTGTGTCAGTGGGGAAACTGCTGTGCCTCCTTAATCACACTTGTGGACCCAGTCGGTGCCCGAAAGAAGGACTGAAGGGATAGGAACTGGGTGATTGGATTTATTCAATCTGTTTTGGGAAGCCATGGAAACTTGGGGTGGGGGAGAGGGAGAGGGAGAGAGAGAACGAAAGAGGGAAGGAGGGAAAGAGGGGAGATGGAAAGTAGTAAGTCCAAGAAGAGAGGCAAAAGGGAAGAAAATAAGGAACATATATAGAGAATAATGTTATTAGCTAAGGGACTCTCAGTGAATTTCCTTAAAGTCTGTAGGGACAGGGGCCCTTATCCCCTATGTTTCAGGAATGATTTGATTAAGGATGCTAAGCAGGCACTTGAAAGTATGAGCTTGTTCAGCTCCAATCCTTGATGGACCATTACTCATTTTGCAAAATTAAGCCAAGTCTCTCTTTCAGTCTTCCCCTCTCTCCTAGCTGTTCTGCTTTGCTAAGTAATCAGACATGGATCTTATTCCCAAGATGTTTATTTATAGTCTTAGAGAGATAAGACATTTAAAACAAGTGGGAATGCAATAAAATCTGTAATCGAAGTCCAGATAATGAGCTGCAAGAGTTCAGAGTGGGAAGATGTAATTTCCAGTCAGGGTGGGCAGGAGATTATGATTGTCATATTTTTAGACTTAATATTTATTAAGAATGCCTCAGTAAATGGGGATGGAATGGGAGAAGGCCCTTTCCAGACTGAGCGGTTGGCAGGAATATATCAGGGAGGTATTGTAAGGGGGAGGCGCAAGTAACAAACAACAATTAGATTGTTTTGACTGGAAGAAAGGGCACACAAGTGTAGTGAGAAAGATGTTTCCAGCAATTGCACTACTAGGTATTTACCCCAAAGATACAGATGTAGTGAAAAGAAGGGGCACCTGCACCCCAATGTTCATAGCAGCAATGTCCATAATAGCCAAACTGGAAGGAGCCGAGATGCCCTTCAACAGATGAATGGATAAAGAAGATGTGGTTCAGATACACAATGGAATATTATTCAGCCATCAGGAAGGATGAATACCCACCATTTGCATCAACATGGATGGAACTGGAGGAGATTATGCTAAGTGAAATAAGTCAAGCAGAGAAAGACAATTATCATATGGTTTCACTCATGTGTGGAACATAAGCAATAGCACAGAGGACCATAGGGGAAGGGAGGGAAAATCTGAAGGGGGAGAAATCAGAGAGGGAGATGAACCATGAGAGACTATGGACCCTGG
>NC_138374.1:98768228-98804928 GCF_054177405.1 Leptonychotes weddellii | reverse complement strand
GTGATGAGCAGTGGGTGTTATACGTAACTGGTGAATCATTGAACACTACATGAAAAGCTAATGATGTACTAAATGCTGGCTAACTGAACGTAATTAAAAAAAAAAAGCATGGAGATTTTCACTCCCACTCTTCCCTCCCCCCTTTTCAACTGGCATTTACCAAAATAAAAGAGGAAATAAAGTTATATATATATATATATATATTTGCGGCAGGTACTTGGAGATGTAGTGCCATCAGTTCAAGGCCTTGAATGTCAATGGTCACAGCTCACAACCTTGTTGGAAATAGCCTGGTTCACTGCAAAAGATGGCAAACTGGCAGAGACTGGATCCGCCCCCAGGGCTGGGGCAGGAGCCGAGAGGGAGTCTAGGCTGAAAGACACAGCATTGGAAGGGATAGGCAGGGGGATATGGCAACAGATGACACGCAGTCACCTAGGCGGGGAGAGCTGGTATGGCAAGGTAGGTGACAAATCTGCAGGTTGGGAGGTGCTGGTTCTGAGAAATGTAGGAACAGGTGGCACGGAGAAATGTAATCGAGGGTGAGGGAATAAGAAAGTGTGTCGGCCGTTGGAAGGCTCCAGTTGCTACGCTCAGGTTTACAGGCAGACTTCCAAGCTCTGGAAGGGGGAAAGAGTGGAATGGAAAGCAAGAAGCAGGGCCCCCACCCTAGAGGGACTGGGCAGATTTCCAAGCCAGGAGTCAGACGTGGAACGGGGGTCCTGCCTAGCAGTAGGAGTGGCTCGTTGTTCCATTCCAGAGTGCTGAGCGGAGGGCTTCTCATTCCTTCTGCATAAGGTTATGACTGCTCTTCGATGTGGGTTCTGCAGGTGGGAGGGAAGAGGCCCAGCAGTGGGGAGGGGAGGGTGCAGATGCTGGAGGAAAGGCAGGGTCCACTGCTGGCTAAGGAGTTGGGGGCTTTCCTTGGTAGGCGAAAGGTGAAGAATGGAGAAGTGAAAACAAGTGGCTATCTTAATTAGAGCTGTATTTCAGGAAGATTCATTTGAGGCTAGTGTGTAAAATGAATTAAATGAATCCTTACCGTCACAAATTTCTTCTCTTCCTCTTCTCCAAATACTTCTCCAGTGTGTTCACTTCTCTCCACACCTCTTTCTAAGGCTGTAGGTTAAATAAACCATTGTGTTTAAATTAGTATATTAAGTTAAATAATACAATCCTCATTTCACCTGTCTCTTTTTACATTTTTAATGTGGCTTCTAGAAAAGTTGAAATTATGTAAGTGACTCACATTATATTTCTATGGGGGCAGTGTCCCTCGAATCCTTTCTCCGTATCGCAGTCCAGATCTTTTTAAAATACAAGTCTTCTCGTATAACTCTGCTGTGTGGAACCTTTCGATGGTCTCCACGGCCCCCAGGATCAAGTCCAGATTCTTCAACATGCCTCCCAAGCTCGTATCATCTGATGCTGACCTCATCTCTCAACTACCCCTCCTCACTGCACTCATCCTTCGGGCAGATCAAACCATACTGAGTTCCATCTGTGAAATTACTGTTCTCTTCAGCATTCATGCCACTCCTCTTCCTGAACTGAGCATTTCTTCCCCTTCTCATTGGCTAACTTTTGCTTCCTTCCCGTTAAATTCTCAGCTTTAGACCTCCCTGACTCCTTGACTCTAGAATAGGTGCCTCTCCTTGATGCTAGGGGGCCCCGCCATGTGCTACATTATAGTCTTCTCATAAGTAAGGTCTTATTTACCTGCCTCTGTCCTCCCTAGAATTATGTTCTTCGAAAGCAGGGACTCTGGGTTGATCCCCACCGCATGCCCAGCACCTAGCACAGTACCTAGGCTACAGCAGCTACCTGCATGATTGTACGAATGAAGAAATGGGGCTGTATGAAGGAAGAAATGGGGCCATCATGGCAGGCAGTATGATCCTGAGCCAAGACAGTGGTACCAGGAATGAAAAGGATGAGACACTCATGAAAGAGCCAGTAAGGACGTAAATCTTGAGTGCAGGCAACAGGTGTGAATGCACCTCTAATTACGAATGGGTATAAAGAACTGCTGAACTTTGGTAGGTGCCAAAAGTCCTAAATAATATAAGCAACAGCAAAGAGGCAAACCAGTGTTCTAAGAACAAAAGTGTATTCTTACTTTATTTTATTATTTTTAAAAATTTTAATTCCAGTGTAGTTAACATACGGTGTTATGTTTCAGGTGTACAATGTGGTGATCAACAATTCTATACAATACTCAGTGCTCATCACGAGAAGTGTAAAAGTGTATTCTTTTGAAAGCAACATGATTTTTGGAGTCAAAAGACTTGGATTCAAGACACAGCTCTTGCATTTACATTGTCTTTGTGGTCTTAACATTTCATTTTCTTAGGTTATAGAATGGAGCTAGTACCTCTATTTTGGGGGTTGTGGTGAGGATTAAGGAAGTGAATATGTGTCAAATCACTTTGTAAACTGCAGTGACAAAAAACCAATTACCAATGCAAAAATATCTATGCCTTCAAATAGGTGATAGTCATGCTGTGGTGACTAAATTGTACATAATCTTGACCTACCCCAAGGCATGAAAACCTCAAGTAAACCACCCTAGTACAGAGGAACTTGGATAGTCTACACTACGTGAAGTGACCCACTTCCATCATTATGACTCAGGGAATGCCCTGGTGAGAGTGTGAGCAGGAGGTGCAATGGGGGCTTGCGCCCTGGCAGTGTGGCTAGGCCAGGCGGCCTCCTTTTCTTTGTCTGGTCTATGATGACCTTCCATTTCACCTCTAAGCTTGGGCTCATGCCTTTCCCTCTGTTTGCATTGCTCTCTTCTTCCTGTCTACCCTGCTTCCCTAAACCCCTTCCCCACCACCTGGAAATTCTATTCCTACCTCAAGTCTTTAGGAGGCTCACAGCCTTTAGTATCTGAAGTTGCCTTTTTCCCCCTCAAAAGAGAACTCACTGTCTGGTCTTCTCTCCCATTCCCTGATCAGTTATAGCACTAACACTGAGTATTTCCAAGGTGGGGCTTGGTAGAGGCCCTTCCATCTAGCCTGTATTCTTGCACCCAGACACGTGCCAGCCTCTCACCTGGGGTGGCCCGAGATGGTTTTTCTAAGTGGGACAACCTGCAACACTTGCATTCTGACTTGGAATTTAGTCTGGATGGTTCCATAGAAGGCCATAGTCACACCCTTCCCTCTTGCCTGCTTACTTTGTTCATTTGCTTGTTGGCCTCCCTTACTTTAGATCCAGGGCCAGTATGTGTAATTCAGTGCTGTACAAATAGTATGCGCTCTGGTAAAATCATTAAAATAGTTATTTATTTACCTGACTCTTCACAAAGGATTATTTGAGTGATTATTGGATTACATAAAATAAAACAAAAGCATGCCTTGTGTTTCCAAGAGACATACATCCAGTTGCTATATTATACTATTTCGATGAATTAGTGTTCACAGAGTGAAGATACAGCACTACTTCTTTTTTAGGAAAAATGAACAGCCTATTTGGCATGTTTTGTGAACTAAGGCCACCCCTAGGATTCTGCTTGATCTGTGATTCCTCTAAGTCTGGGGCCTTCTCTTATTCTGTTCCCTCTGCCTGGATGGCTCTCTCCTCCACCCCCTCCCCACCCCTTTCCTCTTCTACTTCTAATTCCATCTCGGCTTTCAGATCTTGCCTTAGAGACCATTTTCTGTGGGAATAATTCCCTGAATCCTATAGGCACAGTCTGTACCTCCCAATAGCAATCTTTCTGTTGGCATTTATCATACCATAATGTACATGCTTTGTCTGTTTCTCCCTTCAATCCGTTAGCACCATGAGGCAGATACTGCAACTGTCTTGTTCAAAGCTATTTCTACAATGCCTACCTAGCACAGTGCCTGATATATAGTAGGTGCTTTGTAAATATTCGTTGCATGAATGAGTTAATAAATAGGTAAAGGAATCCCTTTTAGAGCCCAGAACAATTTTCGAATCAGAGTATATCACAGTAAATCTTAGAATTGCTTAGAATGCTCTCGCCTCTAGCTAAATGACCCTCTTACCTTTACTGATTTCTGTTCTATTTCATAGGTATATTAATTGGGATATAGGTTGGGCTGCTTGTAACAGAAAGCCAAATTTATAACACTTGAAACAAGAAGGAATTCTCTTTCTCTCTTGCAAAACAGTCCAGAGATAGGCAGCCCAGGACTGGTCTGGTAACTTTGTTCTATGAGATAATAGAGCCAGGCTTTTTCTGTTTTGTTGCTCCCCGATCCTAGGATGATGCCCTTGTCCACAGGGTTCCCTGTCATAACAACATCCTGGGAGGTCCACTTTTGTCCTGGAATTCTTGGATTCTACACCCACAGTGAATTTAATCTCTTTTCAGTACCTGGAACTGGTTCTAGGGCCTTCTGTACCCTCTTGGGGCAGCTTGAGTCTGGTGTAGATTTATAGAACTAATCCAATTGAGGAATTTCTCACCGCTTGCCCAATCCCCACTTTCCCTGCAAGTCTTTTCAGGTGGGGAAGACCAAAAACTGAGCAGAAGTTAGGCATGTATGCCAAGAACGCCAGCTGGTCTTCATGCTAAGGTCATGCAGCCTTCAACCAAGGGTGGTGTGGTTTCCTGTGGCACAGGATGTGCTAATTTCATAGGATGGCATCCTGGCAAGTTACGGGAGAGAAATTGCTTTGAATAATGTAAAATATATGACCTATTTGGCTATAAGGCAAAAGTATATTACTTATTTTGTTATAAGGTTGCCATGTAACTTATAATTGCTCTGTCATTTCTTTACAGTGCCTTTATGTTATTTTGGAGCAGTCATTATCTTCTATGATTAAGGTTCAAGATGAAGGCCAGCCTATCAGTTCTGCCTCCTACAGCACACGTGTGCATGTGGGCACACGCACACACACGCACGCACATTGTCTTTGAAGGAAAAGGAGTGAGGGCTATATGCAGATTTCTAGAGCAGTAGCTATTTGCCTATCTAGAAGATCCTGAATAAACCAAGGTAATGACTCCACCCCATCTCCTGCCCCAAATTAAACACATTTCCATCCTATAAACCTTACTTCATGTCTTAGACAAAACAGGATCAGTATGGGTTAGCATGAGTTGATTCTGCCAGTGTAACAGGCAAATAACAAGGACCAAAGATCTGTCTAAATTTATTCCTGGCAAAGGCAATATATGAGATATTTTCTGGTTTTTAAAAAGACATTAGATAAGGGTGCCTGGGTGGCTCAGTTGGTTGAGCAACTGCCTTCGGCTCAGCTCATGATCCTGGAGTCCCGGGATCGAGTCCCACATCGGGCTCCCTGCTCAGCAGGGAGTCTGCTTCTCCCTCTGACCCTCCCCCTCTCATGTGCTCTCTCTCTCTCTCTCAAATAAATAAATAAAATATTAAAAAAAATACAAAATATTAAAAAAAAAAAGACATTAGATAATTGATGTGCAATCCACAATCAGCTCTCCAAAGTGGTAAAATTCACTTTTCTTTGTGTTCTTGTGTGTTTCTGTGGGAGTAGTTCCCTGTTTGCAGCATACTGGTTAATTATTGTTAAAGTGATACTTCCGTTATATATGTTTTTCTTTCCTTTCCATCTTCTCAAAAGTTCTCCTTTAAGGCAGAAACTTTCCATTCTTGGTTTCATCCAAAAGACAAATATTTCTGGGAAAACACTGCATTTAAGCTATTCAGCAATTCTAGTGTTATGTAACTGACCACACTAAGACTTTCAATTAACTTTGGTTACATTTTATTGAAGAGTGTCACAGAATAGAATGACCAGTGATAATTTAGAAAAAAAAATTTATATGTTTTTAAACAGGGAAAATCCTCTTCAAATATGTGTAGTGTCTTGTGATAATGACAGGAGATAAATTGCTTGTCATTTGAAGCATTCTAAAGTCCATTGACTGTATTCCAAGACTGACTTGAGTGTATTTGAGAATTTTTAATCACAGTGAGCTTTCCTTCAGCATTAGTTTCCATAACCCAAGCTCTCCTTGTTCCTCTTTCCCTCTTGCTTTCGTCTCTGGTTATTTTTGTTTGGTGTTCCGTTGTGGGTGCATCTTGAGACTGTGTAGACTCTGCTTCTCTTCCACTCAGGAGGAATCATGGGAATTCATGGTCTTGAACAACTTCCCGTATACATAGTAACTTGCAACTACTTGCGTCTAGTGTTTATCTTTCCTTCCTATCACTCTTCAATATCTTTTTCTTTCTCCCCAGAACTGAGCTGATATTTCTTCCTGAAAGCGGAGAGTCCTTTATTATTTATTTCTCTTTATTTCCATGTCCCCTTGTCAATCCTAGTCTTAAAACCTTGCTTTCCCCTCTCATTTACTTGCAACATGCTGCCTGTCATTAAGTTGTGACATTTATTTTTCCAAAATGTCACCCCAATTCCTTTATTTAGTTCAAAATTCTTGTCTCAGCCTAGGTGTTAATTGTTTGGCATGTATGTACTTTATTGTATTGTTTCCTGTCAGATCGCTCTGTCTCTATGCTGTCCCCCTCTGACCAACCTATGGACAAGTATTATAATCGTTTTGTTCACCGTCTGTTTTATCATTTCGCTTTCCTTTTAAGAAAAATGTCAGAATCTCTGCCATCCAGCTATTTTATCTGACTATATGAGCCTCTTCTCCAACCAAATACCATCCTCTGACCTGCCATCTCTCCTGCTGAAAGTCTGTCTTTTCTTCCTCCGAGTCCATGTTTCTCTTTTTCCTCAAAAGTCATGGTCAACACAATCTCAATAAAGACTGTAATGACCTGCAAGTCCTTTAGGATTGTGTGCCTCCTGATGGAGGTGGTCATGTCCTCTCAGTGACACATTGCTCTGTTGGCCCTGTTATCTTAATCTGGACTTGCTGATCTGTGGCTTTATGAAGTCGTTTTCCAGTTTCTCCCCTGATGTCCTTTCCTTGCTTTTAGAGTACAAACAACCTTAAGATAGAGACAACATCTAAGATTTATTTGTATCACTCAACAATTACAAAGCACTTACTGAATTTACAGCATGGCTTTATGTGTCGTACCTATCAATCGATCATAGTTATTTATTGAGCATCTCTCATGTGCTACGCACTGTGGGAGGTGCTAGAGAACCATGAAGAGAAAAAAAATAAATTGCCTCTGCCCTCATAGAGTTTGGGGGAAACAGACATTTATCAAATAATCATACAATGAAATGTAAAATTATGACTGTGGTGGAGTTACAAAGAGAAGATCATGGTGCCAGGAGAGCACAAATAGGGGGATTGAACCCAGTTGGGAGAGGAGAAGAGGGAGGGGTGTCCCAAGAAGGAGAATCACAGGTGGAAAGGCTCTGCAGTGGACAGGGGCCAGATATAGTGAAGACATTGCAAAAACACCGGGGTTGCTGGAGCTCAGAGAATGTATGTAGAATTGAGCGAAAGGAGCCTGGAGAGGTAGGCAGGGGCCAACCTGGGCAAGGCCCTGGGGGTTTGAAAAGGATTTAGGTTTTTATCATTAGCAATGGTGAGCCATTGGAGGGATTTAAGAATAGGAGGGGATGGTATGGTGATTTGAAAATACCACTCTGGTCACTGTATGGAGGTGGAATGAGGTGGGCAAGAATACCAGGCACAGTATCTTTCTGTGCTTTGTAGCAACTCAGTAAATGTTGCTCATTGACTGAACAGTTTGTGGGGCTTACAGTTCTTTCTGGGTTCACTGCAACATGAATTTTTGGCTTCAAGCTGCAAAATCTTGAGTTACTTGATATATGTGTCTGAGTTTTAATATAGGCAGTCTCCCTTAGCTTTTGCAAATTGTTGATCTGACCAAAACAGCAACAGACAACATTCACTGAGAATTTACCTTGGTGCTGGATACTGTGCTAAAGGCTTGATGTGTATTATCTCATTTAATTCTCAGTGTGGGCCAGTGAGGAAGGTGTTTGTTCTCCTATTTTGTGTGGGTTTAGGGATATGAAAGATCTTGCTTCAGAGAGGAGTGAGGGATCTAGGACTCACATCTAGGTATTTCTGACTGGAGCCATCACTCTTAGTCACGATGTTCTAGCACTTCTGGTTCATTTGAGCTTTCAGTACCACTTCAGTACCATTATAATAGAAAAAGGTTGTTCCTTTAGCCTAAAACAAGAGATGATTTGGCTAATTGCCCTCCTCCCAGCTCCACCCAGAATCTTGGTCAAAGCCCTTCATGGCATCAGGTCACCCATCCTCCACTTTGCAGAAGGTTTTATTATAAATCACACAGACCTGGCATCATGTCTGAGATGACTGTTGGATGTTTTGATCTTTTCAACCATCTGAATAAATCTCTGTCCTTTTTTCTTTTACAGAAATCTATAATTAGATGAGGTAATAATGCTTATTAGCCCAAGTTACAAATAGTATTCCAATAACTAACTTCTTCCTCAGGCAAGTATCATCAGCATCAATTAAGAGTAAATGCCAGCGATCGGTAAACTATTAGTTGAAAAATATTAGCCATCATGGCCAAAGGAGTCCTTTGCCTTTGGCCTACCATCTGTCCAGTGCTGTTTGTTTATGTTTCTACTGTCTTCATTTTCTACCCGCTGTGGCAGGCTCTTCTTTAGCTCTAATAGGTCCATCTAAAATTGGCTTGTAATTTGCTTGCCTAAATAAGAGAACCTAATAACAGAGCATTGAGAATTTTTAATTTGTAGTATCTATGATAATTAGTAAAAGCACTTTGGGCCCTCAGAAAATGGAAGCAAGTCATCTTTGACCAAGCATGACTGGTTCTTTACCCTTTGCAAAGCAAGGTCGAAAGTTCAAGCAAAGAGGAGGTGAATGGGGGCAATCCCAGTTAGCAGACCTGGGAGCAACCATAGTGGGATGCCCAGCTAATCGTGGGAGGCTGAATATGGAAAGTTCATTGAGGAACCACCCAGCCTGCAAGACTGAAGACTAGGAAGAAGTGTTTCATAGGGGGCGCCTGGGTGGCTCAGTTGGTTAAGCGACTACCTTCGGCTCAGGTCATGATCCTGGAGTCCCCGGATCGGGTCCCACATCGGGCTCCCTGCTCAGCAGGGAGTCTGCTTCTCCCCCTGACCCTCCCCACTCTCATGCTCTCTCTATCTCATTCTCTCTCTCAAATAAATAAATAAAATCTTTAAAAAAAAAAAAAAAGAAGTGTTTCATAGGGAGGTTGAAAGGATTCAGTCATTCGCAGTTTGACAATACATTGATATTGTTGGAGGAAAGGGGTTAAGAATTAGCAGATTTATTTGCTTACGTCCTCCACCAAAAAGTTTTAGGGAATTACAAATTGCTGAAGATACAGTTTATAAATAAAATATTGCAAAAGGGCCATTGTTGATTTCACTCAAAGCGAGAAAGGTTTTCAAACTCATCTGTTTAGGTAAGGGCTATGGGCAAGTAGAGGCGATATGCACTCAGCGCTGCTAAGTGTGGAAGGAGAATCCTGACCTCTTGCTTTTTAGTTTTTTTCACATATTTGTTGTTGCTGTTATTCTTACTGCTCTCTTAGGACTGTTTTCCTCTAAAGTTTTGACTGGGCCTGAGACCTTACAGTCCAGTATTGAGTTTGAGGACAAAACCAAGGCCTTCCCGTATCTTACCATCTCATGCTAATGTTGCCAATTTCCAGACAAGTTTCTAAGTATTTATTTCCAAGCACAATGTCTGTTATACTTGCACTGTCCTTATTTTTCTGTCATGCAGAAATTATTTATTTATTAATAATATATTATCCAAGTAAACAACCAAACATGCAAAGAACATGCTGGGAAAGAATGTGGGGGGTAGGGAGGGAAGGAGATACATTTTTATTCAAGGCCTCTTATATTCCAAGAACTCGATTTGGTGCTTTATATAATAGTTTATTTAACATTCCTGATAAGCTTGAAGGGGAACAGATGAGGACACTCAGGCTGTGAGAAGTGAAGGTCAGTCCCTTGGTTGGAAAGCTTCTAGAACTGAGATTCAAACTCTGGCTTTCAGATGCCAGATGTCGCCTCACTCACCCGGCACATAATTACTCCATGTCATGCTGCCTACATAAGTACACTCTATCATAGTTTTTGTATTTTTCACTTTTTCTTGCATCCGGAGAGGTAGAATAAAATCTAGGAAGAGAGGTCAGTGAATAGATAAATGAATGGAGGGAATATATAAACTACATATTTCCACTTGTAGGTAGATTCTCTTAAAGAATCAGCTGCTTATGTCTGCTCTTAACCAGCTATCTCTTTATTGGCTCTGGTGAAACTGTAAAGTAAGAAAGTTTTTCCCTTCAGTTTGGGGTTCTTCCATATATCTGTCCTCTTTCCTGTGAAATCCTAGGATCCTTGTATTGCTACCGACTTACCAGTGACCACCAAATATGGCAATATGAAACAATCCCTAGCAATATCCTATGTTTTAAGGATTGATCTTTGCTTCCCTCCCGACATCAAATTTTTAAGTGCGCAGCACATAATGTTAGCTATAAGCACAATGCTGTCCAGTAGTTCTCCAGAACTTTTTCATCTTGAATCACTGAAACTTTATACACACTGAACAGCAGCTCCCTATTTTGCCCTTCCCCCAGCCCCTGACAACCACCACTCTACATTCTTTCTTTCTTTCTTTTTTTTAAAGATTTTATTTATTTATTTGTCAGAGAGAGAGAGAGCGTGCACAAGCAGGGGGAACTGCAAGCAGAAGAAGAAGCAGGCTCCCCACTGCACAGGACTCTGGGATCATGACCTGAGCCGAAGGCAGACACTTAACCGACCACCCAGGCACCCCATGTACTTTCTGCTTCTATGAGTTGGACTGCTTTAGATACCTCACATAAGTGAAGCAGTGTTTGTCCTTCTGTGACTGGCTTCTTTCACTTAGCATTATGCTCTCGAGGTCCATCCATATAGTAGGCATATTACAGGATTTCCTTCTTTTTTAAAGATGAATAAAATTCCGTAGTAGGTGTGTCCATATCACATTTCCTTTATTTTTTCATCCATTGATGGACAGTTAGGTTGCTTCCACATCTCGGCTATTATGAATAGTGCTGCAATTTGATCATGGAAATGCAAATACCTCTTCCAGATCTTTAGTTCAGTTGTTTTGGATGAATACACAGAGGTGGGATTGCTGGATCATGAGGTAGTTCTATTTTTAGTTTATCAAGGAAACTCGGAACTCTTTTCCATAATGGCTGAGCCAATTTATATTCCTACCACCAGTATACAAGGTTTCCCTCCCCTCCACATCTTAGCTAACGTTTTTTTCTTTGTTTATTTGAATAATGGCCATCCTTACAGGTGTGAGGTGATATCTTATTGTGGTTTTGATTTCCAACTCCCTGATGATTAGGGATGCTTTAAGTTAAGCATCTTTTCATGTACCTGTTGGCCATTTGTATCTCTTCTTTGGAGAAATGTTTATTCATTCTGTGCCCCTTTTTAAATTGGGCTATTTTATTTGTTTGTTTTGCATATCTTTTCTGTTGAGTTGTAGAAATTCCTTATATGTTATAGATATTAACTCCTTATCTGATATGTCGTTTGCAGATATTTTCTCCCATTTGGTATGTTGCCTTTTAACTCTGTTGATTGTTTCCTTTGCTGTGTAGAAGCTTTTTAGCTTGATCTAGTCTTGCTCATCTGTTTTCGCTTGTGGTGTCATAGCCATGAACTCATTGCCATGACCAGTGTCATGAAGCTTTTCCCCTATGTATTCTAGGAATTTGGTGGATATCCAATTTTCCCAGTACCATTTGTTGAAGAGACCGTCCCTTTCCCATTGTGTGTTCTCGGCACCCTTGTCAAAGAGCAGTTGACTATATATGTTTGGGTTTATTTCTGGGTTATTAGGTTCCTTTGTTTTATTATTTGTCTGTCATTATGCCAGTTCCATGCTGTTTTAATTACTGTAGCTTAGTAATATGTTTTGAAATCAGAAACTGGGACACTTTCAACTTTGTTCTTTTTCAAGATTGCTTTGGCTTTTCAGTATCCTTTGTGGTTCCATATGAATTTTAGGATTTTTTTTCTATTTCTGTAAAAAATGCTATTGTGATTTTGTTAGGAATTGCATTGAATCTGTAGATTGCTTGGGGTAAGCATGGATATTTTAACAATATTAAGCCTTCAAATCCATGAACACCAGGTGTCTTTCCATTTACTTGTGTCCACAAGTAAATTGTTAGAACTAATAAGTGAATTTATTAAAGTTGCAGGATGCAAAATCAACATATAAAAATCAATTGCATTTCTACACACTAACAATGAACAATCCAAAAATGAAATTAAGAAATCAGTCCTATTTACAATAGCATCAAAAAGAATAAAAACTTAGGAATAAGCTAAACCAAGGAGATGAAAGACTTGTACACTGAAAATTACAAAAATTGCTGATCTCCTTTTAACAAAACTTGACCTGTCCTCTTAGGACCATGCTAGGTCATGGGCAAGGTAATCTGGTAAATAAATTCAAACTTAATTATAAATGGCTTACTGGTTTATCCTTCCCACATATTGGCCAGGAGTATTTTAACCCAAAGGTATGTGTAATAAGGTAATACTGTCTGAGCTGCCTACAGGTGAAATATTTTTAAATGAATATTTTAAAAATTATAAAATGCAATGCTTGATTGCACTACCTAGTATAACCAGACCTTTTTTTTTTTTTTTTTTTTGTGGCTCAGCACTGAACAAAATCACATGCACATTATCAGGTATAAATACAAACAGTTATTCTTGGAAAACCTCTCTGAAATTATAATGTAATTTAGTAAGAAGACATGATTTCAGATTTCCCCACATTGCATACATACACAACTTTTCAGTGAGTCTGGGAAAATACAGTTTGGGAGAAGTGCAATGATACGGGAATGGAACTTTTTTTGATCTCTTACCATGTGATAATTTGCATACATTTTTCATTTAATCCTTCTTTAAACTTAATAGATAGATGTTCTTCCCATTTTACAGATGAGGAAACTAAGGCTCAGGGAGGTAGCACCCAAGTTCACTCTTTTTTTTTTTAAAGATTTATTTATTTGAGAGAGAGAGAGTGTGAGAGAGAGCAAGAGAGAGCGAGCAGGGGGTTGGGGAAATCCCAAGCAGACTCCGAGTTGAGCATGAGCCCGACGTGGGGCTCGATCCCAAGTCCCTGAGGCCACTACCAGAGTGGAAACCAAGAGTTAGAGGCCCAACCAACTGCGCTGCCCAGGCACCCCACCCCTAAGTTCACTCTTAATTTAAGTGTGGATTTGAAGCTGGATCCATTTGCCTTGAAACCTGTTTTCCCTTTATATGCCAGGTGGCCCGCCAGGGAATTGGTGGAGTAGAAAAGAGGGTGATGAGATCTGAAACCTGAGCGGGGCCTTGTGAGTTATAAGCTGCTCTGTCTGGGAAGGCTTCCTGCGAGGGGCGGGGCTGAGAAACTGCTTGATACCCCTGAAGTGAAAAATTTTCAGTCATCTCAAAATGGACAGCCCCAAATCGGGTTAAAGTAGTGGTGAAGTTAATCTTATGGGTTGCTTAAGTGTCCTCAGGTGCATTTTGTGATCTTTGAGATCCCTGAATAGGTAGGTCCTCTAGGGGTGAGCCAGGGGACCTGGGGATGGCTTAAGGAGGAGGGGGGTAGGGCCTCCACATGATTTTCCTCTAGACGCTGGGCACACTCTGTCCTGGTGATCACAGGAGGATCTAGTCTATGTGCTTTTACTTTTTTTAAGTTATAGAAACAACCACTTGGGTTTTATAAAAAGAGCATGCACTCTCTCCACAGTTACTGAGCTGAGTAGGTTCTGGTTATCTGAGAGAAACTTGGCTGAGTGACTTCAAGATGTTCTCAAGTGTCCAAAATCCTTTTGTTTCTCCTTGATGTGTCCTCGCTGTCATTTATTCTGCTCTCCTGGGAACATCAGTACACATGATTCTCCAGCTTTTCAGCTCATGATGTATTTATTACAGAACCAAATCCTAGCCTTACGCCTTAGCATGGCAATTAGTGAGAGGGCTTTAAAAACAAATTTAAAGGTGATTGAATCCAGTTAGGGGGAATAGTATTACAGACATGAACTCTAAGGTTTCTTGTAATTGGTGTGGCATTCTGTCATGTGCCAAAGTTTGAATACATTATCATCTGGTATCGTGCTGTTGATTTATTAAAATTGGATCCAAAAGATGTTATAATCTTTTTGTCCTGGTAGCAGATCTTTCTGTTATGACAAAACTGCCTCTGGCAATCTCCTCATGAAGGGCTCTTTCCTTGCTGTTGTGATTCCGCTGTGTCCCTTCCGTAGGAAAGCTCAACCCATGGCTGTCTCACAAAGACTCACAGAACTTCCCGGGCCACTGATGGCTCGCTTTCCACGCTGTCAGTCTCAGCAAAACCCTTTCCTGCTTCGTCTCCTTCCCACCCACAGTGGCCAGTTACTATGGATGAGCCTTATCATAATGGGTGGTGGAAGAAAGTCCAGAGCAATTTCCTGTTGGCAGCATGCTGATGCAGCACCGGGTACAGCCCCTGGGCATGGGTTTTGGAATATCCTCCGACCATTTCTTTTTTGTCCTAATGAAAAACTTCCTGGCTTGGAGTACTGCTCCTGTCTTCGGGGCAGCTCTGATTTAATCTAAATTCAGGAGGTAACAAAAGTTTTCCTGACCCTCTCCTCCCATCCTTTTGGCACTGCGCCCTCCCCCTTTATCTCTTAGCGAAGGAAGAGGACACACACTTGGATTCCCCCCCACCCCTCCCGCCCCCACCCCCCGACCGCACCCGGTCCCTTTTTGGCAGTTTGGTGACCATCCAGGAAACCCGAGCACCTTGAAAGGGTTGTTTCCCGATGGCCTTCGGAGCTGCTGAAACTATTGCATGCTCACTTGATGCATGGGATTCCAGAAAGCGAGTGTGCTCGGAGCACAAACAGGAAAGCCTGACATCACGGAGCGGCGGAGCGGCGCGGGGAGGAGTCTGCGGCGCCCTTGCTCGCCGCGCTCCCTTTGTGGCTCGAGTCGCGCGCACCGGCGGCGGCGGCGGCAGGGGCAGCGCGCGGGTCTGTGCTCGCTCGGGGCGCGGCGGCTGCGCGGGCGGTGGGCTGGGGGCGCGGCGGCCGCGCCGGCCGACACTGCGTGGGCCCCGGAGCAAGGCGCACCATGCCGCGGCCGCGGACCGGAGAGAAACCTGAGAATGAAATTGCTTTGGCAAGCTAAAATGGTAACGAGAGCTCTGCCTTCTCCCGAGGCTTCTCTGGTGGGGACTCTTCTCCCGCTTTCTCTGGGCGTGTTTTGGACTCACTCGGAGCGAACGCAGCCATCCGATCCCCTGCTCGGGAGCTGAGGCTTTCTCGCTCTGCTTTGTATGCCTTCCTCTCGGCGTGTCTTCTCCCTCTCATCGCACCTACTTTCTCGCCAGTAGCCTTTGGTGTGTCTGGGGCAGCTGTTTGTGGGGAAGGGAAAACTTGTCAGGACCGAGAACTGTTAGTCGGGGTGGCCCCGGGAGCGCCTCTGCGTCCCAGTGGCTCTTTAACACAACTTCAGGTTTAGCTGGGGACGTGGAAATCCAGGGAGTCGCCGCACGCGTCTTACTTTAAGTTGCATGATGCTGTGTTGCTTTTTTTTGTTTTAGTTTGGTTTGGTTTTTTTGCACTTGCCAGATTATTTTACGGAAATAACTTTCTACCCCCGACCGCGCTCACTCTTTGGGTCCCAACGCAGCAAGAGGAGAAAAAGACACGGGAAGCATTTCACTTCCAAAGGAGAGAGGACTCTTGGCATTTTAAACACTTGTTTGTGCCTGAGTTTAAAATGTAGTATGCTCAAATAACTGAGCCATTATGAAAGTAGTACCAACTTTTTCTACCAACGAATTATTTTTCCTTTCACTTATGGGGAGGGGAGTTAACCAGGACTAAATAAATCACAGTGTCTTAAGGGGAGGGGGAAGAAAAGACTTTAAAAGAACAACAACAAAAAAAGCAAAACAAAACCTAAGATATGTGAGTGAGTCTAGGAAAAAGAACTACATGGAAAAGTCCAGGGATCCTGATACCACAGGAAAGGACTGGGAGCCAAGAAAATTTCAGCATTCCCTCTATCGCAATGTGTCTTATATTGCTCTGATGGTAATATTTATTTTGAACAGCCCATCTTGTGCCCTGAGTGCTGGTGTAAGCACTAAAGCAGCTGGGATAGATTGTGGTTAGTAGAGAGGAAAAAAAAATACTCTTTTTCTTTCTCTTTATCCCACCCCCTGGCAGAGCTCGATTCAGGACTGGGGTGAAGAGGTAGAGGAAGGCGCTGTGTACCATGTCACCCTCAAAAGAGTCCAGATTCAACAGGCTGCCAATAAAGGAGCAAGATGGCTAGGGGTGAGTAAAGCCTGAGAGACTGCGAACTTTGGAGTTGCAGTGTCTGTTGTTCTGTGAATATCATCATTATTTAGCAGAGGCAGGCTTTTCTTCTTCTTCTTTCTCCTTCTTCTTCTTCTCCTTCTTCTTCTTCTTCTTCTTCTTCTTCTTCTTCTTTTTCTTTCTTCTTCTTCTTCTTCTTCCTTCTTCGTCTTCTTCTTCTTCTTCGTCTTCTTCTTCATCTTCTTCTCCTTCTCCTTCTTCTCTTTTGGCCTTAAAAAGGAAACTGCCAATGACCGAGTGTTGGCACTAGCTGTACAGGTCTGTTTCTGTACTTAATGTTTCCCAAAGCATCTTCCCTCGGTTTGTCAATAATTCAGAACCTCTTAGAAACATCTTGAGGTCTTTGGCAAATAGAGTGGGGGTGGCGTGGCAGAAAGTGACACGCAGTAATAGGACCAGAAAGCAGCACTCTGTTAGACAAGAGCCATAAGCAGTTTGGCTCAGATGGCACCCTTTTCTCTCCCTGTCCTCCCCCTACTGATGCTGACAGCCCCTCTCCTCCTGTACCTTCACCAAGTACCCAGAATGCTCAGGGGACAGACCATTCCAGATCTGCCTATCTTCCTACTGGGGGGAGGTGGTGGCAGATTTCCCACTGTTACCTCCTCTTTGCAGCCCGTGAGGAGACAAATGCATGTGTCGTGCCCATGATTTCATGTGTAGTGGGCACAGAATGCTGGGTCTTTGGGGAAACATTGCTTCCATAAGCAAGACTTTTTCCACCAAGGTTCTGAAATCTTGGTTGGGATCACGTGAGTTATCTGTTACCACCTACTGGCTCCTTCAACACATCCCAGGGAGAAATGGAAAGCTTAGTGACAGGATCACTCCTCGGGCAGATACCAGCCTGTGGAAGAACAAAGGAATTCTCGATCTGGAGATAGAAGTAATCCTCAGAGCAGTGAGAGGTGACCCAGAAAGCCTTGAGAAAGAAGATCAGGGTGGGCTGAAGAGAGGGGATGGAGTGTGCTTTCACCTGGCCTCATTCGAGCCACACTCAGGCTTCACAGGGGATGGACTGGAGGGCAATGAAGATTATGCACTTGCATTCAATCTTTACTGGCTTTGCGTCTCACAGAATTCAGTGCTTGAGCAGCATTCAAAGGGAGGGTGTGAAGGCGGACAGGAAACAAAACTGCCCAGGGCCTCACAGGGAGGCTGGAGGCAACGTGTAACTTGTAAGTCCCCTGAGTTTCAGGCAGGATGGGCCACAGCAGGGATCTTCTCCGCTGTGGGTTCGCTGGACATGTAATTTGTAAGTCCCCTGAGTTTCAGGCAGGATGGGCCACAGCAGGGATCTTCTCCGCTGTGGGTTCGCTGGTCTGCTGACACAGGCCTTCACTGCTCTGGGTTCCCAGCTGCCTCAACTCAGGCCTTTCCTGCTCTGTACTTTGGGCCGAGGTACCACCCACTAGGGCAGTCACCTGTTAGTGACATCTGCGGGTGTGGCCTGGAAAAGTAGGAATCTTGTTTGAAAACCGGAGGCCTTCACTTATCAAGCAGTTACCTTACTCAGAGTATGACTTTCAAATGCATTAGGTGCATCCTCAGCAGACCTGATAGGGAAGGAAGGAAGGCAGAACTAGAGTTCTGATGAGTCATCTCTTTGTTTTGGGTGGTTGTGTATATGCATTTTATTTAAATGTGGTATTGATGTGGTTTGGCCTGTCTTGGTGTTTCACAATGATTTACAAGTTCTAAACCAGCTGCCTTGGAAAGGGTCATTGTATTTCCTGATGCTGGGTTGTTCCTCTCTTTCTGAGGAGACTGATGTTGCTTGGGTGACAGTTTTAGTTTTCAGCCAACACAACAGCCATGAGTGAAGAAGTTATGGGGAAATGGAGGGGTTAACTCTGTAGGCCCCAAACCCACAGAGTGTGGTTCATTGAGATGTTCACAGTTATTTCATGATTCTCACTGACTGTTCTGTTCACTGGACTCTGCTTCTCTTCTCTCCCCCACTCAGCATTCTCAGATTTATACAATTAAGAGTTGGTTCACCCTGGATTTAGCAGTAGTACTGAGATATTGAGAGGGAGGACAACGTGAAAAGATTTCTTCTGGTTGGTAGAAGAATCTGTCCCTTACCCTCCAGTGCATTTGTGTGATTTGTGGCTACCACCCCAGCCCTCAACAGCATGTTCTTAAGAACTTTCCAGCTCTGATCCCACTTGTTTTCTTATCTTAGGTGTCCTGTTGGGAAGCTCTGTTTTTTTGTCCTTGGAAATTCCAGACTTAATTAAATGTGACTCAACCAATTGAGCCATAGTAATTACAAAACCCTTCTTTTTAGGACTGAGTGGCTTCTCCATATTTGTTTTCCTATGTTCCAGTAACCCTTTCAAAATTCTCCAAAGCAACCAGTTTTAGAGTGAACTAGAGATTGAGGTGAGGTGAGGGTATTACTGAAATATGTCAATAATCTTATGAGGAAGGTGGTGTTGTGATTATTATTTTCCCCCCCACATAAAGAAATTAATGCCTAGAGAGGTTAAATTGCTTGCCAGGGTCATACACCTCGGAAGTGGTAGAGGTTGGATTCGAACCCAGTTGGTTAGTTCCTTGTAGTCAGGAACTGCCTGGAACCTTCTGGCTGTTTCCCATGAGAGTGGAAGAGAACATTGGCTCAGAAGACCAAAGGTGCATATGGCGTACTTTTTGCCTGGATGTGACGTCTGGTGCAGGACTTGAGTGATGGGACTTTCTCTTCTTGACGCTCTGAATGATAGTTTGAACCACAAGTTGAGACATTTATTGTGAAGATATGTATCTTAGTGAGAAACTCTTGGATGTGTAAAGTGTGGAGCACCAAAGAGATGTATGAGGTTCTGTAGCGCATGAGGGTGGGTGTAGGTCTTGCTACATATCTATAAGGCTTTTTCAAAACGCCTTAAAGACTGAGCACAAGTTTTGAATTTTCTGCTACTCGGATCTCAAAACGTAATTAAGATTCAGTTCGGAAAGGATAGCAAAAATAATTACACATCCTTAGACGGGAAGTATCATACAATCCAAAACATTTAGAACATTCTTTTTTTTTTTATTTGTTTGTTCAATTTTGTGTATCATTGATCTTTTGAAGTAAAACCCTCCGCCTTTGGTTGTAAAATATACAACTGAGTATGGCCCAGGCTGCATTTACTTCTCTCTGCAGCTGCGGTTTTGCCTGTTACCAGTGAGGTTATGTTGGACAACTTCGAAAAGCCAAGTATTATTGAAATGCTGACCCGATTCTCCCTCTACAATAACTTTGTACACTGGGATAATTTTTCCTAGCTATAGCCCTTAAGGAGAGATGGCTGCAATTACGTTGTAGGATCATAAAGTCTCCGGATTGGAAGGGACATGAGCAAGTAATTCCATCCAACCATTCAATCAGCTTGTAGAATGTCCAGTGATTTCTGGAAGAGCAAATGGTTAAAACTTGTTATTTTTCTTTGGTCTCAGTGTTGTGGTTTTATATTGACAGTGATATGTAGAAATGATTTAAGAAAACATCCGTATTCTCTGGACACAGGAAATGTACCATTTTCGGAAGAATACTCAAAGGGACAGAGGATGAGGATCCAACTGTTAGGGAAGGGGCTCTGGTGTCCGGAGCCCAGTCTGCTGTCTTTAGAATATAACAGATGCTGGGTACAGAGAAATGCGTCCAACCTAAGATAAGTTCAAAGTGGGGATATTTGTTTCTCAAGCAGGATTGGTAGTGCTAGGGGACCTCAGCAAGGTTTGTGGGGAGTGGTATGGTCAGTGGGTGGTCACATGGCTTTTCTCAGTTTTATGGTTCTGTGGTTATGTGGTTCTTGAGGTGGGGCCCCAGTTCCTCCCTTCCCTGTGTCTTTTATCTATCACCCTGTCTCCCACATAGGCCCTTGTTGGGTTGAGTTGAAATGCTTGATTGTTGGGAGGCTGGTAAAGACAGTGAACTAGGGCAGGAGAAAGCAGAATATATTTAGAAATAAAGGGAACTGGAAACCTGTTATAGAACCTAGTGTTTGGAATGAATTGTGGCCAGTCCATGAGTCGTCTGGGTGCAGCAGCAAGATGACCACTTGTCACATCTGGATCAAGAAGTTGACTCTCACTGGGATAAACTATTTGGACTCACTCTATCTGGTGTTTTGGTGGTGTTGCTATCATATTACCTTCAAATAGCCTACGGTTCCTCAAGTTTTCAGCTAACTTCACTTATGGGAAGGTTCTCTGATCTCCCAAGTCTGGAGGAGATGCCCCTTCTGCAGGTTCCAGAAGCATTCTCTATTTCTCTGTCATGTATTTAGCTCACTCTATTGTAATTGTCTGGTTATTTGCTTCTATCCCTCACTAGACTGTAAACTTGGTGAAGTGGGAACCGTGGCCATCTAGTTGGCAGAAACTCAGTATTTGTTGAATGAATAGACCGAACTTCTTCCCTTTTTGGGACACTAATATTGTCTTGATACATATGAATGTGTGGTTGCTCCTCATTTAAAACACAATCAGCATGAAGATGTTAGCTTACAAAGAAGAGGAGGGGTGTGTGGGAGCGAGAAAAATCAATTAGGTAATGATTATAGCTATCTTACATTCTTTCCGGAACAAAGCGGGGCACAAACAAAGGTAGTGATTATTCATTTTAAGGAAAAAATTCACAGCAGTGAATTAACTATACACTTCCCCAGTACCTTTTAAAAGCAAGAGACCCCGTTGTACTTGTCTTACTGCTGAATATTGAAGAAAGAAAGGCAATGCATGAGTTAAAAAGTGTTGGCAAGCATTACAACTCTGTGTGGTTGGAAAGCTCAGGAGCGGGATTTTAGAATTTTAAGGAGCTAAGCCCTAGAGGAGCCCTGAGTTTACAGTTGGTCATCCTTGTTTTCATCTAGGAAAACAGGCCCTTGGGTTGCATTATTCCTGCCTATCAGAGTGTTGAATTTAGGCTTTAGAAAGTAAATTTCAAAATTTAGCAGCCATCTGTAGCCGAATCAACTGATCTTTTTCCTTTTGACCTTGGGAATATGTTTCTGAAATAATCCACTAATATGGTAACCTGCACCGATCAAGAAAATGTTGTCAATTTCAAGTGCCCGAGATATCATTATGATGTTGGATCCTTTCATTGTTTTTAAAATCTGTTGGGATCTGGGTGAGGGGTATTCAGCCTGCAATTAAGAATATCCAGTTCAGTTCAGCAATTCAAGGGACTACTCAGCGGAGTTCCAAATACACGTCTACCCCTGTCAAATACATAATAATACAAATGTAAGAGGTACATTAACTCCTTATACTTAAAGTATACATTCTGTTAGGTCAGTCTTATAAACATATTTTGTTCTTATTTCTGTATAATTATAAAGAGAAAGTTTCTTGAAGTCTTCAATTTAGAAAAAGAAAAGGAGAGCAATATGGTAAATACTGTGCTTTTCTCCTTGAGTGCCTTGCTGGAATTTGTCATTGCCCTGTCCTACTTATTTCAGTTTCCTTTGTCCATGGTATATGTTCCTTTTACACATCCCCCTCCTAAATAATCAGAATCTTACAGTGACTGTCTTACACATTTTATGTTAAAATATACAATAGTAAGCTAAAATTAGTAAGACATTAAAATTTCTACCATGGTATACCATGATATCATATCTCATGATATGAAAAAAAAAAAGATTGCTGTAAACACAGCAAGGAAAGTTTTGGTTAAATGGGGGGAAGATACCAAATGTTGCTTCATTCCACTGGAAAAGCTCAGCTAGCTCATGTCTGAGTTGCTGATGGGTGTGGCTATCTCCAGAGTGATTTGGAGTCTGGAGTTTTTGGCAGTTTCTGGGCCCTTTGCTAGTAAACACATCCAGTATGAACTTCCTCACTGCTGTTGCTCATCTGTTTGTATGATTCTGTCATCTGTGTTTGAGTCAGCTAACCTTGCCTTCGATAGTATTCCTTTATTCATCAAAAACCTACATTATGCCAAGTACCATGTTAAGTCTTGGGAATCCAAACTAAAACAAAACACAACTCATTCTGAAGGAACTTCCAGGGAGTAGGGGAGACAGAAACGTAAACTGATTACAGCATATTGAGGTAAGTATGATCAGTGCCACGCAAGAAATCTGTGTGCTAGGGGAACCCCGGAGGAGGGCACGAAAATCAGATGGGAGGTGGGGAGTGGGCACTCCAGGAAGGCTGCATGGAAGAGAGGGCTCTTTAGTAAAGAGCTGGAGTTAAAAAAAGTGTGGGCATTGGAGGCAGGCATTCCAGTCAGCACAGGGTGGGGGGAAGCATGGAGGCCAGAGGTGAGAGCACTGTGTGGGGCTCAGTGTGGGGAAGAGGGAAGGACACCTGGTGGGAAGGTGACAGGAAAGGAGGCTAGCGAGAAAGGCTCAGTCATGTCCCTGGGAGTCTTTCATCTGTGTTTGAGTCGGCTAGCTCATGCCTGGGTTGCTGATGGGTGTGGCTATCTCCAGAGTTGAGCTCCATCCTGGGCTAAGCTATGGGGTTCGCTCCATCCTGAATGCTAGTTAGTCACGGAAGGGCTTTAAGCAGAGTGGCATGGCCAGATCTGCATTTTAACAAGATGACTGACACCTGAGGGCTGGACGCACTCTGAAGGATAGCCAGACTGGGACATGGGAGGGGGAGGAGGCTAATGTGGAGGTGAAGTGAGGAAAGGGACAAGGACCTGAATGGCAGCAGAACAGAGGGTGGGAGTGGGGGATGGGAGACCTGACAGGCAAGGATCTCAGGCACCCTGGCTTCAAAGAGCTTGTCAAAAACTGGGCTTTCTGGGATCCACGTCACCCTCTGTTCACTGGGTGAGATGTCCTGGGGACTTCCGGTCAGGCTTCCTCTGTGTGTATGCTAGCAGATGCCTTCTTTCCTGTCAGAAGGCCCTGCAGAATAACCAGACCCAGGCGTGCCTGATAGGTCATGTCCAGAGACAAGATCTTGGGCTCACAGTGAGCAAGGCAGCAAGCCGTGCGTGGTTCTCAGAGTCCAGAGAACTTTGAAGAGCTGGTGGTTTCTTCCTTTCTCTCTCTCCCTCTCTTTCTTTCTGAGTCTTCTATTTCCCTACAAACTAAACAAATTAAATCTGTAGGCCACAGAGAGAGAGAGAGAGTAAATATGGGACCCACAGGACTATGATTATAGAGCTGTATTTTAGACAACAGCAGTTAAACTTCTAATTGTCATGTTAGAGACACAAGAAATTTTATGGTTGGGTGTCTTGGCCTTTTTCCTCTCCCTCTTCGCTGACTTTAACCCCTCTCTGACACTGTTTGTCCTGGTTCCCTGCATTACTGCTCTTGGAGGCTCAGTCTGATTGCGAATTCCACTCATGTACAAGAAAAAATCTCTCTTTCTCTCTTATACACACACACACACACACACACGGTCTACATTAAGAGGGTTAATATGAATAGACCGAACTTCTTCTTTTCACATTTAACTTTTTAGGATTTCCCACATTTTGGAATGTCACTCCTTGGCCTCTTCTGTATAATTATTCAAAGCCTGCCTTTGTCATGTTTTGTTTGTTTTCCCTTAATTGTGTCATTTTTGTGATTAACTTGCACTGTCTAGGAACTGCCTTCAGTTTAAAAAAAGAGTAAAGACAGAGAGAAGGAGGAAGGAATAAAGGTAGGGCAAGCTTCCAACATGAGGTTGAAGCCTCCGCCTTGGAGGAAGCTCAGTCAGTCTTGTAAAGAGAGAGTCACGTCATCTCTTGCTGATCCTTTCGGCTTAACCGTTGGAGAAATACCTGTGCCTGTCCATGGATGTGGCTGCGTACGTATTGTGTTCTGATGGCTGGGGTTCCTGCCTCACTTGGTTCCACCAGGCCGTGTTCTCCTTTATGGCCTGCAGTATGTGACTTCTAAGGCTAATAACAGTGGTAGTTGGGGGTGAGATCGTGTGTTGTCAGTGGTTCTGTATATTTTTCCATCCTCACAGACTCATTACCCTACATTTTCTCCCATTTAATTGCCCGTGCCATCTGTAGGCCGTTCATTTGAATTCGTTTCCACGCAGTTAATCTTGTCCCATGTAAACTTTCCCAGACGTTTTTCTGTTTGTTTGCTCCTTTCAGCAAAGAATTGAGCAATTCAACTTTTTCCTTTATTTTGTTTCCTGCTGATTTAAATATCCATTCTCCTCTCTTATAAAAGCGAAGCCAAGGTTGAGTCCTTCCAGTTTCATAATTCTAGAGAAAGCTGTGGAAAAGCAAAAGCAAGCCTTTTCTGCTAAAAGTAGGATGTCTTTGGTAAGTAGCATCAACTGAGGCTCTTTGCAACCCTCTTGCTAGCACTTTCCCCTGGTTATGTGCCCTTCTCGTGCACATAACTTCTGTTGCTGCTGGTGATGAGGCTAGAATAATGGGGACAGTTTTTATCTAACAGAAGAACATTTAATGGATATAAGTAAAAATAATCAAAACTGGATTAGATATTGGTTTAAAATGCTTTACAGTCATGATTTTTCCAATTAAAATTGCGACACTTGAAATTATTTATTGAGATAACGGACACTCCTGAGTAGAAAATTCAGGAAGTCGGAAGCATTTTGTTAGTTTGTGGAGCACATGGAAAACATTTGCCATCTTCTGTCCCCATGTTGCTTCCTCCCAGCGGCACAGCACAATGAGAATATCTATTTTAAAAATGACTTACCCAAGTATGAACAAGGCCCGGAGCCATCAAGGCCCGGCTGTGGGACTAGCACCTGGTTCTTTCTCCTCAGTTGGAGCCTTGGCAGGACCTGGCACCTTCTGGTCGCTCTTCCTTCTCACGGGTGTTTTCAGCAGAAGCTCGGGTTGAAGGAGATCGTAGGGTACTGCTGAAGAGCCACTAGTCAGTCATATTGTAAAAACTTTGCATGGGTAACAGACGGTCACTATGCTTTTTGTGGTGAGCATTTTCGAAATGTACAGAATTGTTGAATCACGGTGTTGTACACCTGAAGCTGACGCAGTATTGTATGTCAACTGTACTTCGGTTAACAACAGAAAAAGAGAGCGCCCAGGCTCTGGAGCCAGGCCGACCTGAATTCAGAACTCGTCTGTGCCACGTGTGAGCGGTGTGGGCTTGAGCTGTGACGTGACGATCCTTGCACTCGTAGAGAGGACACCAGCAGTCCCTTCTGACAGAAGGACTGTGAGGAGTGACTGAGTCATGTATATAAGGCGCTTGGCACAGTGCCTAGGTTATGGGACGCCCTCTGAGAGTGGGGCTCTCATCGGGACCCCACTGTTGGGGCCCTCTTTTGAACCCTGCCGTGGAAACTTGTAGAAGCGTGGGTGCCTTTCCTACCCGAGTCCCCCGAAGCCTGGGGCTGTATATAAACCAGATTGTATAAGAAGCAGCATTAGCAAGGCTTTAAGGCATGTTCCTGACATCACTTTCTCCTTTTGCACATCTGGGAGGAAGGACCATGGCGGTGTTTGGTAATCCTTGTTTATTAGAAGCAATATCTATTGTGTTTTCTCCATCTGGCTGCCTGTACAGCGAAGGGCAATTATCACTTGGGCTCTAATATTTTGCATTTTAAATTCCTCCAGTTTTCCCAAATAGTTAATTGGTTGGTGTGCTTATTTTAATGCCTTAAAAATATTTTACTACTTAAAAATTATATTTGCTATTTCTGACTGAAAAAAACAGGAGGGTAGGAAACCACTTTTCTACATTGGTAAGCATTATGCTGATCATTCTTTGTTGGACATAACTTAGGATGTTAGCAAACTGTGCTTGCCCCATGAATTTCAAGTTCCGGATTCAACTTCAGAAGTTCAAATAAAGGTAAAAATTTCCCACTGTACCGCACGTCGATTAGCTAATGTAGTACTTGAGCCCCAAACTAGGAATGAGCTGAATTGCTCCTGAGGTTGTGACTTTCAGAGTGTCTCGTGGCTTTTTAAATCTTCACTTCCCTTACCTGTGACGTGGTGCAAATACCTACTTTTCCTTCTGCCTGTAGGTTTTGTCAGGATCATCTGAGTTAATGTATAAAAGTACTTTTTAATATGTAAATAATTATACAAATATAAGGGTAGTCTTCTTGTTGTTATTTAACCTAAAGTCATTTTTTTTTCTCTCTCTCTTTCCTCACTGCCTAAGTGCTCGATGGGCATATGGTCTGTTCATTAGTCCTCCTTTTCTTCCCTCATCCCAGAGAGAATCCTTTCTATATTTTTTTCTCCCCACTTGCTGTTTACTTAATGATATCTTCATGTTCAGCAAGGAGTAGTGTTTCCTCTGCTACCGCCATTGATATTCCTGGATTTGTAGGTGCATTGAAAACGTAGACAGGGCTTCTCGCTATAGTTTGGATGTGGGGACATAAATACCCCATATTCACAGGAGTCTAAAGACAAATGCAGTGAATATTTTACATATGAAAATGAAAACTTCTTCTTTCTCTTTCATTCCTTATTCTCTCCAGTATCTTTTTTTTTTTTTTTTTTTAGATAATGGCTGTTAGTTTTCTTTGATTCTCCCTTTCTTTCTGGTACTTTTAATTTGGTGCAGAGCAGGGTGGTAAAGTTAATGCACCAAGGAATGGAAAATGCTTCCAGCCTTCCAGAGCTGCTGGAAAATCAAAGCTTGGTTTGAGGCCAAATCCTGATGTGGGACTTGAACTCATGACCTAATGCCAGAGGCAAGAATGTTACCAGCCGACCCACACTGACCCTCATAAGATTAGGCATTTAAAATACTTCCTCTGAGTAGTCCTATTGTTACTTTCTGTTTTTCTCCTCTTTCAGCCTTTTCCTACAACGTTCCTGGCTTCCCTGTTAGGAATACAATTTTAGTTTTCAGATCTTTTTTTCACTTCCTTTCCATTTGCTTGTTACTGTTACTTCCTTCTTGCTTTCCATGTCTCCTGGGTGAGTTCCTTTTTTGTTGTTGTTCCTGTTCCTTCCTGTACTTCTTCTGGATTAAAATAGTCTCCAGGGTCTCTGGCTGCTTGCACATGAAGCTGACCTTCCTTCTATTCATATAGGGTTCCCCCTGAGCATCTGAAGATCCTTTCCTCCTCTCTCAAGATACTCAAACCCCTGCACCCATTCCCTGTTATTAGCACCCATTCTCAGCTGACTTATGGACTAACTGACCCTTGTACTCAGCTCTAAGTGAAAATTAAATCTCTTGTACAAAGATGCTGAGCAAGTGCTTTGTTCATGTTAAGTGTCACTGACAAACACTGACTTCTCCCCACATCTGCTGACTCTGTGTATGGTGCTGAAGGAGAAGGAACTCTTGGGCACTGACTTCGAGATGCAAGTTTAATATTCATCTACGTGCAAAGCAGTGGCTCCGCGATCAGGGGAACCCCAGGAAGCAGCGTTCTTCCAACTCGCTGGTGTGGGCATCCCAGAGGGATCGGCAGTCATTGCGCTCCCACAGAAGCGTTTCTCAGGGAGTTAAAGTTGATGAAAATGTTTCTTTGTGAACATTCTTTGGTTAGAGTTGGAGGATTATGATATTCTTTACAAAAATGACTTTCTACCCAATGTTGACCTAGACCGTCCACAGATGAGGGTCTGCTTGAGGGTTTATCCCGTATACAACTTTAGATGGCTGGGCCAAAAAGTGCAGGTGGACAGCAGCTCTGATAGCAGCCCCCAGTCCTAACCTGAACTCCCTGTTTCGCTGAGAGTTCCAACAACAGGGCTGATGAAGGGTTAAAAGATTTCCTTCCATTTGTCGCCCCAGCTCCCTATGTGGATATATCTCCAAGAAAAGAACTAGCTGTATCCCTCCTGGAGAATCCAGACTTGTAGATTTCATTATCCCTAGTGACGTCCATGTTTCTGAGCAGCTCTGTCACCCTCCTGTCACTGCTTCTGCCACTGAATCAGCCTGTAGTGCTTTTCTGCTCCCTGATTGACTGACTGATGAACTCCCATTTACCTTTCAAGTCCCAGCTCAAATGTCATCTTTACTCTTCTACCCTTCCTGATCCCTCTTCTGGGATAATTACCCTTTCATCTGGGTCTCCTTAGCACTTTACCAAAAGCTCTCTTATAGCACTTATCACAACATATCCTTTTATTTATTTTTTTCCTCTCTGCCCTGTTCCTTTGTGTGCTTCGGGGGTGGGGACCCCCGTTGAATCAATCTTTGTACTCCCATCACCTGGGACCATGTCTGAGCCACACTCGGTACCCAGTAAGCACCTTATAAATTGTTTGGCCTTACCTCTATTATAAAACGTGTATCTTTATGACTTCTTTTTTATTTTTTTTGCCATTTGGTGATGTTGTAAATCTTATATTTTGAAACAAAAAGGAAAAATATTAAATAAGTAAGCTAGATTTAATTTCTATTTTATGTGTCACCAAATGACACAATGAAAAAGGAAGATGCTGCTTTTGCCTCATTTTTGTTATCATTATTTGATGGACACATTTCACAATCTTACAAAACTTGACTTAACTGTGATGGTGACCTCTATAGATGGGATGATGTGGTATTTAGAGTTAATCCATAAATTTTGTGGTGACATATAGGTTTGAGACACGGGTCAAAGATAGACTTTTGGGAATGCAATTTCTCTTTGGATTTCAAAGTTATTTTACTTAGGGTTTTCACATATCTTATTATATCTTAATCTGATGGTTCCAATTTGCTTCAAGCTTGCATTGACCCAGTGTCAAGCCAATTTGGCTATGCTCTGTGCAACACATTTTTGTAAAAGGATCTGACACCCTCCATGCACATGACCACTAGGGTTATGCACATCATGGTGAAGGCTGTCTGAGATCTTTGTGGCAGGCTTGTTGTGTAGGGCACTCTCTCGGGGTGTGCTGTTCCTTACCAGGATTCACTGGCAAAAAGGGAAAAATATGTGAAGTAAATTATATGTTATTATATAAACATATTATTTGTATACTTTTCAGTGTTCACAAGTAAAACTCAACTCCCTTTGCTCTCTTACCCTCTCCAACTTTCCTCTTCTCTGTGGTCTTACATTCTTAACTCTTGAATTTCTACTTAAAGCGAAATGCAAAGCCTATGCCGGAAGTTTTCAGGATTCTAGCTGTTGTTAGGTGTTTTCATTCAGACTCTCCTGGTGTCATTGGCTCTGGCAAGAGCAAATTTTCTGACTGCTTCTGATCTTTCTTGCCTTTTTATGGAGCATGCTTTCCTCACCTTTTTCTGTGTATAGGGATTTGATGGCATCGATGTTTGCTTTGGACAGAAGGAAGCACATTTTTAAGCAATTCTTAAAGTTATTCTTAAAAAAGTGATGCAACATCATTATCCATATATTTTTTTAAAAGGATCATAATCCTACTGCTATAACACAGTTGTTTATACATTGGCTCTTTATCTTCTAGTCTTTGTCCACATAGTTGCAGTCCTGCTATTTATTCAGTTTTGTAATCAGCAAGATATATTTTTCAGAACAAATTCTCTAGAAGTTACTTTCTAGTTTGAATCTTTTGTGACATTTGTTCTATTTCTCATGTCACAAAAAACTGCATTTGGACTTTGTGTTTGAGGAGTTTCAAGGTGATAGTGCCTATCTGTTATTGGTTAACGAGCTTCATTTCTGTCCTTTTTCCTGTGAAATCTCCTATCCTTTATCAGGACTGTGGAGCTTTTACGAGGAGCCTGATAGTACAATGAGGTGAAGGCATGTGAGGAGTGGAACGCACCCCTTTCTTCTGCTGAACACCATTGTGTGCTCTGTTCTGGGGTGTGGGGCCAGAACTCTCCAGGGCTACACTATTCAATATGGTAGCTACTAGCCACAGGTGCCTATTGGGCATTTGGACATGTGGCTAGTCCAAATTGAAATGCTCTGTGCATGCAAACCCATCATGTAAAATAGCTCAGTGAGTTTCTATAGTGATCATATGTTGAAATGGTAATATTTTGATATAATGTATTAAATAAAATATATTGTTAAAATTCATTTCATCTGTTTCTTTTACTTTTTTTAAAATGTGGCTACTAGCAAATTTAAAATTACATATTGGGACTGGCATTATATTTCTATCTGTCAGTTGTTCTAGGGCCTCGCATTTAAAAACACAGGATGTAGTTTATTAGTGTGTTCTGAAATCAATTCAGTGGGTCAAAAATTGGTATTTTAAAATTGGAACAGAACGGAATAGAAAATATCAGAATGGTATTATTCTGAAACTTCTTGTTTTAAATACATGTATGTGTTTACTGAGTCACTTGTAAAACGTATCTTTTCTTTTTGCTATGAATTGTCATTAAAAAGGTTGAAAATCACTGTTCTAGGGTGGTCCAGCTTAATTTAAAGCATTACCAGGAGGCCTGGTCTGCTCTGTAAGAGGACAGGTTGGTACCATGAATACCATGTAGATTTCAGGTCTGGTTGGTGGAAGCTCTTCTAGAACTTTTCAACTAAACCAGACCCAGCATCAAAGTAAATCTGAGCACGAGGGCTCATCCAAAAAACAGTAGCTACTCAGGACCAGCCCAGAGGGAAGGGTCAACTAAGGACGGCTGCCATTCTGCCATCTGACGTCAGGACCTGTGTTGCCCAGCAATAAAGTGTCCCTCGAGCTGGGAGTGACTTTGTCTGATTAGTTTCTTCTAGAAACTTCCTCAAAATGGTCTCCTCGGTGGGTGGTGATACTTTCTAAGAAGGAGGGTGGTTTCTTAATGACCTTGGAGCCAAGCTGGGTTGGACAAGTTTCTCTTTGGCCCTTAGATCTTCCACCCACCATGTCCTGTTGAAATCAGAAGAGGCTGTACTGCAATCTAGGACCACACCAGTCCTCTTCCCTCCTGAGAGAAAACATGTGCTTACAGTACACAAGATGGGGGCGGGGGGGGGCAGTTACCAGGGCGCTGTCTGTGACTGGGTTCTAAATAAAGGACCCCGAAAGCCACAGAGAGAGGAGCAGGGGAAAGGCTCCAAAAATGAAGTTTATGGGGTTGCATGGGCCTTGTATTTATTCTGAAAGTTGTAAAAATTCTTTGGGGCTGACCCATTTTTCCTTTCTTAATTAAAAAAAAATAATCTGGCAGGCAAGAGGAAGAAATGTAAGACACGTGACTAATGCTTCAGCGTTTTCTCCTGGAGCCAGATTCTTTAAAATTATACCTTAGCCATGCTTGATGTTTTAAAAACAATTGCCCACAAAAGCCACCAAACATTTGTTTCTGAAACTTGTAGACTTAGATGGCATCCCTTTCAGGAAAGAGTCCAAAAGCATAATACTTAGGAGTTACTGAACCGAAATCTTTTTTGGAGATTTTTGCCCTGGTGAATTAGATTACCGTAGGAACTGGCGGAGGGCCAGGCAGCCTTTTGCCTTTATTTTGCTTGAATATTTCCAGTCCTGTTGCTAGTCACCCAGAAATTTTGAGGGAGTTAGACGAAATGACTTTCAAGACGGAAAGTACTGTAATTCCAACAACGGACTGAGTTGGCAGTAAGGAACTGTGTTTATGTCAACCTCTTGTTGTTCTGTACTTATCACAAATCAGTCCATTCATTCATTCATTCATTCATTCAATTGTTCATTTAAATTTGAGCCCATACTAGGTGCCAAATATTTGCGCTTGGCCTTTGTGGGAAAATCACAGAATTTTAGAGCACTGATCACGGTGGATTGGAGGGTCTTTAAGGTCTAGTGTTATTTCCTGGGTCCTACCTTTACATGCTCCCCACTTTAACCTAACAAGGCTACTTCCCTGCCCTGGAGTCTTTTTCCCCTACTGTTGCCTCTGTCTGAAATGCCTTCCTTTCCCCAAATATTCTTCTGTTTAAATCCTAGCCATCACTCAAATTCCAGCTCACATGCCACTACTCCTGTGAATCCACTCCAGTCGCCCAAATGGTGGTAAATTATCCTTTTCTGCACTCCAGCACACTCTACTTCTCTTGTGACATCACATGTAATCTTGCATTAGGTCAACCCAAATGAGATTGCCGTGTTTATAAAGTTAAAAATGGTTGAATACTGGCAATTTTCTATGGTTCGTTTTAATATTAGGAGTGTTCATTTTTTAAAAATTTCTTAACATTAGTTCTCTTTGCAGATGTATTATACTCATGACCTATATTCAGCTAAGATTCCTTGGTCTTTTTAGTTTTGTAATGTTAATTGCTATTAAACTATGTCTCATTTAACCTGTACGTGGAGAGTTGATTTAAGAAAATCTAAATGTAAAAAATACGTATTTTTGTGAAGTACAATTTTGTTAGTTGTAGCTAGTTTTTTCTAGCTTTTTCAAAATCTTCTAAAATTCTGATTTGGTAAGTCAGTGTATCAGCTATGACTTTCAATTCATTTTAATAAAGTTTTATATAATTACCTATGTCATTTGCTAACATGATTTAATCAACATGGCCAAAGACAAAACCGTGTTCTCTTTCTGGAGACATTCTCCACTCCTAGCAATGCTTCAGGGTTCACATTGCTTCCCTAGTTAGCATCCCTTGACTATTTGGTTTGGATACACATCTAGTCAACTCTACATCTGTTCAACTCATAGAGCTCCATCATATTTATAAAGATCTAAGGGGAGAGCTGGTGAAATGGTATTATGAGTTTGTGAACATGTCTGGAGCATTCCATGTTACTTGCCTAGGGTCAGAACAAGATGGAAAGTTAGTTTGATATAATTTTTTCCTCATGATTTATGTTTGCTCCTTGCGATCATGGCTTATAAACCATCTGGGATATTGGCAACAATGGTTGGCGGGCCAACCAGTCCATTGTTTCCAGTCTGCCTTAATTTCTGTCTGAAAATTGGTGTGTTTTCTTGTTGCCAGTCTTCAGACACTTCTATGATTCTGTGCTTCTGTGAAGATTCCACTCATTAATATTATGATCATATCTGCTGGATCTTTCAGTGCCTTTTCAGATTGCTTATCTGGCTCTGGAGACACGAAATTACTTAAAGGGCTAACTAAGTGCTTTCTTATTATCACCTTCTCTATCTTGGGCTCTAGTTTCCTCTTTACCATGTTGGTCCTACCCTTTCCAGTTTGAAGATTCTTTTCTTTGATAGCGAAGATAGATGCATAAGAGGAGTGAAGTAGTTCTCTTTTCTCTGTTATCAGTTAGCATTAACCCCCATCAGCAATGAGCCTCCTCCCTTCCTCATTCTTGCTCCCAATACAGCTGAAAAAAGCTCTTTTACTTGACCTTACCATTTTCACAAGACTCAGTTCATTATGACTGTTATCTTTTCATGGGGCCATGCTTTTCGATCTGTGCTACCCTAAGTAGACAGCCTTAAGCCCGGGGCCTTCTTTCTACCTCCAGTCACTTGGAAATCCTTGACCTCTTTAGTTGCTTTCTTTCTTTTATTTCATATTTGGAATATTTGTCCTACCTTTCTTGAATCCTCTTCCCTGTTAGAGGTTTATGCTAACTTTGAAAAAGCATTCTTTTCCTAACACCTGGGCCAGCTCTCTGACGCTTCTAGGAGAACAGAATCCCTTTCTCCCAAGGTTTCTATACAGTCTACAGCAATCAGTTTTCATTAGCGATCATGATCGTTTCTGGAATAATAGCTGTTTTTACTTCCTTCAATCAGTAGAGCATTGGTGATTGAAGGAAGCCATGGTGCCCACTTGTACAGTGAGAAGGGGGATTCAGAGACGGTTCTGAGAGAATAGTTGTGTCGTTAGCAGAAACAGGGATGCTGGGAGGAAGAGCTTCTTTGTGGTACTGGTGGGGCATGCTGATTTCAAGTTCAGACATGGCATGATGGGGCAGTTTTCTGATTGGAAGAGATTCAGGATCAGAGAGATGCGTTTGGGTACCATTCACACATAGGTGAGTGAAGCAGTAAGAAAGAGTGATATGGAAAATGGAAGGAGGCTGAGGGTCAGGCCTGCATAACACACACTCAGGAAGCAAGAAGGTGGAGAGCAGTTAGTCCAGGGGGCAGAAAAAGCACAGTTAGAGAGGTAAGGGGGAGAAGCAGGCTAGTTGGTTATCATAGGATACAGGGGAGGCCAACGTTTTCAGATGTTTAGAGGCTTATGTACCCTAAGAAACAAGAGTAACACCCTCTCGCTTTTGGTTATTTCAACTTTCCAGAGCAGATTTAAAAACTGAAAGTTAATGAAAAAGTTCTTTGAGTAACCCAAATAGCTCACTCTGGAGGAAGGGCCATCATTCTTAATACATACCATGTTAATTCCTTAGCAAAGTTGGCTTATTTATATATAGTCATAATAAAGGTTTTTGTTTACAGTTGAGTAGATGTGGCACATTTGAAAGAGAGTGAGGCAGACATGCCCATAAGACGAAAACTATCCCAGTGGTAGGTTGTTCAGATGTCACCTCTCAGTGAGGCCTTCTTTAACTACTCATTTAAAGTGCACGCCCTCATCCCCCACCCCTGTTGTGGACCCTGTCTTGCCTCTTAACAACTGTCTAGTATACCCTTTTATCTGTTATTGATTGATTGCCTCTCTCCTGCATTAGAATGCAGGTTCCATGCGTTGAGTGTTGCTTGTTTCTCCCCCTGCTGCCTTCCCAAAGTCTAGAACAGCACCTCGCAGGTAGAAGACACAATACGTATTTGTTGAATAAATGAGTGTAAGAAAGTAAAGGTGATTATACATGCAAGTGAACTAGGAAGGTGTAGGTATTTGGGATCATTTAGTTTGGAATAAGCCCTAATCTCTAGCTCAGTGTCCCCGGCGGCAGGTGCTCTAGTCCCTTGCAACGTTGGTGGCCCGCTGAGCTATGAATGAAAGGTTAAATTACGCTTAGGACATTCTACTTCTGAAGGCCGAAAAATAACACATTTCAGAAACATTCCCGGCAGATAAATAAAGCTTTCAAAATACTAGTGTTTAAAAGGCCCCTCATTGGGAAAACAATTCCTTCTGTGTTGAACATTACATTTCCCCGTGTAGGATTGCTATTATGTGATTTAAATGTTCAGCTGACCCTTGAACAGCAACAGGGGTTAAGGGCGTTGACCACCCACAGAGCTGAAAATCTGTGTATAACTTTTGACTCTCCCAAAACTTAACTACTTACAGCCTACTGTTGACTGGAAGCCTTGCTGATAACATAAACAGTGGATAGCACATATTTTATATGTCATCTGTATTCTATATCGTATTCTTCTAATAAAGTAAGCTAGAGAAAAGAAAAGCTTATTAAGAAAATCATTTACGGTGCTGTATTAATCAAAGAATTCTGCACAGAAGTGGACCCGCCACAGCTCAGACCTGTCTTGTTCAAAGGCCAGCTGTACCGCTTTCTTAAAAATTGGATTTTTCCTTTTCCGCATTCAAACCCCGAACAACTTCCTTCCAGCTCCGCCGGAAATAAATATGAAAGGTTCCTTCCTTCCTAGTCTCAGAGGCCTTTGACCAGAGGTGTGGAATTAGCGAGAGGCTGGGGCTATGGCGGAGTCTGCGGGGGCTACCTCTCGTGCTTTCTTGGCAAAATGAATGAGTGTGGACTTCTCACTACCTGCTAGGTGCCCATCAAATCCCGTGAGTCGGTTTGAAAAATGCTCTATTTCCTCTCCAGTTAAGACATAGCTACAAAGCATTAGCTCTTCAGTCCAATCCTAGCCTGGCCGCCGCCTGCACGTCGTACCCTCTTCCAAGTTGCCTTTTAGTCCTTGAAGAAGCATTTCTTTCTGATTCCCCTTGTGTGTTATTTACTTTGGACGCAATAACTGTTTACACATGTTTCCCGGGATCCGTCTAATTTAAAGTTTTTCAACCTTACAAGCTCTGGAAGTGAGCGAGGAGAGCTGTTCGAGGGGAAGGGGAAGCCCCCCCCCCCACTTTTATTCGAGTGACATGGCAGCATGGCAACGTGGCGGGTATCCACATAGCTGGGCGCATTACATAAGGTAACGGTCACCCTCAGCCAGATCCTTAACCCATCTCACATTCAGGACCATGGTGTCCACTTGTGGAGACAGGACTTCCTTTGTTCCCGAGAATAAGCAGCTAGTGATTATTAGCTTAGCTATGAAGTTAAATCACATTCCTGGAAAGGGAAGTGTTGTAGCTTTTTTTTTTTTTTTTAAATGGGAGAGGAGAATGCATTTTTGAAAATCCAAACATATGGTTACCACTGATGACGTGAGCATTACACCTCGTTGACAAGAAGTTTTATCTTTTGTTCGATGCAGACAGTTACATATAATCTCCCATCGTGACTGCTCTCCTGATAAAATGAAGTCCAAATATTTGCCTTTAAGTAGCTGTACTGACGTGGATCAGCCATGTCCTGGTTTGCCCACACTGGTGTCTTTTCCCTCCCAATCGCTCGCAGAGGGAAATTGGGCGTGCTGTTGAGTGTAGGACCTGAGAGGCTGTGATTCATTCGCAGCACCTGACACTGAGTAGGCTCTCACTATTTGCTGTATGTTAGATGCAGGGTGCGTGGG
>NC_138374.1:98716049-98767728 GCF_054177405.1 Leptonychotes weddellii | reverse complement strand
GATTTCCCCCACTTCATTCTTCTCCTCCCGCTACCTTCTTCTTCTTCTTTTTTTTTTTCTTAACATATATTGCATTATTTGTTTCAGAGGTACAGATCTGAGATTCAACAGTCTTAGTGCCCTCATCTTTAAATTGGGGTTGTTGTGGGGATCAAATGTGTGTGTCTAAAAGAGCCTTGGTATTAGAAAGGGCCACACATCAGTTGGTTAAGCGTATGACTCTTGATTTCAGCTCAGGTCATGATCTCAGGGTCGTGAAATGGAGTCCTGTGTTGGGGGGTCTGCACTCAGCAGGGAGTCTGCTGGAGTTTCTCTCCTTCTTCCTCTGCCCCTCCCCCCACTTGAGCTTGTGCTTTCTCTCTCCCTCTCCCCCTCTCTCAAATAAATAAACAAATAAAATCTTTAAGAAAAAAAGGGTCACACAAACAAAAGATAAGAGTGTTCACAATCTGAATTTTTCTAGTCAGAATTGAACTTGGATAGTAACACTGATTAACGTTAAGTGTTCACTTGCTCTGATCTGCTTCAGTCAGAAACATTTCAAAGTCAGTATATGTATGCCTCTACTGTGAATAAAGCTAATGTCCGTTGATGACAGTGGAAAAAGGATAAAATTGGTCCCTTGCTAGGGTAAGGAAGAAAGGGAGTTGGAGAGGAGAGTGGTAACACCAAAATTTTAGAAGAGGGAATTCATGCCTAAGTAAAAGCAGATTATTTTACTCCAGTCATGGTTTATTTCATTTAATGGTCATTGGAATTCCTCTGGTGTTGTTACTGTGCTTTTTAATTATTAATGTTTCTTATAATAATCTGGGACTTACTGCAGATTCCCCAGTTACAAGGATTTGGATTTAGTAGCTTGGAGGTTGGGTCCGTGAATCTGCTTTTAACATGTTCCCCAGGTGGTTCTGGTGCCGGCAGACCATGGTCCACATTTTGAGAAACTTGCCTTCTCTAGTAGTCTTCTAACTGAATCCATTCTTGCTTTCCTACAGTTCATTCTCCATGTCACATTTGATCATGGTGTCCTTATTGCCTAAAACCTTTTAGTGGCTTTCTACTGATACTCGGTTAAGGTTCAGAATTTTTCTGGCTAAGCTTATCTCTTGCCACTGTGGCTCACTCTCCTTTGACCACATCGCCTTCTCTCTAGCCTTGTGGTATGCCCAGTTTCTTCCTGCGTCGTGTCATTTGCACCTGCAGTTCCCTCACCTGAAATTGTTCTCTCTCACCCTTACCTGGTGAACACCTACTGATTATCCTGGTCTCTGTATTCCTCCGAGAAACTTTCCCCGATCACTATGACAAAATCTGACCCCATTCTCTTATGTTCTTTTAGCACCTTTTTGGGGAAGCAATGATCTCTACTGTCATTAGATAGCAAACTGTTGAATTATCTCTTTAATATTTGTCTTTGCTTGAATGGTGGCTTCGTGAGGAGAGGGACCATGTCTGTGTTCATTTCTGTATCCATGGTGTCTTATAATAGTACCATGAACATATGGCAAGCTCAAGTACTTTTGAATAAATGAATGAAAGTGGGATTTGTGGTAAAGAAGCTCTGCTCTAGACCTGCACTTAAGTATAATGACTGGGGTTGCAAATGGACTTTGTTATAAGGTGGAAAACATCCTCACTTAGCATTCTGGAATGAGATGTTTAGAACACTTACTTGTTTCAGTAATAAAAATTATTATAAATAGAGACCTCAAACAATGGTCTTAGTGTTTAAGGCTTAAAACCTGGCATGGGAGAAAGGGGAAGTTAAAAGACTTCAAATGAAATCCTTACTTACTTTATACCATGTCTTTCATGCAGGAAGTATTGGAAGCTTCTTGGTTGTCCAACACCCCACATGTAAACTTTTTACAGTGTATTTATCCTTATATCATGTAGCTGGTTGATGAGTTTGTGTATTCATCTTCTGATACTCCCACTTGGAGTTGTAAGAAATGAAAACAAGTGCATATTCCCACTCTCTGTTTTCAAAGCAAGCAATCGGCTCAATGGCTTTTACATCTAATAGAACAATGAAGGCAATGTCAGTCTCAGAGAATGAGAGATCCTTGTTCCATGTAGTTTGATTCAGCATCTCAATCTTGATGGGAAAGGAATTCTGGAAAAAAAAAAAAATCCATGATTTTAGTAATTTTTAAAATCATGATAATCAGGTATGGAATTGAGATTCAAAAAAAGCCCAGAATAGTCATTTTGATAAATTCACTAAGGTTCTCACCTGCTATGAAGAGATCTTTGTTTTTACCCAAGATTTTTAGTTCAGAGGACTGAGTTTTATATGTTTTGGTACATCTTTGGAGTTTACTAAGCCTTTAATTCAGATTTCTAAGTCATCTGCAATTTAATTGCATTAATTAGTTTCTCACTCATTACTACAAACATGCAATCATTGTTAGACATCATTTTGTACGCCAGCAATACGTGAGTGAACAAGATAGATAAGGGCTCTGCTGTTGTGGAGTTGACAGAGAGTAAACAAGTAAACAAGTCAGTGCTGTTAAGAAACTAACCTAGATCACATGATCTGGTCTGGTGGAGGAAGATGGGTCGCATGACACTGAGGAGATACTCCAGATCAAAAGAAGTAAATGAGAGGAAGGATCCACATGAGAAAGTCAGGCCGAGTAGCATTTTAGGCAGAGGGGCAAATGCAGAGACCATTAGTGTGAATGAGCTTACTGTGTTTTGAGAACTGAAAGACATGTGTCTGGGGCTTAGAGAGGGAAGGAGATGGTTTTGGTGGTGAGGTCAAGGAGGTAGGCAGAGGGGCCTTGTGGGCCATGATGGAAGTCTGCATATTATTCCAAGTATTATGGGAAGCCAGTGAGAGGTTTTAAGCAGGGGAGTGACATGATCTGATTTGTGTTTTTAAGAGGTCACTATGGTGGGACCCTGGCTGGCTCAGGTGGTAGAGCATATGACTTTTGATCTTGGGGTTGTAAGTTCCAGCCCTGAGTTGGGTGTAGAGATTAATTAAAAATAAAGTCCTTAAAAAAAAAAAGATCACTGTGGATGCCATAAGAACAATTTTAAAAAGGCATTTGCTTTAGCAGTCCAGCTAAGAGGTGATGATCAAACATTACATACTTTTGCTGTGTATGTACACACTTTTCTTATTTATATGTACAGACTTTTTTATTTGACTGAATTTGGAATAATCAAGTAAAGCTGGTTTAGGGAACATAATGTTAAATTTGTTAGATAAAAAACTCATTCCTATCTTAAAAACATTCATTTAATACTCATGAAGTGCTTGTTGATGTGGTTATGGGCTAATTTCTGGAGATATAAATACAAATATGACTAGTCTTTGCTTTTAAAGATTTCACAGTCTACTGGAGGATGCCTAGAAGTAACGAAATGCTGACAACATACTATGGAAAATGTGTGACTACCACAGATGTTTCTGTCTGTCTCTTGGTGGACATACACAATCATTTCTTTTGGGAATGTACCTAGGAATGGAATTGCTGAATCACAGGATAGGCATGTTTGGCTTTAGTGAATACTTGGACTTTATTCTAAAAGTAGAATTTGTGCTTTAGAAAGAACATTTTGGCAAGACTGGAGGCAAGCAAGCATCGTTAAGTGCTTGTTACACTACCCAATTAAGAAATGAGGTCTAAATTAAGGCAAGACCATGCCTTAATGGTCATGGGGAGCAGTTTAGGGAATGGGACAGGTTGGATTTTGGAGTCGAGGGGAAGATAAGGTGGAGACGAGGATGACTGGCAGCTTTATGACTTGTACCTTGACTAAGTCAAGACTAAGTCAGAGGCTAGAGAAGGGGTGAAATTTTAGAGGAATTAAATGAGTTTCTTTTTGCACATGTTGAATTAGAGTTCCTAATGGATTATCCAGCAGAAGAAAAGTTCAAAGGAAAGTAAGAACTCGAGATAAAGATCTGGAAGTTAATATAACTTATGTTAGGCAAAACTGTAGGGCTATATGTATGAGATGGCTAGAAAGAGGATGCAGACTAAGAAGAGGCTGGATGTTAGAAATGTTTCCATCTTGATGGTAAGTGAAGGATGAGGAACCAGTGATCAGCCTGTAGTATGGAAAGAGAGCCTTGAGGGAGATGAGCTAGAATTCTGGTAAAGTGTGACTCTGGGTCCAGACCACCTAGATTTACTCCTGGCTTTGGCCACCTTTTAGCTGTGTGCCCTGGGAGAAGTCACTTAGTCTTTCTCAGCCTCAGTTGTCTGTAAAATATCTGTAAAATGGGGATAATAAATGTATCTGCTTTATAAGGTTATTATGGGATACATAAAACATGCTTAGAATTATTAGTTGTTGTTGTTGAGAAAGGGATGTTCATAAACTAAAGGGGCAGAGAGTTCCAGGAGGGAATGAGTGGTGCCTGTTCTATAGGGAGACCGCAGGAGGGAAGTGCAGGAGCATTTTCATAGGATTGACGACCAGGTGGAAGAATACTGAGAGCAGAAGTAAAATCTATAGGCTAGTCTTAGTACCTTCCCTTCGTGTAGGAAAGCCCATTGAATTTCAGAGCATAAACATGTCAGAAAGATCACATGGTTTGCTCGAAAGCATCTCAGGTCATTGACATGAGTGTTAATAGCTTGGTTTATTATATAGCTCTTTTATCTCAAGCAGTTCAAAGTGCATCCAACATTTTTTTTGAATCATCCTCACAACATCAAGGTGAGTTAAGGAAGGTAAAGGTAACATTATTCCCAGTTGACAGATGAGGACCCTGAGACGAAGAGAAATCCCATGGCTTTGTCTAAGCTTATATTAATCAGCTTCTCCTTTATCCCATCAACAGAACTTACTCATCTCTCTTTTAGCATTGTCAAGCACAGGATTCCTCAAAGGGTGATCAAGGAATCTTCTGCATTTAGAATCCCTGGGGATGCTGGCTAAAATGCAGATCCCTTGGCTTTATTCTAGGTCCACTGAGTCTCTGCAAATACGGGCTCAGGAATCAGTGATTTTGCCAGCACTCCAAGTGATTCTTTTGAAACTGTTTAGTGTGTTCAAGGAAACAGAGAAATAAATCCCCAAGTGTATATTGTTCTTAGTGACATTATTCACACACAAAAAATCTTCAAGTATTTTATATTCAGAAACTCAAACTACTGTAACTAAAACCTAGTACCCTTTCTGAACATATTGTCTGATTTATTAACTTTGTGAAATGGAGTAGTATCTTTGGGCTTGAAAGTAAAACTGATTTGACCTATACAGATGAATAGGACAATTTATTGTTGTGTTACCATAGCACTGCTGGGGGTGTCACAGAGAAGCTACGGCCAAGAACTCTCTCTATTTACTTCAGTTTGGTCAATGGTTCCATCTGCAATTACTGTATATAGTAAACTTATATGTATATAAGTTTATAAGTATATAAATTTATATATTAGTTACTTATACATATTATATATTAGTTACTATATATAGTAAGCATATATATATATATATTTTCATATATATATGTTTTCATGTGATAATAAAATCAACCATATCTCTCTATGGTATTTCTAGTAGAGCAGCATAAAACTCTCAGGATCAGGTAACTTGAAGACTCTGACGCTAGGGATGGACTCCATTAGAGCAAGCCCAGGTCCAGTCAGTGATGGCTCATAAAGCACTTTCTTCTCCTTTAGTTGTAGGGGAGGTGGATTTTTCTGTGTGAGTTGGCATCTTGTCTGTCTGGTTCTCTGTTTTTACTTCTGGCTTCCAGCAGCCACATAGTAGGGACTCAGCAAATACTTGTTGAATGAATGAATCCACTCAAGTATATTTAGGAACTATCAAACACAACCAAGTTAAAAAGAGTTATTCTAGCCTACCGCTGAGAGAAATAGAAGGCACTGACAAGTACTCAATGATTAATTGAACTGGAACTAGAAACAGAATCTAGTTCTGTGGGATTCCCCCCACCCCCCTGCTCTTCTTCCTTACCGTTGATTCTCCTTCTTTACCATCGACTCAAGAGGGCTTTATCTGAAATTCTCACTGTAAGGCCCCTATTATTTACCTGGCATTATTTAATAAAAACACGCCCTAGTCTTAAGTTCTGTACATCCCTTCCCTTCCATGCCATTAAGTGAGAAGATTCACATTCATATTATATAATCTCCACTGTTAGGTTTTTAAAGAATACAGTCCTTTATTTCCTTTATAGATTCCCTTAGCACCTCATTTGGGTTCTTTGCACAATGGAAGTTCTTTTAATACTGTTTTTACTGACTTGATATTAAGAACGGGTCATGACCCATGGGAATGATGAGCATATTATTAGGAAGATAAATATTTTCTTTATGATTGACATGCCTGTCTTTTTACATGTATTTTTGACATACTAAATCTATTGAACAGAATGGTTGCTTTTTCAGTTTCTGTTCGTTTGAGAAATTGGATCTGTGTTTTTGCCAGCTATCAGTCCTTTCTATACTCTACCTTCTCCTTTATTTTTATTAAGTGTCAGCATTTACAAACCTGCCACTTCGGCTAAATCCCATAGTCAATCATATTATCATTCTACTTTCATTTTCCTTTCTTTCTAAAGATAGAAGGAAATGATCTCTTGGCTAGAGAGATTTATAAACCTAGCAGGCAGGAAAATTAATTAATAATCTGGAAATCAGAGGAGCACATCAGTATCCCCCATGGGTTCTTAGGCTGTTATCCAGTGGCTTCTCAAACAGCTTACTAACATTGTTTTCCTGGCTTCTTTTGAGCCCTTGGTGAAGTCATTTGTCTTTCTGAGGCTTAATTTACTCATTTAAGAAACTGTAATAATGAGGGGGATGGGGGATTTGTGTTTTCCTCCAGAGAGGATGTTTAGCATGAAAACAATACTTTTCCCCCTTAGCTGTTAAAGCTTTTGGTCAGTGTCAGGAGGTAGGAGGCATACTACTACAAAGCTTTTGATGCAATAAGACCTAACTTTTGGTGAAAGTAATTGAGGTAGGGGGAAAATTGGACAGAGGATTTTAGTATAACATACAATATTTTCTTTTATCTGTAGAATCCTGAGTAGTTCCTGTAACTGCTCAACAGGCCTTCAGATCTGTTATCTCATTTTATCTTTCTTACGGCAATCGTATGAAGTATGGAGATTCTGGGCTATTAATAGTCCTGGTAGTCCTGGGTATACAAATATGGACATGGAATACTGCATACTGTGTTGCTTTGTGTTTTAACAAAACATGCTCTATAGAGAGACAGGGCTGGTTTTATATCCTGACTCTGTCCATTGTGCTAATGGGCTGGGTAACTTTGGGCCGGACCCTCACCTCTCCAAACCTCAGGTTCCTTTAGTAAAATGAGAATAATTCTCGTACCGGAGGATTATTGCAAAGATTGAGCATCTGACCTCTCTTCTCTTCCTTTTCCTTTAGGGCATGAGGATGGTTTTCTTAGAATCGGTTTACAGATTCTGAGGAGGAAAATCTCCTGAGAAAAAAAGCCTGTTTATTTCAGTATATCTTTCAGAGAGATGTACTCAAGATAAACTAAATTGTTCTTCCCACCTTGCCCTAGATTTGATCACCTGATAGGATGTTGAAAGATACCTGCTTGCTCTGTAGGTAGCCATGTCTACAAATCCATGACCTAGGAATATCACCTGTGTCAAATGCAGATCTGAGGACTAGGGTATTTGCCAGAGGCTCTATGATCTAGAGCTTTGTGGGAACAGTAAAGTTAAGCTTTACCTTTGAATTTACCACATAGATTTTTTTTTTTTAAGATTTTATTTATTTATTTGACAGAGAGAGACAGCGAGAGAGGGAACACAAGCAGGGGGAGTGGGAGAGGGAGAAGCAGGATCCCCGCCGAGCAGGGAGCCCGACGCGGGGCCTGATTCCAGGATACTGGGATCATGACCCAAACCGAAGGCAGACGCCCAACGACTGAACCACCCAGGCGCCCCACATAGACTTTAAAGATTTAGTTTTGGAGGGGAGAAGAAGCAAGTTAGAGAGTCATTACTTGAATTCTGAAATCCAGGGGGAGTAATGATTTACTGGCATTTTGATAATGGGGCTTTGATTTTTATGCTTTATCATTATAAAGGGGATAATAACAGTGGAAAAGAAATGTTTACTCTGCTTAAAACTGAACGAATCCCGTAGGGGAGGGGCAGGGGTTCCTTAATGTGGTGCGTAGAGGAAGAATCAAACTCAGGACTATGTTCGGAAACATCAGGCAGTCGCCAACCCCTGCCATCCACCCCTTCCCCTCACACCCCAAGGATTGGTGAAGGAGCCCTTTAAGCCCGAGAAGAAGATAAAGCCCCATGGAACTGTCTGTGGGCTTTATGGGGGGCTGGGAAAGCTTCTGAGCTGTGGGGAAGCTTTTCCATTCATAGCAGGCTTCATTCACAGAGAATATTAGGTCACACGGAAGCTCACTACCCCCTACTGACCTTTCCAGACAGAGGTTGGCTGGACCGCACAAAAACAGAACAAGTTTCAGAAAGCCAGGGCACCTGTTAACTTGTGACCTCAGAATATGATGACCTTGGGCATTTGAGGCTCTGAATGAGAGAGAAAGGCGGAAATTATACATTTTGCAAGTTTATTCTGGATACTAAACTGTGATGATTTGTGATATGATTTGGTAAATGCAGCAGACTAGTTCAGACCTCCCTCTCCTCATGCAGCTCTAAATCCTTGAACTTCTCAAAGTAACGCGTGATTTCTAAATTTTATAAGATGGGCAAGACATTGAGGCCTTAAGTTGTTGTCCTAGACTCCATAGTAACTTGGCCTCAGAAATGGGGATGGAGCCCAGGTTAATTCAAAACATCTTAATCATAGCATTCTGAGTTTTAAGCACAAAAGTAGCATATAAAAGTGAAATGATCTTTTTGGAAAATGTAGCTAATGTCGCGAACTCCCTGACGTCCATTTGATTTTTGAATCTGCCTCTGTAAAGACTTTGGAATCCTTCCAAGAGGACCAGCATGTCAGACATAGGGACTTGCGTCAGGGAAGATGGAGTCTGTGATGGGTTAACATTGGACTGAGCAGCTTCACAGCCAGGAGGACTACTGTTTTTAAGCGATGGAAAACACAACTTCCTGTTTCCCTCAGGAGAGTTCCTGGACTCTGAAGGGGGGATCTAAGGAGCCCTGCTGAGACAGGATGGTGGCGGGAGCTGGGGATTCTGTGTGATAAAACAACGGCCTTTGTTTGTTGTTACAGCTCTCTTAGCATTTTCCTGAGGATGAAGGGTACTCATCGTAGAAGCCTGACCACATTGTGACATGTGGCTTCAAGTAAAGTCAGCTCTTGGGGATCTTGTCATTGTTTTTAGAGCACATTCATGTGTCATGGACATGCTCCTCTACCTCTTCTTCCTTCACATACCTACTTTTTTCTTAGTTCAGAGGCAGAATTTCTACCTTCCCTGAGGTCAGAAATGACAGTGACAACACAGATGCCTTAACTGGAGCGGACACAGAGAAAAATGTTCAACTACTATGAGGGTCTCTACTGCATTTACCATTGACATCATCTGGGAAGGACTCCTGGGCAGTGGCATGCTGATAAATCAGCTCTCCAGAACAAATGCCCCGATTTATACCCAATCGGCCAATTTCTGTGTGTAAATCTTTCCAGGATGACCGAATTCACAATACCAACGCTATGTCATTGAACGTAGAACTGAGAAGGGGTGTGCACAGTTGGCTCTTGCAAGCGGGGCACGCCAGTTCCAGCACACCACTGGCTGGGCCTTGTGTGTTTGCATAATTAGATGGAAGGTTATGTTGGCATGTGTATAAATCTGCCATTGAAGACTTCTTCTGAGTTCTCTACCCAGAAATGTTACCAGAGATCAGGCGATGTGTACATTTGTCACGTGTGCAGGTGCTTCTTCTAGTGCTTGCCATCTCTGCCCTTGGGACCTTCTGAATTTTGGTCTTCTTCCAGATGCCGTCCTCAGTCCTCTATTCTTCCTGTTCCACACAGTCTGCCTGGGACAGTGAAGCCATTTTAATTGACGTAATGTCTACATATTTCCGTCTTAAACCCCTGTCCCAGCTTTGAGACTCTAACTGCCTGTTGGACTGTACTATTGGAAAATCCCAAAGATACTTCAAGTTCTATGTCTGTAAGGTGGAATTCAGTACCTCGGCTCCACAAAGATCTGGCTTCACTTCCTCGATTTTCTTTCATATGGGTGGCGCTTTTATCGTCGCGGTCATCCACCTAGAAATCAGGGAAGTGTTCCTGATTCTTTTCCCTCATCTTCATCCTCTGCGTCCAACTCTTCAGCAAGTCTTGACAATTCCTGAGTATCCCCTAAATATGCCCCCCCCACCGACCCCTTCTCTACCCCTGTCGTTATGCAAATTAAGGTCCTTACAGTTGCTCACCTGGAGTACAAACAGCTTTCTTACTGATTTTCTCAACTTTAAAACTTCCCATCAGATCTGTCCTCCACACTGTGATTTCTCTGACCACTCTTGAAACTATAGGAAATGACGTCTAAGCTTTTTAGGATTTGACCAGCGTCCTCTATTATCAGGTAGTTAGTTCCCTGCTGACTCTTTGGCCAAGCTGTCCATTCCTTTGGTCTTATTGCTCCTGTAACCACTGTGCCGTCTTCCTCCTCTCCCCCACCACTGTCACACCTCTTTTCTTGATGCCTTTGTTTGTGCTGGTGTCTCTGCTACATCCTCCCCAATGTTGTTAACTCCTACTCATAACTTAAAAGCTGCTGCAAGCATCCCCTACTTAGGATGTCTTTTCTGATGCCACCTTTAGGCTGGGTCCCTCCTGGTTCTTCCATGAATCTGCCTATCTATCTCTGCTCCGTGGGGTTTTTTTTGTTTTTTTTTTAACTCACTTTGCATCATAATGGTTTCTTTGTGTCCGTTTCCTCCGTTAGACCAAGCAACCCTGGTGTCAGAACTGCATGCTCTTTACCTTTCTGTCTCTATTACCTTGTACAGTGCCTGGCACATTGCACTGTTAGTTTATGTGTGGCTGAATAAATAAAAGAGAGATCCATGTTTTCCTCCCTGTATGCACTTAGCTTAGCCTTCCCAAATAAAGGTAGAGATACAGGATGCCAGGTTGAATTTGAAGTTCATATACACAACAAATAACGTTTTAGTATGAGTTGGTCCTAAATACTACAAGTATCCCATTATTCATTAGTTATCTGAAATTAAAATTTAACTGAGCATCCTGGCAACCTTAACCTAGCAAAAAGAAAATGAGTTCACGTCCAAAGTAGTTCACACAATGCGGAAGCTCACACTGAGCTTGACATCACTTGCCCTAGGGTTTTGTACGGACTGTGCCTTACATCTCTGAATGGCTTGTGTGTGCATAGCTCACAGTACTCACGGCATGGACCTTGCCATAACACTGTGCTGTGTGCCATTGCCTACATGGTGTTTTCCTTTGCATGGCAAGGACATTTAATCTATATATATCTGGGCAATCTAGACAGATGGTCAGAGCCTATTTGTGCAGCATTTCGTGGCATTTCGTGTGGCTGGATGGCGTGTTGTTTTGAAAAGAGAATATTACATGTACCCTTGGTGCTCTGGGCTGAATGTAGAGTTAGCAGTGTGTACCTTCTTAAAATCTGTAAAACCCAGGATGTGGGTTTTAGATTTTCTTAGAGAGTTATGACTGGAAAAGGACTCGCAGTTGACGTTCCTGCTGAGGCCAGGATGCCCCTGAACTGATGGACTGAAGGCTGAGCATGGCTTGGAGAAGTATTGTCTCCAGTTTAATGAGGTTGTTTACTTAGCATGTCCCCTATTAAAGAATCAGATGACTGAAGTATTATTTTGATTGAAGGACATTTTTTTTTCCAAGTTAGAAACACCCGAGTTGTTAACAGTTTATGTTTTCAGAAGGCGAAAGTCTTTCTCCATGTCTTTTCTCCCGTCCTCCTCGTGCCAAATGGATAATTATGGAAATTCCTCAGCTAGGACAGTTGGGCAGAGTTTTAGATATTTACCCCATAGGAGTCAGACATGTTCTCTCAGGAAACACTGAATTCTAATGGCAAAGAGATTGCCATCCCCCCCCGCCACCATAAAAAAAAAAATCCTGAAACATTTTTGTGGCCTCGGTATCATAATCTTGTCAGTAAAACGATGGTCTCTGATTAGATCCAGATTGAGCTGTTTCCTGTTAGTGTGCTAACCCAGAGGGCAGGCTCAGCCCTCCATGTATTCCTCTCCGAGTCTGGGTTATTAAACACTTGTCTGCCAAAGCTCTCCCCCTGCCTCCCCCACTTTCCTTTTAAACTAGAATTCAAAGGTACTGAGATATTACATATAAAAACAGATCCTAAAGTCTCTTGAAAGGGTTCTGTAGCTAGTGGATATTTTGCTGCAAAAATTAAATGAAGATTTTAGCTTCTCCAGTGTGATTCATACAGTAGATTTATGTTTTCTGTTTCACTTTTGTATAATTTTATTTCCATGTAATTCCAGGAATAAGCAGATAATTTCAAAATTTCTGTTTCACAAAAATGTACTCTATTTGAGGGTTGGTAAATTAGAAGTCGTCTTCAGAAACCTTCCCTCTGCTCTAGCAAGTTGATATTAGGGTGCTTAGCAAATGTGCAGAACATGACATGAAGCGAGTGCCCTGACACCTTAGCACGCGTTGTGAATTTTTGTGAGAATGATTGTAGGCACCAGAGCAATTCCCATACTTCATTTGATATTGTCATTCATGCTCACTCGTCGCACTTAGAGAATAATTTTTAACATCTAAATAATCAAAGTATTTTATGAGCTATTCTGTTAGCTCAAACATGGTTCTTCCTAATGTACAGATGCAAACACTGAGGAACAAAAACCATTACAGGGAGGTATGGGGATCAGGCATGCATATAGAGATCCTTTTTTCCAGAGGAAAAGGAGGACCAAAGGAAGTGACTGGGTTAATGAGTAGCAGGACTCCATTCCCAAGGGAGAGACTTGGCTTCCTGCCAAATCTGCTTTCTGGCAGGAAAGGGGACCCCCTTCATCAGGTCCTTTGACAAGTATTTTTCTCTGTGTTTGAATTTTTGGCTACATTGGTGCTCAGAGAAAAATTAGTTCTTTTAAGTCGTTTTCGCTTTCAATAAAGAAAAGATTTAAAGCGGGATTTGCATGGTGAGTAAAATAAGAATCCTCAAATTACAGGACTGTTTGGTGAGGAAACAGTGTCACGAGGTAAAGAAACTTGATTTAGAATTAGAGCTTGAATATCCCTCAAGAATGAGAAGCGATGCCTTTCAATGTTGATGTTAACATTTGACATCGCAGCATGTTTTTTAACTACTTTTTAATATTATCAGGCTGATCATTTTTCTGGAACCAGCTCTTTTGAAGTGACAAAGTAAAACATAGAAAACATCCCTACATTTTGGTATTAAGAAACAGGTCAAATGGATAGGGATGTTGGAAGATAAAAATTAACATTATTGTATTTTATCATGTCTTTTTTTTTTAAAGATTTTATTTATTTGACAGAGAGAGACACAGCGAGAGAGGGAACACAAGCAGGGGGAGTGGGAGAGGGAGAAGCAGGCTTCCCGCGGAGCAGGGAGACCGATGCTGGGCTCGATCCCAGGACCCTGGGATCATGACCTAAGCCAAAGGCAGACGTTTAACGACTGAGCCACCCAGGCGCCCCTCATGTCTTTTTTTTTTTAAGTGAAAAGTGGCAAAAGTGAAATATGGTTTAAATGCATTACAGTGACTTACTAAGCTAACGTTTTCCAAAGTATGTTCATTCTGATGGTCTGCAAGATGCCGTGAAAATAAAGGGAAGTCCATTTGGAAGGATCATGTATCATATCCTTGTCTTAGAGTTTCATAACATGTTAGCATGTTAAAGACAAATCTGCAGTAAAGAACTGTATTTGACTTTGTTTTACTCTGGAGTTCCCAAACTTGGCCACAGGACCTTTTGTTTTAGAACTCGTGTTTACAGCACCCATGTAGGGCAACACTGTACTAACTAGTAAAAAAGTAATTAGACTTTGAAGCCATATATCCTTTCCATTTATTGTTTCTGCTTAAAGTGGATTGACACTCCTGGGAGGACAGACGGATACTATTAGACCTGTTTTAAAACTATGTACAGAGTGATAAAGGACAGTTATTAGGCCATGATCTGAGTCAACAGGCCAAAGAGGCCTACAGAAATGTTTGGTATTTTGCCTGAACCAGATCCCTCCCCTTAGTAAAGTCAAAGTATCCTTCAAGAAGGAAATAAAGAAATAAAGTCATCCACTGTGGAAGGTGGAGTCTTACTATTCATTCCCGTTAGCATTTAGACATCATGACATTGAGCTACCCTCACCCTTTTCTGAAAGTGATAGCCACCACTTTGGTCCTACTGGAAGCAGTCTTGCCAGCTAATTTCCTTCCAGTGGTTGAACATCTGACAGGCCAGGTGAAGAAAAAGCCAACGTGAGGCTTCGTGAGTGCAGGGTCATCATTTAGAGATCCAGTTCTCTCTTCTTTGCTCCTCTTCCTTGATTTTCACACATCTGGCTATTTCTGCTATTTCAGTTTAGGAAAATCTGATATGCAACAATTCAAACTTACCGTTGTGAAAAACCACCTGGTGATTGTTTGCCTCATTGACAGTGATGGTTTGCTTTAGAAAAAGATCCTCTTGGTAGGTTGTCTTCGTGCCTGTGAAGGACAAGTTAAGCTGAAAACTGCATCTCTATAGAATTTGTGAGGCAGAGATTTATGGCAGGAGGTAGGGTACATTCCTGTTGTTCTTCAGTTTAATTCTCTTCCCTCAGACTCAATTTTAAGCTTTGCATATCTTATCCATAATCAGTTGGTAAGTTTTATGTCTCCCAAGGGGCGGTTATACCTGCCAATACCATCCACAGTGTCGTTCTCATGTAATAGCTACCTCTCAGGAGCCCATGTCTCTTCTTATTCGTTGCAAGTCTCCAGGAGGCAGGGGTCATATACCCACACACCCTTTCCACCACTCCCCAGAGATTAGCCCAGGGCTCCTTGGTCCAGCCACTTCTGGGTCAATTCCCTTGATTGCTGATGATACTGAATCAGGAAGGCTGTTGCTTCTTGTGGGTTGAAGAATATCAGACCATGGTCAGATCTCCAGAGATTTCCATGGGGATCATACTCCTACCAAGCCTGGTCTTTCAGCCTAGTAACATGTCAGCTGGCTCACACAAATCCTAAAAATCTAACAGTCACCTCTTCAAAGCCAGTATGCATCAGCTCCAGCACACCGCTGTAGGAGCGGTCTTTAAGAATGAGTTTGACGTCAATGAATCATGGAACACTACGTCAAAAACTAATGATGTATGGTGATTAACATAACATAAGAAAAAAAAAAAGGGTGAGTTTGACAGCTTACCATGGAACAATACAAAGGAAATGATCGATTAACTTCTGCTGAGCTTGATTCTGGGGTCAAAGGGAAACATCCTCTTTAGGCCAGCAACCAGGTTCTTGACAGGGGATCAAATAGAAGCAAGTGTAAGCACCATGAAGTAAAGTAACACCCCCCTCCCCCCCACCACCTCGCTCTGCTACACTGAGGTGAGAGAATTGCCTTACATGGCTTGTAGGGAAATGAAATAAGAGCAGAGAAAACGTGACAGGTTGTGTTTCAACCGTTCCAGTGTTCTCGGTTTTACTTTGGGGAGCCATTTCGCCTGATCCTAATCATGAATTTATTGTACAGGTTGAAGGGGACCAGCTGCCTCCAGGACATACAGTCAGTCAGTATGAAACCTGTAAGATCAGGACCATCAAAGCCGGCACCTTGGAGAAGCTGGTGGAGAACCTGCTGACGGCTTTTGGAGACAATGACTTTACCTATATCAGCATCTTCCTGTCAACATACAGAGGCTTTGCCTCCACTAAAGAGGTGCTCGAACTGCTGCTGGACAGGTAAGACTCTAACAGAGTTTGCGAGATGAGAGAAACACGAGAAAAGCTTTCTGCAGAGGGAAGGCGTGCGTTTCGGATTCACCTGCACTCAGTATGCCGAGTGGGATGCATGAGAAAGGATTAACTGGAAGGAATAGCTTTTGGAACAAGTGGCACAAAGGCCATTCAGGAGCCACTTTATGGTTTATTTCTGGTAGAAATACCTTATAAAAAATCTATAAAATATTTAGGAGTACATGCTATAAATCTAGACTCAGTTGAGTATGGGTTTCAGTTTACTATTTGCCACCCTAAAATTTTCTCCATATGTTAATAATTTTATATTATTCTAGTAAATAATCAGTAACCAGGAATCTTATGGGGTTGCTGGGAGAATTAAATATGCTAATATATGTGAAGCATGGAGTTCAGTATTAGACCCGTAGGAAAAAGCTAATGGATGGTAGCTTCAATAATGATGGTGATGATATTATTAACAATTACTGCACATCGACTGCTTTATGGACGTGCACATAAATATTATCCTCAGGTTATGTTGTTAAGTCACATGTTACATATAGCAGAGCAGTGTATATTATAATTCACACAATGATAATTATATTTTCCCCCTCATTTTTGCTTTATTTATAATTAAGTTTGACCTTTTAATAAATTATTATTAAATTGACTTGATACTGGAAGGAAGAAAGCCACCAGACAATTGTTCTAGAGACATGAGAGTTCTCATCTAAATCCTTATATTCTGGGGTTTCCTGCGTAAGAGAGGAAATGAGATCGGATGTTTTTCTTGGAGTAGTTGAATGCTGACTTTTAGCTAGGTTTTTAAAAAATTTTGAAAGTATTATACGCTCATGTGCTCATAGAAGGGTATAAAAAGAAACATTCATGTTTTCTCATATTGCTACGTTTCCCAAATATCTTTTATTAGGTTTTTAAAAAAATAATGGAAGTAGAAAGAAAAAAATTAAATAGACCATAATCTAGTTAAGCAGATAACACGTATTAACATTTTAAAAATAGAAGTAGTAGAGGCCCTTGGGTGGCTCAGTCTGTTAAGTGTCTGCCTTTGGTCAGGTCATGATCCCAGGGTCCTGGGATCAAACCCCACAGCAGGGAGCCTGCTACTCCCTCTCTCTCTTTCCCTCTCCCCCTGCTTGTGCTCTCTCTCGCTATCTCTGTCACTATGTCTGTCTCTCTCAAATAAATAAATAAAATCTTTTAAAAAATAGAAGTAATCCATATATATAGTGAAAAGTTCAAACAATTCAGAAAATTATGAAAGTAAACATTTTTTTTTCCCCCAAGTCCCACTCCTCCTAGGTAATCACTGTAGACCATTCCTTTTGTATTCTTCCCCAATTTTTCTGGGCATATATACATATATATACACACATATACACTTATATAAATATATATAATATTTGTTCATATTTGATATTTGTTAAAAATATTATTTTTTATATGATATAAATAGAATCATAGTACACAGTCTGTTCTGCAACTTTGTTTTTTTTTTTTAACTTATCTGTCTTGGAGATATTTTTTTAAAGATTTATTTATTTTACTAGAGAACACAAGTCAGGGGAGGGGCAGAGGGAGAGGGAGAGAGAATCTCAAGCAGACTCCCCGATGAGGCCAGAGACCACCGTGGGGCTCGATCTCATGACCCTGAGATCATGACCTGAGCCAAAACCAAGAGTCTGACGCTCAAATGACTGAGCCACCCAGGTGCCCCGTCTTAGAGATTTTTTATTCATTAAGAGAATTAACATATGCAAAAAGCCTAGAATAGTGGCTGGCATATTGAAAGCTCAAGAAATGTAAGATATTGTTATTTCAAAATCACATATAGATGGATTACCATATTCTTTTTAGTGGCCTTATAGTATTTATTGAATAGATTATTCTATGGATGGACAGTTAGGCTCTCTCTAATTTTTTAATTTGTTTTTTAAATTTTTAAACAATGCTGCAAAGAGTGTCTTTGAATATATATCTTTGAGAATTCTACAGGATAATTTTATAGAAGAGTGATCAATGGGATAAAATAGATAAACATTTTAAAATGTGAAAGGTGTTGCTAAATCACCCTCCAGAAAGCTGTATCAGCCACATTCCTGTCACAGAAAATGAGAGTTGCCTGTTCCTTCGCTTTCCCCACACCCTTGTGAACTATGGATGTTTTCACCTCTGCCATTGAAACCATCTCTATCATGATCTGTCCATTGAAGAATAGCTCATTGTTTTTAAGTTTATGTTTCTTACATTTGTGAGTGAGGTTTAGCATCTTTAAAACATTTACTGGGCATTTGTGTTTTCTGTTTATGTCTGTTCATATCCTTTTCTTATTTTTGTTTTGAAATATTGTCATCTAATTATTGATCATCTGATTATAATTCTTTAATATTATGAAATTCGTTTTTTGCCTATCATGTTAGAAATATTTTTCCTAATCAGTCCCTTGGTTTTATTTATTTTATTAATTCATTTATTCATTTATTTATTTAAGAGAAAGAGAGAGATAGAGCATGAGCAGAGAGGGGAGATTAGGGAGCAGGGAGGCGACCTGGAGGGAAAAGCAAGCAGGTTTCCTGCTGAGCAGGGAGTCCGACTCAGAGCTAGATCCCAGGACCTCGGGATCATGACCTGAGCCGAAGGCAGATGCTTAACTGACTGAGCTACCCAGGTGACCCTGTCCCTTGGTTTTAAAAGTTGTTTATTAATGGGTCACCTGGGAGGCTCAGTTGGTTGGGTGTTGGACTCTTGGTTCTCAGAGTCTGCTTAAGTTTCTCTCTCCCTCTGCCCTTCCCTCCCATGCTCACTCATGTGCTCTCTCTCAAATAAATAAATATTAAAAAAATAAAAGTTGTTTATTAATATTTTTCATGGAGACATTTAAAGCAATTTTTTATGCAGTCATGTCTATCAGTCTTAAGTAAGGCCTTTAATAATAAAGTTCTATTCCAATGTGATTAAAGTTATTGATAACAGTGAGTTCTTCTCAAGGTATTTTCCTCAATAGATGCAAGGCAGAGTAACATCATTTGGACTGATGGTTATTCATATGTTCATATACAGGAACATTGACAAAATGTCTATCTGTCCTTTATCATGCATTGATCTGGACATGATAACTCTGGACTTCAGCATAGATAGAAAGTTCTGTAGTTTTTTGCATGGCAGCACTTAAAATGTTAAGCTTGGAGTATGAACCCGTGGGATTAGTGAGTCATTTCTTTCATGGTTTGTTTGCTTGTATAGTATCTCACACCTATAAGTAGAACTTGGAGAATTACATGAATTTTCTTTTTGCTATTTCATGTGTATATAAAGGATGCAGTATATGCAGTATATGGTTGGCCAACAGTATGGGGAAATAGGTCAACCCATCAAAAACTCCTACAAGTTTTCCTTTGGAATTGGCAACCTCTTTTACTTATGGGGCAACTCTACTGATAATAGGCCACAGATGTCCACAGTCAGTAAAGGAGTGCACATGAATCCAGCTGTTCATCCTAAGTAGTGGGCATACACACAGGAACTAGAGTGTTTAGTCTGTGACTCATGTACATCCAGCTTTTATTTGATGATTTTTAAAATCTTTTCTTCATTCTATTATAGGAGATACACATTTTTGGATTTTTAAAAGATTAACTGGATGACAGTTAATAAATAACACAATCAGCATGAATTCAAATTCATAATTTGAATTCAGAATTCAAATTCAATTTAGTTCAAACTATCATTTAAGGTATAACTGAACAAAAGAGTTAAGATTTATCTTGACCTGTTTGGATGGGCCATGGCTTGGCCTTAAATTTCATCTCATAGTCCTATCCTTTGCTTGCCTCTGAAATGAGTGGAATCAACAAGCACTGAATGCCTATAAAATACCCAATACTCTGCAAGACAGCATTTGCGTGAAACAGAAATAGAAGACTTGGTTGGTTCTCACCCTTGTGGTGAATTTACTGTGAAGCTGTTGGTACTTAACCTCCAGGGTCATTCACTTACTTGCAATACTCTCTTACATAATTTGTATTCACAATTTTGTATTCTTTTTCTTAGAGAGGGCCCTTCAAATTCCATATGCTCTGCAAAAACCTGAATCTACCCCCTGAGAACTTAATATTTTACTGCAAAAGATAAGGCTTACACTCATAAAACAAGTAGGCAACCACTTCAGATGGTGTAAAAATGAAACTCTTAACATGTTCTGTAGAAGTTCGGAGAAATAAATCTCATTTATTTTACTTCCTCTGTGGAAATTTGATTTGTCCATGGTATGTACAAACTCCAACATGAATATTTCTTTCTCCCATTTCCTACTTACTTAGGTCTTGTGGCCAGATGTTAATCTTTGTTTAATTTTAACCAAAATGCAGATACTGTGGAACACTGGGTTCTTAAATTGCTTGTTGGGAGTTTTAATGTCTGTAATTGGGAGGTAAGCAATTAAATTGCACAAACCTACCTTCTCTGAAGATAAATTTGATACACTCTTTTCTTGTTAGTAAATCGTGGTAGGGTTGTTTGTGAGTCTCTGATGTAACTTTTTTATGATTTCTCTTGGTTTCTTAATAGTAGATTGCTTATCTTTTGTGAAATCAACACTGAGAAGTTATTATAGGATGTGCTAATCCTAACCAGTCAAGAATGGATTGAAGGCAGATGCTGCAGTCTTTATTTACCCCCAGAGGAAAGCTTATTTGTTTTTTGTTGTTGAGGAAAGCTTATTTGAAGTCAAGCTTTGATTTTCCTTAAGACTTCCAATCCTGTGACTTTTCTTGTATGGAACTTTATGTGGTTAAAAAAAAAATCTTTTTACACTTTTTTCATTCTGCTAATATGAGTGTTTGTGACTGACCAATAGACAGTGGTTTGAAGTCATATATAGCTAATTCCATGTGTTTGCTTTTTCTCTTGCTTGGGGTTATCAGAGGTTCACCAGGAATCCTGTTTTTCTGTGCTTGTCACCATGGCTCAGTTAATTCTAGGGCTCATTGACTTCCTTTTAACCTAAGAGAAAGTTTTGAATTGTGGCTCAGCGTTTGTGTTAATGCTTTGAGATTTTATTTTCTCTTAACTTCAAATATACATTCCACTTAACATATATTCTTCCCACCATACCATTAAAAAAAAGTGAGGGAGTTAGGTCCCACTGAAAATACCCAACCTCAAATGTAGGGAGAAGCCTACTTCAACTAGTGATCCTCACTGAGGACCATGAAATGTTTATACACATACCTAGATTTTTCTTTAGACACCTGTCATTTTGGGCCATTTCTTGATCATTCTGTCTTTCTCTAATCAATATCCTTCATATCAGAAGTAATCAGAATGCCAGGGACAAGCAGAATAGGGGTGAATGTGTCTCCAGAAACTTTTGCTAAGCCACTGTTGGCACTCAGTTCACAGTTTGGAAAGAACTGAGCACATCTGAAGTACCCCTTCATTTCAAGTGAATTCTCCCAGTGGAGGACTTTTGGAGAGGATAAAGGTTAAAGGCATCCATAAACATTATACTTCAAGACCAATCTGACTTAAATTTGCTTGCTTAGGTCCCAGAGAGGAGACTAATTCAGGGGGTCTCTGAACTTATCTCTTCTTTCTATGTTTTCTTGCCATGCATTTTCACAGACTTCATCTCAGTTTATTTATCATTACATTACTTCCATGTTTACAGGTAAGAAAACTGAGGCTCAGAAACATTGAATCAGTAAGTGGCAGAGCTGGAATTAAAACTTACCTCTTTCTGAGTTGGAATCTTTTTCCAAGCATACCATATTACTTCCCATGATCTGTTTTTGCCATTTTAAAAGGGTGATTTGGGGATCCCCCTCAGCTATACTCAATTGACTTTCCTTGGAAACTACATTACTCTCTTCATGTAGTTGTGAACAATTCACTTGGACATCAATATTCCTATTTGTTCATCTGTTCAAATGATAGTTACCAGATGTTTAATATGTACCATGTACTTTACTGTACAAGGTGCTGTGTATATAATGGTGGACAAACTGTTCATGACTCCTGTACTCTTCATATTTAATAGCTAATGGGGGAAAAGTAACATTAAATCACTATACAAATAAATGTGTATAATCAAAATTTGTACAATCCTTGGGACGTAAGAACTAGAGTCTATCACAGAGACAATTAAGAGAGGATTTGGGGATGGATATTATCCAAACAAAACTGGATGTTGGCCAGCAAAGTAGGGTGGTTAAATAGGTCATGGACCATCAAGGTCACTATTGGGTCTGAGTGTCTAGAGTATTTCTGTTTATTTGATGTGCTCAGGCCAAATCCACTGACCTGAATCTGCTACTTCCCAACGAGGACCCTTTTTGGAGGACAGGGGTATAGTAAATGAGAAAGCTTGGGAGGATTTATGCAAATATATTATCACTATGGAGATAGTAATCTTAAACCCATACATTATGACACCTGGAGTAGTAACATTTTCCTATGTAAAAGATGCTGTACCAATAACCAGCAAGAATGGAGCTGACCTTGCTGAGTGAAACCAGTTCCTCCACAGCACAGACAAGAGTCGATCAACTATAAAGCTTGACAAAATAAGTCAGTCAGAGAAAGACACATACCATATGATTTCACTCATATGTAAAATTTGAGAAGCAAAACAAGCAAAGGGAAAAAATGAGAGAGAGAGACAAATCAACATACAGACTTAATTGTAGAGAACAAACTGATGGTTACCAGAGGGGCGGGGGTGGGGTGATGGGTGAAATAGGCGGTGGGGATGAAGGCGTGCACTTGGGACGAGCACAGGGTGTTGTATGGAAATGATGAGTCACTATATTGTACACCTTAAACTACCATAACACTGTATGTTAACTAACTGGAATTAAAAACTTAATATAAAGCTTGAAAATGTTTTATTTATTTCCACAGACTTTGTCATAAGTGCCAAATATGCTTCTGTTTCCTTTCAGAGTTTTACGATATTTATGGGAAAAGCAGTTTTCCTGTCTTTCTTTTAGTCATGAGATTCATGTAATGAATAGAGTGTAATGGTTTAGAGCATGAGCTCAGGAGTGAGAAAATGGATTTGATTACAGTTTTGCACTTCTTACTCTCTCTGCAACATTGGGCAAGTTACTTTATCTTACTAGCTTCAATTTCTGTATCTATAACGTTAGAATGAAAAATAACCCTAATACTTACAGAGTTATTATGAGGTTTAAGCTTGATAATATTAAGTTCTTAGTATAGTAGCTGGCAAATATTAAGTGCTTAGGAAATTACTGTTAGTTTTTCTTTCTTCATGGAACTTTCTACTATTGGAAATTCCCTTTTTTATTTATCTTGCTTTTTTTTTTTAAGATTTTTTATTTATTTATTCATGAGAGACAGAGAGAGAGAGAGACAGAGGCAGAGGGAGAAGCAGGCTCCCCGCAGAGCAGGGAGCCCGATGCGGAACTCGATCCCAGGACCCTGGGATCATGACCTGAGCCGAAGGCAGACGCTTAACCAACTGAGCCACCCAGGCGTCCCTATTTATCTTGCTTATTTCTTGACTGTCTCCCCTACTCCCCCACTTAGTGACCATGCATATCCTGTTCATGGCTGTATCCTTAGGAATGGTATCTGGCAGTAGGTGCTTAGGAACTATCTGTCCAATGGATAAATAATGGTTTGTATATTATTCATGCCTATTATGAGCACTCACATTGGAAGGTACAACCATGAACATTACCCAGCGTCTGCTTCCATTTAGTGGGACAGACAAATAAATCTAAAGACTTGTACCATTACTGTCAAGGCAGTGAGGGCTCAATATGTACTTTAAAAAGAAAGACTTTTTTTATAGAATTTAAGGTTCATAGCAAAACTGTGGAAAGTACCGTGAGTTCCCGCATACCTCCTGCCCCCACACATGCCCCCACTATCAACATCCCACACTACAGTGGTACATTTGTTACAGTCATTGACAGACACGTCATTATCAACCAAGGTCCATAGTTAAGTTAGGGTTCACACTTGGTATTGTACATTCTGTGCGTTTGGACAAATGTATAATGACATGTATCCATCATTATAGTATCATACAGAATAGTATCACTGCCCTAAAAATCCTCTGTGCTCTGCCTATTCATCTCTCCCTCTCCCCACCCCAATCCCTGGCAATCACTGATTTTTTTATTGCCCCCATAGTTTTGCCTTTTCCAGAATGTCACATGGTTGGAATCGTTCAGTATGTAGCCTTTTCAGATTGGCTTCTTTCACTTAGTAGCATGCAATTAAGGCTCCTCCATGTCTTTTCATGGCTTAATAGCTCATTTCTTTTTAGTGCCAAATAATATTCCATTGTCTGAATGTACCACAGTCTATTTATTCAGCTACTGAAGGGCATCTTGGTTGTTTCTAAGTTTTGGCAATTAAATGATAAAATAAAATAAAATAAAATAAAAGTGCTATAAACATCCATCTATAGGTTTTTGTGCAGATCTAAGTTTTTGGCTCCTTTGGGTAAATATCAAGGAGCAAAGATGCTAGATCATGGGAGAAGAGTGTGTTTAGTTTTGTAAGAAATTGCTAAACTGTCTTTCAAAGTGGATGCATTCCCACCCCAGTCAACAAGAGTTCCTGTTGCTCCACATCCTTGTCAGTATTTGGTATTGTCAGTGTTTTAGATTTTGGCCATTCTGATAGGTGTGTAATGGTATCTCATTGTATTTTAGATTTGCAGTTCCATAATGACATATGATATCTTTTCATGTGCTTATTTCTCATCTGTGTATCTTCTTTGGCAATTTGTCTATTTAGGTCTTTTGCCCATTTTTTAATTGTATTGTTTGTTTTCTTATTGTTGAGTTTTTAGAGTTCTTTGTATATTTTGGATAACAGTCCTTTATCAGATGTGAGTTTTGCAAATGTTTTCTCCAAGTCTGTGGCTTGTCTTCTCATTTCTTAACATTGTCTTTTGCAGTGCAGAAGTTTTTAATTTTAATGACATCCAGCTTACCGATATTTTCTTTCATGATTTGTGCCTTTGCTGTTGTATTTAAAAGGACATCGTTGCAGCATCTGGCTGTCTCAGTCAGTGGAGCATGCAACTCTTGATCTCTAGGGATTGTGGGTTTGAGCCCCACATTAGGTACAGCGATTACTTACAAATAAAATCTTTAAAAAAAAAAAAAGAAAAGGACATACCCAAGATCATCTAAGTCTTGTCCTATGTTACCGTCTAGAAGTTTTATAGTTTCATGTTTTACATTTAGGTCTGTGAGTTGAATTTTGTGAAAGGTATAAGGTCTTGATGTCAAATGAAATATAGATTTCATTTTTTTTGCATGTGAATATTCAGTTGTTCTATCACTCATCATTTGTTGAAAAGACTGTCTTTGCTCCATTGTATTGCTTTTGCTCCTTTGTCGAAGATCAGTTGACTGTATTCATGTGGGTCTATTTTTGGATTCTCTATTCTGCTTCATTGATCTATTTATCTGTTTTCACCAATACTGTACAGTCTTGATTACTGTAGCTTTATACAGCAAGTCTTGAAATCAGGTAGCATCAATCCTATGACTTTGTTCTGTTTCAAAATTGAATTGGTTATTCTGGGTCTTTTGCCTCTCCAAATAAACTTTAAAATCCATTTGTCAATATCCACAAAATAACTTGCTGGGATTTTGGTTGAGCGTGCATTGAATTTATAGATCAAGTTGAGAAGAACTGACATTTTGACAGTATTGAGTCTTCCCATTCATGAACATGGAACATTTCTCTATTTAGTTCTTCTTTGATATCTTTCATAAGGGTTTTGTAGTTTAGCTCATATAAATCTTTTACATTTTTTTAAAGATTTATACATAATACTTCATTTTGGGGACGGTGCTAATGTGAAGGGTTTATGTGTTTTTAATTTCAAATTCCTCTTGTTCATTGCTAGTATATAGGAAAGCAATTAACTTTTGTATGTTAATCTTGTATTCTGCAGTCTTACTTTAATCACTTATTAGTTCCCAGAGTTTTTGGTTGATTTTTTTTTTTTTTCAGATTTTCCACATAGATAATCATGGTATCTGCAAACAGAGATGGTTTTATTTCCTTCTTCTCAATCTGTTTTCCCTTTATTTCCTTTTCTTGTTTTTTGTTTTTGCTTTTTGTATTAGCTAGGATTTCCAGAACAATGTTTAAACGCAGTGGTGAGAGGGGACATCTTGCTTTGTTCCTGATGTGAGTGGGAAAGCTTTGAGTTTCTCATTGTTAAGTATGATGTTACCTGTAGATTTTTGTAGATGTTATTTATCAAGTTGAGGAAATTTTTCCCTATGCTTGGTCTGTTGAGAGTTTTATCATGAATGAGTGTTTGATTTTGTCATATACCTTTTCTGTATCTATTGATATGATCATGTGATTTTTCTTCATTAACTATTGATGTTATGGATTACATGAACTGATTTTCAAATGTTGAACCTGTTTTGTATACTTGGAATAAATCCAACTTGGTTATGGTGTATAATTCTTTGTTTACATTGTTGGATTTAATTTGCTTTTTTCTTTTGAGAGTTTTTGCATCTATATTCATGAGAGATATTGGTCTGTAGTTTTCTGATAATGTCTTTGTCTGTTTTTGGTATCAGGTTAGTACTTGCCTTATAGAATGAGTTAGGAAGTAGTCCCTCTGATCCTATCTTCTGAAAGATGTTGTAGAGAATCAGTATAATTTCTTCCTTAAATGTTTGGTAGAACTTACCAGGGAACCCATCTGGACCTAGTATTTCTGTTTTGGAAGGTTATTGATTATTGATTCAGTTTCTTTAACAAATATAGGCCTATTCAGATTGTCTATTTATTCTTTTTTTTTTTTTTAAAGATTTTATTTATTTATTTGACAGAGAGAGACAGTGAGAGAGGGAACACAAGCAGGGGGAGTGGGAGAGGGAGAAGCAGGCTTCCAGCTGAGCAGGGAGCCCGATGTGGGGCTCAATCCCAGGACCCTGGGATCATGACCTGAGCTGAAGGCAGACGCTTAATGACTGAGCCACCCAGGTGCCCCTGTCTATTTATTCTTCTGTGAATTTGATGTAGATATGAATTTCTGACCTATATCATATTCCTTCTCTCTGAGGAACTTTTTTAAACGTTTCTTCCAAGGCAGGTCTACTGGCTAAAAATTCCCTTGATTTTTGTTTTTGTTTATTTGAGAAAGTCTTTATTTCTCCTTTACTTTTGAAGTATAGTTTTGAAGAGTACAGAATTCCAGGTTGGTGGGTTTTTCTGTCAACATTTTAGGTATTTCACTTCACTCTCTTCTTGCTTGCATAGCTTCTGAGAAGAACTTGGATATAATTCTGGTTTTTGCTCTTTATAGGTAAGGTGTTCTTGTTTTGTTTTGTTTGCTGTACTTTTTTCAAGGTTTTTTTCTGTTTTTGATTTTCCGAAGTTTGAACATGATATGCCACGGTGTAGTGTTTTGGGCATTTATCTTTCTTGATATTCTTTGAGCTTCTTCTTTTTTTTTTTTTAAAGATTTTGTTTATTTATTTGACACAGAGAGAGTGAGAGAGAGAGAGCATAAGCAGGGGGAGTGGCAGGCAGGCAGAGGGAGAGGCAGGCTCTGTGTTGAGCAAGGAGCCCGATGTGGAACTCGATCCCAGGACCCTGGGATCATGACCTGAGCCAAAGGCAGCTGCTTAACCGTCTGAGCCACCCAGGTGCCCTTCTTTGAGCTTCTTGAATTTGTGGTTTTGTGTCTGACATTAATTTGGGGAAATTCTCATTCATTTTTTTTTCTTTATTCCTTAGATATTGTTTCTGTTTCCTCTCCTTCTGGTATTCCCATTACAGATATGTTATACCTTTTGTAACTGTCCCATAATGCTTGATATTCTGTTCTTTTGGGGAGGATTTTTAATTTGTTTTTGTGTATTTGTGTTTGTTTGTTTGCTTCTCAGTTTTAGAAGTATCTATTTTCATATTCTCAAGTGTAGAGATTCTTTCTCTACAGAATCTACTAACGGGTCCCTAAAAGGCATTCTTCATTTCTATTACAATATTTTTGATTTCTAGCATTTCTTTCTTATCCTTTATTTCCATTTCTCTGCTTATATTATCTATCCTTGTATATGGTCTACTTTTTCCTTAACAAGTTAATCATAGTTTTAAAAAATTCCCAATCTGATTTCTGCCATTCCTGCTATATCTGACTCTGGTTCTGATGCTTGTCCAGTTTCTTCACAATGTGTTTGATTGTTTTGTTTTGTTTTGCCTTTTAGCATGTCTTGTAATATTTTGATGAAAGGTGGATATGATGTACCCAGTAAAAGGAAATTGGTTGTTCCTGATGTACTTGAAATGTAGGGGGAAGGGAAGCTTTCTGTAATCCTCTGGTTAGGTTTCAGTCTAATGGTGAACCCGTGGCCCTGGACTGTGAACTTCACCAGTGTTTCTTAGTTGTTTTTTCTCCCCCTTCACCCTTAGTGAAAGGATGGCCAGGGTGGGCCTCAAGATGGGTATTTCCCTTCCCCCACATGGAAGGCTAGAAGAGGCTAGAGCAGGCATTTTCCTTTCCCTGGGTAGATTAAGCTCTGGTAAAATAGTTTGTCTTGAGAGCAGGTGTTCTGAAGAAGAACAGAATACTCTGGTGTATTTCAAGATGGTTCCTTTTCACTTTCCCTTGCTAGAAGTACCAGGAGACATTTTTTTTTTTTAAGATTTTATTTATTTATTTGACAGAGAGAGAGAGCATGATCACAGGGGAGGGGGCAGAGGGAGAGGGAGAAGCAGACTCCCCACTGAGGAGGGAGCCTGACATGAGGCTTGATGCCAGGACCCCAAGATCATGACCTGAACCGAAGCCAGATGCTTAACTGACTGAGCCACCCAGGTGCCCCTGTACCAGGAGATTTTTCTCTGATATTTACTCTGGGAACCTGGTCAGCCTCCTAGAGGTAAAACTCACAAAAGTGTGGCAGTACATCTATGACTGGGTCTCCCTGTAGTTTATCTTTCTTAGTCTTGTCCTCACTGAGCCTCCAGCAATTCAGTAATTACAGTTCAGGTTTTCCTACCCTGGCACTGGTTTCCATGGAATTTCTGCTCGGACAAGTTGAGATTCTTTGTATCTGCCTGTCTGCTCTTCAGTTATGAGGAGCAGTGGTTTGCCCTGTGAACTCACTTTTCTGATGGATCTAAGAATAGTTGTTCATTTTCCAGTTTAGTCAGCTTTTCACTTGTTGTTAGGATGGAGTGGCTACTTGTAAGCTCCTGCTGGACTGGAAACTGGAAGTTCTTTTCTGCCTATTTTTTAATCATGTTGTTCAATTTCTTACTGTTGAATTTTAGGAGTTTTTGTATATTTTGGATAAAAATCTTTATAATATATGTCTTTTGAAAATATTTTCTACCTCTTTGTGGCTTTCTTCTCATTTTATTGAGCGAATGTACACTTTTCAAAAAAATCTTTGTTGCCCCTGGGAACTGTGAGGTGGTCATAGTAAACATCCTTTCAAAAGCTCGTAACACAAATACATTCAGCTCTCAAATGATTTCTTAGCATGAGTAGCTGGGTAAGCATTTTGAGATTTTTTGAGATGTTAAACCTCATTTTATTTATTTATTTATTTATTTATTTATTTTTAAAGATTTTATTTATTTATTTGACAGAGAGAGACACAGCGAGAGAGGGAACACAAGCAGGGGAAATGAGAGAGGGAGAAGCAGGCTTCCCGCCGAGCAGGGAGCCTGATGCGGGGCTCGATCCCAGGACCCCGGGATCGTGACCTGAGCCGAAGGCAGACGCTTAACGACTGAACCACCCAGGCGCCCCTTAAACCTCATTTTAAAATAATTTTGAAATTTAGTTCTGGAATGGAACTATGCACTTGCCCAGTTTTCCTAGATTTGTGCTTGCATGCATTGCTCATGAGGTTTCATTACTTCCTTCTCTTTTAGTGGGAGGCAGAGTTTCTAATATCTTCCCTCTATTCTTTCAGGTCCAAGGACAGAGGGTTATGAACAGAGAACTCTTGGGAGCAGATACTGGAATCTAATCTCCTTAGACTAGGGCCTCACAGCATCTTACAGTGGTAACCATAAGTCAATTCCAGTTGCTGGTCTCTCGCAGTAGTAACATGTGTATTAAATGTTACTATTAAACTCATAATGTGATTTTTTCCCTACACCTTTGCTTCTGAAATTTACTTATATCTAACTTCTATCACTTACATAGAAAAGTTTGTCAAAATAATGATGTACCATTCTCTACATTTATTTTAGTAATTCCCCTCTCCAGCTCACTACAAAATCAAGTGGAAACAAATAGAGTGATTCACTTATTGAGTCTTTTGTCCTAGAATCCATGAAAAAATTGAGATTTATTGGTCAGTTGGCTCCAGGATGCTCATCATGTTCATATAGTGGGAAAGCTTTCAGGAAATCATAACATTCCTTTGTTTCCTTTTCCAGCTTAAAATGCAGACATACTGGATATCCCGCTAGGGTGAGAATTTCTTAGAAAATGAAAGCTATTTCTTAGATTTGTTTTATATCAGATGAGTTTAAATAGATTTTCTCTAGGTTTGAGTGTTGATGACCCCACAGGCAAGAAAACTCTTGGATGGTGTAGAGTTATGAGTTTAGAAAAAAAAAAAAAAAGGCAGTTTGTTGAAAGATAAATTGGACTCATATCTTATTTATTGTGACTATTAGGAAGATAAAAATATTTGCTGATAGAAAAGAGGATTATGACAAGGGCTGTGAGAATCTTTTGGTATCAGTGCTTCTAACATTGAAAAGAGCATTGAAAACTTTTATAAGGCACATCCTCATGAAAGGTCCCATGCTCTTGCTGGTTCATGCTTTATCAGGTGGAGAAAAACAGTTTAGCTCATAAAATGATAAAAGATATAACATTTATAATAACTTACATAACCATCCATGGCAGGCAGAATAATGCCCCCCCCAAGATGTCCAGTATTAATCCCTGGAATATGAATATGTTGGGTTTCAGGCAAAGTAGAATTAAGGTTGCTAATTAGCTGACCTTAAAATAAGGAGATTATTGTGGATTATCTGAGTGGGTTCAATATAATCACAAGGGTCCTTAAAAGTGAAAGGTGGAAGGGCATCTGGGTGGCTCAGTTGGTTAAGTGTCTGCCTTCAGCTCAAGTCATGATCCCAGGGTCCTGGGATTGAGCCCCGTGTCAGGCTCCTGGCTCAGCGGGGAGCCTGCTTCTCCCTCTCCCTCTGCCTGCCACTCCCTCTGCTTGTGCTCTCTCTCGCTGTCTCTCTCTCTGTCAAATAAATAAATAAAATCTTTAATAAAAAAAAGTGAAAGGTGGAGGTGAAAGAGAATCAGAGGAAAAGAGGTGAGGATGGAAACAGGATCAGAGAGATGCTGTGTGGCTGGCTTTGAAGATGGAAGAAGGGGACAATAGGCCAAGTATGGGCAGCCTCTAGAAGCTAGAAAAAGCAATTAAATGGATTCTCTCCTAGAGCCTCTAGAAAGGAACACAGTCATGCTGATACCATGTGTTGGACTTCTTTTTTTTTTTTTGAAGATTTTATTTATTTACCTGAGAGAGAGAATGGGAGAGAGAGAGCATGAGAGGGGGGAGGGTCAGAGGGAGAAGCAGACTCCGCGCTGAGCGGGGAGCCCAATGTGGGACTTGATTCCAGGACTCCAGAATCATGACCTGAGCCGAAGGCAGTTGCTTAACCAACTGAGCTACCCAGGTGCCCTCATGTGTTGGACTTCTGACCTTCGTGTTGTTTAAGCCACTGAGTCTGTAATAATTTGTTATGGCAGCAATGGAAAACTAATACAACATCAATAAAATTTTTGGTCTGTTGGAGAAGTTCACAATTTGTTAAAAACAGAGAATTCTTGTCAGGGAGATTGACTCCAAAAATCTGATGCCCCAGGCTGCTCAAGGAAGCTGAAGGTCAGGTGTTGATTCACCTTCACCTTTGTTCTGTTCAGAACATCATGCCCTGATGAGCCATGGCTTACTCAGCCCTGGGAAGCATGGCAGAAACAAAGGACAGGGCTTAGCCTCAACAAGACAAACACTGTTACTCTTCTGTCTCTGTGACGACACCACTGCTTTAGGTTAACCAGAAAAATTTCATTTGGTACAGTTTTAGAATTACGCCCAACCATAATCACTTGAGGGAAAATGAAAATAAGTTCTCTTCCTTTCTGGCTTGGCAGTCTTTGGTGAATCCTTGTTTATTTTTGCCATATGGACCCAACTTTCACCCAGAAGCACTGTGGGAATTCTTTGTGGGAACCTGTGGTGACTGTAGAACCCTAGCTTTCTGGGCTGGTAGTGATGGTTCTGTGAAGTAGACCCTGAAGGGATGCTGTTGAAGACTTCACCTCAGGTTATAACCAGGTTAGCTTTCTTCTCTTGAGATGAGATAAAAATGTTTTTGTGAAGTAGCTTTTTCTTTCTTTCTTTCTTTCTCTTTCTTTCTTTCTTTCTTTCTTTCTTTCTTTCTTTCTTTCTTTCTTTCTTTCTTTCCTTCTCATTTCACTTGACAAAGGGAGAGAGAACATGCAATTATCCTTCTTTTGTAGAAAAGAATACCAAATTGCTCAGCAGGGGTTGTTGTTTTTTTTTTTTTAATGTGCATTTGTTTGGAAACCACAAAACAAAACTGCCAGAAAAACTGAAAGGCAAGGTACATATATCCTGAAGAGTAACTGGAATGTATTCCAGTTTTCAGTTCAGCTTTGATAATCTAAAGAAGTGGTCTTCGCCACTTTCCAGCAGGTGGTGGAAGGGCTTGATCACAAGCCCCTTTAGGAATTTGCTAGAAACTATGGATCAGCCATATAGAAAAAAAGCACATCATCAAATTTTGCATATCGTTTGGGATTCCTAGACTTCCATAGGTTCATCCAAGGACCCTCCAGGCATAGGCTCTCTAGCATGGACGATGGGACACAACACATAGGTGGCCGTTATGAGCCAGAGGAAGGCCCTGCTCCTACCTTATATCATGATGGGGCAGATAAGTATGGTTCTGGAAATTAAATTCATTAATTTCATTAAAGTAAATTAAATGGTTTAAAAAAAGGTGTGTCTGAATCAAAGTTAAAGGACTGTTTTTGAGTTAGTTTATCTTATCACTTTTCTCTTACTTGACATTTGCCTTTTTTCACCTGTATATTTGTGTGTGTGTGCAGGAGAGAACTTAGCCCTTGAGAACAACATATAAATTGATGCTCTGTTGAGTTTTTGTAAGCATAGGGGATGGATGATAGGAAACCACAGTCCTACCCTCATATTCATTATATGAGGTTTCACATAGCCTATTTCATGAGGTTCTTGACGAGATCTGCAATAGCACCTTCTTGTGGGTGGGGAAAACTAAGCTACAGACTTGCACTGATTCGTTGGTTATGTATTAATTCATTTTAAACCTAAGACAAATCTCCACCCACTAACAGACTCTGTGGTTGTCCGAGTGTTGCCTGCTCGCCACCCCAGATGTAACCCCATTTCTTCTGTTGTCTTTCATTGTGGCCGCGGCCACTGTAGTATACTACCCAGATGTATTTGCAGTTGATTGTTTACAGTTGCTACACACTAGAAGTGGAAGGAGGAGATACTGATGAGCCACTGAGCTGTGATGGGGGAAAAATGGACCAAAGAAGAGAAATGGATGACAAGGACTTGGAGAGGAAAATAGAAGAAACCTTACAGCAAGGGTGTGAAACCCATCATACTTAAGGAATAATTCTAAAGTTGGATGGAAGCAAGTTATAGCAAGAGAGACCTTTTGGTTTTCTTTCTCTGGAAGAACAGGGGTTGTAAGACCTTTGTCCTTTTGGTCTCCTCTTCAGACAGTTGTAGTTTGGGGCAAGGGGTGAAGGTATTCTTCTCAAGGAAAATTTTATAACTGTGAAGCATTTTGTAACTGTGAAGTGCAACAGAAAGACTAGGTACTCTTTGCTTTAATGGTGCCTTAACTGTCAGGGATACCATGGCGGTAAAGTGGAGAATGGAAGAGCATCGAAGATGGAGGGTCCTTCCCAGCAAAGGCCTAGAGGGGAGGACGGTAGCTCTTTCTGGGTCTTCTAGCTTTTTCTCATCATGGTAAAAGTGCCTGGAGAACCAGATCTTATGACTGGAAAGCACATCCTATGCTTAGCATCACTGGCCCCTTGCAAGAGAACAGAGAGTCCTTGACCTTTGTCTTCTCCTTAAATAACCAGCTCCATGGTGGTAACAAGACCTTTCCAAGGTAGACTTGGTGGCAGTGACCCAGTTCTGAGGTCAGACTTGGGTGGAGAGTGCCTGCTCTGAAGGATATTATTTAGAGTGATTAAAAACATCCCTCTTACTGATCTGTGGGATGCGATCCCCAGTTGTAATCAAAGCTTCCTTTGTGTTCCAGACATCTGCCGGCTCTTTCACCCGTATCATTCTCCTGAGTCAAGGTCAGCTTCTGAACATTTTCCTCATACCTGACCTGTGTTCCCATGGGTCAGTTAAAGAAAACCGCTTTGGATGTTCATGGTCTGGGGTTTATTAGAGGAACAGAGACTCCCAGAGGTCCTGGAGTCAGCAGCTTCATGTGAGGTCTTGCTTCCCTTTCCTTCTTCCTCTCTGTTCTTTCATCTATCCCCAGTCAGTGACTTCCTCCCTTCTCCTTCCTCCCCAGCCTTTCCTTTCTTTCCACAGGAGATGGTATTAGTTCATTCATTTAGCAAATGTTTATTGAGTGTCCGCTAAGAGTGGGCTCCATTGCTGCCTCAGGGAATATGGCAGTGAGCAAGATAAGAGAATGAAACCAAAGTCCTCACCATGGCCTATCAAGCCTCCTGAACGGTCCCTGTCACCTCCGCACCCCATCTCCTTCTCTCCCTTTACTTACTCTGTGGCGTTCTTCATGCTTCTCAAGCACACCATTTTGCCACTGGGCTACGGCCTCTGCCACGGCTCCCCCCTCTGCGTGGAAGACTCTTTAGAGATCTGTAGAGCCCACTCCCTCACCTTCTGGAGGATGTTACATCATGGGCACGTTCACCTCGGGCCTTGTCTGAATACCTCCTGTGAGGGAGCCATGTCTGATCATCGCTACCTGCTTTATTTTTCTCCATTGCACTTTTCACTCTCTGACTTGGTATATATTAACTAATTATAATTTTATTGTCTACCTCCCCCCACTACAGTGTCTGCTCCCTGAAAACAGGTCCTTTGGTTTGTTCGCAGCCGGTATCCCCAATGCCAAGAATAGTACCTGAACATAGGCCTTAACAAATATTCCTTGAATGGGGACAGTTAAATGCATAAAAAGATGAAGGATTGGGTAAATTAATGCAAAGAATAAGGTTCCTGACCTCAAGGAAGTTATAATCTAGTGCATCGGAGGACATAAAATTAATAAAATAACTCAAGCTCATGTGATCTGGTAGCAACTCAGAGACTGGGCTCTAGAGTCTGACTGTCATGATTCCAATCTCTGCTCCACGTATTAGCTGTGTCTTCGAGGGCAAATTACCTCAGCTCTCTGGGCCTCATTTTCTCATTTGTGAAATATGAATAATAATATCACATAGGATTATTGTGAGAATTCAATGAAACCATCCATATAAAGTGCTTAGCGCAGGACCTGGCACGTGGTCTGCGCTCGGTAATTATTATCTGCTATTGTTATTGGATCACTTGCTGGAATCAAGTGGAGCCTGAAAAGTTCTTCAGGATTACCCCCATCCTGGTCTGGTATTACTCCCTTTTCCGTTAGGGAGCAAAAGTTCGAAAGTGTCCCCAAACCAGAAAGACTGTCCCTGAGGACAGCTTTATCTTAGGATTTCTTTGGACCGCAAATATTCCTGTCCTCCCTTCAAACACATATTAAACATTTCATTTGCCCAGATAGGCTCCCAACAATAATATCTGTCCCCTCTGGAAATAACTGTTTCCTGTTAAAATATCAGCAACCAGTTAAACATGGTTTTGTTTTTCTTTTTCTAGTAATTTTTAGGCCGCAGCAAGTAGTTGCTTAAGACTGTACTTTAAGAGGCATCTGTAAATCTTTCCTTTGCCTTGTGATACACGGGAAACCATGTCAAAAGTCATTCTGACAATTTATATTTTAATTTAAGTTTTATGAGTTACCATTTAAAGAAGGCCAGTTTCTCATTGGCAAGCCTTCTTAAGAGATTGACGCTTTGATCTTAAATCCTGGGGAGACTTTGCAGAAATAGGGGGTGACATTGTTGACAGGTTCATCTGTAGCTATTCTACTGCCATTAATTAAACACCCCCCCCTTTTATTTACTCCCCTGGAGTAAATGAATTGAACTTGACTTTGGTTTTTGATGGGAAGCTATGAGAGGGTCCAGGAAACATCAAAGAAATGCTCTTAATCTAGTAAAACTAACTCTCAACTGACCTAGCTTGAACATTAAAGAGTTCTTAATTCCAGTGCTGGTCTAGTTTCTTTTCTGTAAGGCGTTAATTCTCTCTAATGATTAGAAAAGTGCAGGGGTAAATAATCATCCCCTCCCCATGAAATTCCAGAGGGTTACAGGCTCTTTAATTTTATCTTGCTTCTAAAGGTCTCCTTTGTAAAACCATGTAAAAACATTTTGGTTTTTTGCCTTTCCATACTGCTTATACCTCCAAGATCTCAGCTTTAAGATCTTAAAACTTTATTTCTTTTGCATTTCGGTTTTAGATTTTTGGATCACAGCTATCCTAAAGCTTTTTTATGATCCTAGACTTTAGGAATGAAGGCACAGACAGGTTAAGACACTTGTATAAGCAAAAAGCCAGATGGTGCCCTTGCAACAACAGATTCGAGCCTAGTAGTTGAAAAGTCTGTTTTCATGTCTGCTTAGAGAACCCCACCAGGCCATTCATTTGCCCCCAAACAAGTAGCCATCAGCATGCCTACTGGGTGCGCAAAAGAGACAGGAATCCTGTTCTCATGGAGTTTACGTTCCAGTAGACAACGAACACAGTAACTAAATAAGACTGTATATGAGAAGGTGCTAAAGGCTGTGGAGGAAAATAAAGCAGCATCGTGAGTGTTGGTCTTACATAGGGTGGCCGGGGGAGGCCTCACTGAGAAAGTGCCGTTTGAGCAGAGCCCCACAGGAGCCGAGGAAGGTGCTGCTGACACGGGGGCAGAGAGAGGAGCGCAGAGATTCTGAGCCAGGAGGATGCCCAGGTGTGGGTGGAGCAGCAGGGGGGCCAGTGAGGCTGAGGGAGACTGAGTGGGCGTGGAAGACTTGGTCAGAGGTATCAGAGCAAGTCCTTTAGGGTCTCATGAGGCAGGTATGACTTTGGCCTTTCTTCGGAGTGGAACGGGAGCCACGGGAGGGTTCTGCGCCCAGCAGTGATGTGTTGGGATTTACATCGCCCAGGATCGCGCTGAGCTGAAGCCAAGAGACTAGTTAGGTGGCTATTGCATTGATCTAGACTAAAGGTAGTGGTAGTTTGAGCCAGGGTGGAAGTGATGAGAAGGGTTTGGATTCAGGGTGTCATAAAGGCAGAGCCAAACGGATTTCTTGGTGGGTTGGGTGGAGACCAGCCTGAGCACCCGGAGCGTAGTGCATGCTACCAGACATCCCTTGCCTTCTTCTTGATGGTCCTCACTGGTCTCCAGAGTATTGTCAACCAGTCATTCTGGTCCTGATTAGGACTCTGTAGACAACTCTGGCGGCTGAGAAAAATATGCATGGGGTCTTCTGAGCACATGTTCTGAGCAGATGATACCAGGTTAATTAATGAGAGTGAACATCATTCACCAGTATAAGTTGCTTAGTCCGTCTTGACAGCACCTGACTCCTCCTGTGGCATCCCATTCTTGGAGGGGACCTGGGATAGGTGCTCGTGTCATCCCAACCAGCAGCTCAGCTCCAGAGTCTGAAAAATGTAGAGAAAGAGCAGTAGAGTATGAGAAGCTAAAGTGAAGACAAGGAAGAGGAAGACCAGGAGATTTTTAGTAGAGACACCTCTAAAAAAGAAAAATATCAGGAGCATATCTTTCCCTTTCTATCTCTCTTAGCTTCCAGTTGGGCGATAAAAGGTGAAGTATTTCCTGGATAACCAGAGAGAATTAATGAACTAACACGGACATGACGAAAACAAAGATTAGGTCCCACATTTAGTTGCTGAGGCTGGCAGGAGAAGAGTTTATGGCTCTGTCTTGTCAGAAAAGTGGAAGGTACCGTGGCTCTCCCAGAGCCCCACTCTCCACTGCACCTGCCGTAATCTTTCCTATTTACATAAACCACAAAGGCTGTTATGAGAGAAGATGGAGACATGGTTGACTATGATGGTGGCCAGGGAGAGAGCCAAAAAATCTGTTTGTTTAGGAGAAATCTCATTTTGCATCCCTGCCTTGCTCACATGGGGCTGAATAAATCTTAATCTAAGTTCTTATCTCAGGAAAAGCAAAGGGTGGCCCTGGAAGCCCTCTAAATAACAGGTGCAGACAGAATGGAGAGGAATAGGGAGGGTGGAGGCCAGTGGAAAATAGGTTTGAGAGGCCAAGAAATCCATAAGGCTGACGAGCTCGAGAGAGGAGCAGGTGGAGGGGAGGGGGGCTAATGCCTCAGGGTGCAGATTGGAAACTACTGGGATAGGGTGATAGGGAGACCAGATGGGCTGGCATTCAGTCAAACCAGATGGTGGGCTTTTATTTCTAAAAGGATTTGTAAATCCTAGGAACAAGGAACATAAGGGTACTGGGGCCTTTAATCCCATTAGTAGAAGACAAAAGTGTTCTCTTTAAAAATGTAAACCCACCAATTATAGAACTTCTATTATCAAAACTTTGGGACAGAGTACCAGCTTGTGAAACGCCAAGGAAACTCTGGATTCTTCACTGAGGGAAAGAGAAACTGCAGAAATCGTCAGGGCATTCATTATAAGTTAATAAAAAGACGTCTCCTCAAGAATTTAAAGTGTACTGTTGGGACCAAACAAAATGTGATATATTTGTATGCAATAAGCTTGCTTACATATGGAGTTGGAAAAACAGCTAACTGCAATTAGGGACTGATTGTTTAGTAAATTTTGAGTTTACAGTGAGACAAATTTAAAAATTTAAGCACCTATCACTTTCTAAAAAGTCGTCCCCCTGTGTCCCCTTGCCCAGTTGTCAGCCTCCGTGTCCCCACAGCTGCTCTCCTCGTTGCATACAAATCCTGTTCTTCAGTCCTTGTCTCAGCCATTCCTTGAGGGTCCAAAATTACTTCCATAACCCTTCTCCTATTGGACTTATCCCCAAGGAGACCAGCCTCATCACAGAGCATGGAGTCGTCCTTGTGTGCTTATGTTGGTGCAAGTGTGAAAGCTACTCACGCACAGCCATGCTTCCTTCAGGAGACAGAGCAGAGGGGCGGTTGTATAGGCTTGGGTGCTCCAGTCCGTGAGGGATCTACCGTCTTTGCATCATGTAATACCCCATCCTCCTGCTAAGAGAAAAAGCCTAATTTCATCTAAAGGATTTCAAAGAAATGCTAAATATTAAGAGAAAGTTTTAAGTAGTGTGATTCATTGTGAAATCCCTTTTTTGTTTAAGGCTATCCGTATACCCATTAAGTTAATATCACACAATATCATTTTTTGATGCTATTTCATAAATATTTCTTTCCTTAATTACTGCTGAGAAGTGGAAACTGTTATCTCATGTTTGAAATGGAATAGAGTTGCTTTCCCACACCATTGACTGGGGTTTTTTTGTTTGTTTTGTTTTTATCTGTAAAGGTATGGAAACCTGACAAGCCCAAACTGTGAAGAAGATGGAAGCCCAAGTTCATCAGAGTCTAAGACGGTGATCAGGAAGTAAGTGTGCCTTTTCTGTGCATTACAAGCTCTCAGTCAAGACTTATTATCCTAAAGGAATGTAATTTAGTAGAGTTTTTTAAAATTCCTTTTTATGTTGTCATTTTCCCCCATAATGCATAAAATCATAGATTTATTTTTTGACTATCCAGTGATAGTCATTTATTCATCCAGTAAAAATGTATCAGGCACCTACCATGTGCCAGGCTCTGTGCTAAGGGAAACAACTATGAACAAAATAAATAAGTCTCAGCTCTTAAGAAGTTTGGATTTTAGCAGAGAGACAAAGAATCCACACAAAGGAAGAATGAAGTAGGGCAAGGGGGCTAGATCCTGATGGAGAGTTTGATTCACATAGGGTGCCAGGAATGGGCTTTCTGATCTGGTGACATTGGAGCAGAGTGCTGAATGGGGTACAGGCTGGGCTTGGTGAATATCCAAGCAGGGAAAATGTGGACAGAGCTATGAGGCAGATGAATGAATGAGGCTGGAGCAGAGCACATGAAGTGACAAGTGCTAGAGGATGAGATCTGTAAGGTCATATGGGTCCCAGATCACATGGGGACTTGAAGGCCTTGGGCAGGATGTTAAATTTTATTCGAAGGAAGATAAGCATTTAGAAGATTTTGAGGAGAGCAGTGCTATGGTCTGATTTATATTTCAAAAGGCTTGCTCTGGCTCTATGTGGAAAATAGACTCTGGCAGTGGGATGGGGGGCAAGAGTGGCAGCAAGGAGCCTGGTCAGGACCCTTACAAAGACCCAGGGAAGGGATTCTGGGAGCATGAACTGGAGGAAGAGGAGGAGGAGATGATGGTAATAATAGTGATGGTGGTGGCGTTGGTGTCGGTGGTAGAGATAGTAGTAAAAGTAGGAATAACTTGTAGTAGGAAGAGCTTCTGCAGAGATCTTGAGGGTATTGCTGGCAGGTTGTGCCGATGAAGTGGTTGGGGCATATGAGAGAAAAAGAGGAGGCACGGGCACCTCCAAGGGTTGTGGTGTGAGCAACTGATAGAAGAGAACCTTGGTTTTGTGAGATAAGAAAGACTGGTGAGGAGGAGCAGGTGTGGTGGGGAGCATGTGTCAATAATTTCATCGTAGACATACTCACTTTGAGACAATTGGCTGAGTCTAGAGTTCAGGGAGCAGTCTGGCTGGGAGGCATAAATCTGGGCATCCTTAGTTTAGACATGGTATTTAAAGCTATGGGGCTGGGTGTGCCCCCCGTGGGAACAAGGCTATAGAGAAGAGGAAGGTCCAAAGACCAGTGTTCAGATTAGGAAAGTAGAGGGTCCAGCAAGAGGAGGTTGGAACAGAGGAGCTAGCGGGGAACGAGAAGAAAGAAGTTGTGTCCAGAAGTCAAGTGAAGAAGGAGTTTTGCGGGGACGTGACCAACCATGTCTAACACTGCTCGTACATCAAGTGAGAGGAGCCTGGGAAGAGACTACTGCTTTTGCAACACGGTGGTCTTTGGTCCCCTTGATAAATGTAGTTTTGGTGGATGGAGGTCTGGGTCAGGAGAAGACAGAAGTTTGGAGTTTTTCTGTAAGAGAAGAGAAATGGGCTAGAGGATGATCTGGGGCAAAGGAGGGTTTTTTCATTTTGTATGTGTTTGTTAAACCTGGGTGATGCTTTAATCTGATGAGAATAATCTAGGACACACCGAAGAATAATCCATGATGTAGGGGTGCAGGCTGCTCTAGGAGTGATGTTCTTAAGTCGATGGGATATATGCCAGGGTGCTTGAAAGTTCTCTTACTAAATATTCATCTTGGGGCCAAAAGTCCAGGCAGTTAATCCTGTGGAATATTTTAACTCCTCAGAGGATTGACTGATGGAATCCTTTCTTCAGAAGCCAGGGATATGAAGCTTAGAAAATTGAGTATCTTTTTAGTCCTGAGTGAGGCAGTTTTATTATTTTATTGGATGGACCATAATCTTCCAGAAAACCAGACACGCCAATGTAGATATTTGAATGTCAAATGCAAGGCGTGTGGTGAGCGGAACAAATACCTTTATTCTTAGAGGGCTTTGGGGGGCTTCTTTGAGGAGTTGACATTTCAGGTAGGTCCTGAAGGAGGGTGAAGATTTTGGTGGTAGAGCCACCCAAGCAGGGGGAACGGTGGGACCATATTGGGGAAATATATTTTGGGAACAACATGCCGCTTCATGATGGCGTATGTACCAGGTTGAGGGGATCTATAGAGCCGAAGCTATCATGAAGGGGGTTCATTCTCCCAAGAGAATAAGGACCTTCCCTGGTAAGCAGTAGACAGTCAGCCCTGAAAAGTTTTTTTTTTTTTTTAAAGAATTTATTTATTTATTTGACAGAGAGAGAGATAGCGAGAGCAGGAACACAAGCAGGGGGAGTGGGAGAGAGAGAAGCAGGCTTCCCGTGGAGCAGGGAGCCTGATACAGGGCTCGATCCCAGGACCCTGGGATCACGACCTGAGCCGAAGGCAGACACTTAACAACTGAGCCACCCAGGCTCCCCAGCCCTGAAAAGTTTTTGCAGGATGGAAACAGTATCATCAAATAGGTGATGTGGGGGGATGGATTAGATTTATAGACTTCCGACTTAGGCTATGGTACACGGACCAGGAGCATCAGCACCACCTGGGAGCTTGTTAGAAATGCAGAATCTCAGGTCTCACCACAGACCTAGATTAGAATCTGCATTTCAGTAAGATCCATGAGTGATTCCTGTGCACTTTAAGGGTTTGAGAATCATAGGATTAGAGAGGTTTTGTTGTTAATTGTGTTTATCCCTGAAAACTTACTGAAATAATTTTTTGAAAAGAACCTTTTTATAATTAGTCTTTTAAAGCATATACAAAAGGAGACCTGAGTGGCCAGCTTGTCACATGTAACCTCCCCCTGTGACCAGATTCAGAAATGAGTGTGTTGTTCTCCACAAATTTTGGAATTGAGTCAAATTTGGAGCTACCATTCAACTAGCCACCTGAACACTCCAGGGAGAGTAACAGTCTGAAAAATATCCAGAGCTTTTCTGTTTCCCAGGGGGTGTTTTGAGATTAAGTAGGTTTCTGGGAAGTCGCACGAAAATTGGTTTGTACCCTGGATGTGAAGAATCATGCTCATTATTTTAAAGTCCTATTATAAAATTTTATTCAACTTCATTGTACACCGGGAACAGTGTGATGTGGGTGAAACTCCAGGATAAGCTGTTTTAAAGGGCTTTCCAGTTTTAAGCATATGAGTCCTTAACAAAGAGCTTCACATAGAACTCCCCTGAGGGGGTCCATCATCTGGGGACAATGGTCCTCTCCTAAAGCCTCACAATGAATTGGTAGAAAGTGCTTGACCCTTTTCCTCACACTGACTTGCCTTTTAAAAAATTATGCCTGATGAAAATACACCACTTTATCTTATAATGGGCCACTCTGTCCTACAAATACTGGAATGCTAAAATCCCTTCTCTCAGCTGACCTCTTTCTTCCTTGCATTTTCCTTCTTTCGTACTGCTTCCTCCCCACCCTCCCCCCCATTTCTCCTTTTATTATTTTTCATCTCATTTCGCCATTATCTTTTTGCTCTCTCTTTTGGAAGTTACCCTTCTCCTAATCATTTCTGTGGCTAGTTAGGGTCAGTGCTCTGTCTTTCTGAGAGGAAATCAGGGTAGCACCTTCTTCATTCCATCTGTAACATATGGAGAATTCCTCCACCATCCCAGAGCTGTGGCCTCTGACATGGAACCACGACCGAAGGCTTCCTGATGGCTGGTGCATGTGTAGGAGATACGGCTCTATGGCCATTCTCAATGGGCTGGTTTTGTCCCCAGAGGATATTTGGCAACATCTGGAGAAATTTTTGTCTTAACTTGGTGGGGGGATGCTATTGATATCTGGTAGGTAGAGGCCAGGATTGTTGTGAAACAGTCTACAGTGCACAAAACACCGCCCTCCAACAAAGAATGCTCTCCCTGTAAATACCAATAGTGCGCAGGTAAGAAGCTCTACTACATGGTGAGGACTGCAGTCCTCAAGTGAAAGCTCTTTATTTATGAATATCTAGATGTATATAAAAATAGGACCATGCGTATTTGGGGATTTATTTATTTCTTCATATCCCGTCTTAGAATGAGGTGAATCCAGTGCAGAGGTCGCCCAGGAGCTGGCCTCAGAGAAGGTGAAGGGCCCTGGGTAAGGAGCCTGGAGAACTCAGATTCGAGTCCCTCACCAGTCACTGTCACTCCCCAGCCATATGACCTGGTCACTTCACCTCTCTCTCACTTTCAGTTTCTTGACCTGAAAAATGAGTGCTCAGAATGTAGGATCCCTGGCATCCTTTCAAGTTTAATGACCACTGGGATAAAACTTGTTTAGTTTTCATCTCTTCAAAAGTGAGAATGAATATCAGAAACAGAGATATTGAGGCACCTGGGTGGCTCAGTCGGTTAAGGTCTGCCTTCGGCTCGGGTCCTGATCCCAGAGTCCTGGGATGGAGCCCCACGTTGAGAGCTCCCTGCTCAGAGGGGAGTCTGCTTCTCCCTCTGCCCCTCCTCCCCCCCACTCATACTCTCTTGTTCTCACTCTCTCTCTGAAATAAATCCTTTTTAAATCCTTAAAAAAAAAAAGAAACAGAGATATGGCCCAAATATTATATTGACTTTTTGAAAGGTGCCCTTGACTGCTTTTTTCAGTCGGAGGGGCTGTGCCACCAGTTTTGATAAAATAGGAAAACAGAACAGACAGCTTCTTTGACTTGATCGTTATTAATTGTGACATCACAGCTGCTCACTGTACTTCTCAGTACAGAGATGAGCTAAAGCTTTGTATTGTGGGGTCAAAATGGGGGGTGGGGGTGCAAAATGCCTATTGTTTTCTTTTGCTGTGAATCTGTCTTCTTGTGATTTCAGGTGGGAAACAGACGGCAGGAATTCAGTAACTTTCTAAGAAGTAAACATCCTGTTTTAGGGCAGATGCCTGCAGTTTTGCAGATGGGGATTGTTGGGGGGGGGGAAGGGGGGGAGTGGAATTACTGCGAGGTTTAACCCCAAACAGAAAAATCCTCAACTCTTGTTTGGCTTTTCACTTTTTAACGTAAAGCATAGAGCAGGGCTTACATTTCATACAGGGTCCCAAATCCCAGGATAACAGTCTTCCCTGTATTTCTAAATATGGATCTAATCAACCTTTCAGAGGATAAAAGAACTTAAAAGAAAGAAAAATGGGGAAGTACAGATGGAATCGTTGAGATGAAAGATTGGCTTCTGGTGTCTTGGACTGCAACTGACTAGTGTTCTTCACGAATTTCAAAAAGTGTCAGATTGTGCTGTGACTCCCACTTGTAATTCCAGGGCCGAGTGTGCCCATTTCGGGCTTTGTGCAATATTGGGGGCCTTTAACATCATCTAGCCAAAACACGAATTCCTTCCGTTGCGAGGAAGGCAACTTCCAAGGCTTCTAGGTGTTGGAATCTGCCACACAGTGATTTCTGATGTTAGCGCTGGACTGTTGTATATAATAAGGCATCCAATGTTTATTTCTACAATCCCTAAACTTGCCACTATTTGGAAATCAGGAAGCTCACTTCCTGTGCCAGGAAGCAACATTTCTGCCCACATCCATCCTACCTGTGCCCTTTTCCTCCTTGCTGCTGACACTTCTATATGATAAAACGCTGTCTATTTAGAATAACAAAATCAGAACCAGATGGAAAAGGAAACTTCCCCTTGTGCAGATTTATTACAATCATTGAATTCAAAAGTGAAGAGAATGTGAAGAAGGGATATTAACCATACAGAAACTTGACACGGTGAATCTTCATTCTCTGGAATGGATCTGAAATTAGAATATCTATCTATCTATCTATCTATCTATCTATCTATCTATCTATCTAATATGCTTTATTTAAAGAGGTTTAAGACTCCTCAGGAAATGACACTTTTTTCTTTCCTTTAATGACTATTATTATAATGTCAAAATAGTTGTTTCCTTTTCTTTTATTGACTCGCTTCACTTCCCTTCTGGAGCGCTGTGTTTTGTCTTCTCAAACTCTTTGCCACTGCAGTGCTTTAAACTTGAAATCATTCTGCTTTCATCTCTGCATATTCAGACGATATGAATGCCATTCTTGTACTCTTTTCCCAGAAGTTGTAAATAGTGACACCAGATTTTAGTCCAGTTAAGAATCACACGAATAGTAGTAATCCAAGACATTGGAACCACTTTAAAGAAAAGGGAGATGAGTTAAAGAAGCCTGGCTGTGATTCCTTAATGCCCAAGAAACTTTACAGTGGAAAGTACTAAAAAAATCTGCCCAGAGAGTTTGCAATCAATATTCGTTCCAGCAAACTCAAATACCCTAAGAAGGCAGTGGAAATTAATTTGGCTATTTTAACAAAAATGGGTCAAAGAAAGGGGTAAAGAACAGAGCAAAAATAAGATTTAAAACTTGAAATTTAAAAGAATGAATGGCTATACAGTGAAAGGAGTATTTTTAAAAAGTTAAAGTAGAATGGAAGAAGAAATAGAGAAATAATACACTACGTAAAAGAACCTGGTACTGTCTTTAAAACATCCATACTGGACAAAGAAAAGTAGAAATTATCATTTTAAAAGTCATTGAAATCTTGAATCAAAATTGAAATCTTGAATCAAAATTTGGGAAGAGAGTAGGTTCCCAAAGCAGAAATTAGTTTTCAGAAAATTCAGGAGGAGTAAAACAATGTTGATGATCAGTGGTTCAGAAAGAAGAAAAATCAGTCACCTAAGAATCTCTTGGAGTTCTCGAAGTGTCAGAGAAAGGCAAACAGGCATCTCGATCAGACCCTGTCATTGACTGACCCTGCAGCCTGGCAGGGGATGACCGTGATGATACCGTTGTCACCAGCCTGGCCACCGCCCCTGGCCGCAGCGTGTGGTGTGCTTACTAGCGTGAGCCCTTCTGCTAGGGGCCTTGTATCTTCCTTTACTGTCGCAGATTTGCTGTGAGCTATTGTCCTCATTTTATTGGTGTGTAAATGGAAGCTCCAGAAAAGTTACATACTTTGACTAATGTCAACCAGCTGGTTAAGTGAGCTCTGGTATCTGAACTCAGTCCCAGACCCGGGCTTCTCACCGTTTTGCTCTTGGGCCTGCCATTTCAGAAGAGCATCGGGATCTCAGGTGCCTTTCCAGCTCATATATACCTAGATCACTGTAATCTGGTTGCAGCCGGAAGTCCATGAAGAGCTAAGGCATATTATCACCGTTGTGATTAGTGTTTTAGTGTGTTAGCATCCTGACATTTTCTAATTTGGGATTATTTACTTTACCCTATGTTGTTTTGCCTGGCTTTATTACTGAATGAACAGCCTGAGCCAGGTCCCCAGACAGCTGTTAGAAATGGGGAAGTTAGGCTTGTTCCCTGGGGAAGGAGATGGGTTGCAGGATATGAGGAAAGAAGAAGGAAGATCAGATGGTTCAGGCCCATGGATCTGAGTGCCTGCTTCCTGCTCTTGGGGCCTTGTTGCGTCTTTCCTTACCAACTTACTCCATTCTAATGGTGAAAAATGGAGAAGGCCTCAGCAGTTTTTTCATTAGAGGCCCATTTATAACATAAAAACACCCACCTCAAGCAGTGAGGAATTGGAGAATACGGAGCTACAGAGGTCCCTGAGAAATAATTTGGGTGGGAATGGCAGTGTCCCTTTCCAACAGCAAGAGCTAGAATTCATGGATGCTTAGTAGGGATAGTCCCTGTGTATATCCTTTTATTATTCCCATAATAACCCTATGTATTCTTACTCCTCTCTTACACATGAGGGGTCTGAGACAGAGAAAGGTTAAGGAACATGTCCAAGGTCACACAGGGAATAAGGGAAACCTGGGATTTCAACCCACACCTTGCCCTCTACACTCTGTGTCCTCTGCTTCTTCCCCTGTGATAAAAAGGAGACGATTTCTCTTAAGAACTGAGGTCAGACTCTCCTGTTCATGCTTTTTTCTTAAAAGTAAGATGTTTTTCTTTTCTTTTTTTAAAGATTTTATTTATTTGGAAGAGAGTTAGCATGAGTAGGGAGATGGGCAGAGAGAGAGGGAGAAGCAGGCTCCCCACTAAGCTGGGAGCTGGATGTAGGGCTAGATCCCAGGACCCCGAGATCATGACTTGAGCTGAAGGCAGACCCTTAACCGACTGAGCCACCCAGGCGCCCTGCTTAAGATGTTTTTCAGAACAGTTTTAGATTTATGTAAAAACCGAACAGATAGTACAGCAGAGTTCCCATATGCCTTCCTCACAGATTCCCTTACTGTTCTTACGTGACTATAGTACATTTGTTAATTAACGAACCAGTATGACACATTATTAACTGAAGTCCAGAGTTTATTCACATTTCCCTACTTTTTACCTCATGTCCTTTTTCTGTTCCAGGATCCCACCCAGGATACTATATTACATTGAGTTGTCGTATCAACCTACGCTCCTCTTGGCTGTGACAGTTTCTCAAACTTTTCTGGGTTTCAATGACCTTTACGGTTTTGAGGTCAGGTATATTGCAGGATACCCCTTTATTGGAATTTTTCTCATAACTAGACTATTTTTCTCATAATTAGACTGAACTTAACGAGTTTTTTTTTTTAAAGATTTTATTTATTTATCTGAGAGAGAGAGAATGAGAGAGAGAACACGAGAGGAGAGAGGTTCAGAGGCAGAAGCAGACTCCCCGCTGAGCGGGGAGCCTGATGCGGGACTCGATCCTGGGACTCCAGGATCATGACCTGAGCCGAAGGCAGTCGCTTAACCAACTGAGCCACCCAGGTGCCCCTGAACTTACGAGTTTTTGAGAGGACTATTACAGAGGTAGAATGCCATTCTCATCACATGCTATCAAGGGTACATACTCTCAGTATGATTTATGACTGTTGTTGGTCTTGATCACCTGGCTGGAGTAGTAATTTTCAGATTTCTCCATGAAAAACATCTTCCCATACTATATTGTTTGGAAGGAAGTCACAGTGCATGACCCTCAATTAAAGAGTGGGGATTATACTCCCCCTCTGTGAGGGTAAGGTATCTAATCAATGTATTTGGAAAACTTCTGCATGGGAGATTTGTTTCCCCCATTTATTAATTTATTTAAACATTTTTATCAGTTTAGACTGATGAGTAAATTCTTTTATGCTTTGGGTTATAATACAATGCTAGTTTATTTGTTGCTCAGATTGTTCCAGTTTGGGTCATTGGGAGCTCTTTTGATTGACTCGTATGTCACTTTGATAGGCATCCTATCATTGTGGGTGTGTTCGGTTGTTCGAGCCCTTCTTACCTTCTGGCACGAAAAGGTGCTCTAGGCTCACCTTGTATGTTTCCTGCCCCAGTCCTAGAATCAGCCATTTCTTCAAGGAGACCTGGTTCTTTTCATTGCAGAATAGTATCGGAAACCAGGATCTGGGTGCTAGGTGTACTCACTGCTGCTGGGATGTCATTTCTTTTTAGCCCTCTCAGCTGATAGGGCTAGGAGATTTATGTTTACATTAATTATATAAGTACACACATCTAGGAATATTTATGTATAACCATCTGTATCAGTATTTAAACACGAGTTCTTACTGATGTCTCCAACCCTAATCCATGACCACATAGATGGTTTAGCCTGCTCCCTTTGCTTATTTGTAAATTCCCTCTGCAACAGCGAGAAAAGTGGCATCCACCATCTGCCATGCATTTGCTTAGTTGTTCAGTTTCAGGATACTTGGATGGCATATCAGAGTTGTCAACTCATACCCAGTGGGAAACAACTTTATCAACTAGAGTATGGTGTTTATCTAGTCCTTAGTCTAACAGACTGCCATTCTTCTGTTTTAAAACAATAAAAATAGCTAATACTTTTTGAGCACTATGTCCTAGGAACTCTTCTAAATACTTCACATGTATTAGCTCTTGGCCTCACGATCCTATGAGGAGGCATCCATTATTGTACCCATTTTATAGGTGAGGAAGCTGAGGCATACTGAGGCTAGCTCGCAGCTAATGAGCCACAGAACCAGGGCCCCCGTTAGGCCCTCCAGAGACTGTTTAGCCACATTGGCTGAGCTGCTCATGAAAAAGCAGGCATTTCAGAGCCCTCTTAGTTTTTTTCCCTTTTTTTTTTTTTTTGACACTGACACACTGAGTAAGGTTTGGTGATATGGGGTTAGGTCTGTACACAATAATTCTCTTCAGTTTCTGTAAATTTGCCTTCAGATGCCAGGGCCTGCACATCTAGTTTGGGAATAAAGGACAGGTGTGTAAACACTCCTGACTTTGGATAATTGGTTTCGGGCTCATCTCCTCCTCCTCTGGGCCCTTCCCCACCCATATTTACTGGGTATTTCTGTGTGTCCTTCCTATCACAGTCTTCCTCCTCCTCCTCCTCACCTTGGAGCTTTTTCTCTTGCACTGCCTCCTGGCCCCTCACTGGCTTCCATGCCCTGTACTTGCCTGCTGCTTAGCTCTGAATCTGGCCCTGTTTGCACTGATTTCCCTGAGCCTCTCAGCATTCCTCTTTCACTTTCCCTCCCAGCCTTCTAATCCCTGCTCAGCCTCTGCACCAAAAATGCACAATGGAAAATGTACAAGAAAGCCTTGCAAGATGACCTTGACAAGTCCAGGTAGTCATGTTTCCATCTTTCCCAGGCTTTTTCAGAAAAAAAGGGAAACAAATTCTCTGTACCTTCCTTTGTTCTTTCTTGTCAGGGAAACCATCTTGCCGGGGGTCTCCGAGGCAGCCTCTATCTGGCAGCCTTCTCTGAAAAGGAAAACCCCCTCTGTGACTAGGAGAACCAGGCGGGTGTGGGGGGCTGTCTAGCTTAGAGTCAGTGTCAAGGTCACCTTCCTTTCTTTCCCTGAAGAGCAAGGTGCATTGGCTCCCACCTTCAGGGCTTGGCGGTGTCACCTGCCACGTTGATTCAGAGGCCCACCCTCCACATGGATTTTCTTATCTTTTATCTATAGTAGGAAAAGATCCAGTTTTTGGAGAATATCCGAACATGGAAAAAAACATTTTGCTGCTTTTGAAAAAATGGTTCCGTGTCTTATTAAGTAACAATAAATTATTATCTCAGATTTCTGGGGAGAGAAAAGAACTCTAAATGGACAGAGTTATTATTTTTGTCCTGATAATCCTATTTCTTGGCTTGGAGGTTACACATCATGGGAGAAATGACTTCATATTTTGAAAATTTCTTATTAAGCCTTTGACCAATTGTAGAGTATTTTACTACCCATGGGATTTTAATATGATTTAGTACCTGTGCATTCAAATCCCTGCATGTATTTAAAAATCTGTGGTTTGAGCATCCTGGCAGCCTAGACGCTCACCTCAGGCAGCCCAGTTACTCTGCTCTGAAGGTCCCCACGGCGGCTCTCAGTACTCTACTGGTTCCTTGTCCCTCCAGCAAAGGCATCTGTCTCGTATTTTCCAGCCAGGTGTTATTAAGTGTGATTTCTGTTTGGCTGAGATTTGAGTATAGCAAATCTCACTGTGCTGCATTCCTCCCCTCTCTTCCTGTTCTTTAAACAGGTCTTCTGTACATCCCCTGAAACTGTTTTGCCCTCTCTCACCTCAGGATCTTTGCTCACGCTGTTGCCACAGTCTTCACCCCAGTAACTCTTCCTTATACCTGAGATCTCAGCTGAACATTGTTTCCTAAATCCTTCTGTGGGATTCCCTATTGTGATGTTGTTCACATACGTGGTTTTTATGAATATGGAAAACAAAGTGCACTCAAATACTGTTAGTGTAATTAGTGAATTAAATCTTCCCACGGCTCTGTTTCCTTAGAAGTAAAAGCCTTAGACGCTGTGTCCTTCAGTTCCATGCATGGATGTCTGAGCATGTCTTCCTGTCCCTTACAGACCATTGCGGTAGGTTGGAGAGGGTGGCCAGGACTGCCTGAGGTAGAAAAAGCAATCCTGGTCGCCCCCTCGGCTATCAGTTTGGGCTCCTGCCCCTGGCCACCCACCCAGCATGCTTACTTGGGACCGAGGGGGTGTTGCTCTGTAACG
>NC_138374.1:98709001-98715949 GCF_054177405.1 Leptonychotes weddellii | reverse complement strand
CTTCACAAGTCATTCAAGAAGCACGTCTTGTGATTTGTATTAGAGTTTGGGGTCCCTGAGTCGATCTGTCCCGACGAGGTTGCCTTACGGGGGGGGGGGGGGGGTGCACATTCGCGCGTGCGTGCACGTTCGCACATGCGCGTAGTCTGTTTCCAATGACTTCGTGCAGCAGGCCTGGGGCCACACGTGGTGTACCACGGTGTGAATTCCACGTCATCCTTTCTGTGATAGAGGATTCTCTGAGTGATGTCCATGAGTGCTGACTGATTTTCACTGAGCCCTTTTACCTTTTTAAGTCCCTTCCTTTTGTGATTTATGGCAAGTAGTTTTAAGACTGCCAACAGTTAGGTTTCTCTGTAGGTACCTGGAAATGCCCGTATTGCCATCCTTTGGGCTGAAAGTACTGAACGGTGTCAGGGAGCTGCGTGCAGGTATTACTGCATGTCTCCTCCAGGTAGGGGTCAGTGGAGTTGAGGGACCTGGCCAACTCCCTTTGTTCACAGGTGGCACAACTAGGACCCATCCCAGCTGGTTTTCCTCCTTCATCCTCCTTCCTTGTTCTGGTGCAGAGCCAAGTAGCTTCTCTAGCTTAATAGTCACACCTTTCCTGTAAGTTTGTGATTTTAAACCAGATTTCCCTTCAGTATGGAGGTTCTTTACATTCTCCCAAACAACCAGTTCTGGTTGGGACATAAGTTTGATCTTCCGGGTGGAGCCATGAAGGGTGAGATGGAAAGGTGTTGGCCAGAAATCCCATTGGCTGCCATGATTTTGTGATGTTCCTTTCCTTTTTGAAATATTAAATGTTTCACATTTTATCTGCTTTATAGCCTATCAAGAACAGGAAGTTTCTTCCCAGGACTGGTAAACATAAAGCTACTGTGAGCATTGGGCACATGTCCAGGTCTTTCCAGAAAACCTCCCTTCCTGGCATGCTGATAACCACCCTGCTGATAGGAGGGCAGGGGTCTGCCTCGTGTTGTGCTGTTTGTGTGTTTCCTTCCCTTCTCCTCTTCCTTCTTCCTCCCCCCCTTCATTCCTCTTTTCTGTGAAATTGCTTTTTCTAGCCAAGTCAGTGTCTGGGTCTATAGTGAACTTTCAAAGTCCTCTTAGGCTAAGCTATGGGAAGGGCACTGTCACAAAGGGTAGAAGGAATAGATTACCAGAGCTAGTTAAAAACATCAGACTGAGGAGGACGAAATGTGCACCTAAAGGCAAGTCCAATCTGGATTCAAGTCCCTCTTCAGAACTCCCCTAGCCCTTCCAGGCTGCAACTTCCATGAGAATAAGCTCTAAATAATGTGTCCCATAGAAATGCGTAAGTACTCAGAGATGTAAACAAGGATACATACTTTGTAATTGTTTGTGATTGTGAGAACATGAAAATAACTTGAGTATTTGCACACTAGTAGAAGAATGCTTACATTAATGATGGTGTGTCCATGCAGTGGAATAGTATATGTAACTCTGGGAAACAATAAGGTAGATCTTAAATGGGGAGGTGTCGGTTTCATATATTCAGTGGGGCAAAAAAAAAATCCATGTTGGCTTATATATACATAGCATATTTATTTAAATATATATACATATCTCTTGAAAAGTCTAGAAGGATATACTCCAAACTGCTGATAGGTAGTCATGGAAATGGGATTAGAATGAAGAGGACATAGGTATTTTGCTGTTTTAGTTTGTATACATTTATAATATTTACTTCTTTGCAATAAAGAATCAGCTTTGTAATTTTTAAAACTAACAATTATGGGAGGCCAAGAAGGCAATGATATATTAATATCTTTTCCTATCTGTCTTTTACCTGTGATTCTGAATTTCTGCCTGGGTTTTCTTTCAAGTCATGAAACCGAGGAGTCACTAGGGTCATTGCATTGCTGGTCTTGTTGTTAGGTGGAGGCTCTTTTTACTTTTATTGATTGATGTGCATTATCATCCCTCCATGACTGTTCTTCCATCAGTATCATTGGAAGTGTATCCTCTCACTGAAGTATTAAATATTAAATGAGTAGTTCTACTCATGAAATCAATTCGCCCTTCTCTTGAGAAGGACAAAAGTGTACGTAAGAATCAATGTGACGGAGGCAAATGTCAGGTTTTCCTGCCTTCTGGGCTATGAACCCACCTGTGTGCCTACCCCGGTTCTGGGCTCAGTGCTTGTCAGCCAAGAAGAGAAAGAATTCATAGGAAAAAAGTCCCATTCCTTAGAAAAATGACATATCAGAATGCCACTTCGTTTTCTTCTTTAATTCATGATACTTGTTTTTTGTGAAGAAAGGAGAAATAACGAATGCTTTGTGTGGGCTGTCAGAAAGTAGAAGTCCATCAATTTTGGGGGGCTGGTGAGGGTTTCACCATATGAATGGCGGGGGGGACACAAGCATGGATATGGAACGATGAAGAAACGGCAAACCAAGGATCGTAGGTCCACTGACTAGAAGCCTGTTCATTTCACTTAGGTTTTCATTTAATCCCAGAGCTCGTATTAATTTCTTCGAACTTTTTAGAAGGAAGGGAAACTTTTGTTTGGCTTTTTATTTAATCTGTACTAAAGATTTAGAGCATATTTTAATCATTTCTGTGGCTTTAAATTCCAGCATTTATTTGATGGCTTTATGTCACCGAATACTTCTGACGTATGCATGTAAATATTATAGTTCCAGACACCTTCATGTTCTCATTGGTAAAGCAACGATATCCATAGCAGTGGAAACAGTTAGTAAATTTATTTTTCTTCTGTTTGCACTCTACTTCCAGAAGTTAAGCCTTGAATTGGCTTTAGCTGTACGTATGCCTGGATTGTAGTCTTGCTCTGTGGTAGGAAATTGGGACGTGTAGAATTTAGACATGCCTGCGAAAGCCCAGCCTGCAGGTCCACATCGTTGGATAATATTACCTTGTGGTCTCTTTATAGTTTGTTAACTAAGTAAACAATTTGTTTGAAGTATACTTAAATGATCATTTCTAAAGGTGCTAACGTATTTTTTTATCAGCTGAAAAATTTTGGTCCCTGGGGTCTTCAGCTAAAACGAAGTGTCCCATCAATAACATGTGGATTAATTTATAGCCCCCATCACCTGCAGCCATCATCAGTGCATTTGCGTTAGCCATGGGGGCGGCTGGTCAGTAAAGAGGCAAAGAACTGTCCTTCCTGGCAGACACAGCCCAGCATGTCCTCTTTGAAGATGAAGCGTAGAATCACAGCACTCAAGACTTTTTATCCTTTTTGCCAGTCAGCTGTTTGTAACCTGGATGAGGGGCTGCCCCTCACCTAAAGACAGCACAGTTGTGTTATTAGTAGCGTGGGGTGTGTGTGTGTGTGTGTGTGGCCCTGGCTCCTCGTGCCCCGGCCCCTGTCTCACCCGACACAGACCCTGCTGAGCCATCGGAGGGAATCCCTTTCACTGGGGCTTTGCATCTCCACATTTTCTCCCTTACTTTACAAAGACCTACTTCTCTAAGAGGTGCTGTTTCTCCCACAGATTCTCCTCTTATAATTTGAGAAGCAGAGGATAATTGGGGGAGGACTTTTTTTGGCACTTAGGCTGAACCCCTGGGAATCTTTGTAAAATTAAATCAGTGCTTTTATCTTTTCCCAACATAGGCACTTCCTGTCAGTAGACTGATTTTGGGTCCACCATCAGTCAGTGATTTTCTAAAATGTCGGTCCAGTTGATTTTGTGGTCTCTGACTTGAGTGAAGCCAGAATTGGAAACCCATAATCTCACTGTCACAGATTGCTTTGAAGTTGCTTCAGGACTCACTAAATCTTCTTCCACGTGTCTTTTTTTTTCCCCCTGTGCGGGTTTTTCCAAAGTTGATAAGTTGATGGTCCTTTGTCGTTTTGGAACTTATCAGTCTCTCCCGCGCTATACAGCCACCACTTAAAATAATAAAGATGTAACCAGCTTGTTTTCTAGCGCTTTAACTTCACTGACATTGCCAGGAACTTCGGGATGAATTCTCTGTTGACCCCAAGTCCTGTGGAGTGTTCTGGGTGAGGCCACGGTGTCCAGGCCCTGTTTTGAGCCCCCACAGCCAGTTGGGTGCAGTGACTCTCCCTTTCTATTTCTCAGTGCCATCGCCTCCATCCTGAGGGCCTGGCTTGACCAGTGTGCAGAGGACTTCCGGGAGCCCCCTCACTTCCCTTGCTTACAGAAACTGCTGGATTATCTCAAACGGATGATGCCAGGCTCTGATCCAGAGAGAAGGGCACAAAATCTTCTTGAGCAGTTTCACAAGCAAGAAGTGGAAACTGACAGTGAGTACTTGCTTGGTTCCAGAGAACAAGCTAGATTCTGATTCTGCAGGCTCCATGTTGAAGATAGGTTCTCCCTATACTTTTTTTTTTAAGATTTATTTAGTTGTTTGAGAGGAGAGAGAGTGCAGACTCTCTCTGAGTCTCAAGCAGACTCCTCACCGAGCGCACAGTCCGACGTGGGGCTCGATTTCACGACCCTGAGATCACGACCTGAGCCAAAACCAAGAGTCGGAGGTTTAACCGACTGAGCCACCCAGCCGCCCCAAACTGTTCTCCCTTACTTGATGAATGACCTTGGTTTGTCTCAGAGAGACAAGCTGCTGGAGGATTGGTGGTGGATAAAAATTCTAAAGTTTATCAAAGTGCTAATTACAGAGCCTCAGCCTTCTAGAGCCAAGAAGGAGATTTTTAAGACCACCTAGTCTGGTGCTCTCAATTTATAGAAGAGGAAACTGACTTTGAGAAGCGAAGTGATTTCCTTGAGTTTCTTCTAATACCGTAAAGAGGATCTTTTACCTTCTCTTGTCAACATGTCCCAAGCTGAACTTGATTTTGCCTTTTATTATCTGTCTCTGGCTCCTCTATCTAATGATTGGAAACCCCTCACAACCACCCCCATTCAGCAGGCAAAGAATTAAATCCAGTTGTGCTCCTGCCCTCAGAAAAGTTCAAAAAGCCCTGAAAAGGTATTTCTCTGTCAAGCTGGAAGACATCACTGTCACTGAGCTTGCCAGTGGCCTCGTCTTGTCAGAGGAAGTTTCTGTGGCTGTTTTTTCCTATTGGAGGAACTGACTGCCTGTTTTCAAGGACAAAGGAAGGGCCACCACTGCAGGTCGTGGGCCGCTTGAAATTATCTTTGAAGAAAGTCAGAGCGAGGTTAGGACAGGCTTTCAGCCTGACGATTTATCCCCTCGCTGGCCTGCTGGCTGATGGTTGCCATGGCGGCTGACCCACTTGGAGCTTTTGACAGGCATTTCCCTGAAGTGACGCCCGATTTCCTCAGTGAGGGAAAGGAAGCAGTTCCTCACGACCGATAAGGGAAGCTGCATCAGTGCCAAAGAAAATAACCTTACATTCCAAACAGTACCTGTGGAATTGTTTTATGTTTGGGGAATCAGAGCAGGGGGAACATGCAATCGCATCCTGAGAAGCCGACTGCCAAGTACTCTGTATCTCAGATGACTTCATCTGCCGGGAATGTTGGAATACCAAGGGCACTCCTCCAGCTGCCGGACCTCCACTCCCTTCAGGGCCTCCCCGCCTGTCTCTGAGCCGGAGTGGAAAATGCTGTGTGAGAGCCCAGCTCTCCCCACTGGGGCTGCCCCTGGCTCCGGGCCTAATTGGGGAACCGGTGGGACCAGTCGTTCATTGTTTCCGACCCAGCGACTGGAAGGCAGAGCTCATTTGGCAGGCTGAGGCAGGGGAGAGGGAGATTGCCTGACTTTGGAAAGGCTTTTAGGCAATGCTCGAAAATGAATTTTTCCTGAGTTTGGAAAATTTTAATCAAGAAAGCTCTAAACTCTCTGTTTATGAAGTCCAGGGGTCGTTATTGAAAAAGGACTTTTAGGAGCTTGGTTCTCATGGGCGTATTTTGCCCAATTTCATGCTGGCAAAAGCAAAAGTTCACCTACGTTGTTTTCCAATAGTAAAATTTTGCTTCTAGTTTTTACTTCCCTTACCTCTGGAAGGGAGCCAAAAGCAGAAACAGTGAAGGCATGGCCTAGGCCCTGGAGAGACAGGACCACGTAATCTTTACCCACAGCAACATCCCGGGCACATATGGGTCACTGTGAGTGTTTGTTGGCTGAGTGAGAGGATCTGACCTTACCACACATCCTCTTTGGCTGAAATGGGTCAGCCTCTGCATTCCAGAGCCACTGGGATAGATTGACATAGTAGCTAGCAAGAGGAATGGGAGGCCCATTCTGGAGCTTTGTTTGGGATTTCAAATTTCTTCTTCCTCCACTGAATTGAAGAGTACCCCCAGAGTTGCGTGGAGGCAGAGTGGTGAAGTCATAGGGTTTTAGCTCTCCTGAGCTCGTGCCTGTTTGTGTTTCAGACTCCAGAGGCAGGCAATGATTTCCTCCTACCTCCTCCAGTCGTAACCCAAGCCCATTAGCATCAGCACCTTCAGCTCGCCTGTGGTAGGGAGGGGATTGTTGGGGAGTGGCAGCCTTAAATCCCATGCCTGACCCCGGAGTTGGCAAGTCCCCACGTGGTGCTCTGATAGGAGGAGTTATGTAATGTCTACTCTCAGCACCCCTTTCCCCTGGGAAACCAAGAAAAAGAGAAGGCCACCCCCAACTTGACCCAAGATGCGTAAAAGTCTTCTTCTACAAAGAAAAAGAGAAAAAGCTTAAAATGTAAACATCCTGGGGGAGTAGTAACATACCAATTTACATTTCTGCCAAGATAAGGTATAACTGAATGCAGCTAGATTTTTTTTTTAATTTGATTTTATTATGTTATGTTAGTCACCATACAGTACATCATTAGTTTTTGATGTAGTGTTCCATGATTCATTGTTTTCGTATAACACCCAGTGCTCCATGCAGTACGTGCCCTCCTTAATACCCATCACCAGGCTAACCCATCCCCCTACCCCCCTCCCCTCTAAAACCCTCAGTTTGTTTGTAAGAGTCCATAGTCTCTCATGGTTCATCTCCCCCTCCTATTTC
>NC_138374.1:98680902-98708901 GCF_054177405.1 Leptonychotes weddellii | reverse complement strand
CTCTTTGACATCAGCCACAGCAGCTTCTTTCAAGATACATCTCCAAAGGCTAGTGAAACAAAAGCAAAAATGAACTTTTGGGACTTCATCAAGATAAAAAGCTTCTGCACAACAAAGGAAACAGTTAATAAAACAAAGAGGCAACCCACAGAATGGGAGAAGATATTTGCAAATGACACTACAAACAAAGTGCTGATTTCTAAGATCTATAAAGAACTTCTCAAACTCAACACCCCAAAAATAATCAAGTCAAAAAATGGGCAGCAAGACATGAACAGACACTTCTCAAAACATACAAATGGCTGACAGACACATGAAAAAATGTTCATCATCATTAGCCATCAGGGAAATTCAAATCAAAACCACATTGAGATACCACCTTGCACCAGTTAGAATAGCAAAAATTGACAAGGCAAGAAACAACAAATGTTGGAGAGGTTGTGGAGAAAGGGGAACCCTCTTACACTATTGGTGGGAATGCAAGTTGGTACAGCCACTTTGGAAAACAGTGTGGAGGTTCCTCAAAAAATTAAAAATAGAGCTACCCTATGACCCAGCAATTGCACTACTGGGTATTTACCCCAAAGACACAGATGTAGTGAAAAGAAGGGCCATATGCACCCCAGTGTTCATGGCAGCAATGTCCACAATAGCCAAACTGTGGAAAGAGCTGAGATGTCCTTTAAGAGACGAATGGATAAAGATACGGTCCATATGTACAATGGAATATTACTCAGCCATCAGAAAGGATAAATACCCAACATTTACATCAACATGGATGGGACTGGAGGAGATTATGCTAAGTGAAATAAGTCATGCAGCTAGGTTTTTTGTTTTTGTTTTTTTGAGAACAGATTTGACAGGAGAGCAAGGAGTGTGGAGGGGATGAGGTGGGGGATAAGCTTGGAAAACAACCCAGGAATCGGGAAAGGTTCCAGGGAAGGGAGGCTGGGGTTCAAGTTCAACTTCATCCAGTTCCACAGTCTTTCAGAATGGAGTCTGGAGTTCCTAGTCCATGGGCTGAGTCCTTCAGCTTTTGATTTGGAATCCAGGTAGTTATTATCGTGATTTTTTTTCTCACTTCTTCAGTCTGTGTCCTGTGAATTGGCTAATTGAGGATCTTATCTATAATAAGGCTCAGGTGAATTTAGTTTCAGGCTATTCTGCTTCACACATACTTAACTTTAGGTGGGAAACTGAAAGCTACTCCAAACATCTTGAGAATTCTAAGGACTGTCTTAGAATTCTGAGGACTTCATCAGCATTTCTGACACCAACATGGCCCATTCTACTTCCCAAAGCCTGGCCTGCTTTTATGCCCAGTCTTCCCAGGCTTCTGGTTATAATTGGCCAGTAATTACGAATTGCATAGTTGGGGCTTAGGAAGTGGCTTGATGAGTCCTTAAGCTGAGCAGAGAGTATGAGAGAGCCCAAGATGAGGGAAACCCCCAGAATGTAGCCCAACTTTGCTTCTCTAGACTTTGCCTCATCCGGCTATGTCCCTGGCCTAAGAATCTGGCTTATCAAAGGGATAACATGAGGCCTCTGAACTTAATAAAGAACCTACAGAGATTAAGCAGACCTCCATTTCACTCAGATGCATTGTGCTTAGCATTTCTCCCTGTGGGTTTTCTGAAGGATTAGCCCTCTTCTTTCTAAATGAAGGAAGTGCAGTTTGACTCTACTAACAAGGTCATAAACAGTGGCACCAAAATGCGAATTTTTTTTTCCATCTGTGAACAGATGGGTTTCCCAGCACCATCTTCTTCAGCCTGGAAGAGGAAGAGGAACTGGAAGGTGGAGGGCCTGCAGAATTCACGTGCTTCCCAGAGGATCTCGTGGCAGAGCAGCTGACCTATATGGACGCAGTAGGTCTTCTCACTGTGCCCCAGATGGGCTTCCACTTAAATGTGGGGACTGACAGTACTGGTGGCCTGGGGAGGCCAGTGGGGGAATGTGATTTAAGTCTTTTGTGATCCTTGAGAGAGGCCGTGCCTATAAATGCAGAATGAAGATGTGACTTGAATCAATCATCTGAATAATTCAGGCCTAAGCTCTTCTTGCAATTCTGGGTGAAGGTGCTTTTTAACTTGGCACTCGATACGCAGAGGGAAATAAGAATTCTAATTCTCATGAAACAAAATCCACCCTGTTCCATGGGTATTTCTCTCCCTCCAGACTCATAAATATTTCAAGATCTGAATTGTTTATTTGGAGGGTTGTAAAGCGGTCAAAGTATAAATTAGGATAAAATAAGTTCACTGAATCCACATGTGACTCTGTCTGGCAGTTCATGTCTATGTGTGTTTCCTGTACTTTTGAATATGTTTGTTAGCCATGCATAGTTGATGACATTGGTCACGTGTCTTAGTGCAACGTTAGCTGGTAAATACCAGTTAAAGGAAAGAGGGCTATTACAAATTATCATGATGGTTTTAGCTCTTCTGCACTTACCACTTTGAAGAAAGCAGCATAGAAAGTGACAGAGTTTCCACCTAGGGAGCATGCAAATAAATTATCAGAAGCAAATCAGAGTGTATGTAAAGTAAATCCTGATGTTCTCACTTTCATACAAACCCTGGTATTGAATTGTCATACAGATGAGAATCAGATTTGGTCAGCAAATTTGCTTTGATTTTGTTCCACAATTGACAGCATCAAAGAAAGATAGGAAATCTCATTGGTGATGACTTTCAGGCAAAGACCTGGAAACCAGGCTGTAACTTCCTTTCTTCCTTTTACTCTGTGACATTGAGTGGTATTGCCTTTTATATGCTTACTTTCTTCATTTTAGAAATCCTGTAGAACACATTGATGATAATGCCATATGCCCTGTCCTTCTTTGGATCACCTGTCAGATGGTCACTGGGCGTCCATATGCATTGTACCCAATTCATGATCATGAGTGCCCAGAACATATCCTCGATATGATTCTGAGGCCAAAACCCTCTCGACCACTAGTATAGATTTGTACCCATCTTTCGAGATAGAAAAATCAAAATGTGGTTGGTCATTTAAAATTTTCTTTTGGTCGTTGTGTTCCGTTTGTGCAGTCGAGCAGATTTAGAAGGAACATGTGGGCTTTTCTGACAAGTTAACATATTAATTATTTATTTTTGTCCATTGAAATAGACACGATGAGGCAAGTCAAGTAGAAAAGGGTTGTTTGTCCATTTACAAAATACCAATTCACAGATGACCCAGATGATGTGCTTTGCCATATGCAGTGTCTGTGTCCTGAAAGCCTGTTTCTCTTTCGTTCCAGCAACTGTTCAAGAAAGTAGTGCCTCACCACTGCCTGGGCTGCATTTGGTCCCGAAGGGATAAGAAGGAAAACAAGCATCTGGCTCCTACGATCCGTGCTACCATCTCTCAGTTTAACACACTCACCAAATGCGTCGTCAGTACCATCCTGGGCGGCAAAGAACTCAAAACTCAGCAGAGAGCCAAAGTCATCGAGAAGTGGATTAACATTGCTCATGTAATTGTCTTTTTTTAAAATATTCTTTGTATTTAGTAGATGTTGGAGACTACTCCATCTCTCTGTTTAAAGGGGTCTATGCGTTTTGCAAGGCAATCAAATGACCATATGTGAGGGACCATTGGGTTTTTGTTGCTATTATTGTTGTTCCTCCGAAGTAAGAAGAAAAATTGCCTTTTTAACTTAGGAGCTTATTTTTGCTCTTTAAAGAAAATTGGTCCCTTGCACACTTCTTTCTGCTCATGGGCCTGCACACTGCTGTGTCTCCAGGGTAAGACATCCATTTGCTTTTCCCCTTATTTTCACAAACTGAGTCACTTCTGCCCATGTTCAGTAAATAGAACTTGATGTTAGTCTAAGTGTTAGACAGACTACTCTTCAACGCAGAATGATTACCTACCTAAGCACCCTTCCAGCACCTGGAAGCATTATATCTTCTACCGATATAAAGAGCTGGTACATTCTCAGAATCCTGAATCTCTTTTCCAAAGGACTGAGATGCACAGATTTCACATTGATCTGGGGCTTTTCAGGAGGGCCTTCTATCTGAAGTTGGAGGGACAGAGTTTATTTCTAGGCGTGGTTACATTCTGTTGAGTGTCAGTCTGGTCTCTTGGGTCAGCTGCTTACATACTGTATGACCTTCACTAATCAGCATCTTAATGATTCAGAAAAGGTGAACAGTATTCAGTCACTTGGTCACCAGGTATTTCATGAGATCTTAAATGCACGTGAGCTACAGTTTTATGTACTTAGGGGACATCATTAGGCTAAGCACAATTAATGTGGTCTTACAGGAGCCTGTAGTCAAACAAGAAAGCTAAGATAGACTGGAATGATCTCAGCCGAAGCAAAAGAGGAGTGGGGCCCTATGAGATAAGTTACAGCTGTGGAGGAGGGAGAACTCACTTCTGACTGGGGGGATCAAGGAAGGCTTCACAGATAGGATGACATTTGGATTTAGCTTTGAATACTAGATAGAATTTTTGGTATTTGAAGATTGGGTAAGTTTTTTTTTTTCGTAGGCAAAAGAAATTACATCAGCAAGAGCTATGTAATTAATGACTTTGAAACATAAGTATTATGTAAATATCTTATTAGTCAGTGTTCTGGGTTATATGGGTCAACCCTCAACCAAAACCCATTTTGCTTTCTATGCTAATATATATTTGTTTCATTAAGCCCTCATGTTCAGGGCATAGTGCTTAAATTTTCACACACACGCTCTCTCTTCTTTCTCTCTCCCTCTCTCCCTCTCTTTAACATTCTCTTTTGTTGTCTTTAATTACGGAGCAGGGCCATAATTGTGCTAGGAAATTTGCCTTATTTTGAATTGTTAGGTGGTCTGTTACCACAGATGTTTTAATATATAAAAAAGTAGGAAAATACTGTCTTACAACTTAGATTTCTCCTATTCTGAATTGAGCTTATTTCTCAAGAGCTACAAAAGAAGTTCTGATAGAGTGGAACAGAGCATGGAATTTCTGTCTTCTTAAAATGATAAGAAAAAATATATATATATTTTCTGCCATAAATGCTATATCCTTTAATCCATTCAACTGCTTAGAAAATCTGTAGCGAGAATACAGCATCTATGTGTTTGACAATGTGGCTCAAACCATGACTTTTGGTCCAAATTAAATATAAATTGTGCATTTATGTGATAATAAGAAATACAAGTTGAACAATTTGAGGTCTATTCCAAATCCCATAGCACATGCTTAAAAGCCAGGGGTCCTTGCTCTTGGCGATGTGGTTTCCTAATATTGAGCATGTCGTGTCCCTTGAAATTGTGTGGAGTAATTTAATAAAATAATGAAACTCATAGGTGGTTTCATGCCAAGATTTATCTTACTTTTCTTGCATTAATCACAGTTAATTTCTATCAAGAGGATATTTGAAAAACGATAAAAATTTTACACAGAAAATATTTGTGACCTAATGTGATCATATTTTCTTGGACTGGCCTGGCTGCTATGTTTTTGTTTTACTTTTGCATCTCCTGGAAGATACCTCCCTTTCTGGAAATGGGGCCAAATGTCTCTTGTACTCCTTTAAACCCTTAACTGAAGCCTCTTTCTGGATAATGTGTTCCATATGTCTATTACAATTTGCATGAAGTATCTGTGCCTGAGTTCCTTTATTTATTGCAAGTTTCTTGATTTTTGGAACATGACTTTTGGATTCTGAACCTTTGTTGAACCATGCTCTCGTGGGCTTGGGTTTCCAGACTGACCGTATTTCAGAGTGCTCTCTCTCTCTTGCTTGCTTGCTCGCTCTTTCTTTTCAAGTAAGGGGAGGGCATAGAGAAATTTTAAAAGAGTGGGCATGACTTTTGTAAAATACTTTGGCACTGACTCTAAGAAAAAAAACGTTTGGAGGTTTGTTTTTTTGTTTGGCATAGTTTTAAGTAGCCAGATTTTGGCAAGCTAAGTTAGAGAAGGCTGTTTTTCCTTCCTATTCAGGATTAGCATGTCTTCATGAAATGACCTTGGAAGCAGTGTGCATTTATGCCCAACCACCCTGGGGTCTCTTGCTTCAGATGTTCCACACAAAGCCAAACCCGTGCTCACACAGTGTACTCAGTGGATATATTACACTCCCAAATGCCTATATATTGAAACATCTCCTTTGACATAAGGCATAGCCCACTCTCCCCATGTTGCCAAGACTGGGGCTCTCTCCCTTACTGTTCCACTGTCCCTGCCATTCATCAGCAGGATGTTGACTCCAGGGTCACCGGCTGCTGAGGCTGCAGACTCTGTGCGGTAGCTTCGATTTCAGGATCAGAGAGCCTTTCTCCTTAACCAGAAAATGCCATCCAGAATATTTCCTGTTCTCTTTCTATTTTGTTTTCTCAAATGCTGCCAAAGCAAATTTTATTTTAAAAGCCCAAGTTATTTTGGAAACACCGAAGGAACCAAGGTGTTTCTGAATGTTTATGATTGTGGCCCAAGCCAATTTGAAACCAAACGAATGTGTATAAAAATATTCCCTCTTGGCAAAGAGCATAAAAGCCAAAGTTCAACTCGTGGTGAGTTTTTATTGCCAAGTTATATACACCTCTCTGGGCAAAGGTTGGCCATGAGACGTTCTATACCACCTGACTCACAGAGGCTGTCTGAAGGATACAGTGATGGTTCACATGTGGCTTTAGGGCATCTGTGTGCTTTCTGCAGAAGCAAGCTTGCTCTCCCGAGCACAGCACCGCAGACTCACCTCCATTCGTGTTTTACTGGGGAAGCTGGAAACCATAAAACTGTAACAACAATGCAAAAAATATATTAAAGGGAGAAAAACAAGCATACGGTGCCAAAACCTATAAAGTGTTTCAGTGACTGGGGTGGGAGTAAAGGAGCCACTTTTTGATGTTCAGTATTTATACAGCTGCCTATTTAGTGGTAAGAATTCATAGCAGCTGTGATACCTCTAAAACAGGAAACCACCGACTCACTGTATTATTGATATTTAAATGCCTTTTATGTTTTAATCACTCTCCGCACAGGAATGTAGGATCCTGAAGAATTTTTCCTCCTTGAGGGCCATCATTTCTGCACTGCAGTCCAATTCCATCTATAGGTTAAAAAAGACCTGGGCCGCTGTCCCCAAGTAAGTTCCCAAGTGTCCTGCTCTGCTTTTCTTTGGCTGGGGCGACTGGTCGCCGTATCAAGGGTGCGGGTCCTTGCCTTCAAAGCTCATATTATATAACTAGAGAAATATGTTTGAAAGCCTCTGTGTGTCCCAGGCAGGGTGCTCTTTACATGGAATCATTAATGAGTTTTGAGAGGGGCCGCCACAGACAAAGTGTGCCGAAGCCAAGATTATTGGCTTTGGGGATGATTTTAAGGATGTGCTTATGATCTAGATTCCGAGGGGGTAAGTTTGTGGAGTGATGAAGTTATAGCAGTTTGCTGTTCCTTCTGGTTATTTCTCAGCCACATTCCAAAGCCCTAAGCTGTGCCAAGATGTAAGGGATCATGTGCATAGATAGGACATTAGTTCTTGCTGTTCAGCAAGAATCTCTTCAGTTCACTTCTGTTTCAGCGTGTTAAAAGCCATCTGAGTGATATTCAAAACCACCAAGTGTTCCTTCCTAGGCACCTGACTAAAGTTATCAACTGGCCACATTTTACATTGTTTTTCGTTTTGTATTGTTTTTTTATACTGTTTTCATCTTATATTGTTTTTCATATTTCTTTGTGGAAGCTGTGGAACAATTAACAATTTATTGTCCTTATTATTTTACTTTCTTCCTTCCCCTAGTTCCAGAGCTTCCCTTGTAGACCAGAGAACTTTTTGCAGAGGAGGGAAAGGTGAATGAGGAGGCAGCTCTGGTTCCCTATCAGTACAGATTTAGAAGCTGGGGAATGTGTCATGGCTACACATAGGCCAGTTACATTCAACAGGTCTACCTGGGCTTGAGCTAATCAAAAAGTCAGGCTGTATCGGGGAAGAATGTGTAAACTGTTTACAGTCTATACTGTATGCGGTATAGTCGGTTTCAGCCAGGAGGGGAGCCAGCTGGCTCCTCAGGCAGGCCTGCCCTTGTGGGATTGGTGGCTTCAGTCCTTAGGAGTGGAAGGTCTTAGGCAATCGGTTTCAGCAGTTTACTTAGAGCTGATTAAGCCCTAAGGGACCGACACTATCCAAACTTGCAAGAGACCCAGATCAGTACACCAGAATTTCATAAGTTTATGCTGAAAAATGAGTGCCAGAGTACTCACACATATCACTGGGCTCCTATTCTCAATCAGAAGAAAGGCTACTTGGGGGAAGTCAAATTATTTATTTCATAAGGCTTTGATGAGTCAGTAGAAAAAAATTGAAGTGGCTGATCTTAATGCCTGGTGTTATGGAGCCATAGAAGCCATAGGCACTTGGAGACTCCAAAAGCTCATGCTCTGTTTACAACGCTGTTATCTACCAGGAGAAAACCTGGTAGATGGGCTCTCCAAAGGCCAGCGCAATTTTTTTGATCACCACTTATTCCTTAGGTTCTTTCTCCTCTTCATTAGTTTCAATAATCCAGCTGACTCTCTATGTGAAAGAAAGATTAGTTGATTGGTTTTCCTTTGCATATCAATCTTACGAAAGAGATGGGTCATATAAAATCATGAGATGATAGGCCTCGGTAAAATACAATGGGAAAATCAGATGCATACAGAGTCCTCATCCTCAATAGCGCGGGCCCCTCTCCTTCCCCTCATCAGTGCTCCCCGGTCATGGTATCAAAAATAAAAACAAAGGGGGCTCAGGTGCTGAAATAGCTCCTGTGCTTGATTGCAACCTTCTCTGATTGCAGTGAAAGGTAATCCTATCTTTCTTTGGTGGTTGATAAATAGCATACTGTGGAAAGTCACTTAGCCAGCCAAAGATTTCTTCTACAGCAAATTTGAGGTTAAAACACAAGTAAAAAAAAATTAGTGGAGTTGTATCTTAATCTCTTGGTTACCATATGAGGCCCATTCTTCCAGCTGGCTTTTTAAATGATTTCACCTCAAAACAAACCTCAGAGCCTCATTCTGTACAGTATGGGTGTCTGGTTTGTTTCTTAGTTGGTCGGTTCATGTTTTAGCAGGGATGCTGCAGAAATGTCATGAGAAGACGCTTTCATATCAGCTTTCCATAGTTTTCATTGCTAAATTCAAGGGACAGAGTTAGGATACCTTATTTGGTTATCACTTTCCCTGTAACCCTTAATGCTAATCACTTTTCAGTGGACAGAGAAGACGTCTATTTCTCTTTATTTAGGCCCACATGTAATTAAGTTCTTAATTATCTTTTCCAAAATGCAAATAGCTTTACTGGTTTTCTTTATTACAAGAATGATATTACCCTCATTATAAAACAAATAAGTTAATAATGGCTTTCCAGTGATCATGACGTGCTGCCTGGGGAATGATACAGTCCCATTAATTCTCTGCCTCTGGAGTCCTCCACTCTGTAACCCTAGAGGGCTGGAGAGAAAAGCCTGAGGCCCGTGGAGAGGGACAGGGCCTCCAGAAGGGAGAGGGCAGAGTAGCCACTTTATGTATATGATCCTGCTGACCTTCACTGCGGTCCCTCAAGGGGACTCCTAGTATGTTCCTTGTATAGGTAAGAAAATGGAAGCTCAGGATGGTTAAGCAACGGACCCAAGAGCCCTTGGGGAGGGAGGGGCAGAGTGGGGATTTGAACCCCCACCCCTGACCAGAGCCCGTTCAGCTTCCATCTACTCTGACTCCGATTTGAGAGCACTGGCCTGTGACTCAGGAAATTTGGCTTCTACACCTGCCATGCTCAAAACTTAGTGATGGAAACGTCAGCAAATCCCTGACCCTGGCATCGTCATCTCTAAATGAGGGAACCGGCCAGCATGATTTCTCGGTCCCCACGGGGCTGTGTGTGTGTATTGCTAAGACAGATTTTTTTTAAGGAACATGTCCCATTTAAACAACTTGATGCCCCAATTTAGCAATCCTTATTTATGATTATAACATAGGTGGATAGGAAAACCCCCGTCTTCACATAGGTGACTGTGTGTACCTTTAAAAAAAAAAAAGAGGAACGCCTGGGTGGCTCAGTCGTTAAGCGTCTGCCTTCTGCTCGGGTCATGATCCCAGAGTCCGGGGATCAAGCCCCGCATCAGGCTCCCTGCTCAGCGGGGAGCCTGCTTCTCCTTCTCCCCCTCTCTCTGCTTGTGTTCCCTCTCTCGCTGTGTTTCTCTCTGTCAAATAAATAAATAAAATCTTTAAAAAAAAGCTGCATGAACAAAGTCATTGGCTTCCTCTCTGCTCCTGAGATCAGTCCAATCCTTCTGTAGCCACAGGTAACGGAGGGCAGCAGGGCCGAAGGTGTGGGCCTCTCACTGACTCTTTATTTGTGAATGTTTTCTTCATCCCTCTCCCAGGGACCGGATGCTGATGTTTGAAGAACTTTCGGATATTTTCTCCGACCATAACAACCATTTGACCAGCCGGGAACTTCTGATGAAGGTGAGGCTCTTGGTGGGGGCACCAGGCCACGTCGCGGATAGCTCTGGAATCCCTTCAAGGCCAGAGTGGCTTGAGGGCTCCCCACATTCCTGCAGTCCCAGGAGAAAGCCTGCAGCGACTAGAAGGCAGCATTTTTGTTTTCGCGGGCAAATCAAAGAAGCTCAAGGCTGAGAAAACTGAATGTCCAGCTCCGAAGCTTCACGGTTACACAACCAGATTGTGAAACTTGTGCTCACAAGTGTATCTCTTTAACGAGCCGCTCTGCGGACAGCAGGTGCTGGCGGCGAGGTGGGTGAGAGGCCCTGGAATATTCCTTCTCAGCAGAACATCTTCTAGAGTGACAGAGGCCAAGCCCGCAATTCCGTATCCTGTATTTGGACCAAGTTGCATGGGCCCATTAGCAATATTTAGTGAATGCCAAGTGAGTGCTGACTTTGGAACCATAGAATGTAGAAGTATAGCTCGGTTGATTTCATTTCCCCAGACATTTGCTGAATGTCCAGTATCCGTGAAGCATTGGAGCGGCCTCTAGGAATATGAAGGCGACTAACCCAGAGCCTGTTTTCAAGAATTCACCCTCTGGCTGGTGGATGGAGGCACTAACTGAGAATAAGTAGTCAAATAAAGGTACAAATAACAGGTTGTGAATGGTCATCAGAGGGGCACATAGGCCAGATACGATCATCACAACCTTTCCATAAAGTAGATTTTATCATCCTAGTTTTGCAGATAGCCAAGACTCAGAGAGGTAAGCCCTGTGTCGTAAGTCACACACCTGGTAGGTCATTAGAATGTGAACCCTACCTGGTGAGACTCTAAAGCCTGTGCTTTCATCACAGAGGCATAGGACTGTTTCTTCTGGCCACTTGATAGTAGGGGGCAGGAGAGATCAGAGAAAACTTCACAGAGAAGGTAAATCAGTAATTGAACAACAGTTGATTGAGCGTTCGCGATGTGCTGGGTGTCCGAGGTGCGACCACACTGAAGGCAGTCTCGGATCTGAAAGAGATTGCGTCTCACGGGAGTAGGTAGAGAAGTAGACAATTATAAAATCATAGGGTATGTGCTACCATAGCCCTGAACTGGCCAATTAGACGATATGATCCTTGTCCTTAGTCTCTTTTTCTGTATAAGAGACTGTATTATCTGTAGAGATAATAGTATTTAGTCCACTGACTTCACAGAGTTGATTTGAAGATTGATTAAGGTAAAATATTTGAAAGCCCTATGCAAATGTGTTTTTAGTATTTGGCATGCTGTGTGCACACGAAGCCAAAGTAGGCATAACAAATCAAAGTGAGTAAACTATGGGCTACATACACAAGCTCAGAGCACACACTTGGAGGAGGGATGAAAGTCCAGTGGAGGTGGGGTCCCTACGAAAGGGCATCCACCTGACACCTGTTAGATCAGGCATTCCTGTAAGGGCATCTGTTACGGTCTTCCTGACGGTTGTCCTCCTGAGTCCTGCTCTTCCTGCATGTCTTTCTCATCGTGGGCTCTGCCGGGGACCCAGCCTGTCTCCCTGCTGGCCTGCAAGCCTCTTGCAGGCAGGAACTGGGTTCTTTTTGTCACTGTTCTATCCTTAATGCCTGACAAAGTGCCTGGGGTGCAGCAAATGTTCAGAAACTCTGTACAATTGCATGAATTGGTGGGCCTTTGGACTCATGTGACTTTGAGAAGCTGCCCACTCTTGGCCCTTCTTGGAGTCAGTGGTAGGAGCAAGGCAGTTTGTGCTGATGTCCGGCTCTGGATTTGGCGTACCTGATTAGCTGCACACTATCCAGTGCTTGCTGAGATCGTGTTACTCCCTGCTTCATGTCCCCCTGGATTTGCAGACTTTAAATGGAAACTCATCTGGCTGGAAGGAGATGGCTTAGTGGTCTCCCTGTCAGGAATACAAAGCTAGACTAACTGGAGCCACACATTCAAATCCCAATAGCTCTGAGTCATCCTTCCAACGTAGATAAATTCAGTGCCGTGCAGCCCATTGCCTGGTGGCGGTGTTCTGGCCAAAACTTAGAAGCAAAGCCATATCTAGACATTAAAGGTCCCGTAAACCTTTCTTTAATGTAGAAGTTGGCCCTCGTGCTCTAAGTTAAATTTCTTCTACATGGCTCCAATCCCAAAGAAATGAAAAACTTGGCTATGAATTCCTGTGGTCTGTGCATTATCATTACGATGGTGTAATGTGTTTTGGGCAGGCCGTATGTATATGTAGGTCCCTTTCCAGTCACCTTTGTTGATCATTCTTCATATGAAGTATATAAGTCTGAGTGTTAATTCTCAGCATGGTTGTAAAAAAAAAAAAGGAATCAAGGTAGTTATGTTCTCAAAAGAACCACTGAGAAAAACTGCAGGCCTCTGTTTCTAATATGCCATTCCTGGACTCACACTGATTTACAGTTGGGTAATCTTAGTCTTAAAGACTGGTCTTCTCCTCCACTTCCGGGTAGATGTAATGTTCCACCTCTATGATATTCTGGCTGAGGCAACATAATAATTAACAAAAATCTAAAAAAAAAAAAAAAAAAAATCTAAGGTTTTCATTTTAATTGTTGGGGAAAAAAATGTTTTTATTTTTCTCAAAGATTATCTTAAACCTGTGATGATGAACTTAGATCACTCTGAGCAGTTGAATTGTAGAGTCTATAAATTTTAAAGCAGTGGGAAAGCAGACTGCCACCAAATTGTCTTGGTTCTTGGGACTTTTGGATGATAACTCTCCCTGGTGGAATTACATAAAAACTGTGAGAAAGGCCCAGGAATTTGGCTCTGACGAAAACGTATGTGTAGTGAAGCTCCGAAACATACTCAAGTCGCAGTTGTAGCAGGACTGTTAGGACTCTGAAGGCCCATTCAGATCGCTACCACTAACTTCTGGGCAATAAAGTACCCAACACTGATTGAGAAGAATCCAGTGCCTGTATACACCCAAGGCCCGGGAATAGGATGGATGAGGCAGCTGAACTCATGGAAGTAGAGAAAAGATGGGACTCAGGTGAGAAATTTTCACTAGAGGGAGAGAGGGAGGAGAGAGAGAGAGAAGAGGAGGACAGGGGGGAAAGATATAGGAAGGGAGCAGGTGGTTGATGGAGGGAGAGGGAGCAATTTGGAATTCATCCAAACATAGGCAATCATTAAGGATGACGTTTCCAAAGACCCGATTATAGCAAAAAACAAGAAGGTGATTTTGGCAGAAGGAAGAGACACTAGGAGCATGAGTGTGGCCAGCAAAGGAGTCAGAAGGAAGGAACCAGAGTGATGCCATCAGCAAACCTGTGAAAAGTTCCAAGGGGTTTCAAGGGATCGGTGAAACAGAGCAAAAGATTTAGGGCCAAGAAGGGAAAATGGATACCGCTGGATGTGGCAAATAGTAGGTTTTTGGTTCACACCTCCTCTGGAGGAAGTGGCACTAGCCATCTCTTCCGTGACCCAGCCAGGAGCGGAGTCTAACTCTTGAAATCATGAAGTCATGAAATCCGCAAGCCTGCGAGCTCTCACCTCAGGTCTTCACCCTCCCTGCCAGCAGGGAGGCTGTCCCGAGTGTTCTTCCTTTCCGTCTCTGCTATTCTGTGGCTCTCGGGAGCCTTTTAACTTGTCAGAAATCCTTCTTAAGAATTTGAGGTCTGCCTTCCATAACTTCCACGCATGATACCTCTTCCAGTGATTGAGAAGCTGGAAGGGGACCAGAGGGACCCACACAGGGAAAGGATGGACACTTGCCTTCAAGTCAGACAGAAGTGAATGCTCGCTCCAAGCAAATTCTCAAGAATTTGGGAGGACTCACCACCCCCTGGCTTGGGAAATGGAACATTTTAGGCAGCTTTCATTCATGCCCAGGAAAAGCTGTATGCAGGAGGTGGTTAAACAACACTGCTCCTTATCATCATTTGTGATGGAGAATTAAAATAGATCGTGAGTCACTGTGGGCTCTGGACCCAGGTGAGGGCTGGTGAATGCTAGGCGATCTTGGTGCCTCACTGACATCGGGAGGGCCAAGTCTGCAGAAGACGCCGCTGCTCTGTGTGGTCGGGGAAGATCACAGGCCATGGTAACATAAACCCGGGAAGACTGACCAAGGAAAAGCTACCGGAGCGCTTGTCCCTGACCGAATTGTGAAATTTGCCTCCCATTCATACAGTTCCTGGAAAATGAGAACTCAAAAGACCCTGAAACCACAAAACCCCAAAGCACTGTGTTCAGTCAGCAGACTGGAGTTTAGTCACCATCGTGGAAGAGTTTGTTGTGACAACAGACAGGGGAGCCGAGGAAGGGTAGCCATCCGTCCACAGGCCAGGAGGAAGGATTGACTTGTAAGAGTTCCAGACCTGAGAAAAGCAACTCAGGAGGATGGGTTAGGGGGAGGAAAATGGGGGAGAAAAAAATTGGCGAAGGTCTGGCTTTCATAGGTTAGTGCTGCTCCACAATACGGGGCTTCCTCAGAAAACTTCCGGTACAAAAGTTTCATTTAGCTAAGAAATAACCACAGAAAGAATCCCGTTTCTTTCACAGAATGCTGGCACATGTGTTTCAGGCCAAGAGCAAGAAATCACAAAATGTACTGAGGAAGAGATCTTCATTTCCGGGGCATGTGATTAGTCCCGGTGAAATGTAGGATATGCAAAAAATTGCCTCGGTTCTGGGGACTTCAGGCCTGGTATTGACCATTGATTTGATCACCAAATCAGGGGTTCTTCTTACAAAGCAGGGGGGAAAACAGGATTACCCGAGGCCACCAGACCTTATTGCACATAGACCGCTCGCGACAAGCCGGCTGAACATTGACATAATTCAGCCCAGAGCCTGCTGGAGGCCTCTTGGTTTTGCACGACATGCAGGCAGTTGTGCAGAGGTTCTGGACCAGAAGCTACGTGCCCCTTCTCTTCCTTCTGCTGCCACTCTCCATCGCTCTCCTCTGTGTGTGCTTCTGTTTCTTAGGAAGGAACCTCAAAGTTTGCAAACCTGGACAGCAGTGTGAAAGAAAACCAGAAGCGGACCCAGAGGAGGCTTCAGCTCCAGAAGGATATGGTACGTATAGCCCTCGGTCTTCCCTGAGGACCCGTCAGAAAGCAGCCCTGTGTGGGTGGTGGGGCTCCTTCATGGCCCCAGCACCTTTGATCTGCAGGGCGCCCTTGCTTCCAGGAATGTTCTCCATCCTTTATTTATTCTCCACAGCCCTGGGAGGTCTGTAGGAGCCATATTATCACTCCCATTTGACCCAGTGGGAAATAAACACTTACACTTGCAAAGCGTAGTGTTCCCTGGAACATTTTTTCTTCTAGAGGTAAGGAGAAAAGTCTGCAGGAGGTAGACTTCCTCCCTCTTGCTGTCTTCCTCCATCCACTCCTGCACTTAGAAGCTGCTGCTACCTTGGCCTTGAGACCTCCTGGGCTTCGGTTCCCCAACAGGAATGCCTACTGTAGTCAATTTTGAACACCTGGTGGCCTAGCACATGGGTGCCGAGGAAAGAGCGTCGACTCCTAGGAGGACTTGGTCTGTGTACTGGCAGATCTTTTCATTTGTTCCAAACCCTCTCTCCATTTTCCAGCTTTCCATACTAATCCCAAGGACTAGCCAAACCTTTTTCTAGTTTTTCAATACTCAGGAATACCGTACCTCCTTCCTTAAGACTGAAAGATAGTTACCATCTTTAGCTTTATCTTAAAGCTTTATTTTTAAAACTCTCCTTTTAGCATGGAAGAGGGAAAACCAGAGAGAGAGGAGATTAAGAGACTGACAACCTCTAGATCTTCTCATCCCTGCTTTGGGAGGATTTTCTCCTTCTTTGGAAGGCTGGACATAAATCAGAAATGTTGTGTTTGAATGATAGGACTCTTCTGTACCATAAAGCCTATGAAACATTTCACAGCATTTCAGACTTTTTTTTAGTTGTTCAAAGATAAGTTAAAAATAGCTGCTAAAAAAAGATTATTTTAGTTCAGGATGAGACCTTGTGCACATAACAGGGAAGGACAAACTGTGCCTGAGAGAGAGTCCTCAGGGTGAACCTCTCCAGTCAGTTCTGGCCAAGGAGACAGCTGGCCTCCCATGGAGCAACCTGGTCCTACCCTGGCTGGGGCTGTGTTTTCTTCCAGAATATCCTAAGTGCCTGAATGGAAGTGAGAAGGTATCCACGGAAATTAGTGCCTCAGTGGCCTTACGGAGAATTGAGATGATCTCAAAGGAAATTTCATGAGATTAATACTGCGTATACCTGCAGTTGAAGTGATTCTGTCTTCATTTCCAAGGGACAATTTAAAAAAAATAAATGAACTTTTTACTATGAGTTTACGGATAAGTTCCAGATAGTACATGGAGTTTCTCTGAAGCCCTCAGCCTGTGTCCCCCATTGTCAACACTCTCTCTGGCCATGGCCCATCTGTCAAGCTTGAGGCACCAACACCCTAGTGCTGGTGTGAACTGTGAACTGAAATCCAGACTTGATTGGGATTTCACCACTTTTGCATGAGGACGCTCTTTCTGCTCCAGGAGCCAGGCCAGGGGACCATGCTGTAAGATGCTGTCCTGTCTCCGCAGGCCTCTCTGCTCTGTGAGAGCTTCTCAGCCTTCCTTGTTGCTCCTTACCTTCACAGTCTTCTGGAATACCGTCCTGGTATCTTTAGAATGTCCCATAATCAGAATGTGTCTGTTGTTTTCTAGTGAATAGGCTGAGATTATGGATTTGGGGGAAGGATATCACAGAAATGAAGTGCCATTCTCATCACATCCCATCAAAGAGTCACTGGTGATGTTAACCTTCATCACTTAGTTAAGGTAGTATTTTGCCAGATTTTCCACTTTAAAGTTACCATTTTTCCCTTTCCCACTTCTATCCTTTGGAAGTGAGCCACAAAATCTAGCCCATTTTTTAAAAGGATTTTATTTATTTATTTGAGAGAGAGAGAGAACAAGCAGGGGGAGAGGGAGAAGCAGGCTTCCCGCCGAGCAGGGAGCCTGATGCGGGACTTGATCCCAGGATCCTGGGATCATGACCTGAGCCGAAGGCAGACGCTTAACTGACTGAGCCACCCAGGCGCCCCCCAAGAGACCATTTTCATAGTGACACCCATGCTCTCGTGGTATACACTCTTCCTCAATGTACAGTTGCCCTCCCTTACCAATGGTGAAGCCATTCCAAACCCCCAGGAGTATCCACACACTCTGAAAGAGAAAAGCCATCCCTTGAAGCAGCCTAAGCAAAATATGAATCCTTTGTGAACACTCTTGAACATACTTGTATGATCTCCTGGCTTTGAGGCCTATTTTCCTAACTTTGAAAGTTAGAGGGGCGCCTGGGTGGCTCAGTCGTTAAGCATCTGCCTTCGGCTCAGGTCATGGTCCCAGGGTCCTGGGATCGAGCCCCGCATTGGGCTCCCTGCTCCGCGGGAAGCCTGCTTCTCCCTCTCCCACTCCTCCTACTTGTGTTCCCTCTCTCTCTGTGTCTCTCTCTGTCTTATAAATAAATAAAATCTTTAAAAAAAAAAAGATTAGGTGATGATAATTCCCATCCTTTTTAAAAATCTTAAAAATTTCATTCATGGAGGTTAACACTAATGGTCTTCAATGGTCCTTCATTTTCTCTGAATGCTGTCAAGGCGTACCTGGCCAAAGATTGCTGCCTTCAACTATGAACGGTCACTCGCCAAATTTAGCCAACAATAGGTGCATTTGCTCCAGCGTGGAGGAAGCTCGTGAAACCCTTCCACTTTTTAGTAACAACAAAGACCGTTTTGCTGTGCTTGCTCTTCAGGGTGTGATGCAGGGGACTGTGCCCTACCTGGGCACCTTCCTGACTGACCTCACCATGCTCGACACTGCTCTTCAGGACTATATCGAGGTGCGTTGTGTGAATGTGGTGACTTGGATACCCAACAGAGAATTTCACTTTATTAGTGTCTGTTGAGGGCCCATTATGAATGCGGCACTGTGTTAGGTGCTGTGAGGAACACAAAGCAGAGTAAGTCACCAGAAGTGACTCACAAGCCAGTGGAAGCTATGTATCGAGGCCGGCAGTGACTGTGGAAATACTAGGAATTCAGACAGAAATGCAGTGAGAGATGAGGGGAGGTCACCATCCGTTCCATATGCGGGGTGGGGGGGGGTGATGTCAGGGCCTTACAGAAGGAGTGGGTTCGAGAAAGACCTTGATTTTGAGTAGCATTTGGGCAGGTAGGGCTGAGGGGTTGATGTGCCCTAATATTCTACTTGGTGGGGTAGGGAAGTGGTCACATTTGTGGATTTTTAATTGTTCTTTTCTTTTTTCATATAATTACCTGCCCTGAGATGCTCTTGTGCTTCTCTTGTGTGTGCATTCTTTCTCTCTCAGGGGGAAGAGAAGTGAAAGTTAAGCTACTTGTTAGTAGCTGTAATAACATATTAAGTGGAGAAGAAATTTGACATTTGAAGTGAGATTTAAGGATTGCTTGTAGATCTAAGTTTCCGTCCCCTCCCTGGTTCCCACATGTGATGAGTCTGCTTCTACTCTATCAGAGTTAGCAGGCCTGGTGGTGGTTCTGCGTGTACCTACCTCCAAGCTCGTCATGATGTTGTGGGCATGCTCATTCATTTTGCATTTCCCGAGCTCTGTCTCTTCATGTCCTCTGCCTCAGCTTATCTCAGGAAACACTCATTAGCACTGGGGAATTTTTGGGGGAGTGACTGATGATTTAGAAGTTATATTCAGCCTACTGAGAACAGGAGCTGGGGGATGAAGAATTGAAACTTAACTTTTCACAAAGCTATATGTAGAAGTGACTTCCCTTTTAATAAACCATTGACAATTTGGTTTCCAGTATGAGTCAATGACCATCTGTTTTTGTGGCTTTGGGTCAAGAAATAAAGTGTAATGGACTATTTACTCAAGCTTTTGCCCTTATTGGCTCTACAAGTGTATTTGGATTCTGAATTGTAACTTCCTTATCATTACTATTTTAGTTGGTTTTGGACATTTTATAAGAAGGTTGTCTGCCTGTCCTGTCCTATTAGAATTCAGAGTGTTTTTCTTGAAGCAAATGGTGCTTCTCTTCCTACATAGTAGCCATAATTGTAGTGTCATTGATCATTGTGACTTTATCATCCCTGTGATCTATTTTAATGATTCATAGAACAACATAGGGCTCTATTTCAAAGTAGCTTGGTTTGTCACTATTTTTTTTAATTGAATTTCTTTCAGGGTGGACTGATAAACTTTGAGAAAAGGAGAAGGGTAAGTAGAGGTCTTGGCTGCAGTGCTACATTTTACTTCATTTGGGTATGAAAAAAGAGAAGCAGGGACTTAAGCCTTTTTTTGTAGAGGCAAAAAAAAAAAAAAAGAATTTGCATTTATCAAGCACTTATCATATACAATTGTACCTTGTGCAATACTGTGTATTACTCCCCCAGAGTGCTGTGAAGTAGGTTTTATCTTCCTCAATTCCCAGGTGCAGAAACCGGCCCCCAGACCCAGTCCTGCTGCTGCAAAGCCCACGTTTCTTTCCTCACCCTTCCTCATCTCTTCTTTATAATCAGCCTGGGCAACCAGGTTCATCCTATGAAAGAGAAGGGGTTTCGAAAGAGTAAATGACATATGGAAGAGTTAATAAAGATGGTGAAGAAAGGAAACTGTGACATGTCGATAATTCTCTTCCTTTCCTGTCAGCATGGGAAGGGGTGAATTTTTCTGTGGAGAGAATAGTGGATGGCTTTGCATAGCACTAAAAAAAAGAGAAAACAGGGCTTTGAAAATTTGCTATGGTTTTAGTATAAAAATGGTGTGTTTAAATAGATACTTAAATGATGCAAAGGAAAATGAGTGAACAAAGGAATGCCTTCACCTCATAACACTCATGACTAAGGAAGCTTACTCAGTCCTTCGTTCTTTCATTCTTTTACTCCCCAAAAATTGATGGCGTACCTCACATGGGCCAAGCACTCTGATAGGTTTGGGGGTTGCTGCAGAGAAAACCCAGCACTCCCTGCCCTCATAAACTTCACAGTCCAGGAGGAAGGTAGACAAATAAGTCGGCAGTTCTAATACAACTGATAAGGTGTTGTGAGTGGAAGTCGTGGATATCATAGGAAGATGTAGGAAGGGCATCAGTCCCCAACTTGTGGGGTCAGAGAAACTTCCAGGAGGAAATGAAATTGGGTTAAACCAAACCTTCAGGAGCCAACCAGGCTGAGCTCATGTTAACATAGACAAATAGACAAATGTAAATCTTCTGTCCCTGGTAGAGTATACTTTCTTCTTTAGCATGATGATAAATATTCCTTGAGGTTATTGAGACCAAGAGCTGAGGTTATTGGATGGGAAGTTGATACCCACAGAACCTGCCCGTTGTTGAGTTTCTTCTTTCATGTCCTGTAACAATAAAACAAATTTACTTACTGGGCTCCAGAGTTACCCGTCTTTGTCCTTTAACTTCAGAATCACCCTGGATGCCTCTCTCTTTCCTTTTAAGACTAGCATGTTAAACTTCTGGAAAATTTGAATATAAAACCTAAAGCTAAGGCTTATACCCTTCGCTGACTTAAAAAAAAATCTTTATTGAAACATCTAAAGAAGTATAAATAATTTTGGACATAATTATATACTTGCTTCTCTTGTGAGCTTTAAAAGATTTAGTTAAAGGATTTACTGGAGTAGTAAAAACCCAAGGATTCGGGAAATCCAAACATTCAAGTTTATGAGGCCCTGGACTGTTTAGATATTCAACCCTACCAAAACTTATTTACTGAGGGGTAAGGGTTGAAGAAGATGGCAATGGGGAACTTACGAGCCTCCTGACTTAAAGGAAATTTTTTCTCTCTCTTTTAGGAAATAGAAATGGAAATTGAAAATATACTTTAAAAGCACACAACTTTAAAAAATAAGTTTTCTATCCCTAGAATGAAAACCTAAAAGAGAAAAAGGGAGCCACTATGGCTTTAGGTAATAACTAGTTTGGGTTGCTCTGCTAGCCTGTTTTAGTTATATCAATTTCCTTTTTCAAGGGGGGGTGGGGATTGACAAGTAAGCATACAAAGACAGGGATTCAGAGTTGGAATTTTTAAGAGTTATTCAGTTCTTTTATTTCTAAGAAAGGCAGGACTTCAGAGTCGTCCTAGATGGTTTTCTCCATTGTATATCCTAATGTGGTGTGTCTTCATGTTGAAAAGAGATATATTGGGTCGGCCTTATTATTTACTTTCTTTTTGGTGTTCTATCTGCTGTAGGAATTTGAAGTGATTGCCCAAATAAAGCTCTTGCAATCTGCCTGCAACAGCTATTGTATGACACCAGACCCAAAGTTCATCCAGTGGTTCCAGAGGCAGCAGCTCCTAACAGAGGAGGAGAGGTGGGTGCTCATATTGTCCATCAGGGTGGAGCTTCAGTGTTGGTGAAATGAATACTACCTCCATTTCCTCATTGGGCCATTTTTTCAGCAACTATTTAGTGAGCAGCTAGTAGATTCTAGAACCTCAGTTTTCAAAGGATAATGGTATAGCAGGAGAGGTGGATGGATGGCATCAGAACACGTGCTTTCAGATTCTTGCTCTACCATTTTTTTTTTTTTAATCTTTGTAACCTTGAACAAGTCACTGATTCTTCCTGATCTTCAGGATGCTTTTCCATAAAGTGTTTGTGAGGATTAAATGAAATTGTATTTGGAAAAGCACCGTTCGAGTGCCGATCATCATTGCCCTCATCATCACCACCACTGCTGCCTCCATCGTCACTGTGTTTGTCATTTTTGTTCATTGGGACCAGCTTTCCAGGGAGCTTTCAGTTGGGAAGGAGAGACAGATTCATGAAGAACTGAAATCTGGCGGGTAGCTAAAGTGCTGAAGGATCTATGGGCAGGAGCAATTAGGTCAAGGATGGGGGGAAGTAGGGAAGATCATCAGAAAGGTGTGAACGTTTGGACTAGGCTGTGAAGGAGAACTAAGATTTCACCAGGAGAACTGGAAGAGAACATTCCAGACAGAGGGAAGAACATGAGCAAAGGCTTAGTGGCATGACATGGTTGGCATTTGGAAGAACAGTGAGAACTCTGTTGTGGCTGGGACACAAGGGACAGGTTTCAAAATCATGGTTGACAGGCATGGAAAAGCACATTAACTCCGGTGCCTTGAATGTCCACCCAGCAGGGGTGTAGTCTTTACCCTGTAGTCCAGCAGATTAGAGTCTGCAGGCCCTATTCGGCCCACCACATATTTTGATATTTTTAAATGGTTGGAGAAAAAAAAGAAAGGGAGATTATAACATGGAATAGTTATTTGACATTCAAGTTTTAGTATCCATAAATAAAGTTTTATTGGAATACAGCCCATTGATTTACATCTTATTTATGGTTGCTTTCATGCTTTAAAGGCAGTTAAGTAGTTGGAAGAGAGACCATATAGCCTGCAAAGCCTGAAATATTTGCCATCTGGTACTTTACAGAAAATATTTGCTAACCCCTGCCATAGACCAGGGGATTTCCTTGAAAGTTTATCATCAGGGAGAGCAAAATCGACAGCAAAATAAGTATTTTGCCAATGAGGAAATTGAGATTCAGAGAATAACTGACTCTAGTCAGTGATAGAGTTTGGTTTTAAATTCTGATCTTCTTGACCCTACAACCTAAGCTCTCAAGGTTGTTGTATGATGTTGGGCAAATCGTATAACCTCTGTAAGCCTTGGTACCCTCATGTGGAAGATAGATGATTTCTGAGGTCCTTTTTTTAATCCCAGAGTAGATTGGTCCTGTTACATTCAAACAAACCTGTGATTCAGTACTCCTTTGTTGGTGAAGATTTTTTTCTTTGCCATGTAGAAAATAAAGCAGTTACTGCCTCACCTTACATTTCTGGTCTGATGATCAGTATGTATGAGTTAGTTTCTCTCTATGTGTCCATCCTTCTCACATATGGAACATACATACCATGGCTGGTGATCTGGATCAGAAAGTCTAACCTCACAATATCAGCTGTAATAATTAACTTTTTGTCAATTGTATTAATTGACTTTTTAATGATTAGAGGAATCTTGCTAAATATATCCCATTTTTTCTTTCCTATTTACAACAACCTCTAGAGCTTAAGTTAATATTTGAAAAATTCCTTTATCAATGAATGCCCACACATGAGCAAATATCTGGATACCATCTTTAGGTTTAAAAAAAAAAAGTACACGTAATTAACAAATTACCTAGCTACTATTTACCACACTCGCCCTTCTGCACCTGTCCAGAGCCAAATACATCTACAAGTTAGAGCTACAAGCTTTCATAAAAGACATTTCAAGTCAGATATAAATCCCTCTTGTGCTTATGGAAGTTCTGTCTGCCTGGCATATAGATGTCTGAATTTGGAGCCTTTAAATTTAGGGTGTTTTGACAATTAAAAATCATATTCAAATATCTTTACCAATAATATAACTGCCTGTGTCTATTTACTAGCGATTAGAGAGTTTGCAAAAGTCTCTTTCATTTCTCTTAGATAAAGAGTTAAGCACGTGTGCGCACACAACACACAGTAGTGGGGGGAAGTAGCAGACAAGAAATAATTCTCCCCCTGGCTCAGTAGTGGGGTGAGAATGATCAGGAAACAGAGTGGGTCGGCCTTTGATGTTGCCAAAGCGCACAAGTCCCTCTTTGAGGCGCAAAGCACTGAAGGGCCCCAGTCCGTAGGCCAGGACGGGGATTAGAGTGGGAGGCGCACATGTAAATTTGTAAAATCTGGTCAGTAAGTCCATCCCCTCTGATACTGGTGATGGAACAACATGGTACATGCATCTTTACTTTGAACCATCAGAGACTTCCTCTAAAACAAAATCGGCAGGTCATGTGAATTTCAACCCGTTCTTCAGTTCTCCAGCTCTCGCCTCACCACCCCTCTCCTCTTCCCCAGCTACGCCCTGTCCTGTGAGATCGAAGCAGCTGCTGATGCCGGCGCCACGTCGCCCAAGCCTCGGAAGAGCATGGTGAAGAGGCTCAGCCTGTGAGTGTTGCCTCCTTGATCCCTTCTCCACCGAATAGCCTGGTAGTCTCTTAAAACGTACACCAGATTATACCTCCTGCTTAAAGACCTCCGATGGTTTTTTTTAATATAGCACGCTGATTCCTTATCCTACCTTAGGAGGACTTTCATGATCTTCCCCAACCTTCTTGACCACCTTCCTCCCAACCAGCCTTGCCCCTTGTTCACCAGGATCCAGCCACGCCCACCTGGTAGCCATCCACCAACCACACCAGGCTCGTTCCTGCCTCAGGGCCTTTGCACAGGATATTTCTTTGGCCTGACATGCTCTTTCTCTGTGGCTGGCTCCTTCAGGTGTGGGCAACGGTGTCACCTCCTGAGAGAGCACCCTCTCTGATGCTGCTGCCTGCCCCCATCCCTCTCAGTCACACTGGCTCTTTCCCGTGGTGGAACATTCGCCACCAGAGAGCAGGAACCTCGTCCATGATACTCGTGGCTATATGCCCCGCTCGGTGCCAGGCGTGCAAGAGACACTCCACAGCTAACTTCATAATACCTGCCTCCCTTTGAGTAAAATCAGGAGTCCTTACCGTGGCCCTCAATTGAGGACTCTTCAGGAACTGCAGTGTCATCCCAGGCCTGCCTGCCCATCCCATACCTGTCTGTCCTTATCTTTCCTGGCTCGCTCTACTCTGCATTCCAGCCACCCAGACCTTGCTGAACATGCTCGGCGTGCCATTTCTTCTGCTTAGAACACTGGTCCCCAGGTGGCCAGAGGACTCACTCCTCACTCCCTTCAGATGTTTGCTGAAATGTCACCTTCTCAGTGAGCCTTCCCCCAACCACCTTACTTGCTACTATAACGTATCCGCCTTACCTGCCCATAGCATCCTCTCTCACCTGTACCTGCTTTGCATTTCTCCATTGCCTTTACCTCCATGTGACATACTATATGTCGTGTGTGTCTGTTTATTATCTGGAATGCAAACTCCATGAAGGCAGGCATGTGTCTCTGGTTTTTGCTCATTGCTATATCCCCAGGACCTAGAATGATGCCTGGCACATAGTAGATAATTAATAAATATTTATTGAATGAATACATTGAGCTACGTGCCAACACCATTTTAAGAACAATACATGTATTTCTCATCCAATCCACAAAATAACCTAAGTGGTAGTTCCTACTGTTATACTGACTTTATAAACCAGGAGAGTAAGGCACAGACAGGGGAAATAGTGTGAATAATAAAAATATTAAATAAAAATAAAAATATTTAGTTATTGGAAGATCTGGATTCAAACCCAAGACTTGGCTGTAGAGCCCAGGTTGTAACTTTTTTGCCATATTGCCTGTGGGGAAAAATACTTTTTGAAGGGAGAGAGGAAAGAACGATGGAGCAGTAGGTAAAAAGTGGAGGAGGGAGAAGAGGAGGGAGGGAAGGAAGACAAGGGAGAGAGACTTAGATATTGCCATATTCCCACTAACAGAAACTGCTCAGGCTTCCACCTGATATCAGGTGACATTTGAAGATGAGGTTGGGACATGTGATTTTGTAGAAAGCATTTTAAAGGTAATCTTGATCTCTTGCCACACCTCTCTCTGTTCAGATGCCTAATTTGGCCCTCCTGCACACTAGATTTATGAGCTTGTAGATTGACCTCTATAGAATTTTCCATAGTATCTTGCTATCTTTTCATCATGGCAATTATGGAGGAGAATGAACTCTCTTTTGAGATAACCCAAGGGCCTGACCAAGCCTTGTCAGCTGGTGAGATCGACACCTACACAGGGAATCAGTCTCCCTGCGAGGTGAGTCAAGGAATGCCAGGCATCTTGATGGTCATCTGCATCAGAAATAATTGGAAATTTCTGGACCTCCTATGGCAGTCAGAGGTCTGCACAGGTAGATACAATCCTAAGTGCTTCTACTTTGCCCTCTTGCTTTTTCTTCCCTGTTCTTAGGCAGTAGCCACTGCAGATGAATTTTTATATAACTGCTTCCCACTACCCCTCTTCAACCCAGCCATCCATCTGTATTGTGCTGGGTGCTCTCTCTGCACCAACTCTGGCTCATGCACAAACTCTGCAGGGACAGTCCCATGAAATCCAGGAGAAGCAGGATCATCAGGGCTCAGTGGCCTGCATAAAGTGTGGTCGAAATTGAGTACATGTCTCTCCTTGGTGAAATCTTGCCGAGATGCTTGAATTTAACCTTTGGTATCTGCAGTTGAGTTTGAACGTTTCTCATGAATAAAACAGGCCACAATATCACCCATCGTATTTCTTGTACATATAAGGGTGTTTGTATACCTGTCGATTTCCAAAATATTTTATCGTCTTAGCATTTTTAAAAATGTGGCAAATGGGGGCGCCTGGGTGGCTCAGTTGTTAAGCGTCTGCCTTCGGCTCAGGTCATGATCCCGGGGTCCTGGGATCGAGCCCCACATCGGGCTCCCTGCTCAGCGGGAAGCCTGCTTCTCCTTCTCCCACTCCCCCTGCTTGTGTTCCCTTTCTCACTGTGTCTCTCTCTGTCAAATAAATAAACAAAATCTTTAGAAAATAATAATAATAATAAAAATGTGGCAAATGTACTTTTTGCTCTCCCCACATTTAATGACCCATTTTCCAAAGAATTGGAAAGAATTTGGGGGCCTTCGGGAAAGGCATGTTTGGTCTGAAGGTCAGAGATGCCTAGTATTGAGCTAGAATTAACCTTTATAAAGCAGAACTGACCTCATAGAGTTGTACAAATGGAAGAACCTTTTTTAGTCTTTGAACAATTTCATTCTAAGCTAGACTCTCAGATGATGGGCTGAGGACCACGAGTCCATAGCCTTCAAAGGTCTACTCCTCAGAATTCATGGAACAGTACAACAGTGGCATTATTTTTTCTCCTGTGAATTGTGATCAGAGTTTAGCTCTTTTCCTCTATCCCCATTAGTGCCTGGAGGTCCCAGAAAGGAGACGACATGGAAAATGGGCAAGAGGTGGGGGTGCGGGGGGTGGAGATGAGGCAGAACAAAGATATGCTTCAGGTCTTGGAACTTGAGGGATAATGCCTGAAATATTTAACGAAAAATCAAGCTCATTGTTGCTACTTGTTATTTTATACAGTCAGTGCTTGTTTGGGGTTGGCTGCATTTGCTAGTTTCTTTACATGCCTTTCCTTCTTGCATCTTACCCTTCCCTCCTTTTACTCCTCTCCCTGTCGTCTGTTAATGTAAACCCTCTCCATCTCTGTCTGAGAATGTCTTTATTTTACGCTCACTCTCAGAGTTCTTTTAGCTGGGTATAGAATTCAAGGAGGACCGTTCTTTACACTCAGCACTTTGAAGACATTATTCCATGTCTTCTGATTTCTGTTGTTGCTTTTGAGATGTCTGGTATCTGTTTATTTACTGTTCCTCTGTTTTATGCCCCCCACCTTGTTGCTTTTAAGAACTACTTTTGTCTTTGATATCCTGTTAGACAGTTGAAGCGAGGGTTGAGTCTGATTTATCCTATTCAAGACGTGGTTCCTGGGTCTGAGGATTCATGCAGTTCATTACTTCTGGAATCTTCTCAGCCACCATCTCCTTAGATAAGGTCACTCTTCCATTCTCTCAATTGTCTTCTCTTGG